>NW_004567115.1:13587197-13672868 GCF_000260355.1 Condylura cristata
CCTCCAGGGCAGGCGGGAATCGAACTCATGAGGAAGTGGCTTTAGATTCTCAGTGCTGTGCTTTAACCCGCTGCGCCACCAGGGAGGGCCTATTTTAACTATTTTTAACAGCATTTCCAAAAAAAAAAATGTACTGTTTACTTTGCTAAATTAAAACTGAAACCCAGCGAGGCTAAATAAGTCATCAAGGCTCAGAAGGCCAGGATATGCACCTAGTTCTACTCTTTTTTCTGGGAACAAGAAATGTACTCAAATTCCAGCAAGCAGGAAAGAGGAAAGGGAGAGAGAGGTTATAGCCCACTTCTAAAGAGGTAATAGCCTACTTCTAAAGACCCACTCCACAAGTTACAGAACACACTTTGTAGCCCATTTACAGAACACCATTGCATCACATTTACCAGAGGTTAGTGACATGGCCACAGTGAATCATAATTGAGACTGGACTGCAAAATATAATCTTTACTTAGGAAATTTGTTATCACTTACATTGTCTGACTATAAAAGAACAAAACAGATTTTAGTGGAAAAGTTTTCACTAAATGATAAATCTCCACCAATTTGTTCCAATGAGCCATTATCCTTATTCTCTTGAGTGCTTTTCATGACTTCATCATTGGAATCTGTCACTGAGAGGATTTGTGAATTAAGAATTTAATGATCTTCATTTCCAATTACTAGGTTTTCCTTAGTATTTAACTTAGTAATAATCTTCTGACTTGAAGTTAATGAAGATTCACCCAAACATAACAATAAGGGATATTTATTCTGATTCATCGAATTATTTTAAACAAACATTATATTTATAAAAAAAAACCTAAGACAGTGAATTTATTTTCTATCTTGAATTAGGATATTAAAAATTTTCACGACCAATTTCAAATTCCAGTATTTGAGACAAAAGAATTAAGCAGGTTTGGGAAGGATTTAAAAAGATGTTTAATTTTCACCTTTCACATAGTGATTGTTACAAATATAGACTTAGATTTCTTATCTGTAGGTAAGACATGCTTATTCAGTCCCAATATCTAAGTGACTTTACAATAGCAGATATTTATTGATTTCCTGTGCTGGAGTATAGCCATCCAAAACCAAAATGTGTGCAGGGCTATATAGGGGAGCATTTTTCCTTGTCCCTTCTAACTTCGGTGTATACTGGCAATGCTTCTAATTCCTTGGTCTCCAGAGTGTCACTCTAGTCACATGCCATTTTCTTATGTTTTCACATGCTTTCTCCTGTGTGCTTCTGTGTCTGGATTTCCCCATTTTATAAGGACACAAATTATGTTGCATTAGGGGTCATTGTCCCATTCCTAAGCATTGTCACATCCTGAGGGGTATAGAACTTCAACATATATTTTTGAGAGACATAGTTCAATCCATACAATGACATAAAATGAAGCTGAAGAACATAAAATTATTTTAGTGAAATTAAATTAAATAGAGTGGCCAGAGTATGAAATGAGGGGCAAGGAGTGACAGGTGATAAGAGGTCTTTCTTCACCCATTTGATAGAACAGAGCTTTGAAAAAAAAAAGTTTTTGCTTATTTCCAGTGTACAGGAATACAATTGCCTATAACTGAAGAACCCTTGAGTTACTCCCAGAAAACTATTTCTTAGCAACTTGCAAAGAATTTTTTTTTTTTTTAAGATTTATTTATTTATTCATACAGAACTGGGGTACAGGCCAGAGATGTGGAGGGTGAGAGGATTCACCAGAGACAGAGTGGGGAGCAGAACAGGCAGAACAACGAAGTACACTGCTGAGGGGAGCAGCGGGCGGGTCAGGAGAGGTCTGCCACGCCATGTGGTCACCTCCGGGGCAGGTGGGATCGAACTCATGCGGAAGTGGCTTTAGCTTCTCAGTGCAGTGCTTTAACCCGCTGCGCCACCAGGGAGGGCCTGCAAAGAATTTTAATAATTGTTCTTAAATAGAGCATTTTCTTTTGAGTTATTTGTATGCTAAACAATCATAGATTGACTTTGATCAGCTCTTCAAATTCACTTTCACTAAGCTTTAAAATTGAGTGTGGCATATAAAATAATTCACTAGCAGATTAAAAAGAATTTTTGTCATAAGTTCTAATATTTATCTAATTCTAAGTAATGACTTCTTTAATTTCATGTGCATAGCTGTTGCTCATTACTGAGTAACAAATTTTTCTGCAGTGGAGAAAATGAAGGATGTGAGGCATTTATAACTGACTGGGCTAAAATACAGACAAACCAAATGTACGTCAGAAACAGAAACACTACCAGTTATCTGGGATGCCAAATCCTAAGTAAGGTGGTTAGCATATTTTCCAAAACTTTCACGTAGTATTCATTTTTATTACTTTATACCAATGCTGCATGTTTAGAGATGAGAGTTGGCATTAAATATAGAAGTGGGCTAGAGGTTTCTCAAGTGCAATCATGTGCAGATTCACTGAGAAAATATTTTCAGAGGCAATGAGAGAGGGTTATACACTAATAAAGCAACCTACGTAATTATTTTGACATTAATTCTTAAAGCAGGTAAAATTTCTAGGCTGATAAAGAGGCAAGGTACATGAACAAAATTTTAAGAAAACATCGTGTTAAAAATCAAATTATCAGGCAACTATCGATCAGAGATATTCTGCAGGGGAGGAGGGGAAGAAGGACCAGGACAGAGGTGGGAAGAGCACAGGGGACTGTAGTGATGGTGCATGGGGGAACTGGTGGTGGGAATTTCATGGGAAGCCCTACATTGTGCAAAAATGAAGGGTGATATAATGAAAATAAAATAAAATATAAAGAAAAAATATAAAACTGTTTTAACCTGCTTTGCCACCAGGGAGGGCCCATCTTTCTTTTTCTTTTTGTCTCCTAACCATATGCACATCTTACATTGGTATTTTTAGTAGAACTTTGTTTGCATTTAATATTAACTATGTTTTGTTGAATTGTAGTTATATTATTTAAAAGTTAATTACCTAAAATTTTTCCTTGTAATCTATTTCTAAATTTTTAAGTTTAAAAAAATATCTCTAGGTGCACAAGTAATTTATTAGTTTTCTAGAGCTATTATAACTGAATACCACAAACTGGGTGACTTAAGACATCTGGAATTTATTGTTTCATGGTTCTGGAGGCTAGAGATATGAAATCAAGTTGTAAAACTCTCATTTTACCTCATTTTAACTGATCTCATCTGCAATGAACTTATTTCCAAAAGAGGTTTCATTTTGAGAAACAGAGGGTAAAACAGCTATCTATCTTTTGGTGAAGATTCAACCTCTATCAAAGCCTTAGCTACTTTATCATTAAGCTCGTTGTTTTTATTATTTAATACTATAAATTCTTACCTAAGTGTTGTCATGACCATATCTCATGAGGTTTGACATGCAACTCAGTGAAAATTATGCACAAAGGAAGAGCGCTATTATTTTTTTTAAGATTTATTTATTTATGCATACAGAACTGGGGTACAGGCCAGAGGTTCAGGGGCTGTGAGAGGATTCACCAGAGACAGAGTGGGGAGCAGAACAGGCCGCAAAGTGCACTGCTGAGGGAGCAACGGGCAGGTCAGGCGAAGTCTGCTGCGCCATGTGGGTCACCTCTGGCGTGGGGGTCGAACTCATGTTGAAGTGGCTTTAGCTTCTTAGTGCTGTGCTTTAACCCTCTGCATCATCAGGGAGGCCCCTGAAGAGCTCTATTATTAACCAGTACTTAGGCGATTAACCTCTTTAGAACTGAGGAAGGATTTTAATTTTTAAAAAGATTTACTTATGCATACAATACTCATACAGGAGTATGAGTATGCACACATACTCCTGGGGTACAGGCCAGGAGTGTGTGTATGTGGTGGTGGGGGCAAATGAGAGGATTCACCAGAAACAGAATGGGGAGCAGAAAAGACAGATCAAGTCAAATACACTGCTGAGGGGAGCAGCGGCGGGTCAGGAGAGGTCTGCTGCCATGTGGGTCAATCCCTCGGCATGGAATTGAACTCACTTTGCAGTGGCTGCAGAGAGCCCCGCAATGCTGGGCTTTAACCTGGTGCACCACCACTGAGAGCCCAGGAAAGATTTTCTTTGATAATGATAATCAGATAATCAAAAATAGAGGGATAAATGTTTCATGTTCAGGGAATGTTGCTGAAGAACGTATATGAGAAAACTAATATAACTAAAGGGGAGAGTGTTTGATATTTAGGTATTATGGTGTTGTTAACAGGAGGCATTTAGTATTATGGTGGCGTTAACAGGACGCATTTAATAGTGTCAAGATTTAATAAAATATTGCAAAGGGGGCGCAACACGGGCAGCATTGTAGAACCAATCACAGAAGAGAGAAGCAAAATCCAGGAATACACCAGTGACCCTGATGAAAACCTTCTGAAAGGTGTAGTCAAGAGTAAAGCAGTGTTTAGTTTTATAGAAAATTGAATTGTAGGAAAGTATCCAAAGTGAAATACCAGAGAAAACTAAATAAATTACTTATTAGAACTTCACAGAGGGTATGGTTTGGCTCTCAAAATAAGTTTTCATTTCAGAAGTAGAATTGTGGCACAAGGAGAGCACAAATGAATTCTTCCATACAGTTTCTGGTATGAGACTTAGATGCACAGTCTTGGACAAGACACCTAACATCCTTATTGTCATGTTGACAATTTATTCCAGAAAGATTTACATTGAGCCTGAAGTTGATACTCATGATTCACCAATGAGCACTGTAGTGTCTTTTGTACATGATAAGTACTTATGAAATATTTCTTAAAAGAAAAAACGTCAGTCTACGGTCTTGTTTTATAGAGGAAAATTGTAGGGAATAGATGGAAGTAGTGGCAAATACATCTCTGACATGACAGAATATCCTACTGGTCTATTTGCATATCTAATATTGAATCACTTGAAGGAACAAACTTGTTCAAAATACAGCAGAACATTGGAAAACCTTGAAAAACACTTAACTCACCTCATTTCTGATTTTTAGAGGTTATTTTATCATAAGCAAACATAGCTCTAAATATACATCAGAGAGTATCATCATGGATAATTTCCACAGCTTTGTGTGTATAATGCTATATCTAGTTATGCAAATAACTCTGAAATCTTAATAGACAGATATGTAATATCTGTAAGCTAAACAAAATAAAATACCTAATGTAATACTGGTATTGATCACATAAAATTTAAATGTCATTGAGGTGTTTATACTTGAGTTATCTATGTATAAATTAGTCCAAACTGCAAGGAAATCTGAGAAAATATTTTTGAACATATACTGTTTTGCGAGCATTAACTTGAAACTTCTCACTAAAACTCTACTATTTATTTTAGAGAAAAACTATTGAAAAGTGTATATTACCATATTTTCATAGTATATAGATGACTATATTCAGACTTCACTTGCTAATTTGATAGTCATGAAAAATGGCATTAATGTACTTTCTAGTTTTCTCTGAATCTCTTAGGAAATTTTGTTTATAAAGTTAACGTAATGATAAAAGTTACTGTGATGCTTTCATTTTGTAGGATCTATTACTATAAACTGTATAAATCTGACCCATTAGAAAATAGCAAAGGGACCATAAGTGAGAATTCATGACCTTAGTTTATTATGCAATGTGTTGAGTGAATACTGGGATAGAAAGATTATACTACAGAGATTTGAAACAAAAATGCATTCTTTTTCTTGGATTTGTGAAGTAATGTACTCTAACATATGTTATGTTGTTTATTCAGCTGAAATTCTATAGCACACACAGAACCTTCAGATAAAATGAACAGTTGCTTTGAAAGTGATGTTTTCGTTATTATGGTCAATTAAATGATACCTCAGAGCTTCATTTACTTTCTCTGCCCTTAACAACCTAATTGCACTTATGTTTACTCTTTTCTTTCATGGCAGACAATAAACATCTGATTTGATATCAACATATACATATGTAAAACTAGCAATTACTTTTAAAAGAACCAAGCATCCTCTTCAGCACTAATTCTATGCCTGGCTAAGCCTTATTTATCCATTTTTTTTTTTTTAATTTTCTCAATTTAGATTACATTTCCTCAAAGAAAGTTTTGCTGATTAGCTCCTAATCTGAATTAGACTTCCTTCTTTAGTATCTATCCTAATTCATTTTTCCTTCTAGCATTTAAAATTTTATGTTTGTACGTTGAGTAATTTTTTGAATGTGTCTACAAGGCATGTAGATCATTATGAGTTTTCATATTGCTTGGTGCATAGCAGGCTTGCAATAAATTTGTTAAATGAAGAAGTGAATGGACTTTTTTTATCCTCAAAAGAAAAATAAAGACTAAATGAATTATTGATAAAGTGTACAAAATAGTGACTAACAAGTACTCTACATTATTTTAGATTGTGCTTTATGGAGGATAGTTCCCTGAAGTGGACTTGATGGAGCAGAGCAGAGTTTATATGCTTTTTATATAATTGCATTTAATCAATTTTCCTGAGATGTAATTTATATGTTATAGTCATTTATCAAAGATACATTCAATTTTTGTCCATATAAATATCTGTAATAAATGTAATTCTGAAATTGTTAAATTTAGCACTGATCTTACTGATGAAATATTTAGTCATTTTGGTTTTCAGTATTTTAAAAATACAGCTATAAGAATAGCTCCCATTCCACATGCTCTTCTTACAATGTGACTTTTTTCTATCAGACATCCAATAATGTCTAGGTACTTCACAATATTTGTCACTAAAAAAAGTTGCAGTTTGAAAAAAATCGGAGTATGTGACTTTTAATGTTGCTTTTACATTTTTACTATTTTATAGGAACTATTGCCTATAAAAATATGCTAGCCAGTAAAATCTGGAATGATAAACAATGAGATGGAAAACAAGAAAAATTAGGAATGCTAGAAAACGCCACTAGCCAAATCCTTCAGTGAACCAGTTACAATTAAGAGTTTAACTCTTCAGAAGATATGTTCATTCCAGAGTTGCTAGTGTTCCATGCAATAAACACTACTGATTGATTAAGCCAAATTTTTGCAAGTTTACTTATTGAGTTAATATGTGGGGGGAAAACTAGGTCATTATTTAAGATATGAGAAGATGCAATATATGGTTACTTTATGTTCTCCTTAATCAGTATTTGAAAATCAAGTTATTTGGTGTCACTAAAATTTTTTCTGAAACATGTAAACAGCCATGAAGTATTTCGATGAATTAAGTTGTACTTTCAAACAATGACAATTATTCAAAAATGGTGCCTTATATGTACATATAATATCTGACATTTTTGCTGAATGAATTCAGTCAGAGGTTAGGACTATTCATTGTAGGCATTTCACAAGGAAAAGTTTAGATCTGCTGACTTTGTTGCTATGAAAATAATAGAAACATTGTATATCTATTTTGTTGTGTCAACATTTTTAACATTAAATTTTAAACATTTTCTTAAAAAATAAACTCAATTTATTATTAGTTGTAGTTTATTCTTCTAGTCTTAAACTTAATTTTGAACTCTATTATTATTATTTTGCTGAGGGAACAATGGTTTACTACCCTGTATGAGTTAGGAAAATAAGTTCACAATTCTTCACACCATGCGCAACATCACAGCATTTGTAATCCTCCACTACAAGCCATTGGACCTTCTTCCCCTTCTCTTCCCACTTCCACCCTCCTCTTTTGGTAGCATCAATTGAGCAGAGTTCAAGGGTTTAAGGAACAGACAAAAGTGAACTTTTATTTTTCTGTAGCACCAAATTTTCAATCATAATAGTTCTTAGATTTCTAAAATGAGGACAGGTGATTCACATGAGTACCATACTGCTTTACATGCATATGTACTAACATGTGAAGATAACGAATTAAGAGGAGATTTAGCCATTTTATTAATCTCAGTATGATTTGAAAAATATAATAGATATTATATTCTTGATATAGTACCTCACAACTATCAAATTGTAGGTAGCTACATCATAAAACAGGTTTAATTATTTTTTGTAGAAATGATACTTTTGTTTATAGAATAATTTTTTTAAAAGATTTATTTATTTATGTATCCAGAACTGGGGTACAGACCAGAGATTCAGGGGTGGTGAGAGAGTTCACCTGAGACAGAGTGGGGAGCAGAACAGGCAGACTGAGGGGAGCAAGCACACTGCTGAGGGGAGCATCAAGCGAGACAGGAGAGATCTGCTGCACCATGTGGGTCACCTCCAGGGATCGATCCAACTCGCACTGAAGAGGCTGTGGCTAGCTTTTCAGCCCTATAGACTGAATTTTGCAGACTGTTCATTTAGGTCATATCTAATTTAGGGAGACAACAGAGAATAAAAAAAAATCATCTGAATATTGACTCTTGTATATTGTTTTAAGTATACTTCATAGCTAGAAGTATTTTTGTAAAACAAATACTACAACATGGATAAAATAAATCTTAATTTTGTTATGTGCATATTAATACTCTGATTTATCTTCAATAAATATAACCTTAAAGTATAACTCAGCATTTTTAGTATGGCATTAAAATATCAGTGTTTTCAATCATAGATATATCATTTTTCTATCTCTGACATGACAAATGATCACAAATTTAGCAACTTCAGTATTTATTATCTTACAGTTTTGTAAGATAATGGCTCTTAGATCAGAGTTATGACATAAGCTGCTGTGAGTTAAAGATCTGACAATTTTGAATTCCTCTCTTGAGGTTCTAGAAGCAAATCTGTTAAGTTGCTCATTTGAGATCTTGGCAGAATTTAGTTCCTAGTAGTTGTGGAATTAAAGTTTCATTTCCCTGTGAGCTATTACCTAGGATTTTTGCATTTTCTAGAAGCTACCACACCTTTTGCTTATAGTCCTTTTCTCCATCTTTCAAGCCACTCATAATATTGATAGATGAAGTCTTTCTCATTTTCCATCTCTCTGACTGGCTTTTCTGTCCTATCTTCTGTTTTCTAAGCACCCATGTGATTTTATTGGGCCTATACAACCAATCAAAGATAATCTTTCCATCTCAAAACCCATATTACTAATTATATTTGCAAAGTCCCTTTTGCTACATAAGGTAGCATATTCATTGTTTCTAAAGATTAGGGTGTGAATATTGAGGGGTGGCATTATTCTGCCTATCACAATGGATAGAACAAATTCAATAATTAGTGATTATAGAGTTATTAATTAATGTCAGTCTCAAAAATTGTTTATGTGTTGATCAGAGCTTTTATGTTTGTTTTCAAAATAATACTGCTTATAATAACTCACACTGTTTGCTTCAAACCAGGGAGTTAACTTTATACTGCTTAGAGTTTATTCTTTCACCACACCCTCCTCTGTAAGATGATATATTGCTCTTTCCTTTCATTTACTTATTATCCTGCTTTTCCTAATTAATCAAGTGATAGTAATCACCGTAATAAGAAAAACAATATTAATAGGACTAATAATGGTAACACCCCTTCCTGACAATCTGTTATTTGCCAGAACTGTGCTAGATGAATTAGTGTATTATCTTTAAAATCTGCTGTGGTCTCAAGAAGTTTCTTTAGCTTCTCAGATAGAAAATCAGAAGTCAAAACCAGGCAAGATTGACTCCAAAGTTATTCTTTAAAGAATAGTTCCAGAGTTTTCTGTGCTCTTAATTTGGGCTGTGTTCTTATATTTCCCCATTTCACCAGAGTCTCTGTGTTTACTTCCACAGTACTCAGCTTGCTAGGTAGGCTGTGGGAGGTATGTTGGGGTGGCTGGGCAATTGGCGACACTGGTGAAGACTACCCCGGTATTTTGGTATGGCGGTGGAATTGTGGGCAAGGTGGTGTCATTGGCAATGGGATTCAAGTACTGTGCTCTGCCATACAGGGGCCAAGCAGGGCACAGGGTATGGTAGGCATGGATGAGAGGGTCATGCAGTGGGGGGTAGAACCAGCTTGCTAGATGCCTATGCTTTGGCAGGTTCACAGGGGTGGGGTCTTGCTCACTATAGGAGTCCTTGGTTTGCTAGCAGGAACATAGAACCTGGAGGGCCAGGTCTGTTTGTCTGCCAGTGGTGGGCTATGTTGTCACTCTGACCCTCTTGGTTATTTCCCAGGGGTAGAGCTCTAATAAGGACTTATCATCTGGGTCAAGTGTTATGGAGGGTAGTTTTCATGATAGATGTCCCCCAGAACTTTTATCAGCAAGGTTGTGACTGCCGTTTACTTTGGCTTTGGAGTATTCTCTGAAGTTTCTTGCCTCCTAAACTAACATTGTGAGGATTGTATTTGGGATTCTCCTTTGGAGCACTGTAACCCCTTGGGTCCAAAGGAGAGTGAATCTGCACATGTACAGGTTATTAGAACAGCTTCTTGGTCTCTACTCTTTTCCTCTGCTTTCTTATGCTCAGTTGTCTCTTGCTATCAATGCAAGGCTTCCAGTGACTGTTCTCTCCTGTGCTTCACCAGAGGTTTGCGGTGCCAAGTATTAGGCATAATCCTGCCTCTGCTACCTAGGAAAAAGTCCTGCTCCTTATAACTAGATATTTGGTGGTTGGCATGGTGTAATAGATACAGTTGCTGAGGTGAGATTCTGTATACATGTTACCTATACTGTGCTATAAAATATTACCTCGACTAAAAAGGGAAAAAAAAGCCTGTATTTAAAGATTTTTTGGGGGGGGTTGTACCTCATTACTCCCATGGTGGTGTTTCCGCTCTCATATTCTCAGGAGAATATCACTGTCTTTCCTATCAATCTGGATGCAACTTTTCTATTCTTTGTTGTGGAAGTTCTGTTCATCAGGATTTGAGGTCTGCTTCTGGGTAGACAAATCCATATTTAGTTGTAGATTTGTTGTGATCATGGGAAGAGGTGAACATACATCCCCACCTAGTTGCTATCTTTGATCAGTAATTTTGTAAATAATTGATAGCTACATAGCAAACAAAGGAAGGTATTTTAAATACCAGTTGAAGAGTTTATCTCCAGTTAAAATGTAGTAACTGGAAAATAAATCTTATACACTATATGGCTCATTTGTAGGCACATTTTCAGAATCATAATTTTTTTAATGGCTGAGTAACACTTTTTGGACTTTGTTTTGAGTAATAGTCTGAGGTAATTTCTTAAGATGGTGAAAAATGAAGCTAGAAGTAGAAGCTAATTTTTTTTCATTCAAATTTCTTATTTAAATAGGAAGAGCCTATTCCTAACAGGAGTTGTAGGGAATACTCCCTACCAAGACAAGTGTGTATCCTTTGTCCATTTCCCTGTTCTTTCTTTAGGGCCGAGGGTATGTCTAATTAAAAAAAAAAAAAAAAAAAAAAAAAAAAAAAAAAAACTTCATCTTTCAGACTGCTTTTGAGAGAGTTCTGGTCGTTGAAATATAAAAAAAAAAAAGTATTTTAGGTGGTTTTTATAGAAAATTATATGTTAAAGGCTTTATCTCAGCTGGAAGGCAGACAACATTCCCATCTTCTCTTCTACATCCGTGAGAATGGAAACCTCATTCTAAGCCATAGGAAGAAGTGGTAACTTTACTTGCATTGCATGACTGACTTCCAGATTTCTGAGAGGCAGATGTGTGTGTGAGACAGAGAACACTATTTTGAGTAATTTAGTTTTCTGTAGTTAAACAATACTATCTGATAGAATCATTAGAATCATCAATATATTTTTCTTCAGTGAGAAGCCCTCAATGTTTAGCATATCTTGGCTTTCATGAAATGTCTTTAGATTTTCATTTGAAGTCCCATTTTATCTTTTTTTTTTTTTTTAAGATTTATTTATTTGTGCATACAGAACTGGGGTACAGGCCAGAGGCTCAGGGGCGGTGAGAGCCTTTACCAGAGACAGTGGGGAGCAGAACAGGCAGATCGACGAAGTACACTGCTGAGGGGAGCAGTGGGCAGGCCAGGAGAGGTCTGCCACGCCATGTGGTCACCACTGGGGCAGGCGCAAATCGAACTCACGCGAAAGTGGCTTTAGATGCTCAGTGCTGCGCTTTAACCCGCTGCGCCACCAGGGCCCCATCTTATCTTTAAGGAAGAGTTTCCTCATGCTTTCTGTGTCAAAGAGCAAATTTATTTGTAATATTTAATTTATTGTAACTCATTTTTATTGAAGTACATGATTGTATATTTGAATAGTCATTACAATGCCTTATTACTATTAAAAGTCTAATTGTGTATTTTTAAAATATATAAAAATCTATACTTAGTATTTCTGACATCAACTAGACACATACTAATCTATACCAATATATCACTCACCTTGTTATCAATTTTAATTTTACACAAATTTAATTTTACCATTTAATTTTAGCTTCAGTAACCAAATATTGAAAGTACATAACTATAATCTTAGACACACTTGGAAAGTGGAAATCAAAGCAGAAACAGTTGCATTTATTTCTAAACAAAGATTTTCATTCTCAGCTTTACTTGCTCAAGAAAAAGAGAATATTGAAGGCATTTCAGATTTTTCAAAGATTTATTTATTTATGCATACACGACCTGGGGTATAGGCCAGAGGTATGTGTTTGGGGGGGTTGGGTGAGAATTCACCAGTGACAAAGTGGAGAGAAGAACAGGCAGATGTATTGTTCTTACATGCTGAGGGGAGCAGCAGGTGAGACAGGAGAGGTCTGCCACGCCATGGGGGTCACCCTCTGGGCAGAGATAGAGCTCGTGCTGCTGTGGACGCAGTAGCTTCATAGTGCTCTGCTAACCCATTACACCACCATTTCATTTCTTTTATTTGTACTTAAATTGACCATTTTGATATGTCAAAATGGACATCTAGGATTGTTTTCCTTGCCCTTAAAATAAAAATCACACCTGGAAATCCTTGATGTTTATTCACTTTAATTATTTCCGTATGGTAATTATTGAGAAGGCGCATGTCTCATGTACTTGTTCAACTTAAAATCATTTTCTTCAAAAGATCTTTTACTCCTTGTGTTCTCTTACTTTCCTGGTTATCTCAGTTTGTTTCTTCAGCCTTAGTCTTGCTCATTTATCATGTTTTCACTTGCTTTTTGTTTATTTGGTTTAATTTTGAGAATGGTCTTCAATATCACTAATTTGATTTCTTCAGTGGCAATCTTGCTATTTACTATGATTATTCCAGTAAGCAAACTCTTATCACTATCTTTAATCTACTTTATTGAATCTGGCTTTCCCCTTTGTTCTAATTTCTCCCTGACCAACTCTTTTTCCAAGACCTATTGTCCAAGCATCTCATCTTTCATATTGCACATATCTCTTATATTTCAAAAAAATTACAGCTAAGCTTGGTCTCAAAATATTTAGTTTTAGTCTTTGTAAATGGACTTTCTATCTGTTTTGGTTGAGGATACATATATTATCAAAAGTAGACTCCTATTTTGGACCATCATGAGCTTTCTTTCCTTTACATTGCATAATTGTTTACCTTTTCTATCATTTTACTTATCTCTGTGGTATAATCTGAGGTCACAGTTATAAAGCACTCAACATGAAAGCACAGTGGAAATTGAATCAATATATAAAGGTGCATTCAGCAACATTTTTCTCTTAGGCTTTATGTGCATTTATTATTATTCATAATTTAACATTTATTGAGCACTGCGAATCAAACTCTGTTTGGAACAGAAAAGTAGATTTTTTCTCTACTAACAGAGCAATATTCTCATGGAGAATTCAGGTTGTACCAGTGGCTCAGAAGTTAAATCTCACTGTTGGATAAATCAAGGCAAAAATAGGTTGTAAAGTTTGAAAAGTGTTGATTAAAATTGGTTTTTAGCCACTAAACTCTGACTGCTATCTGCTCATATCTTAACATGTTGCTAAAAGGGTGCTTGACATGTAAGCATTTTAACTAAAAGGTATGCAACATTGATATCAGCTGTATCATATGAAAGGCTTGAAATCTAAAAACATTCAATTAAAATGGGATTGAATAAAATAACTGCCTTCCCCAGGTATAGTCATTTATATTTCAAAATACTGCAGGTGGGCCTGCAAAGATTTAGCTTTAATCTTTTTAAGCAGGCTTTGTATCCATTATGGTTGATAAATTTACCATCTTCTCAAATTTATTCAGAGAAAGATCACATCCTGGAGGTAATTCCACAATACACATGTTTACTTTCAGCTTTTAAGAATTAGATATAACTTGAACAATGATCAGGCCTGGTCAAATCTGTTGGGAATGCATATTGTCTAAATAAGCTTTACCTCTTTGTACTCATTTCTTTCTACTCACTTGTATCCAGTCCAGCTGGGAACTCAACCCTTGATTAGACCAAATATGAGAAATCAATTGTGAAGATGAAGTACCAGACGGATAGCTATAATCACCTGACCATTTTCTTGTTAGCATCTTTCTACAGAAACTGATGAATTTCTGCACTATTGCAGCATTGGAAGCAAAAAGTACTTAAAAACAAAGGAACCTCCTAGATTATGGACCTTCAAACAAATTGTTACTGACTGAATTAGTTTAACTGATCTCCTTAAATCATGTATTTCTTGAAAGAGAAAGATTCATATTCATAAGTGTAATATTTCATGAGATTAGTAGGGTGAATGGCAACTCATCAACAGCAAACAAATTTGTCATGTTGGGTAAATTCAGTTTCAAATGGTAGGGATACATTTGATTTATGTATGACACAATTTATTCTTTCCTTTACAAGAAAGTACAAAGACTGAGAAGAATCTGGCTTTTTGGTTTTGTGATTCTCTTAGTTTCACTTACCTCTGTTACTTAACTTCAAAACCAGGTTGGTAGAAATTCAACTTTAGCAGTTCTAGATATCACATTCAGAAATGTTCATCTAATGAAAACTATAGGAATCAACTATTCTCTGTGTCTCAGAATGTTTGTCAAATGTTTCTTCATGGCACCTTTCATCCATTTCCTGCTAGTCAGGTCAGTTACTTCCTAAACTATTCACTGTAAAAGACAAGAGTTAGCATGGTGATACTGGCAGCCAAATCATGAGCTCTCTAGTGTATCATTTGTGTAGGGTAATAGTCCATTAGAAAAAAATATTCTCGTAAACTCTTTGAAATGACATGTTAATCAACACTTTTTCTTGTTAAAAATAATGTTGTAATTCCTAATCACCATCTTTTTACTTTCCTATTTTGAACTTTATAGGCAGATTTTTAAAAAATATTGTTAGTTTTAGGGCCCTTCTGGTGGCACAGTGGCTTAAAAGCAAGCACTAAGAAGCTAAAGCCTCTTCGGCATGAGTTCAATCCCCGCCCTGGAGGTGATCCACATGGCATGGCAGACCTTTCCTGACTGGCCCACTGCTCCGCTCAGCAGCATACTTTATCAGTCGGCTTTTTCTGCTCCCCGCTGTCTCTGGTGAGTCCTCTCACCACCCCTGCACCTCTGGCCTGTACCCCAGTTCAGTAGGCAGAAATAAATAAATCTTTTATATATATATATATATATATATATATATATATATATATAGTTACTTTTTGGTTAAAGTCTATGTATTTCACACTCCTCTGCTTAATATATTTACTTTACATATAAATGTTGGGCACTTCCTGGTGGCACATCAGATTAAAGGGCGGCACTATGAAGCTGTCTGCAGCCACTGCAGCATGAGTTTGATCCCCAGCCAGGAAGGTGACCCACGTGATGGAATATTTCTCCTGACCTGCCTGCTGTTCCCCTCAGCAGTGTATCTCAGTTAGTCTGCCCATTCTGCTCCCTACATTTGTCTCTGTTGAATCCTTTCAACATACATTTATTCTTATGTGTATAAAAATTTAAATCTCAAAAAATAAATATAAACATTAATACTTTATATTTTCATTTAGCATTGATAAATAAAAACTATTTCTAATA
This sequence comes from Condylura cristata, assembly GCF_000260355.1. Lineage (NCBI taxonomy): Eukaryota > Metazoa > Chordata > Mammalia > Eulipotyphla > Talpidae > Condylura > Condylura cristata. Next base: position 13,602,976 of record NW_004567115.1, read on the forward strand.
CATTTAAAAAAGTAGTTTTTAATAGTGTTTTATTAATAAAATTGACAAGTTTATTTTATCTACATTTGCATACATTTATTTAGAGTGATTTTTTATGATTTAACATATAGGCTTATATATAATTCTGAAATATGAAATCATTTAATAACTCTTTCCTGTATATCTTAATTATTTTTCCATTTAGAGATATTGGCATTTCAGGAGTCAGTGTGCCTTGGTTGTTAATGCTAAAATTTGAAGCAACTTGAATGTCTGATTCTTTTATTATACTAGACTATAAGATTTTATATTTTCTCCCTCCCTCTCTCTATATATATATGCATATATATATAACACATAATATATTATAAAGAAGAATTTTTCAGTAGTGTTTAGATGTGCTATGGATAGAATGGAAATTGTGTCTATTCAAATTTATATGTGAGAGCCCTAATTCCCAGTATAATAGGATTTGGAGGTGGGGACTTTATAGGTAATTAGTGTTAGGTCAGGTCATGACAACAAAGAATAAAAGTATGTTGTTTAAGCCACCCACTCTAAGGTATTATGTTACAGTAGTTTGTATTAAGATATTAGGCTATAGAGAGTCCTATACTATGCAAAATTTACTACTGGCATGTGATAAGTAAGTGCAGAGACTGAGAATAAATTCCTGGTTTGTTATATTTTTGAACAGGATATAAACCAATTTATCTATTTTAATTTATAAGAACATTTAATAGCAAAGAAAGCTGTATTCTGTCATAGTATAATGATTTGAGGCAAGTTGTCATCCATAATCTAAAAGTACTTAAAAAAATATTTTAACAAAAGATAACTAAGATTTAACTGTAACTTTTACAGCATAAAGTTTTAGAGCTAGCTACTGATGAAGAACTGAAAATTAATCTTAGAGTATAGCATTGAGTTATTTCATTTTGGATAAATGTTAGAGAATGCTGAATTTGCCAACACAACCCTAACACATCTCTCCCCGCTACCTGCATATCTCAGAGAGGTTGTTGTTTTGCTCTGAGTATTATTAAAACAGTTTAGATATAGGATGTTTCCTAAAACACAAATTCAATTAACTAACAAGGAAGAGACAAATTCACTTGCAATGTCAACTACTTTTTTTGATAGATACATTGTTCTTTAAATTACCATGTATACTTACAAGTGTTTAATATGGGGAAGTATTGTTTCAGGCATAAATAGGTATATTAGTAAGGCTGTGGACCAAAAAGAGTAACTAACGTGTAGATTTTATTATATTTTTCTTTATTTTAAAAAAATAATACATTGTGTTTTCATTTCATCATTCTAGCTATTCATTTTTTGATTAATAAACATTTCTGTGTGATAATTTAGTGGTTAAAAGCCCCGATCTTTCATTATAAATATTTTGAGAAGAAGCACAAACCTAAGGAACTGGGTTATATCTATTCTAATTTTAGTGGTGTTAGTGAGCAGTGAAACGGCAGATAACTATTAAATGAAATTCAGTTTTACAATCAAAAGAAACAACAACAAGATAGTTTATAGGTTGTTTCTGCAAAGATTTCCAAAAAAAGTTACTTCTTTATCAAGAGGTAATTATGAGCCCCAATCCCAACATTTAGTAATTTTATTAATTTTGTGGGTGTAAGTAAGGAGAGGTGGAGCAAATCACTACACTGTAACACAGAGTTGTATAAAGGTAAAGATTAATCTAAGGGTGTACCCATAGAGAAGAGATATGGAAGAGAAAAGTAAGATTGTAGTTGAGCAAAGGAGGGGGAAAAAAGGGTGGGGGGGACAAGAAACAAAGATGAGTTCCAACAAAGTAATTAACTTTCTTTTCTCCTTTTGAGGAAGTCTTGGCATATTGTGTGCCTTTGGAGAAAAATCAGCTAAACATGCGTAACTTCTTAGATGGATTTATACACAACAGACAAGTGTTAAAAACATGTCAGGGAGATGGTAGTAAAAAGAGCAGGGAAGAGTAAAGAGAGACCAATGGCTAAAGACGACAGCAGCCTTAATGTGTCAAGATCTGTGATGAGTCCTTAAAAAAGGACTAATTCTAAATGGCACAAAATAGTTTAGTATTAATGAAAATAGTACATACTATTAAGGAAATTCACCCTGTATAGGCATGCCAAAACTGTTTTTTAAAAATGTGCCAATCCTATGAGTTTTGTTGTTATCATGGATGAAACTAGTGAAGGTTGTGGCTTTTAGAAGCTTTTGGTAAATACAAATCTCTGGCAAGAATGATGCTATTTCTATATGTCTTCAAGTTAAGAGTTCTTGTTCCCTATTTTGGACACTACCACAAGTTTGGCCAATATGGAAGGAGTTTGGCATCTTCATTATTCTGATATTAATTTACTGAAATGTTACATGAGCAAGTTAACAAATATGAGTCATTTTGAAGACAAATGGTAAGTTAAAGGTATAGAACAAAACAGACACAAATGTGTCTAATTAAAAAAAAAAAGATTTGTTTATTTATGCATCCAGAACTGGGGTACAGGCCAGGGATGCAGGGGTGGTGAGAGAATTCACCAGAGACAGAGTGGGGAGCAGAACGCGGGCGGACTGATGAAGTACACTGTTGAGGCAAGCAGCCCGCTTGTCAGGAGAGGTCTGTGGCGCCAGGTGGATCACCTCCCCGGAAGGTGGGGTTCGAACTGATGCTGAAGTGGCTTTAGCTTCTTAGTGTGGAGCTTTAACCCACTGCGCCACCAGGGAGGGCCAAAATGTGTCTAAATTTTAAAAAATTAAACACAAATTAGAATGACCACCTGTAAATGATGTTTTGAATGTACTTATTAACTACTGCCTAGCCAAGAAGAATTGATGAGATTAATTCATTCCTTTAGAAGAAAATGCAAAAAATGGAAACACATTAATATTCTCAAACTGAGAATTTTTAAAAGTAGACAGACTTCCAAAACAAAGTTAACCAAGGGAGTTACTGACTTTCAATATTAGAAATGGAAGAAGGATACTCTGATCTCCTCTTTTGGGCAGACATTACAAAGGTATTTGAACTGCCTTTCCTTCTGAGTTTGTTAGGGACTGGCACAGAATGTAATTGCTTATTTGTGGTTTACAGTTGATACAAAAGGTGTTCCCTGTTGGCCTTCCACTTGTTACAGGAATTTCAAGGCTTTATTATCACTTGTACATTTTAGGTTTACTATCAAATTGACAGCATATAAATTTTAAGCAAAATATTGCTTTAATAAATGTAAAGTCATTCCCCTTCACATTTGTCAAATCTGCTTTAACTACAGGAAGTCTGAAACATTTTTTTTTTCCATAATTTCCCCAGTCATTGAGAGCACATTCCATTCAAAATTTTTTTTTTTTTTTTAAGATTTATTTAACTGGGGTTCAGGCCAGAGGTGCAGGGGCTGTGAGAGGATTCACCAGAGACAGAAGGTGTGTGCAAATCAGACCTATTGAGGAAGTACACTGCTGAGGGGAACAGTAGGTAGGCCAGGAGAGGTCTGTCACGCCATGTGCCATGTGGATCACTCCAGGGTGGGAGCGAACTCATGCTGAAGTGGTTTTAGCTTCTTAGTGCTGTGCTTTAACCTGCTGCGCCACCAGGGAGGGCCCTCCATTCAAATTTTTAATGTCTGTTTTGTTTAGTTTTTTTTGAGCCCAAAGAGAATAAAGTTTTAAATGGAGTAAGGAGAGGAAGATAACTTTGTTAGACAAAATATTGACAAATAGTGTTAGTCCTTATGAAACAGGAAAAAAGACTATAAAATAAAGACTTTAAAAAAAATTTCCTTCATTTGCAAATTTCTCAAATTGTTGCTATAAAAATATCTACATTTTTATTATTAACCTAGCTGCCTTTTCTGCTTCAGCCCCTTAGCTGCAAATAAATGTTTATATCTTATGAAAATATAAACTATGGATAATATAACAGAGTCAGATCCTCACAGGGGAAAAAGTCATTTTGCCAATTTTATAAGGCACTACAAAGGTTCTAGGAAGAGAATTACATGCAAATAATTGTAAACTGATTGGATAATTACACCTCTTTTTTTTTTTTTTAAAGATTTATTTATTTGTGCATATAGAACTGGGTACAGGCCAGAGGCTCAGGGGCAGTGAGAGCATTTACCAGAGACAGAGCGGGGAACAGAACAGGCAAATCGACGAAGTACACTGCTGAGGGGAGCAGTGGGCAGGTCAGGAGAGATCTGCCACGCCAGGTGGTCTCCTCCGGGGAAGGTGGGAATCGAACTCATGCTGAAGTGGCTTTAGCTTCTCAGTGCTGTGCTTTAACCCACTGCGCCACCAGGGAGGGCCGTACACCTCTAGTTTTTAATATATTGATTTATAAAATAACACTTTTCTTAAAGTCAAAACCCGTTAGCTATGGTTTCAAAAAATGTATTGTATTTGTCATGCTGCTCAGAAGACTAATAACTAACTTTATTGGGAACACTGACACATTTATATCCCCACTGCTGAAATGTAGTCATTGGAATGTGGCAAGGGAATCAGAAAACATGCAGAGTAGATGTCCAGTGTGGACTCTTAGTTACTCAGTTTGTTGTTGATCTGGACTTACTGTTTCTCTTTCCTCAAGCTTTTATGCAAGTATCATATTCCCAAGAGGGAAGGTAGTATACCACTTTATTTTGTTTAATATTGGCTATTCCAATGTGAATTTCATAAAGTAGTAATTTATAAATATGGTAAATAAGATTTCTGGTTATTTGTGAACTTATGTTGATCTCTTTTTTCCCATGCCCTAAAGTCATAGGAGATGGCTGTGAACTGTTGATGCTATCTGAACAGTATTTGTTGCACATTTTATTTTTCTAACTTTTATTGAGAAATAATTGGCATGTATCACTATATATGTTTAACTTGAATTACATGTATTGTAAAATATTACCACAGTAGGTTCAGCTAATAATCATCTTCTTATATAAATACAATGAAAGGAAAAGAAAAAGAGAAGAAAAAAATGTATCCTGTGATGAGAACTCTTAACTACTTCCCTTTATATAATAAGCACCATTAAATATAGGAATCATGTTATATGTTATATCCCAAGTACCAATTTATTTCAAAACTTTTATTCTACAATTTTGCACCTTTAGACTTTTACATTTAACTTCCTTTCCCCTTACCTTCTACCTCTTGAATTTTTTTCTCTGAGTTTAATTTTTTCCTTTTAGATTCCATATATTAGTGATATCATACAGTGTTTGTCTTATTATATATGTTCCCTTATTAGTTTAGCATTAAGCCTTCAACATCCAACCATGTTGTCACAAATGTTAGGATTTCCTTGCTTTTTATGTCCAAATGACATTCCTTATTTATATGTAGCACAATATCTTTATCCTTTCATCTTTTGATAGACACAAGCTATTTTCATGACTTGACTGTTGTAAATAATACTGTTGTGAGCATGGAGAGCAAGGATGCAGTTATCTTAATTAGTGTTTTTGTCTCATTTGTATTAATTCCCAAAATATTGTAGAATAGCTGAATCATATGACAGTTTTAATTTTATTTTGAGGACATGCTCTAATATCTTTAAGAAATATAGGTGTGAAGGTTCTCAAAAGGTAGCTGCAAACTGAATTCAGTAATACTATAAAAGAACCTTTATGTAACTATCCAGTGAGATTTATTACAGGGTTGCAAAAATAGTTAAACATTCTTAGATTTAAGATATCATATACCAAATCAACAAATGGGAGGAAAAAAACATGATGATCTCAATGTATTAGGAAATGTTTTTTGACACATTTAACATTCTTTTGTTATAAGAACTCTCAATAAAATGGATATATAATAAACACACTTTGACATAATAAAAGTCATATGTAATAAAACCACATCCCAAATCTGAAGTTATAAAATCTGGAAGGTTTTTCTATAGTCAGGTCTATAGTCAGGACATGAATGTCTACTGTCACCACTTTATCAGCAAAATATAGTGCTGAAAATATTAGCCAGAGCAATTAGAAAGGGAAAGGAAATAAAAAGTATCCAAATTAGAAAAGAAGAATTAAAACTATTACTATTTGCAGATGACATGATGATATATGCAGGAAAATCTCAAAGAATTAGATAAAAATGAGTAAACATAATAAATAGTTAAATTTTAGGCTATTTATAAAATCAATGAATGAAATTCTGTTGTTTCTATACATAGATGTGAGTTATCAGAAAGAGAAATCAGTAAAACAATCTCATTTACAAATCTTCAAAATGAATTAAGTACTTAGAATAAATTTAACCAAAGATGTAAAGAATCTACACACTGACACTTTATGACTTTGTTGAAAGAAATAGAACATATGCACAAAAATAGATAAAAAAGTCATTCTCTTTTCTTTTTGGTCCTTTGAGTAATTTCAGATAACTTTTTTTTTCAGGTCACTGATTCTTCTGAAAGGTTGAATCTACTTTTCAAATTGTTAACATTCTTAAGAATTTTCTCACTTTAGGATTTTTTTTTAATATTTGTTCTTTCTTGTCTAACTTCTCCTTTTTCCATGTGTTGCTTTCCTAATTTCCTTTGTTTGTTCCCTTATATTTCACTAACCTTTCTTAAGAGGATTGTTCTGAGTTTTTTTACCTGACAATTTCTAGATCTCCATTTCTTTAAGGTTAGTCACTGGTGCTTTTTTAGTTTCCTTTAGTGATATCATGCTTACCAGATTTTTCATTGTCCAAATTGGAACAATGGAGCTCTTCTTTCAAACTTTGCAGGTTTTCTTTGGCAGAGTCAGTTCTTGCCCCAGCAGCACAGTCTGGGTACCTGTTGTTAATGTCCTTGGGCAAATGGATCTTGCCACATTAAGTGAAGGAACTGTTTGAGCTCTGAAGATAGCATTGATGGGCGCCTGCCACTGACGGGGAGTAGTTGAATAAGACTGCTCTCTTGCCTCCCTACCCAAGTGAGGCCATAGGATGAGCTTTGCACTCGCCTATATATCTGGTTGAGCATAATCAATGACTAGGACTGGATATTCTAGTCAGTAGTGGATGAGGCTATGAATTAGCTTTCCTTCCCTTGCATGGCAGCAAAATAGTCACCCAGAGTCTTTACAGCTTATTTTGGGGTGCCCTGAATCAAACTGTGTTTATATTGAATTCCAGGTACACAAGACTACTAGTTTTGCTCTGCAAATTGGGAAGCCAGAGCTTGTGCTCCTCTTCAAGTGCCATCTACTGTAGGACTGTTGAATAAGATACACTGATTCCTCTGTGCCCTGGGTACTTTCTTTCTTTTGTCATACAAGCTGAAAGCTATTTTCAGTGATGAGCAGGGCTATGATTTTAGACTCCCTACCTGGACACAGCACGAATAGCAGCTCTAAAACCAGTAAAGTTTGTTGCTTTAACTCAAGGTGTTCTGCACTAGAAGTTTCTAGGCTACAGGTCAATGTTGGCTCTGCCTGCCCCTTCTCTCATTTCAAGAACCACTGAGTTATATAGTTTCCAGGTGTTTTCACCAGTTCTCAGTTTTTATGGGACTGGAAGAAACTCTCTATAGCAGGGGTTCTACGGCAAACCAGGTTCTAGGGTGACTGGCTGACCTTAATTGAGGATCCAAAAGGGAGGTCTGCATCCACTAAATTTCACTGATCAGAATGCACCCCCAACTTTGTTCTGCAGATGAGCAAAATTGCTGGTTAGAAGCATTACATTATGAGCTCTGTCTGCCAAGACCTGCCTGCCTGTTATTACCTGCCTGCCCCGCCCCCATCCTTCTCAGTCACAGTCTGACTCCCTGTGACTGAACTCTGCAGATTTCCTTGCAGTCCTCATTGTGAGATATCAGAAAGGGGTTTTCTACAAAGCAACCCACTGTGTCAGGGAGTCTGGTTGTCCTTTCAGGGATCTCTTTCCAGTGAGGAAGCTGGAGGCTTAGGGGCAATGCAAATAATGTGTTGCTACTTCTCTTACTCTTTAATGCAGTCTGCCTTCATCTCAGGTATAGAGAGGGTACTTAAATCTCACCCCCATGTGCTAAGACTCTCTCAGTGGTATATTAAGCCTGAGTTGTTATTATCTCTTATTCTTGTGAAGTGGAATGAAATTAGAAAGGGACTGTTTTGCCATCTTGGTGACATTAATATCCTTTTTGCATTTTTTTTTTAAGATTTATTTATTTGTGCATACAGAACTGGGATACAGGCCAGAGTCTCAGGGGCAGTTAGAGGCTTCACCAGAGATAGAGTGGGGAGCAGAACAGGCAGATCGATGAAGTACACTGCTGAGGGGAGCAGCGGGCAGGTCAGGAGAGGTCTGCCTCGCCATGTGGATATCCTCCAGGGCAGGCGGGATTCGAACTCATGTGGTAGTGGCTTTAGCTTCTTAGTCCTGTGCTTTAACCCACTGCGCCACCAGGGAGGGCCCTTTTTGCATATTTTAAATGAAGTTTATAATAAAGCCAAACCAAGTCATCTGTTGTGCTTATGTAATAATGACAAGTTCTTTTTAAGTGTTTGTTTGAGAAAACAAAATGTGAGTCATTCCTTAGCTGGGGTGGAATGAAATTGAAAATTCTTTCTTCCAATTCAAAAGGGCCAGAACACACAATTTACCTTGGGACCAATTATGCACTCAATTAAAATTAGTTTTCCTATATAAACCTCCTCCATAATCTGCCAGAGTTGTATTAATTAATTTTCAGTTTAAAAAATTTTCCAACAGTAATTTTGATCTGTTGCTTATATTAGTGCATATACTTAGAGTATATACAGTTTATACTATAGTATAGCCTTAATACCATTTAAAAAATAAATTTTGACCATGTTTTTGCTTTTAGCTAGTTCTTATGAACATTACAATTTATTCTGAAAAAGCAATTTAACAAGAAAATGAACTTCAACCAAATCTACTATAATTAACTCTTTTTGGCTGACACTGTTGTAGCAGAGGGATTGTCAAGAACAGAATGAATGTATATGTGTGAATGACACTTGGATGTCTTTGATATTATGCATAACAGAATTTTCAAAAACAGCAATTAAAACAAAAGTCTTATGGGTTTCTAATAACATGAGCAGTTTTTGCTAGATGTAATGATCAGTCAGCCTGGTCTGAAATATTTCTGTCCACCATCACAACATATTCTAAGGCATTTATGTTCAATCATTAATTGGAAAGTAGGAACTGAATACCCAGTATATCCTAGGTACTATTTTAATCATAAATAAAAAGAAAACAGTTAAAAATCTATACTCTTGTAGAATTTTATTATGGGTCAGTAGGCACAATCAGATAAAATGTAAAAATAGGTGACCCAACAAAAAATGCTAGGCGTTGAAATGAAGTAGGGAAGTGGTGATAATTGTTTTGTGGGAATGAGTTACAATTACTCATGGTCAGGTCAACTGACTGGAGCAGAAGAAATACAAAATGTCGAAGTCAAACTTAAGAGTTAGGTTTGAGAAGCAGTGGAGGATCTGATCAAATATGGTACTCACAATCACAAAAATTTTGACTCATTTTGAAAACTACTGAAATGTACTAGATGGAGTTGAACTCAAGTGACATGAACTTATATTTTACAGAACCATGCTTACTAAGAAATAAGGAAGTTACTGCAATAATTTAGGGAATAGAAGATAGTATTTTGGACTAGAGTAGTACGTTAGTGATGTGATCTGAATGTATAATTCAGTGACATTTATATTTATCTCTGCCTAGTTCCAAGACATTTTTGATATCCCCAAACACCTTACCTATCAGCAGTCACTTTCATTATCACTTTCTTCACTTCCTCCTTGATACCACTAATTTTACCATCCAAGGCCTGTCAGAGTTTCAAGTTTAGGAAAATGAAAAGAAGCATCACAGGAGACTGGTAGCAAAGTGGTCAGAACAGGTGGAGGGAAAAAGAACTTGTTTTTATTTTAGCTATTTATGTGATTATATCAATGACAATATATTTTTTTCTAAATGTAAATTACTAAATTAACTTTATTAAACTGTGTTTATTATATGCTTATTTTAGTTTTCAGTGTCCTTATTACATTTAAAAATTGTTGATGATTTACTGATTTAATAGGAGGATTCTGCTACTGTGTTTTCCCATTTTTGGAATAAATTGTAATATAAATTTAATAATATTGAGATATAAGAGAAGTAGAGGAATATATTTCACTTGTTTCAGCGTGTTTAAAGCTACTTCTCTCAATTATGATTTTGGTTGTTGAAACTTCAGGGATACTATGAATATACATAGGACATACTGCTGAAATGAAGCTCTAGATGTAGGGAAAACTGGACCTGTCTATAGAAAAGAGAAAAATCATTCGAGTCAGTTCACTGGGATTTCACTGAACTAATACAGTGTTTTGTGTTTTTTGTTTGTTTGTTTGTTTTTTCTTACTAAGTACATTATGTTAATAAAATTGCAGCCAATAAAGCTTTATTCAAATATTTTAAATACTCATGAACTACTGGTAAGGAGTACTATTACTTAGCAGATTTACTCTGCATAGTTTCACGTAACATTAACAATCTATTTTAACAGTAACTTTCCCTTTTACATCCAAATGATGTATTTATTTTAGAGAAACAAACACTGGTCAACAAGGAGCACAACATATTTTTGGTACTTTCTAGACAAGGGAATACCAAAATTATGGTAAGAAATTGTACTTGAGACATACTCATGCCAAAAGTTTCCACATAATTAGAACTTCTCTTTAAATGGAAAATTACATATCATCAAAACCACGACTGAAAATGATTATTTGTGGTTGTGGCTTTCTTATTCAGATAGACACATTTATGGAAGGATAATAATGTAGGCACTCTAGATTTTGGTACAAATCTTATATTATGCAACAAAATTTTGCCAGCTTTCTATCATTATTAACCTACAAACTAGTAATTTCACATAATCCAAACTACCAAAAATATCTACCCATCTATGTGTCTACCTATGTATCTGTCAACCTATCTTAGTAACTTAATCATGCATCTTAAGTATCTCTTGATAAATAGAATTGCAACTATTTCCTCTAGAATAGACAATCTCTTTTTGTATCAGATGGAGTTTATTTTGCTCAAGACTATATATAGATACTCCTATATATAGATATAGATCCCTAGCTTTTAGTCTAATATATAGGTAGATATATTTTATTTATTCGAGTAACTTTGCTTCTAACTATATAGACAACATTTTCTAGTTACTAAAGATGTAACAGCATTGCTCCAAATTATGTAGTAACAAGCTCCATTCTCCCTAGAGTACCTGGAGTGCAAAGCAAATGAGCTCCCTCAGGCACAAATAAGAATTGTGCCAATATCCAGAGTGCCCACATAATTATCCCTCTGGAAATGTGTCTTTCTGGATGAGAAAGCAACAACCATAAATAACAACCATGCCCTTGCCACAAAGTCAGTAGGAGAGAGAAATGGTTGACTAGTAAGGATAATATATAACTTCACCTCTAGTGTCTATGAAGAATTCGTGAGAGAAAAAAGAAAAACTAATATTAATGACTATTTAATATTGTCAGACATTTATAAATACATTTTCCAGATAAAGGAACTGGCATAAAGAGACAAAATACCGGCTCATAGATGTAGTAAAACTGTAATTCCCAAATCTGGTTAATGTGATGTGAGTGACTTCAAAGCTTATTTGCATTTTCTGAATTACATAACATGTTGTGATAAATTATATATTGGCTAGTGTGTATAGGTCGAATAACAAATAGCAACTTCCAGTGGATTCCTCAGTCACACGCAACAAATCTTAACAAGTTTGTATATAAGAGTTGTAACGTTCTGGGGGGTGAATACCACACAGCAACAACTTATTATGCTCTCATCATTCGCCCCATCATTTTGAGCAAAATCCAAATTGATTGTGTACTTCAGATTGCTTGTGATTCCATGCAACACAAACTACTGACTATTATGATAGTGTGAGCAAGATGTGCCCGCAGCAATGTTGATGAAAGTGGGAGGTCCACAAAGCACTATCTTCTGATAGCTCATTAAAAAAGTTATGGCATATAGAAATGAGTATTATATGACTGTCAACTTCAACATATTGACTATGTCACCTCACAGGGCAGCAGCATTCAAAGCTGTGCTGGATAAGAGAAATATGATTGCAAGTCCATGTGATGCATTGAGAAGTCTAGAGGACCTACACCAGAAGGGACATACAGCCCCCATTCAAAGGCAGGCTCATATTTACTAGACTCAAAAGTGGGTCAAGTGGGGAGTGTACATGCACACATGCATTGGGGAAAGGAGTTATTGGGTATGTGAGTTAGGGTGGAGTGGCCAGGGGAAACTGACTGGGGAGTTTCATTGTTCCTGGTGGTTGAAACTTATTATCTGTCTTCTAATCTGCCTGCTGTTAACAGATATTGGTTTCTCAGTCTGTTCCTCTGAAAGGACTGTTGTCCTTGATGAGAGGCCTCCTACCTGACTGTGTGCCTAGCTGACCAGCAAGAATTCTGGGCACCTAGACAATAGTCTGAGAACAGGAAGGGCCATGGCTCCCATACACATAGCTCAGCCAAACACTTGTACAAGTGTTTGAAATTACCTCTACCATCTTGGTACCGTCACCGTCATGAAGAAATGCTTTTACTTGAATTTTGAAATCTAACCTGTCACTGGTGCTGCATGTAACTATGGATTCCATCTGCCTATCTCAGTCTAACATGTCACCTAGTCCCATTACTGATACTAATGCAGTGTTTGCTTTTTTAGGTCACTTGTATTCCTGGCACAGGAATTAGAAACTGAGGACACACTATTAATTAATGTGTCATTCTGTTTGTTCTCAGAACCTCCAGTCTAGGAGGAAAGGAAAACCTTTGATATGATAAAGGCTATTATAAAGACATTCAAAAGATTACATGGAAATATGTAGTAGGGAAATCCTAACATATTTAGAATGCTAATATCTTGGGTGAAGTTTTCAAGCTATTTTGAGATGAAGGAAAGAGATATTAGCATTTTTTAAAACTATTTCATTATCAAGCATATATTACCAATATACAGAAAGGGATTGGTATACTTGTGAACTTAAGTATATACTTAAAAACAAAAAGAGTTCCCATTTCACTTACATAAGGCATCAATCAAAATATGGGCTAGAAATAAGTTATCTGTCAGGTGGCAAAATTAAATTTGAAAATATTGAGAAATTTATAATGTTGAAAATACAATTTTGAAATAATTATGTACAACTATGTTTTACCAGAAAATATCAAATTAACTTTATATGATACCTTGAGGTTTTAGCAAAGTAAAATGCAGAATTATTGTTACTAGAATGAGATTTAACTCATCATTAGAAAATGACATAAAAATCTATAATTTTTTTTTAAAGATTTATTTATTTGTGCATACAGAACCAGAATACAGGCTAGAGGCTCAGGGGTGGTGAGAGGCTTCACCAGAGACAGAGCGGGAACAGAACAGGCAGATCGATGAAGTACACTGCTGAGGGGAGCAGTGGGTGGGTCAGGAGAGGTCTGCCACACCATGTGGTCACCTCCGGGGTAGGCGGGAATCGAACTCATATGGAAGCGGCTTTAGATTCTCAGTGCTGTGCTTTAACCCGCTGCATCACCAGGGAGGGCCAAAATCTATAATCTTAAGTGATATTCAAAATCATTTAGTATCTTGACTGTGCTCAACTAATACTTTAAAACTAATACTTTAAAACTTTATATATATAAAAATATATATATATATATATATATATTTCCAAGTTTTATTATTCTGAGTTTTGTTCCTTAATAACAAGGAAGCAGAGCTCCAATTTAAAGCATTTTTCCTGCTGGAATAATTATACAAGAAGTTATATTGTGAAAAACTAATATTTTATCAGCAGATATGTAGTGGAAAATTTGAAGAAACCCTACTAAAATGAATCACACAGTGTGTTATTTGTTATACAACCAAATGAAACTAGTGACTTCAAACAAGTTTATATTATAGGGATTTGGTTGATTCTGTTTCAAGAATAAAACACAGTAAGAGATATTTTTTCCCCCAGGCTAAAGGAAAGGAATTTTGAAGAAAATTTGATCTAAAGAGTAAATAATTTGTTAATAAAGTAAAAACAAAACAAGTTTTAAGCAGAAAAGTTGTATACACAAACCCACTTCCAGAGGTAGCATTTAATTGAATTAAAATTTTTTTTTCTATTTTCCCAATTTGTATGTTTTATTCACATAGGCTGTAAGGAAGTTATGGAATCTGATGCAGAGCTGGTATTACAAGTGAATTTCAAGCTGTATAAACCATAAGCAAGAAATTATACAAAAGAAGAAATTAGACATGCAATAGAATGCCACTGCCATGGTAGTTCTTCAAACCATAGCAGGGCATTTATAGCAATTTTAATCATTTGGGAATGTTAATTCTTTTCTCCTATCAAGTACTCAATAGTTTCAGTAGTATTTATTGCTACTGCATAAAACCATTTTTATATAATGATTTTATAGCCAGTAACCTAATAGTGTACACATTTATCAGATTTGATCTCATGTTTTTGATACAGATAATCTTATGAAGAAAATGGAAGCTAAATTCATCTCTTCTTAGTTGTTGCTAACCTATACTTATTTTTTGTTGCAGTACTGATCTGGTTACAAACATTTAGTTCAATAGCAAATGAAATTACTTAATAACAGATACCCTTGTCTTGTCCCTGATGTTGCAGAGAATATTCTTTTTTTTTTTCCAACTAAGTATTCTTTGCATAGATTTATTAATTTATGGAACTTTAATTCATTTCAGAGCTTTTGAAGATTTTTTTTCATGGGCTCTTTATCTTTGAAGTAATCAGAGGTCCTTCTCCAAACATTTTTAATGTGATGAACATCATTCTAACATTTAAAATCATGTCCTTTCTGGGATAAATTTGTCAACAATTTATGAATAACCAAATGTATTGGCTAATATTTAAAATGTGTACATCTCTGTTTTTGTCAGATTTAGATATCAAATCAAATTGTAAGTGACTTGCACAGTGTTTCCTTAGACAAGGATAGGGTAGTTCACTTAAATATTTTGTACCTTGAATATTTGGTAAAACTCATGTAAATGTGTTGATCATCTTTTCTATTCAGAATTCAATTCTAATTGCTTGTTTACTTTATCAAGCTCAGACTTTACAGACTTTTTAAAATATTTTTATCATATCTTCAGACTATGTTTAATGGTACATACTGTCAAAGTTTAGTTTATCTTGTTTTCAGATATGAAATTTCTTTCTTATTCATGTTAATATGTATTCTTTATAAAAGACCTCTTTTTTTTTGTTTTGTTTTTTCACAGTAACATCTATTTATAATACTGTGCATGATTGAGAGGTATACAATCCCACCCTTTCAGGTGTATGTTTCCAAACTATAACCACCACCAAGCTCCCCATATCATAGTATATATCTTTCATTTTTATATGGAACTCTCAGCTTCAGAAGGTCAAGAAAATTTTCTACATGGATTTTTTTCCTTCTATTTAATATTTCTTTTGAGTATAAAAGGGAAAGAAGTACATATTCCAGGTCATATGATAAAACACTTAAGATTCCAGAAATGTTTGAAGAATTTCTGGGCTCAATAAAATATGCTACCTGAGTTGTCCTTGAGATTAGGGGTTATATAAAATCTTGGAAGGCATTAAAAGAAGGCTGAAAATTTTGGGTTGTATCCTGAGAGCAATGTGAAGAATTTTATTATAAGAAATATAATTATAATGGCTATATAAATATATACTTTTCTTTTAACTATTACTATTTATAATATACATTATATGTTATATCATAGTATATATCCACCATATACTATATCACACAATATATATATTTTACATACTATAATATATATAATATAATACAACTATATAGATTTTTGAAATCCTCAAAATAGTCCTGTAAGTAACTTTTGGGAATTTTAAGAAATAGTCAAATTTTAATTTATTCTATAGAGGATGTTCTGGGAACTTGAGGTATGAGCAGATTTCAATTAAGAATAGTGAATTAGAGGTAGGTAGAGTTAATGAATGGATATTAATGGTAATGGTTATAGTACTAATATAAGGAGGCCAAAAATATTTCTTCTTTTTATACTGTAAACAGAATAATATGTTGTTGCCCCTATCATTTATTTAGTTGCACAGTTATTATTTACTTTTCCCCTTCGCAGTTATTATTTACTTTCCCCCTTTCTTCTCTCTTTTTAACTATTTCAAATACATTTTATTTGAAACACTTTCCCACAACCATCTTTAAATAAAAATATACTTTTATTCATTATGCATTAGGCTTTCATTGCTTTGTGGGCCAGAGGGCTTAGGAGTCACCCCACTACTGTTCCCTGGGGCTCTTGAGGCACGATTAGCCATGTCTTCCACTGAAAGTCCTTGTGGCAACTTCAAGGGCTGGATTCTGATCAGATGATTAACTACTTTCAGTTTTGCATTCACTGAAGTGATGTTCATATGAACCTGCGGAGTGTTTTTTTTTTTTTTTTTTTTTTTTTTTCTGATCCAAGCCTCCTTATCTTTTGCCATATATGGATTTTTTTATTATTATTATTTTGGTAACAATTTACAGTTTACGAGAGTGCTAGGGATACCCACCATATATTTCATCATCTGCAATACTTTATCTGGAATTCATGACTTGGTAAATTTGTGACGAATCCAGTTTGTGCAAATGTGAGACTCTACATCATTTCTCAAAGTTTGCCTGAGGAATCTCTGAACTCTTGAGCACAAAATCCCTGCCATGGGTGTTGACTGTTTACTTTAGAGACACAATTGTCAAATGCTGTTCAGGCTTAACTTAAACATTGAGGGAAAGCTCAGATATTATTTTTCTCTTATAACCAAAACTGACTTTTAGAAAATGACATCACTGTCTCACTCAATCTTAAATGCAACTTTTTCCCCAAGGAATTTGTATTTCATTTATTTATTTTTAAAAGATTTTTTTTTATTTATGCATACAGAACTAGGCCAGAAGTGCAGGGTTAGTGAGAGGATTCACCAAAGACAGAATGGGAAACAGAACAGGTAGACTGACGAAGTACACAGCTGAGAGGAGCAGCAGGCAAGGCAGGAGAGGTCTGCCGTGCCAGATCTCCCTGATCGGGGATCGAACTCATGCTGCCATAGCTATGGATAGCTTCATGTTGTTGCGCTTTAACCTGTTGCACTGCCAGGAAGGGCTTGAATTTGTATTTATATCAAAGAAGAAAAGCTTAAGATGTAAGTGTTTCATTATCATCACCACAGAAGCAGTAATATATAAAATTAACATAATAAAAATAACAACATACACACAATATAATCTATAAAATTTCAGTTCTTTAAACAAGAAAGCAGGTAACTCTCATTTGATTATATTGAAAGGTATTTCAAGTTTCATATTTATTTCTTATGCCATTTATGTATAAAGATTGTTTGTACAGAAAACTTTCTTATTTTCCAGAGGCTATATATTGCATTTATATATTTATTCACTCATTTATTTTATGCATCAAGCATGTATTGATAATCTATTATATGCCAGGGGTTATGAACCTATAATGATGAATTATATATCATGTAAGTCTTGGTAAACTTGTACTAAAATGAAAAAAAAAATCAATAAAATACTAATATCACCACCACCACCATCACATTACAATTAATGAGAACCTTAGTATACTCAGAATGCTCAATAACTAAATGAGTGTTTTAGAATGAAGTGACAAGACTCTAGTTCTGTCCCTACCCCTAAGGATCTAGATTGGGGAGCCCTCAAAATTCTAGTAATTTTAAATAATATGCCCAAATGTAAAGCATAGAACCTCACAAAAAATAACAAGAGCTCAGAATGAAAAAGAATTATGAAGAACTCAGCATGAAATAATGAAGGGAAATAGCAGTAATGCCCACTGAGATTCTGAGTTACATATCATCTGAAAAAACTTGAATATACTGACAGCGTTCAAACACAAATTACAAAAATAAAAAATGAGATTAAGAGGTATCACAAATTTCAAGAAATGGCGAAAGCCTCTTCTCAAAACTAATGCATATAGCAGAAACTTCCAGATGTTAATTATTGAGCTCAGCCATATTCTAGAGACAAATTTGTTAAGATTTCTATAGTTATTTGATTGAATGGTCATGTAAACTGGTATTGAAAAGAGTCATGCATGTTCTAATGTCAGATATGTTTTGTTTCCAAATGAACACTGAGATGAATCCTAGACTAAACTTACTGTTTTCAGGGCTCACTGGATTTCAGAATTACAGAAAATGATTGGGAGCTACGCTTTTCTATGAGCTACTATTGAAAAATGAATCTCTTAGTCTTAAAGATACAATATTTGCTTTTTCATTTATTTTTAATTAAGGCAATGGTTGGATACCATTATCAGGTACTAACACTGTAGCATACCTACCACCAACTCACTCTGCCACCACAGTGCATTTTACTTCCACCCCTCTTTGTTCTTACCTCTTCCTCCCGTCCCAACTTGGTGCTTTACTTCTGTAGTCAACTATCAAAGTTTAGTTTTAATTCTTTAGTCTTAATCTGAATGCTTGTGAAATGTAAATGTCGGTGACCGACCCTGATCGCAGGCTGTCAGATGGCAGGGCCTTTAGGTGAGTGCAGCTTCGGTGAGTGGAGATTCTTAGAAGGGGGAGAGGGGAGTCGAGTTGGGTGAGAGTCTTCTTGCTCTGGTCTGAGCAGAATTTTATTTATGCGATACGAGCAAGCAGTGGGGTAACATTAGCATATGAATTGGGCTGAGAGATCATGATCATCTTTTTTCTAACAGTTTGGGGTCATATTGACCTTCAGCTGAGATTATAACATTTATTATTCTTAAAATTAATCTATTAGGCCCTCCCTGGTGGCGCAGCGGGTTAAAGCACAGCACTGAGAAGCTAAAGCCACTTCCGCATGAGTTCGATTCCCGCCTGCCCCGGAGGAGACCACATGGCGTGGCAGACCTCTCCTGACCCGCCCGCTGCTCCCCTCAGCAGTGTACTTCGTTGATCTGCCTGTTCTGCTCCCCACTCTGTCTCTGGTGAAGCCTCTTGCCGCCCCTGCACCTCTGGCCTGTACCCCCGTTCTGTATGCATAAATAAATAAATCTTTAAAAAAAAATTAATCTATTAAAGTTAAAACAGATACATAAACTTATAAAATTTAAGGTTAACATTGCTGTATTTAACCACAGTGATGATTGGCTAAAATAAAGTCCCTTAAACCCTAATTACTACTTAATGATCTTCATTCTCATTGAGAAATCCTAGAGGGTAAGCAAAGTTGAGGGCTAGGGTAGAGTAATTTTCTTGTAAATCAATGACAAAAAGAGATACAGTAAAGTTCCTTAAAAACTGAATATAAAGCTTAAGTGAATTTCCTTATTTAAAGACTAAACAGTAGAAAGCTTAAGTAGTTCTTTAAAAACTGAATAGAAGGCTTATGTGAGATAGTAAGTAGAGTGTTGAGATTTGGGTTCTCCTCAGGGCAGTAAAAGAACATGTTCTAGTACTGCCTCATATTACAATATTGGTTTTACTAGAACAGCCAATTGCTTTTATTAATCAGCCAATTGTAAAATTACTTTTGACTTCAAGAGGAATTTCTTGTCCTGATGCAGCCCTTGCTTGTCTGGGCCAGGCAGCACCTGCTAAGGCAATCAAGTTGTAAACTTAAGGTTGCTCAGAATATTTGAATATTATGATTATACAAAAAAGGGAGGTCATAACATAAGTTAGTGTGGAAATTCTGAGTTTTCAGGGCATTTCCCCTCTATCGAATCTTTTCTGGTGACAGAAGTTGCATAGCTTGTGTCATGTAAATGTGGAAGGAAAAGATAGATATGGATGGTATTACTAATATGTAGGATATATAATAACTAAAGACACAATGTTAAAGGTACAATTTACCTAACCCTGTTTGATGAAAATCTATGGCAACTATCTCAAACAATGCTTCTAGCCACTCCTGCGGAGTACTTAGAAACCTCCTCCTGGTGAAAGAATATATTGTGTTGAGGAGGAGGAAGATTAGCTGCCAGGATCAGGCAGACCTGGGTTTACATTCTGGAGCACTACACTCTCCTATAGAGTAGCTATGTCATTTTAATTTGGAGATTAAGTATAAATAATATGAAGATTCTATCTAGTATAAAATATCCTTCTGAGAGAGAGGGAAAATTCTATACTATTGTAGACAGTAGTTTATCTGCTTGCTCCTTATGGAAAAAATATCATAGGTCCATATTAATTCTGCTCAGAAACATCATTTGGCTTGATAGTGACAAAATTTAAGAATTTACAAATTTATTCACTTTATAAATTCCTTTTTTTCTAGAAAATAAAGCTTCAAGCAACTTTGAGAATGCAGAAAAATACTCATGCCAAACCAGATCACTAGTATTCTAAAGAATATTAGTTTCATTAAGTAAGCAGGTAGGATTACATAAAATTTCTTATCATAATCTTTGTAAATATAAAACTCATCATAAGAGCTAATACTTATTGAGGATTTATTTGTTATGTATTCTGAGTTATGTACTCTGCTAACATTTTATATTCATTATCATTCTTAATTTTCATAGTAATCCTTTAAGGTAGGTGAAATAATAATAATTATTTTACAAATGGAAATTTTTTGGTATAGATTAAATAATTACCCAAAGTAGTATATAGTATGGCTGTCTAATTGCAATTTAAGACTTTGTTCTTTGTTCTAAGACCATCTCTCAGGCAGGAGAACTTTCTTTTATTTGGTGTGGGAGATGGTCAGTCTTTTGATCTATTCAAACCTTCAAATGAGAGGAAGTGGTCCATCTGTAATATACAGGACAATCTGCTTTACTCAAAGTCTTCTGATTGAAAGGTTAATTTCATTAGAAAACACCTTACAGAAACAGCCATAATAATGTTGGACCAAATATCTAAGCACCCAATGGCCCATTCATGTTGACATATAAAATCAAACAGGTGTGCTACAAATATATCTCATTAAGGAATGTTTTGTAATATATAAATATCACATGTAAGAACAGTCATGCCTTTCTTACTATTTTAGTACTTACTATTTTTCTACTGAAATGACAATAAAAACAATCATAGGACATCTAATTTATTTGAAAATCTTGTCCCTTCCTACTGTAAGCAATTTAGAAGTTTAATATAGTTCATAATTCTTTCATCACCTTTGATACTCTCCTCTAGTTCCTCTTGGAGTTCTCAGTCTTCCTTTTAAAAACAAAACTGAAGGAGATGTTACCTAAGAGTTTCCATATGTTAGCTTATTTCTGTGAAAGCTGCAGCTTGACAGATTGTTATGTAAAACTTTGCCTACATTTTGATCATTAAGAAAATTCATAATGATCTTCTGGAAAAAAAAATCACTACTTGAGGACTTGTCTTTCATCTTGAAAATCTGAAGTTACAATTAGTTCAATATAATTCATTTCTGTTACCCAGCATTGATTTGATCATATTTTTGTCATTTTATATAGTCTTCATATGTATGAAGATACAATATATACTTCACTGACCTATACAATTGAATTTGTAAACTTTGCCTTAAAGCATTTTCTTAGGGATTAATACTGTATTAGAAAATCGTTTATGCCCCACAATTCCAGTTATTTGGGTTTATAAATTTAAGAAAATAGTGACCTTTTCCCAAGAAAACAGTGGAAGGCATGAAAATAGCCTACATGTGATGGACATTCCTTTTTTAATAATGACAGACTTGCATCCTACAACAGAAAATCACTAGTTTTTGAAAATGATATGCTAATAAGTATTTACAACATTTTCACCAATCAGTCATATAAAATGATTATCACATAATAATCCAGCAACATTCTCAATAGTAAATAATGGGAATTACAAGTTGTATAATTTATTACAAACTGAGATCATAAATATGCATTTTTAAGCAAATCAAGTTCATTGTAGAGTTGGCTAGCAGTTAGTTCATCACAAATGGAAACTTCAGTAATAAATATTAGGTCTTCCTTTTTGCCATGCCCTCAGTATACAAAAGCACAAATGCTGATATAGTCTCTACTCACACACAGAATATCAGTTGCAGGTTAAGTTCTGACCACTGCTGAGACCCACCAGATCTAGGTGCTGTTGCCTCTTTTGGTTAGAGGTGTTGTGTCCACATAAATTTTAGGTAAATGTTTCTCCAGAGCCAGTTTCAAATATTAAAATCCAGCATTTTAAAAAGAGGGATAGTTATATTTATTGGAAGGGATACATGCCACTTCAACTAAAGATACACATAACATGACACAAAATTGAGAGCAGCCTTAAATTGTTTTTAAAAGTAACTTTCAGCCTTTACAACATAGTTTGAGTTTTAAAGTCACTGTTGCTGAATGTTAAGTAATGCCTTTGAGGTTAAGGAAGAGAAGAATTACAAGAAATTTAAAGGCAAAGCAATTTAAGTTGCAAAACAGCAAGAAGGCAACAGAAGTAAATTCTCCCCTACTGGGAAGTAAGCTGATTAAAGATGATTACCAGATGCAAATAGAAAGAAAAAAACAAAAAAATGCATGGATTATATAAGGTCAGAGCAGGGGCTAAGTCAGCAGTAAGTCAGCAGTCCAAGTAGCACTTCATGGATGTGTAGGTTGGTGTTTAAAACCACTGTTTGGCAAATCCAAATGGTGAAAACATACTCAAACTACCCAGCGGACTTTTTTGCAGACATAGACACATTTTAGGTATTTATATCTGGCAATTCCGTCACTTTTCAAACCACCCCCAAAGGCACAAATACCAATGCTCTAAGATAGCTTGAAGTTCTGCAGGTTTTGAAAAACATAACCTAAGTATAAATGTGAATATTCAGTAACTACTGTGAAATCTAGCTTTCTTCCTCAAGAATGTGCTGTTAACTGCTTAAATGTACACAATTATCAATGGAAAAATCCTTTTTCCTCTTGCATTTGAAAATCCAAAGAATTTTAGGTATCAGTATGCATAGAATTTTTAGTTGTTCTGAAAAAGAAATTTCAAGTCATGTACCTGTTTTATGTAACCTGAGTTCTTTTATCCAAGAAACTTTATTTCTGCCTGCCAACTGATAATTAATATAGGAAACTTTTGATTATATGAAGACCACTTGGTCTGTCAGACAAATTTATACCTCATGACTCTCCTCTAAATGTTCCTATTCTCTGGTTAGAGAAGCAGTCGACACAAAAATGTAGCAAGTGCTACAGGAGAACACTTAACAGGTCAAGAATGTGACAGTTGTTCAATGTACTGCTTGGGCAATATCTTTCCAATTATGTTGATGAAAGGGGATTATGGTTCTGCCTACTCTTACCCTACCTTTTTGCATCTGGAAGTCTCAGCCAGATTCTAGAATATTTTTTTCTTCTGTTGGCCTTTCATTTCATATCTGTTCTGGGAGATTCCTCCTGGTCACTCTGTTATGGGTTCAACTTTTCCACTAGGTCTTACTGGGCTTCTAGACTGGCCTAATGTCTTTTTACTGACTGCTTCAAAACTTATCCCATGCATAATATAGATGCATTTGTTTTGTGTAAATATACACAGAGTGTATTTGTAGTTTAATACCTGGTTCATAAATATACACAAGGTGAGTTAATTTAATAAAAAAGGATAAAGTAGAAAGTAAACATAGGCCCTTTCTAATGCCAAGCAGAAGAGTAAGAAATTATACCACTGAAACTAAGTTCTGGTGGTCAAACACAGGCTTATGCATACCCACACTATGGCTAGTAATTAGCAGTCAAATTGGAGATAACTTCCCTAACCACACACTTATCACCAGTCACTTCATGTTACTATTTCCCTCTCTCCTACTCCTTCAGATGTGGTTAATTTCTGAATAATTTCTAAATATCTCTCAAATGCATCTGCCCTCCCTATCACAGCATTTTACTCCATAATTATTTCTTAGTTGGTCAAAATAAATATCACCCAAAATACTTGACTTTTATTCTCTTCCAGACTTCTCTCTTTATTGAAGCAAAACAGATCACATCAGTAATTTGCCTTCAATGCTTGGAGAAGCATCTTTCTATTTTCTCAATGCCTATACGTTTTCTGTTTTCTCAATGCCTATACTTTTTTTCTCGAATATTACTGACCACAGCTTGTAACCATCTCTACTTAGATGTGATTATATCATTATTTTTTTCTCTCCTATTAGGTTAAAAACACCGAAGAGATTCCAAGTAGAACAGTGAGTAGAGAAGGAAACCATTTTAAAAGAGTGAGTATTTTCTGAGCTTTTTTCAACATTCCTATCTTGGAGTGTGTTAAAGGTTTATTTATTTATTTTAATTTTTGGATTTTGATATAAATGATAAATTATAATTTTGATTGGTTAGCTATTTTATTTTTCTGCTTGCAATAAATATTTGTTTTAATCTTTGCTTTCTTTGTTAATTTTGCAATTGCTTCTTTTCTCACTAATTCATTTATAGTGCCAGTACTAAGAGGTTGGTAATTTGAAGCCAAATTCTCCTTATCCTATTCCAAACTTGCAAAAATGAAGCAAAGACGACATTTGTCAGCTTTTTGGCAGAGACGCTTATGTTGAACAATCATTTTGTGTTGTTTTTGGAGAAGGACAGCTAAAAATCCTTCTTTCTCATCCCTACATAAAATTAATTTGGACTATATAATAGCCTTTAATGCCAGCTCTTATGTGTAGAATTCTAGCAGCTAGACTTTTTTTTTTTTTTCTGAAATGATTTCAGTACTGTTGTTTGTGGCTTTCTAAAAAGTATGCATCTCCTTATTCACAATTGAAAATATTCTCCAGGTTTTCTGCTCTTTCTTTAAGTCACATATATTGGTTCTGAAATTCAGTTAGGGCTAGCTTAGTTGATTTGAATAGCAGGAACGTGAGCTTTGCTTCCTGGGTGCTGAATAAATTCTGTTCCTTTTCTCCTTCCCCTCACCCTTGCCAAAGTGCCCTCCTTTTTTTTTTTTTTTCAGCCACCCAACAATGGCTCCTTGTGGATGTTAATTAGAATTTGGGAAATACATTTTCAATATGTACTCTGAATACTTACCACAAATTTAAAAAATGATCTGGTGTGCTTGGTCTTGTATTTCAACTTCCTCTGAGCTTGATCTTTGATGTGAAGAAATTAGGATACCTATTGGTTTATTTCTTCTATAATAACATGACTCTCCAGGAGCAGTAAATTCTAGCACTTCATAATAATAAACTTCTCCATTCTTTATATGACTTACTTAGTTCCTTTGGTGTCAATAATGTCTGCGCTGAGTATGGTGAACAGCACAAATTCATAGGCATCCACAGGTCAAAGGCATGGACATTGAATCTGTTTCCTGAAGTGATGCTTTGACCAAATTGCTTTCGTTAGTGGTATTTTCTGCTCTATTGTTTGCTTATTTATTTATAACATTCCAAATGATGAAGTGGGATAGTTACATCGCATTATTTCTATGGGAGAAATTTTCAGGAGGCACAAATATGAATACATGTGAGTTCTAGGATATAGTCACATTTTAAAACTACTTTTTGTTAGAGGTATTGCATGTTATTTTATACAACTTCAAAATGTCGTTTCTAGCTTCTGACAGAACTGACTGTAGAAATTCAGATTTTTTTTCTTCAGTTGGATAAGAAACATAATTTGGTACTTGGGATTCATTGTCCTTTTTGCCAAACATAATGCTGATTTTGGAATGACAGGATCACCAGTGCGTTCTACTATACAGAGACACATTTAGAACTTTCCAAACATGAAAATGTCCTTTTAAAATTTACTGTGCTATAATAAATTCATATTTTCAATTAGTGTGTATATCAGACATCATAATAGATAATTTCTAACAAACCCTTTCCCTTTTTATAAAAATTTAGAAGGTAAAGCATATCAAGTTATCTGCTACGGATTTTGAGATTTTATAACTATTCTCAGAAGACTTTTGGGGAATTTTCTTATTTGAATATTGTTTCATCATAGAACATTAATTATATAATAGATTTAATTATAGTCCACAGTTAAAATAATTATACGATGTTGATAAATTGATACCTATTAATTACGATGTTAAGATAGAAAATTAATTATAAAACTGACAATAATCAGAAAAGTTTGTTGGCAGCAATAGCTAAAGTCTATTATTCTGCTCAAAACAGCTGTACTTTCAGTGCTTTTTTTCTAAAGATTAAAGAAAATAGGCTGTGTTATGTTCTTTCTTCATTTAATTTCTATCAAAATAACATTTTTGTAGCTAAATGTAAATCAAGCCCTTTTTTCAATCTCATACAATTACGTCCAGGTTGAAGCAATTTCAAATCCTAGACAAATGACTGAAGTAAAAAGTTTTATCTTTGTTAGCAATAAATCAACAAATCCAATTAGGAAAATGTGTAACTCCAAAAATTTGACAAGACAATGTAGTCAGCCTTTAGTTTTACAGGATCAGCAACTTAGGGCAGGTACACATAAAACAAGCTCAAATACATTATTCAAGGATAAGCCATAAAATTCCATTGTTTAATCAGCAGAAAAGATTTGTCAAGGGGATAAATTTTTATGTGGACCCTGCAGGTTTGATCCAAACCAGAACCTTGATTGGTAGTATACATGAGCGCTTATCTTGGGGCCTGAAAGGACTGTAAGTGGAGAACACAGGTTCATGCACATACCACTGCTGGTTATTTTAGAGTAATACCTAATTATTACCTGATGGCTTCTTCTGTTAAAGATAGATTTAATTTTTAATAGAACATTTTCTCATCATAATATATAATTTTATATAATACATAGACATATAATGCAATTATTTAAAATATCTGTCTTCTAGAAAATTTAGTTTTTTATATTTGCTTCAAAACAAATATAATTTAGGAAATATTGTTTTACAATCCATGTTTTAAAATACTAACTTTAAATATACTTACAGGATCTAGAAATAAAAGAGTTAATTGATATAAAGATGTTTTTCTTTTGGTAATATTGGTTTGTAACATTGATTAAGTTTACAAAATATTAAGTTAACATTCTAAGAGAACTATGTGTGTTAAGAATACTGAAAATATTAGACCTTGTCAGAGAATTATGTTAAATTAAGACATATTATGTTAATTTTCAATGTGTGCTTACTATGCAGTGCATAACCTCTGTGAACATTTATTATTGCATAACAGGATATGTTTCAGCTTAAAACTTGCAGTACACAAATTAAAAGGAGGTGGCAGTGGATAAGACTTAGGGGCAGTAACATTTTCCTTTTCTTTTGGGATTATCCCATTCAGTTTACTAGTTTATGTGAAAGAAATCCTTTTGATAGTTGTCCCTAAAGAAATAATAATTTGTTGGTGAACTGAAACCATCAAATACATAGAAGAAAACATTTCATAACATTGGATTCAAGGATCTTTGGGGACTTTGCCTCAATCACATGGGAAATAGATGTAAAAATAAATGAGTCTTCATCAAACTATAAAAACGTCAGCAAAGCAAAAGAGACTACCAGTAAAATAAAAAGACACTCTACTGAGTGGGAGAAAATATTTACACATCAAACATTTAATAAGGAGTTTATATACAAGATGTCCAAAGAACTCATACAACTCAGCAACACAACAAAACACCCAATAAAAAAGGGACAGAGAGTTAAATAGACCCTTCTTAAAAGAAAATACACAGATGACTAACAGGCACCTGAAAAAAGTTCTCATCATAATTTATGATCATAATTTATAATTTATGAACTGCAAATCACAATCATAATGAGATACCATCTCACACCAATGAGACTGGTTAAGATCAAAAAGACCAGAGACAAGTGTTGGTAGGGTGTGGAGACTAGGGACCCTCCTAAACTATTGTTAGGAATGTCAACTTGTCTAGTACCTATAAAAACAGCATGGAGGTTTCTTAAAACATTAACAATACGTCTACCTAGTAACCCCTCAACTCCACTCCTCATTATCAACCTAAAGAACACAAGAACACTAATTTGAGGGGACAGCTGCATGACTATGTTTATTGTTGCACTATTTAAAATAGCCCAGTCAAGTAAACAGCTAGTGTGTAATGGACAGGGGAATGGACTCAAATGTGGTCAATATACTAATAGACTTACTGATAATGAAGTGTTAGCAAAATAAACCAGAATGAGAAAGACAAATACCAGGTGGTTTCACTAATATATGGGATATGGGGAAACAAAACAAAGGTACAGGGAATAAAACCAAGCCAAAACAAGCCTGGAAATTTTATAGAATTTAGCTTTTCAGGGGAAGGGGGGGAAGGTGCACAGCTAGGGCCCAGTGGACTTTGGGGGAATGTGGGTGCCTTGGTTGTGGGTGTGTGTTGTTGGGCATTTACCATCCTATACAGCACTGTAAACAAATGTAAATTCAGTCTAAAAAATTCAAATGCTATTTGGATGTTTTCAAGTGACATTATTAAATGGAAATAGATACACAGATATGAAATCAGCTTCAGAGGACCTAAATTCTATCATTCAAGGAATTGTGATACTATTAATGTGCAAATTAGAAGAATTTAGATGTGGGAAGATTTTGTCTCCCTATCTAGGAAAGAGTTTTGTCTTAATTCTATGTAGCTTTAAGGGCAGAAAGATTATTATAGAAACTCCAGTGTGATTAAATATATAAAAGATTATATAATTTCAGTGGTTTAAAATAAAATGATCTGTCAGAGGAGATGTCAAGTAGACATTTTAATTTCCTTCATAATGGAGTACCTATATTTGGTTAGAAATCAAATATTGGTGATAAAAGGAGAAAATAAAATGAGCACTTAGAAATGCTGCCAGTCCCTGCTTTAAATGCTTAACATATCTCCAATGCATTTAATCCTGACAACAATTTTGGAAGATAAAGTATGTATCATTTCATTTTATAGGTGAAACAAAAAGAAGATAAAATGACATATCCAAGGTTACATACTTAATCAATGTGAAACTGAATTTTGAATGTATGCAGTTTGGCTTTAGAATCCATTCTCTCTAGATAATGCTGATTTACATCTTTCTTTGTATTTTGGGAGTATAGGGCACCTCTCCCCCCCAAACCCCCCACTCCCCAGCCTCCCTTCTGGGTGTTAATATCGCAGCACACTCACTACCAAAGCAATGTCCACCACCATGATCCCGTGCTTCCCACTTGGTCCTCCCCTCCTCCACTCTGGAATCTTCAGTTTTACAAGCTTCTAAGCGTTAGTTTTTGTTTGGCTTCTTCTGACCTTTGTTTTCTCTGTAGTTCACCAATAAGTAATACCATTGATATTTGCCTTTCCCCTTATGACTTACTCCATCAGAATCGCTTCCAGTTCCATCCATGTTGCTGCAAATGGCATGCGTTTGTTTTTTTGATGGCTTATTTTAGCCACAATATTATACTGACTTAAGAGTGGTCTGTGTTACCATAGTTGATATTATTATTATACTAGTGTTTATCAGTTATCTAATGTGATGGAATTAGGAAAAAGAAACTTAATATGGAAGGGAAAAGAAATCAGAAAAAGTCAGCACCGTTGAATATTGCAGCAAATACCACTCAAAACAACACTGTCAAGTGGTATTTAGGAGTTCTCTAAAACAAACTTCAAAAAATATTGTGGGTTACTTATTTCTTATGGATTGCAGCAGAAAACAAAATTTTAGTCTTTCTCATGGATACAGTAGAATAAAATATCTCAAAAAAGTGATATTCAAAATGAAGACTTATTTTCATCTTGTTCTCCCAGTTTTCTATACCTTTGGTACACCTGTCACTCCCCTATTCTGACTCCACTCTATCATTTGCACCCTTTGGGGAGACTGATAGTATTCACTCGACTTCTTCCACAGCCCTATTTTATCTTAGTTTAGCCTCTCTTCCTTTGCTTATATCATCTTATTAACCTAAAATAGGCTCCTCATACAAATCCTAGTCCCCCTGCACATTAAATTGACTTCCTTTTAAAGACTTTCAGAGTTGTCCTCAATAACCTTTATCATAAATTGTGGTCACAAATACAACTTGTCTGTTTACCATTCTTAGGTCTTCAATTAGTTTAATTCATGTAGAAAAGCCATTATTATTATTTTTATTTGTGCTTTGGTGACTATCATGCAATATTGGTATTTCAGATGCTTTTGTTAACTGCTAGTGATTTATTTCTCCTACATTTGTTTAGTTGCCTTATGTAATAATTTCTGGAGAAGTTAATAGTGAGAAATTTCTGTTTTGTAATAAATGTCTGCTACATATTTAAAAAACCTTATTAAAAACACAGTCTCTGGTGTTCTAGTTACTGGTCTACAGGCCCTTTGCTTCATCCCACTTATCATAGCTGTGCCTTATATGGCAGCTGGACAGAAACAAAATAATCATTCCAGGCTCTTTCGGTAAGATTTGGCCAATGACATCACTGTCAGAGCTTGCAATGGGAAGAGACATTCTGTATTTCTACATATATAGTATTTTTGGTGCCAGTGGTGCCAGCATTGGGGGCGAGGAGTGATAGTGGGCTTTAGGAGTAACTTTAACATATTAGTGGGGGCTTACCAGCAATATCAGTGGAAATCCTGTTCTTGGATTGTACTAACAAGATCAGTGATTTTTCATCAGCTGGAAGACTGCCTTCTTCTCTTCTTCTTTCACCCAATGTTTGAAAGATAGTCTTGATTTTCAAGTAACTTTCCCCAATCACCTCTCCCTTTTACTCCAGTATTTTCCTCTTCTTGGTTTTGCTTCTCTTGTCTTCCTAAAATTGAGTAGGCATTAAACATCTCTTTACTTGAAATATCCATTTGTGACTAAACTGACCATTTATCTAGACCATTTATCTAGACTATATATCTCTAGATATATAGATCATTTCTCGATATATAGACCATTTCTCCATTGGAAATGGGATCACCTCCAAAATATCCTTTTTTTTAAAAAAAGATTTATTTATTTGTTCATACAGAACTGGGATACAGGCCAGAGGTGCAGGGATGGTGAGAGGCTTCACCAGAGACAGAGTGGGGAACAGAACAGGCAGATCATGAAGTACACTGCTGAGGGGAGCAGCGGGCGGGTCAGGAGAGGTCTGCCACACCATGTGGTTACCTCCGGGGCAGGCAGGAATCGAACTCATGTGGGAGTGGCTTTAGCTTCTCAGTGCAGTGCTTTAACCCGCTGCGCCATCAGGGAGGGCCCAAAATATCCTTTTATGTAATATATATTCTTGGTTAAAATTTTCCTTTTGATGTTGCATACATTCAAGGCAGTATAATCTATTTATGAATAGCCATCGAAATAAAATAAAACAAAAATCTCTATTACTTTGACCTGAACACTTTTGTATTGTTATTTTCCTCTAAATTCTATTTTATGGGGTTCAGGACACCCAGTAACAGCAAAAAAACATAGTAATTATCTCTTTCTTAATTATAAGCCTTTTAGAATTGGATAAATAAAACAAGAGCGGAGGGCATAAAATTATTGACTTAGATATTGACAAATTCTTTGCAAAATATGGATTTTGATCCTTGATCAAATGAGAATTCTAATATTTGAGTCTTGGTATCAAATTTACATAACATATTCTTTGTTGTTCATTTAACAAATACTGAGTCTATCCTGCAGTTCAGGCAAGATTCTAAGGACAGGGGCTCGTATTGTGAACCAGACTTCCTATAAAATACAGAAGAAGCTGAGGTGAGCTGCTCAGAGTCCTTGTCCCCCCATTAAAGGAGCCCGACATAGGGAGAAAAGGGATCATGGAGAGAAGCTAAGTGCCAGCTGAAGCCAGTATGAGTTTCTCTTAGGAAACATGAGAGCAATTGAGACTCCTTTTGGCTTAAACTAATCTTGGTTTTGAATACTGTGGGAGAAAGAACAGATTAAATCTTATATTTCATTTAGATATGAGATGATATTTTCTGTGAAAACCTCAATGTAGTAATATTCAAAATCTTTAACAAGCAGTTTTGTTATGGGTACTGACCAGTCAGTGAAAACGAGCTATAAATTCCCTATGGCCCGGTAACCCTCTAGACCTTTTGCACTGAGGAACTAAGGAACAGTCAAGGTAGACAGTGATGAGGAATCTGACATTCGTACACTAAGCCATCCTGTTTAGCTTACTTAAATCTGGCCTGAACAGAACTCTGATTTTTTTTTTTTTAAGGACTGTGCCAGTCCTTAAAATATTTATTTGTTTATTCATACAGAACAGGGGTACAGGCCAAAGGTGCAGGGGTGGTGAGAGGGTTCACCAGAGACAGAGTGGGGAGCAAAACAAGCCCTATGACAAGTACCCCGCTGAGGGGAGCAGCAGGCAGGTCAGGAGAGGTCTGCCATGCCATGTGGTCACCTCCGGGGCAGGTGGGGCTCGAAATCATGGGGAAGTGGCTTTAGCTTCCCAGTGCTACGCCACTCAGGAGGGCCAGAACTCTGATTTTAACTTTAGAAAAATATTTAATCAAAAATCACATTTACTCTGAAATTTAAAAAAATGCATTTAAGTTATTTGGAAACACTCACTTTACCATGTATTCTAGAATTAGCTTTTTATTTGATAAAGTTTAAGTGTTTAGTTTTTTACCTGATTGGAGTTTTGAGCAGGTGTTGGTAATCTAAAATATATATGCTTGCTCTATTTTGAGTTATTTCTCTTTTAAAAATTTTTTATTGTTTTATATTTTTATAATAGTCTTTTGCTCAAAGTCTTTTATACAAAGTATAGAAGTATCTAATTCAGTTTAAATAATCTTCCTTGATTAATGCTGGATCCTTTAAAAGGTATTTTTAATTGAGGGCCAAATAATTAAATTTATACATATTCATCTCTTCATAAAATATTCAGGCTATATAAAACTTTTTACTAAAATGATTTTCATAATCTTGTTTATAATTTTTATGTTTCCAGATGCTATCAAAGCATGATTTGCTGTTGAGGCATGGTTTGCTTTTATAATTAGAAATGTTTTTCTTCACTTAAATTTTTTTGTGCACAGAAATTGATAAATTGGATTAACTTTCTGTCTGGCACACTTTTGTACAAATTGGAAAATCTTATAGAACACACATTTTATTTGATTACATTATTATAAGAAATAACACAAATATATTCCAAGCTATTGTTAGATATGTGTTTGTTTCATGCTAGAACTTAGGTTTATTGTAGAACTTAGGTTTATTGTGAAGTCAGTACAAAAACTGTTGCTAGATGGATATTGGTGAAGATATACTGATATAGTATAATGTTATTATAGCTTAATGTCCAGGAATTTCCCAAAATAATTAAGTCAATTGCTAAGGTTTTGGTTAGCAAAATTTGTAATAAAGGCATTATTTCCTCAGTATATACACACACACATATACATGTGTATTTTGATTTTATTTATTTATTTAATATATATTTTACATCATTCTTCCTTTTTGTATAATGTTTGCTTTCTTCTTTCAGGTATAGTCCCCATGAAATTCCTAACACCAATTCAACCATATTCATAGTTCCTGTGCTCTTCCTTCCCCTATTTTGATCCCTCTCGCTCCCCATCACCTGCAGAATATCTCTGATTTATAGTTGCTTATTGTTTTTAATTTATTATATATTTTCCAGATCCCTTATTTAGTTCCTTACATTCCTCCTATAAGTGAAACAATCCGATATTTTTTTTCCTTGCTTATTTCAGAGCATAATCCTTTTTAGCTCTATCCATGTTGCTGCAGATGTCATGAGTTTATTTATTTATTTATTGACTGCTGAGTAATACTGCATTGTGTCTATATACCACATCTTCTTGATCTAGTCATCTATTTTTTGGACATTTGGGTTGTTTCCATATCTTACCTATTGCAAATAATGCTGCAATAAACATAGGGATGCAGATATCCTTTTGCTTTAATGTTTTGTGTCCTTTGGGTAACTAAACTTACCTGTAGTCAGACAACCAAACTCATCCTTTTTTTTAAAATAATGATCAGTTAGCTATGAGTAGCAAAATCTGCATAAATGAGTAATTGTTTTTGTAAATCTTTACAAAAATTTTGTTGTTTATTTTTTATTGTGGTAACATTGGCTTGCATCATTAGTGTTTCAGGGTTTTAAGCTAGCCATATCAGGTGTTGCTATTATACTACAGTCGTACTTTAGAAAAGACATAATTTGCAAGATTAACATTGGTACTAAGTCTACCCATTGGTAAATTGCTTACCATGATTAGATTATTTTATTAGGGTTAAAATGATTGGCTTATATACAGTGAGATAGGTTATCATTAATTTCTTGTGTATCTAACTTATACACTTATTCATAATTATCATTAATTTCTTGTGTATCTAATTTATAAATTACACTTATTAATAATTATCTAATTTATAACTTATACTTATTCATAATTATTGATATGGAGTTAGGTGTTATCTGTCACATCAGACTTCCACTAGGGATCATGGAAAGCACCCTGCAAGGATAAAATGGCCCTACTATAATTCTACATATTGTTTTGGGATGTCAACATGTTACAGCAACTTAGACTATAATTTTTTTTTTTATTGGTGCATACAGAACTGGGGTACAGGCTAGAGGCTCAGGGACGGTGAAAGGCTTCACCAGAGACAGAGTGGGGAACAGAACAGGCATATCCACGAAGTACACTGCTGAGGGGAGCAGCGGGTGGTCAGGAGAGGTCTGCCACGCCATGTGGTCACCTCCGGGGCAGGAGGGAATCGAACTCATTCGGAAGTGGCTTTAGATTCTCAGTGCTGTGCTTTAACCCGCTGTGCCACCAGGGAGGGCCTAGACTATAAGTTTTAACATTATGTAAAATGAAATCCTCCCTTCAGCATTTACAACCTATGTGAATTTGGCTGAGTTAATTAACTCTCCTCTACTTCAGTTTCTTAAGTATAAAATAGGATTCTTAAAAAAAAATTTATAAGTTTATTTTTACATCATTTTGTACATTTCCCCCCCTCCATCTCAATTGTAATCCCCGCGGGTTTCCCATCACTAAGTCACTCGTGTGCCATCACCATAATCCCGTGCACTTCCCTCCCCGTTTTTGATCCCATTCCCCACTCCAACCCCGCAAAATGTCTCTGGTATATGGTTGTTCATTATTTTTGTTATAAAATAGGAATTTTAATGGTTTGCAATAGACAGTGATACTTATGAAAGTTTTGTAGTAAGCATATGGAAGTCATCATTATCTCTCAATGTTGATAACAATGTGGATATTCAGAAATGATTGAATTTAATTTTAATTGTGAAAGTCTTCAGCTACTTTTGATTACCTGAGTAGTTCTTTTTTTTAACCAGTGAAACTTAGCCATAGCATTCTTTTTAATTGTTTCTAAGTCATTATGCCTAAAACTATTATTTGAAATAATGCATTTAAAAGAAGGAATGAATTATTCTTTACCAAATGAAGTTAATAAAATTGATTTCAAATTTTCTTTTTCTAACTTCAAAAGATAAATTGACATATTGAAATTTAAGTATAAGAAATATTTTCATGTTTAAAATTGTTTTCAATTATGCCCTGAAATACAATGAAAGCCAGAAATAAATATTTCATATGCTATTCTTGTGGTTGGCATGCATTAAATACTCTTTTATAAATGCTGTTTTAATGACATGTCACAGCTCTTTGAAAATCAGTAAATTGGATTTTTTTTATGCTGTAGAGATCATAGGATTCTTAGATGTTACTTTTTCTAATTTCAAATTGCAACATGTTTTGGGTTGTGTTATGTCCCTTCAAAAGATATGTTGAAGTCCTAACTCGCAGCGTCTCAGAATGTAATCTTATTTGGAAATGGTCTTTGCAGGGGTATTAAATTAAATTAAAGTCAAGCCACCAGATTGGGTTCTTATCCAGTATATTAGGTATCCCTTGTTAAAAGGGAATATGGATACAGAAATAGTTATGCACAGAAAAAAGAAGGATGTATTTGTTTCAGTTAAGAATGCAAATTATTCTTGTCAGTAGCATCATACAGTTCTTTTCTAAGCCTGTTACTAACCGCATGTTGCCTAAAGACATAGAGAGAAGATGACTATCTGCCGGGGTTATCCAAAAACTATAGAACAATTCTTTCCTGAGAGCCTGGGAGCATGGACTTGTATGCATCTTTGTTTTGGACTTTTTTTTTTTTTTAAGATTTATTTATTTATTCATACAGAACTAGGGTACAGGCCAGAGATGCGGAGGGTGAGAGGATTCACCAGAGACAGAGCGGGGAGCAGAACAGGCAGATCGGCGAAGTACACTGCTGAGGGGAGCAGCGGGCGGGTCAGGAGAGGTCTGCCACGCCATGTGGTCACCTCCGGGGCAGGCGGGGATTGAACTCATGCGGAAGTGGCTTTAGTTTCTCAGTGCAGTGCTTTAACCCGCTGCGCCACCAGGGAGGGCCTGTTTTGGACTTTTATCCTCCAAAACTGTGAGGCAAATTTCTGTATGCTCTAAGCTACCCAGTTTGTGAGACCTTGTTAATGCAATCCTGATTGCAAACTGATACAGTACCTTTGATCAAGTTTGGATTGTATTAAGAGCTTTAGATTTTTTTCTTCCCTCTATCAGAGGGAACAGGATCTCTTAGGCATTTACATTATTTCTGGCTAGCACCTAGCCAGCATTTAATGTCAAATTGCCAGAGAGAAAATCTAACATATGGAGAGTTCATGAAAATTGTTTTCTCATACTATTCTTTTTCAAAGCTCCAACATTTTGAACTAAGAAAATAATCCTTTTTAACAACAAAGCCTTGGAAATATCTCATAGAAGCAATAATTTAGTAATAATTCACTAATTGTATTAGTATTTTATAATTACTGTGATAAACTACTATAAGCTTAGTGACTGACAACAATACACATTTATTATCTTATAGTTCTGGAGACTAGAAGGCCCACTATCCACTAATAAGTCTAAAGTCTAGGAGTCTTGCACTGGTTCCTCTGCGACATGAAGAGATAAATCCTTTATACATTCTTTATAAATCCTTTTTTTTTTTGCCTTTACCAATCTCTAGACTAACCACATTTGTGGCTAATGACCCCTTTTTCTGTCTTTAGTCACAGGAGCACCTTGTATCTAATCTCTCCATCCTTTATGCTTCTCCTTCCTGTTCTTGAAACTCCTTTCTCCCTGTTAGAAGGACTTTTGTGATTAAATGGGGTACATCAAGATAACCCAGCATATCCTCCCCATCTCAGGATACTTAGCATAACCATACCTTCAAAGTTCCTTTAGCCATATAAAGTAACATATTCATGGATCTGGGGATTTAGATATAGATATATTTTGAGGGCCATAGGTTGCTCTAAATAGCAATGAAATCTACAAAGAATCTTTCTTAAAGCTGGTCTTTTAAAATGGTCCTTACAGAAGCAGCTTGGAAAAAAAAAAGAGAGAGAGAGAGACAACATATCTAATGTAACCATGACTTCTTTTCTATGGTCATTCATTTACTCAGTAAATATTTTTCTAGTAATTGGTCTGAAACAAGCACTTTTGTTTCTTCCTCGTGGAGCTTACATCTTAGTTAAGAAGGGAGACTATAAGTAAATAAATGCTATCATTTCAGGTGCTAGACAATACTGTAAGAGAGACATGAGAAAAATAAAGCTGAGAAAAGAAGCTGATAATGATGTATTACAACTTCAGAGAGGGACATTTCCCTGTGCAAGGTGACATTTGTACAGTCTTGAATTAAATGAGGGAGGAAACAAACTGAAAGTATGGGTATAGATTTTGGGAGGGAAGATAATTTATATCAGGGTGTTGTTTAGACCAGAGACATATTGTTATTAAGTGTGTCATAGAAATAAGAAATTTCTCTTAATCAGTTGTCATGCCGAATATGACCTAAGGGATCCTGACACAAAAATAAAAATGTACTATGTAGAAACAGAGTACACTTAAGGTTTATCACCTCAGACAGAAAGGGGTAGTGATCAGAATCAGTAAAGTGACTCAGAGTGATTAGAGTCAGAAGCATGAGGTCAAAATTAAAATTCTCCCTGAAAAACCTCTGAAATTTTGAAATTGAGAAAATTTACTTATCTAAAAGACTTGATATGACAATGATCAGAGATTAATATCTAATTAAGTTTCTGGCCTGTCACTAAAGTCAACGTAAATTAGCTGTGACTACTGATTTGTTGAATGTTTATAGTGATTTTTTTTTATAGTATCCAGTTTAGTATTAGGAAATCCAACAAGAAGATACAGTATTTTATCATGCAACATAACATTCGCAATTTCACATAGTCTTTTATTCCATTTTGCATTTTCTATAGTGATTATTTAATGCATATAATTACCTAAAATTTATAGTATTTCAGAAATGTCAAATTTTATTGTATAAATTCAGAATTCTGTTATATTAATATCTGTTATTATTCCATTTTCATTTGAAAAACTAAAGAATTCCATAATGAATCAAATGCCCACAACAAGTGGCACTTTGATGTAGTTCATGATAAATATAATAGTTCACTTTGTTAATAGCACATGCTTTATAATATGTGTACTATGTCATTTATATTTTCCAATAATCTAATGAGGTCAGTCTTTTATAGCCTTAAGTAAATTAAGGCCAAGAAAGATTCAATTACTTGATTTGATAATCATGCAGTACATATGAAATCTCAAAGAGGAATCCTTCACTGTGATACAGTGATAGTTTTATAAACACTAGATAATTTCTTGCTTATACTTCCTCTGTTGTTTGCCCTTTCTGTCCACTGAGAAACTTGTCGGTTCATTTAAAACTCAGATCAAAAGTTACTCCCGTCAGAATGGGTTTATGACTATGCTAGGCATAGTCTTATGAACCATCCTTTGCTGACCTATGTTTCTATAGATAAGAGCAGTATTTGATGGCAGAAGTGCCTTCGTAAATTTATAAGCACAGGATTGTTGATAATATGTAATGTCCAACCCCAGTGGAGATGGCCAAACACATTTAAGGAAAGAATGTTGTCCAATCTTAATCATTCAAAGGATTTGCAGGCATCAAAATGAATGTAGAAGTAAATGCATGTCCTGATAGATCTCATATCTGAACACGCAAACTATTGTTCAAGTTATGAAAATGTCACACAAGTCTCCTTTAAATGTGCTATAGCTCTGATAGCAGTCTCGCTCCCCCTCCTTCTTTTTCCATCTCTCTCCCTCTTCATCCCCTCTCTCCTTTGTTGCTCCCTAGCTCTCCCTCCGTTTCTTTCTTCTTATCTTTCCTCTCCTGACCGTATACTGCTTTCCAGAGTAAATTGTTAAAAGATTAGTCTTTGGCATATTCCTCTCCCAAAACCATACGAAGTTGCATATTGACCTCACAGTTCATTCTAGTTACAAACAAGAGTGGTAGGTTGAAAGTATAAATGTCAAGGTGAAAATACAAGCTTAATAGTTTATTATATTAATACATAATACAAAATTAATACTGTAAAATGAAAATGTGCAGGGGTGATAGATGTATAGGAGGTATTGCAGTATCCTTGAGAGGGGGTATTTTACTGATACATGGTTACTTGAATGCACCAATTAAAGTCTTGGGGACATCAGCTGTGCCTGTGTCCCTGTTGTACCCACAGAGGGTACAACAGAGCAATCCTCAAAAGTCAAATCTGATGAAGTAGGTCCATTTCCAGACTATTCTGGACTCATTTTCTGTGAAGGGCAGTGTTTTGGCTGTTTTTAATGACTGTGGTTACTCTTACTGACAAGTGATAGCCTTTTGTGCAGAGGTATAACCACTTCCTAATGTACTTTCAACATTTCCAGTCAGAGACGTTTATTATTAGAGATATGCTCACAATACCTTAGTTTCTCTTCACTGATAACTTCTTCTAGCTTGATGTTATGACCTTTGGGAGTCCTCATTTCCCTTTAGATTATAATGCAATGGCAGAGGCAGAATGTGATGTTCTCCAGAGGATATCAGATAAACTTGAAATAACTAATGCTATGTGACATTCCAGTACATTAGTGAGGATCTGAACAATGCCTGAGAAGTATCTTAAGTGTGTTCATTACTTTTAAAAATTGTGAACAATGTTCCCTTACTTGATTATTTTAAAATCAAATCATTTTAATTTCTTCCCTCAGAATCCATTGACCTAATCAGTGTCATTAACATGTCCAGTTAGAAAGCTATGATATTAATATAAGCAAAAGTAAAAACAGATTTTGATATGCATTGTTATGAACCAATGGTTCCTCAATTAAAAAAAACAAACAAACAAAAAAAAACACCCCACGTCAAAATCAAAAGGAATTTTTGAAGAAACACATTTGATGAACATTATCCTTTTACTAATTATAGTTACAGTGGGGAACATGCTTAGCATTGGAACAAATACTCAGTTTTTCTGTTTAAATTTAGCTTTTTAAACCCAGACTGAAATTTACATTTGGTGACCTTAGACCAAACTTTCATTAAAGATAAGAGTTCATGTAAACTTGAATACTTCAGTTTAGTATATGATTTCTATAAGAAAAGATATGCAGAATATTGTGTTTTGTAACCAATTCCATGTAAGCATATACAGGTGATATAGTGTCAAATCATACAAATTAACATGTGGTTAAGAAAGTATCAGAAAATGTAAAAGGAAATTTTTGAGTTGCATATATATTCCTGGAACTGCCCTAACAAAGAGCCACAAACAGAATGACTTACAACAGTAAAAATGTGTTGTCTCAGAGTTCTGAAGTCTGGAAATATGAAATCAAGATGTTGATGGGACTTCTGGCACCCACATCCCAACTGCTCCAGACACAGAGAACGCTGCCTGTGCCATCATCATTCCCACTTCCCCATGCTATTTTACTTATGTCTCTTCTCATAGTTCTCCCTCTGTGCATATCTGTTTCCATGTCCATTACTGCTTTTCATTAAGACATCAGTTTTTTTTTTTTTTTTGGTTTAGAATCCACTTTAATGAACTCATTTTGACTTCATTATGTGTATAAAGACCCTAATTCCAAATAAGATTATATTTTGAGTATGGGAATTATGGATTCCACATATCATTTGAAGAGGTACAAATGTCACTATAATAGGCTACATATATTTTAAATTTAATTTCAAAAATTTCAGGCTCTGTCCATAAAAGTCTATGCTCTTTACCATTTGTGATATAAAGTTCCAATGAAGAAAGGCTTCTGCTGTTTCTAAAATATTGTAATTCCTTTTATTCATAGTGGAAAGATTATTGTACTTAGTTTTGTTCCATAGGTAGGGTTTGAACAAGTAGAAGAATCTCACATGTTTCATTTAAATTAAAATCTACTAATTTATTTATGTAAGTCCCTATTTTTTTTAAAAAAAGATTTACTTATTTATGCATGCAGAATTGGGGTACAGACCAGAGGTGTAGGGGCAGTGAGAGGATTCACCAGAAACAGAGTTGGGAGCACAACAGGCAGACTGACAAAGTACAGTGCTGAGGGGAGCAGCGGGCGGGTCAGGAGAGGTCTGCTATGCCATATTGGTCACCTCTGGGGTGGGGATAGAACTCATGCTGAAGTGGCTTTAGCTTCATAGTGCTGTGCTTTAACCCGCTGCGCCACCAGGGAGGGCCTATAAGTCCCTATTTAAAGTATGGAAGATCAATTAGTTTTGCCTTAGAATTTTGCTCAATATAAACTGCTGTTATCCTCACTATATTGTTTTTCAAATACTTTCACAAACTGAAGTCTTTTAGTTTATGTATATGCTCTGTTATTCCAGCTATATTTCTGGATGTCTGTGGAGATTCCAAGTAACAAGAATATCATGTTTGGCTATGGCATATTTTGTTGCTTTTGGAAAGTTATCTTTGTTTTTATTTCTTTATCAGTGACGTTTAGTCCTGAATAAAGGGATTAGTAGTTGTACAAGTGTTTTTTTCTAACAACTAGCATACAATCCCTAATAGGGCTCCTCCATAGTTGGAATTTGAAAACAGCAACTTGGTCTTTATATTGCAATAAACTTAGCACACAGCCCTTATTGAGAAGTAGATGAGATTTGTTTGTTTTTAAACCAGCTTTTCTCAGTGTTCTATTAAAAGATAATGTTACAACTTCAGTACCAGGGAAGTAAAATCTATTACAGCTTTTACCATACATTATGTTTACTAAGGACTCTTCTTGAGATAACACTTGAAAAGGAGAGAGAAGGCAGATCTGGGCAGAGGAAGCAGTTGAACTGTGATATAGACCCAAGATTGTCTTGTTATGCTCATAGAAAGTTCTGAATAAGAAAGGTCCTTCAGAGTTGTCCTACTTGAATTGAGAAGTGCAGGCCATTATTACCTCTCAGAGATTAGTTATTGGATGTGAGCACTAACAGGTTGTCTTGGGGAGGTAGCCAACTCCAACTAAGGCCGTCCTTGAAGAAGATGATGGTTGACATCTGTCTATCCACAACCCATCCTATACCTAGAACATCAAATCTTTCTTTGCTGGGGTGTCAGCACTGCACATCATGGTATGTACCACAGGGGAAAAGAATCAGCCATGTTTTTTGTCGGTTATGTACTAACAATGTAGAACCACACAAGCTATGAAAAACAAAAAAATTGTGGTTGTACTTATTGCATAATTATTTAAAAAACCTAAGTGTATGGGTTTACTTCTCTCCCCTTGTTAATTTTTTGGGACAGTACATACTGAGAATTGCTTCAACTCCATTGTAAATTCATTTAGAGAATACGAACATGGCAATATTTCTTTTTAAAACTGCTAAATCTTGCAAATATCCTGATGTAGTGTTTTTGAATGAGATGAAAAGTGTGTGACGTGCTCATAGTCCTAAATGTAACATCATTATATCACCAAGCAGTATGCATTCATTTTGGTTACAGTCAGAGAATTTATGATGCAATTGCATATTCTTAATACAACTCTTGAATTTTACATAAAATGTTATCTTGGGCTCACAAAATTCCAGTTTATTTGTTGAGATTTCCACCTTGAGTGTGTGCAGTGCCTTTTAAAACACTTAATAAATAGTAAATTTCAGTTTGTCAGCAGAAACATTCTGAATTGTGCTAAAGAGGTGAAGAGCACAACTTG
This sequence comes from Condylura cristata, assembly GCF_000260355.1. Taxonomy (NCBI): domain Eukaryota; kingdom Metazoa; phylum Chordata; class Mammalia; order Eulipotyphla; family Talpidae; genus Condylura; species Condylura cristata. The sequence continues at coordinate 13,646,024 of NW_004567115.1, forward strand.
TTTTCTGATGACAAGGGAAGTGATTTTTAGGGAAATTGGGTGTTTTTAACTTAGGAATAAGTAGTTTTTAATAGGAGACTTTTCAAGAGAGTGAAAAAATTGTAACCCTGTTGTTACCTATCATTTTCCCTGTCACATTTGTCTCTAAGCATAAAAAGATGAATCTAGTCAGTCATAACTACATGCTGCTAATATACAATGTCTGCTTACTATTGATCTGTTTCTATTCTGAGATTCAGATAAATTAACTCTGTACCATCTCCTGAAGTTCTACAAATACTCCATCCCAATCAAGTTAGTTCAAACACCTGTTTGGATTATTCAGTAGCTAACTGGTTATTCTTCTCACTTAAAATCAAAACATTCAGTTTAACTTTCTAACTGTACACCTGTGTTGGAATCATATTTCTGATCAAAAGACTTTATGTACCACAGTGCATAGAAAATTAAGTAAAACTTTCATCTCAGATTCAAGGTCATTCATAAGCTTATTTCAATCCAAATTTCAGCTGTGAATTTGCATTGCTTTTACTCATGGCCCCTATAGTTTCACAAACGTTATCACCAACTTATATGACGCTGATCTAATTAAGCATAATTGAGCCCTGGGATCTTAAATCAAAAGTGTATATAATGATAAATACCCTTCTTCTTTCTTCCCTGGTGACATGCAAGTTAATTGACTAAATTTTAATATTTCCTTTAACTCCTATCTTCTAAAATTATAAAAATATTTTTCAGAGTTCTTCTAATTAATACATTTAGTTTATTCATTTTTCTCTTGTTCTATCCTATTCATCTTCTTTCAAGTTTGTATTTTTTTTTCAAGTTTGTATTTTTATTCCCAAAATATGAAACACATATTTAGCAGTGTGTGCCAAGGTGAATTAGCTTGTAAATGTGATTGTTATGTATTGACTGTAAGTACTCATTCCTGTACGAATGATTTTATTTTGCTTACTTTTAAAATAACAGTAATTTTCTGAATTTTTACTTTTCAAATAAATAGTAAATGTATTTTATTGAGATAAATCCACATATATTTATTCCAAAATTCAAATTTTAGTAGTTTTTACTTAAATTCTTATTTAGAGTGCCAAACTGGCAACAATCACTATATTTCACTATTCTTTCATTTCAGCAGACCATTTGCATAAATATGACTTTCCCGTGTTTGGAAATTCTAGTTCTAATCTTTAATCTTTGCCACAAGGAAGAACTTAATTAGCATTTTATACATTTGAGTTATGGTAAGAAAATGTGATTTATGTATTGATGCTTTCCAATGTTACAGCATAAAAAATAGTTTAGAAAAATAATTTTAAATAAAATTATGACAAAAATTGAGTCAATATAATTATGAAGAATACAGAGCAAATGTAACATGAATAACAAATTAAAATTTTAATAAATATTTTAGTATGTGTCTTTAGTATAGCTCCTCTAAAAAATACTTAGCTAAAATGCCATTGTCACACATAAAAAATATTATAGATTTAATATGAGACAAGACATGAAGACACGTTATCTGAGGCATATTTACAAATGCTTCAATTTATAAACTAATGCACATCATTTACAAACATTTTAATGAATACTTATATTATTACAGTATAGCTTTGTTGTATTTACTTCTTTTACCATGCTTTGTAAAATGCTTTGATCAGGGATTATATTATTCACCTAAGTAAATTGTATAGTCCCTCTAAAGGTCTTACAATATGTGTACATACATGTGTATACACACACATATATATTCATATACATATACATTGAGGAGACTGAATTGAATTTAGAACTGTAATATATATTATGTGGAAATGATAATGATATCTCTCTTGGAGGGTTCATGATTAATATGGGCATTGGTAATTTAAACAGTAAAATACTTTATAAATAGCAATTTTACTCTTGTCTTTTTTTTTTTAGTAAAGCATACATGCACTTAACAATTAAGAGGAGTTCTAGTGAAGTTATTAGATTTTTTTTTAATTAAAAAATTATTTCAAAATCATGTTCCCCTGTGATGTTTGTGGCTGAATTAAAAGTGTTGAACTTTCTTGATTCAGTGTTACAACACATCTTTGGGCTTGAACAGTTGTTTTATACCTTTGATTTAACATACAAAATGCAACGATTAGCTTCTTTTCTTGAATATCCAAAACAATTTCACATTTTTTGGGGAAATTTTCTGTCTCTTGATTGATACTAGGTAGAATCTTCCCTGGGTATTGACATAAGGCTTCAGGAAAACAAGAACTTTGGTTCTTTTTTATAGCAATTTTAGTTGTCTGTGTCTGAATTGGCTTGGTCAATAAATGCGCTGAGAAATAGATGAATTACTAGAAATGTGAATAAAATACACACTATGTAAAAATGTCAGAAGAAAAAGCAATCAGACAAGCTAGGTAGAAGACCTCCCTAAAAACAGCACAATGGGAGATATAGACATGGCAACTGTGAATAGAAGTTAAGATGGGAAAGATATGACTATATCCATTTTAATAAAAAAATTCCATAAGGAATAAAGAGAGAAAATAGATCTTGTTAGAACCATTGCCACAAGTAAGATAATAATAAATAAGATCAAAATTAGTTCAAAAAGTGGTAGGGGAAGGGAGAAGACAGAAAACAGATGAGAGCAAAACTCTTGTAACCAAGGCATCTGATTCTCCAAATGGCTTCATGGTAGAGAAGACATTAATAAAAATACAAATTCATATAAATAGAAGCTTATGAGTAAACTGATAAAACTGAGAATATTATTGGCTGGGGAGTTTCTGAGCTAAAGAACATACTGAGACCACATTTCACATTATTGAAGATCAAATAAATAACTTGGAAAGAATGAGAATGGAATGGATTTTGACATCACTGAAAACTGAGTTGTAAGCATGATAAAAATGCTTTAGACAGATGGAGGCTGGAGAAATGTAATTAAAGCAATCATTGAGAAACTGTTAGATGGTTGGGGGTAAGAAGAATGTATCTGCCATAAAAAGTAAATATCCCTAAAGTAGAGACAAATGGTAACACAAATTTGTCATGTAAATCAGCAAGATAAAAAATCTTGAAATTAAGGTCCTTTCTCTACAGAATGAGTAGATAAGTTAGTTGAATTGGAGGAACAGCCAGTACATAAAGGACTGCAGTAAAATTTGAATTGATACATCTGGATTACTATTGATATGCAAGGGTAAAGATGGATATTTCATTGTACCAAGCATGATCAAAACATATCACATTCAAAAGAACTTATTTGATTTTTGTTACTAACCTGTATATCTAGAAGTTCTGAGAGAAAGAAATTAGCTATTAAATAGTATTTTGTATTCAAGTTTAAAGCAGGCACCCTCAAATATTTTTTTACTGATCTAGTCTTTTCCTACTTTTTTGTTCACAATATGTTTTCACACCATTATACGCAATGAACTACTCTAGTGACTAAAGGTTAAATATGAGCAAGAAAAGCATTCCTCTCCTAAAAAAAAATTTTTTTTTGTTAGAGAAATATGACATATGATAAAGAAGTATTGAGCAAATAAGCAATGCAAGCAATGTAATTTCTTGTATAATTCATAAAAATAATGTTAATGAAAATGAAGTCAACTATAGGGCCAAAGATTGATGGTTGTTTGTTATTTTATATTTTATTTTTAATAGATGTATTTATTTATGCATACAGAACTGGGGTACAGGCCAGAGGCGCAGGGGCAGTGAGAGGATTCACCAGAAACAGAGTGGGGAGCAGAAGAGGCAGATTGACAAAGTACACTGCTGAGGGGAGCAGCAGGCGGGTCAGGAGAGGTCTGCCATGCCCTGTGGTTCACCTCTCTGGCTAAGGATCGAACTTACAGCAAGGCAGCTATGGCCAGCTTTTGTAAATATCTGGTGAAAGTAAATTCTAGAGAGAAAAATCAACAAAGATAGTGTACAATGGTGTATATGATCTGGGCTGTTGAGCTGTGGAATAATGTGGAAAAAGGCAAATATAGGAAACAAAAATTAGAGAAAAAAACTAGCAGCCAAATGTGAAACAAGTTGGCACACATGTTGCTAGTTAAAACACAAAGGATAGCAAATAGCTGAACAATGTCTGCCATCAGACATTCAACCCACTCCATGGACCTGCGTATCCAAGAAAGACAACACATACAGGACCTGGAGCAAATACTTTACTCACATAGTGAAGAGATGGAAAGATTAAATTGATAGTGGGGGTTGGCCCCTCACAACCATAGGTCTCACCCTGTAATGTATGCAGGCAATGCATGACAAAGGACTCAGTTTCCAACACATGGAATAGACATAGTAATGCAGTCATACAGGTGAAATAAAAGGCACACACTTCAGCAGAATGAAGGAACATGCATTTTGTCTGGAACAGAGACTCAGCATAGATAAAGGCTCTTTGTCTCTTAGTAAGGGATATAAGACCCCAGGCCATTTTTGCACACCTGAGATGGGATAGAACTTTCATGCATGTGATGAAGTCTTTCTAGGAGTTAAAGAATTTTAATTTTATTTCAAGTGTCTCCCAAATAAAGAAATATAACACATGCAACAAAAGTCATTTTAGTTATCTCAAGAACTTTTCTAAACAAAGAGAAGATAAATTTAAAGAATAATATATAATGGACAGTAAAATTTAGAGGGCTTGAAAGATGAAGAATGTTGTATTTTTATTACCATTTTAAGTGATTCCTCCAGGTTGTATAAACATAAGAAAATATTTTATGAAGATGGTAGGGTAAGTAACCATCGCCACTTACTGACATCACCAGGTTTACAGAATGGGTTAATGAATGCAATATTCTATGGAGGAAATTATGAAATACCACGAAAGATATTAAGAAGATGACACCAAAGAAGGTTCTTTGCTTCACTCCCAGGAGAATAATATGAAAGTTAATCCAGACTTGTGCTTCATTCAGAGAGTCTGTGGATCAGGGAAAAACTGGAATACCTGTTAGACATCAGATATCACAGAACATACTTGTTTCATAAAGCAAGAGGAAGGCAGAAACAGGAAAGCCTGGAGGCTGTGGTTTGGGACAGGAAGTGGCCATACAAATTACAGGTCTGCAGATTTAAAGAAGCCTGGAAAAACCAAATACGTGAAATCATGTGAAGTTGGGAAAAATTAAAAAAAAAATAAAATCACGGCACCACCTGTTCGAAAAGTACATGGCTTCAAAAGCTTGAACAGTCTACCAGATAGTGGTGATGGCTATAAAACAATGTGAACATGTTTAGTGCCATTCAGCTACAGATTTTAAGTGGTATATTTAATTTTGAATTGACTCAAAAATAAATCTACAGTATTTAAGAAATGAGAAACCCAGATTGGTAAAGTACAGGTATTTATTGTCTGATTACCTATCATACAGTTGCTGTAAAAACAATTGAATATATATGTGTATGTGTATGCATGTATGTGTATATATATATATACACATATATATATATTTACACATATATACACACACACATATATATACATATATATTTACACATATATACACACAATATATTTATATATATAAAAAGAATATAACAATGCCTGGCAAATGCTACCAATTGAAATCATTAAGTGTATTGAATTTTATTTGACCTAGTTGAAATGAAGTCAAATATTTGTCATTTCATCTTTGGCTAACAAAAAATTTTAAAATGCACTCTCATTCCTATTATATATAGAGTTCCCCATTTTTATTATAATTTTAAATATCCATTTGATTGCTGTTATGTAATTTCCAAATGAAAGTGAAAATTTTCATGTTTGGAAACTATCAGCATTTTGGTGGTCATAAAAATGTTTGAATTTCTTTATTTCTTCACAAGCAATTTGCTTTTATTATCTTGGATACAATGTTTATAACTTTTTAAATTAACAACTTTAAATGTCAAAGCTAAATTTATCGATATGTATTTTCTAATTTACCTAATAGTTTAAAATGAATTATATGGTTTTGATTTTATAGTACCTGTCCTAAAAAGAGACAAAAATAGAATTAAGTTAAAATGTGGACAAACTGAGGTTATAGTATAATTATGTTTAAACATCTAGAGCATTAAACATCTAGAGCATAGCAAACATATATTAGCTTAATGGAGAAAGCAATTATATAACACATCCTAATTCTTTGATATTGCACATTTATGTTTTGTTAAAAAACTGCAATTAGGATCGATTAGAGTTTTTAACAGTTCTCTCTTAGTTCAGAATCCTCATTCAAAGTGTCAGGCCACTTGTGAATTAATCAAAGAAATCTTACTAAATTCTACTCTTTTATATTTATTATGGCCCAGGCATTATAGTTAGTACTTTACATATAATCTCCCTCTCGATCACAATGAGATCCAAAAAGAACTATTTCCTTTTTTAAAAAAAATTAATAAAATTTTGCAGTGATGCTTTCTGAAGTATATTTATATTTCTTTTCATCTCTTTTAACCCAGAACATTGGTAATAGAGGTAAAGCTATCTAAATTTACATCACTAAATTACTGATCAAAATAAAATGACAGATTTTAATGAGTTTCAAAAGACTCCTTCATTAGAACATTCTTAATAGGAAGTTCTTTATACCTTTGCTCAGACAGTAGCGATCTAATTTTAGACTAACTAAAAATTCTGAATGACTGATTTCCCCATGCTCACCAAAAGCACTAGACCTCAGTGAGATCATGACACCAAAACTTTTAGAAGTCCTCTCCTTGTCTCCTCCCCAACTCCCACCCCACTTCATTTTGCCTATCACTAGCATATTGTAATAGGCAGCAAAACTTTCAAAAAGATGTCAACAATTATTATATAAAGACACCTTATTTTTCTGTTAACAAAGAATGTTGTTAAAACACCTATCTATTTTTTATCATATATTTAGATGAGCTGTGCATAATTAAATATTAAACAAATTTCATTACTCTGGGGTTCCTAGCGAGATGGAGGATAGTTTAAAAGGAGCATTGTATTCTCAATATTAGTTTTCTGAGTTGCAAAAATATTCTAATAAACCCAAAATTACCTGTAAAATTAAAAGGCTTGTATTAGACTTATTATAATATTTTTATCTTGCCTAGTAATCAAGTTTGTTTTCTGATTGGTGGAGCACATTAAAAACTATTTTTGCAGCCTTTGCAACAATAAAAAGAACAATTGCAGCAAAATCCTTCTGATTAAATAAGATTCTTGGGAACACAAAATTGCTGAGTCAGAAGAACACTTTTCTCAGCTCTGTTCATTCTTTTGAAAATTACACACTTAAAGCATAAAATAAAATAGCAGTATCATTTTATCGTGAAAGAAGAAATCTACCTACATAAATATAGGTATACAATGATATGTGTATGTAGATAAAAATTCCATGATTTATGTGAAATATCCAGCTCCTAATGTAATCAAGTTCAACTATTAATACAAAATGAACCTTCATTTTTGCACAGTGTCAATGTGAAGCAATACATTTCTGTAAATGCATTTGATTTTGTTGCTTTTTTATTAACATTTCCTCAGTTATAAAATAAGCAATTCAACTGAGCAAGTGACTTTGGCAGGTAATGACTTGATATTTAATAACCCCATGAAAGATGTGCATGGATAGAATTATAACAAACAATATCAAGACATTGGGATTATTATATGCTTTTGGACACTATTTTTCACAATGGAATGGAACCTAGCAAAGTATCTGTTAGTTTCAATTTCTTTTTACTCTGCATTGCAGTAAAATAATTTAAAAATATTTTCTTTACATAAAAATGTAAAAAACAGGGCCCTCCCTGGTGGCGCAGCGGGTTAAAGCCCTGCACTAAGAAGCTTAAGCCACTTCCTTATGAGTTTGATCCCCGCCTGCCCCGGAGGTGACCACATGGCGAGGCTGACCTCTCCTGACCCGCCCACTGCTGCCCTCAGCAGTGTACCTTGTCGATCTGCCTGTTCCGCTCCCCACTCTGTTCCTGGTGAATCCTCTCACCCTCCGCGTCTCTGGCCTGTACCCCAGTTCTGTATAAATAAATCTTTAAAAAAAAATGTGAAAAGCATTCTTTGGATAAATGTATTGGCCAAAGATTACAAGAAAGAAAGACTATAGAAAAATATGTCCAAAAGTATTTCATTATGTGAAGAATATTCAGGTTGTCAACACACAGAATGAAGGTATAAATAATATATGTCATATATGATGGTTTTTGTAATGATTTCTCAGTCAGCTGTAATTAATAGTATTATTATTTTATCTTAGGAATGTGACATATCTAATTGGATATTTTGCTTCTGGTAATTATATAAAAGTAATAATATCACTCTTTCCCTAACATGTAATGCAAGCAAAACAATCTATAAAATAATTTTCTTTTTTTGCTTCTTTGTTTATCATTAATACTTAAAGACTCAATGGATATTAATCAAATAAATTTTGTATAATGACATAGATTTAATAGGGGAGAAACTAAACATTCTGAAGCTTATTACCCCTCTCTAATAGAATAGTGATAAGATTAGCAATGACTACAGAAAGGAAGAGAGAAACAATGAAGATTATAATGAGCTTTTCATGGCTCTAATACAATACTGAAGAACTATACTCATCATGTGAATCTGCACCTAGTTATCAATTATTTTTCATGGGTTTTCACAATATGGCTAGGGCTTCTCCAAAATATACTGGGGTTAGGCAGGATGAATCCACTCAATGCACATAAAAATTTTAGCAATTGAAGACAAAAATTGACACAGGAGAACTGAGAGAAGTTTCTTAGGCCAGGCTTGACTTGCTGGAAAGATAAGGGAGAGAACTATCCTCAGCCTTCATGAATGTGTAAGGTGTATGCCTGAACTTCAAATACAGGAGGGCCCCTCCCTGGTGGCGCAACAGTTAAAGCACAGCACTATGAAGCTATCTGCAGTTTGATCCCCGGCAAAGGAGCTGACCTACCTGGAGCAGCAGACTTCTCCTGGCCTGCCCACTACTCCCTTCAGCAGTGTATTTCAGTCTTCCTGTTCTTCTTTCCACTCTGTCCCTGGTGAATCCTCTCACCTTCCACACCTCTGGCTTGTACCCCAGTTTCTGTATGCATACATCAATCAATCTATCTATCTATCTATCTATCTATCTATCTATCTATCTATCTATCTATCTATCTATCAACAGATACAGGAAGGAGAGCAGGAGGTAAAATCCAATAGCAAGGCAAGAGCAGAACTGAAAAATGAATTCTTTTTGACTCAAGAAGCTGGAAACATGTTTGTAAAGCAGATAAAGATACCTAGGATTCCTAAAGTTGGGTCTTAGTTCTTGAGTACAAACAGTTTGTCAGTGTAATACCATCAACATCATGAATAATCATGATGACAGAGGACATCTTTCTGTTTTTAGCCATTACGGATGATGTCATGATAGCTTTTATTCTGTTGTGGTATATCCCTTCCATATATCTGTTGAGGGTTTTTAATCACAAAAGAACGTTGAATCTTGTCAAATGCTTTTCTGCTTGTATTGAAATATTCTACAACTTTTGTTCTTTTGTTGATGCAGCCTATTATTTTAGTAATTTGCTTATCTTGAGCCAACTTACATACTATGAGTAAATCCTTGATTATGGTGTATAGTTCTTTTAAGATATTGTTGAATTTGGTTTACTAGTGTATTGTTGAGAATTCTTACTTCAGTATTTAACAGAATTACTGGACAGTTTTTTCCCCACTGCCTTTGATTTTGAAGTTAAGGTAAAATTGACTTCATAGAATGTGTTTGGAGGTATTCTTCCCTCTTTCTACTGTTTTTGTCGCATTCCATAGGTTCTGACAATTTGTTTTTTCAGTTTATTCACCTCTGGTATTTTTTGATTACAACTTTAATTTCCTAATTGGCTCACTAGCTCCACTAGTACTTCCAATAGTATTGGAAAATTTTTCCAATACTATTTCTTTGACAAACTCTCTTTTCCCTTCTCTTTCTCTTCTGGGATAACCATTATATTTATTTTGCTTTTCTTAATGGAGTCCAATAATACTTGTAGTGTTTCTTTTCATTTTTGGGGGGTTATATTTCACTTATCTTCCTTCTATATAAGATGTTGTAACTTACTATACTTGGAATCACTGATTTATTTGTTCCTTCATTTAGTCTATTAAGTTTTCATTTTATTATATCATGCTGTTGATTATATATACTGAATGCTTTATATCCCAAATCTGTCATTTTATTGTGTAAAGCTTTAATTCTACCTCCCTATTCAGTAATTTTATTTCTGAGCTCATTAGTTTTTCTGTTTTTAAAAACCTCATTGATTAATTTTAAGTTTAGAGTTCTCTTGTATCCCTTTGACCTGCTTTTTTTTTTTTTTTTTTTTAAGCTTTCTTTTACCTCTTTGTGTTTCTTTGTTATATCCATTTTCAACTCTTTGTCTGATAGGGAGGTATAGTCTTCCCTGTCTTTGAGATTGTAGATCGTATTCTGGAGATTTGTTCACTTCTTGTGATGCCATTTTCCCTTGAGTTTTCAAGCTACCTGTTATTTTTTGTTTCCCCATTTGCTAATTTAAATTTCCCAGTTTTTTAAAATTGTTACTTTTTATTAAAGTAACATTGGTTTACAAGACTGTATATAATTTAAAGGTATATCCTTACACCTGTTCATATGTATGTTATCACAACGCACCCACCACAATATCCTCACAGAGGGATTTTGGACCTTTTACCCACTTTGATTTTCACCCCACAGTCTTCATCTGAAACCTTAATTCTGTAGTCATTTTCTCGGGTTTGATTTTGGTTCAGTTTTGTCCCTTCACTTTATTTTTCTATATTCCACATGAATGAAATCATCCAGCATTTTTCTACTCCTTATTTATTTTACTTAGCATAATCACATTCAGTTCCCAGTTGTTGTTTAGTCTATACCACTATCTTAGAAAGTTGATCTGCTTATTATTTCCCCCCCCAAGCATTTGTTATTGTAGTTTTTAAAATCTTTACTTGCTTTGTTTCTTGCTGTCTTCTATAGGCAGTATAGCAGCTACACTTTCAGCAGGGTGGGGAAATGACAGAGTCATTCAGATTATCAAGCTAGCTGATGTCACATTTGTGCTAGTGGGGAGGGGCTGGCTCATATATGTGGAGATACCAAAACCCCTCCTTTATGGTATGCTAGACCTGAGATTCAGTTGTCTGTTCTCTGGCACTGAACAGTATTACTGAGAGGAGTTATATCAAAAGAGCTGTATTTAGGCTTGATGGAAATCATGAGAACCTGGACTTCAAGTTTGTTGCAGTTTCATCTGAGGTCATAGAGATGCTAGATGGAACAGAGAATATTTAACACATGGGAGCAGTGGTCACTGAGTGAACTGTGATTTAGTTGTTATATTTAGGGTGCAATAATAATTTCTTTTTGTTGTGGGTAGGTAATGCAAACTGTCTTGATTCAGATTTTAGTCAGATGTATGATTTGACCAATGAAGGTCAGCGAATGTGGTACAAACAGCCTACAAAATGTGGTTTCCCTGTTGCTGCTTTTGCACCCTGGGCTTCACTAGGAGAAAATCCAGAGTAGTCTACTGGAGGGATATGAACAACATGTTAAAGACAGTTTACAAAATGCTATTTGTATGAATTTCTCCCAGTTGGCCCAACTGTTCTTGAAGAAACCATCCTAGAACAACTGGTATCCAATTGATTATTGAATATGTATAGGTTTTCAGGAAAGGACAAATGAATAAACTAAGCAAATTTAGCCTAAGTGATTGTCCAAAAGATGTTAAATATACAATTCTTTTTAAAGCAATGACATCTTTGGTGGATTATTATACAGAAATACTCAGCAACCTCTAAAACTCGTAATTTTCCAGTTACAGTGCATTCAAAAACAGAAAATGTTTTTCTTCTTTCCAAATGTTCACTACCCCCTCTTTAAGGATTTCTTGGTTCTGTGCCTAGTAGTTATGAAACCCACTATATGCTCTTCCTGTAAAAATAATTTTATTTTCCAGTTTTCCAGAGACCACATTAAATCTGTCCATTAAGATTACATTAATAAAGATTTCAAAAAGGAAAACAAAAATCTCAGTTTTTCTAAATTTTAATCTCGCCTAACAACTTCATCTTCTTTAGAAGCAATTTTTTAGTGAATTTTTAAGAGTTCTTCCTTAAAATATTTCAGTATTTCTGAGGAAATAAAGTAGCTAAGCTGTAAATAATTACCATTACCAAAGAGGATATGAAATATATATTGTTGTTTGTTTATTTATTTCATTGGTTCACCGTAAAATTTAAGATTTAAGACTAAAACTTAGTCTTAAATTCTGCTGAGTAAAAAGCTACTTAATCTGATTAATACCCTGACATATTTTCCTTGAGCGTTTCTTACAATTGTCCCTTTGTGAAAAATATTTTTCCATTCCAATTAGTTTATAAGTGTTAAATTTCTGCTGGCTTCTAAGTTTCCCTAATTTTAAAATATTTTTAGATTTTTGAGACATATATCATATATTTCAATTCTGTTGTTTTATTAAATGTATATACAATGTTTGTACTAATCATGAATTTCTTAGATGGTATTTTTAAACAATTTAGAAACTATATGAAAAATGTTTATTATATACAGTTTCATAAAACTATATATGATAAATATAGTTTTATAATATTTACCCTAAATATCTAAGATATAGCTTCTCTTTTCTATAGATTTAATTTTCTTCCAGCATGTATAATATGAAGGAATTAATGAGTTCAATAACATCATGTAATGAGTAAGTTTGCATAACCATACAAATTTCTCCTTTTTCGCTATTTTAGTCTTCTAGATTTACTTTTATTAAAGGAAAAGCTGCCCTATATTCTCTTTGATAAAAAAGGGTCTGTGCAGATGTGTATTCTCTTCAACAAATTGTTAAGCCTGTGAGAATGGATATTTGAAATTTCTGGAGAATAAGAATGCGTTATCAAGTAGTAGTAAGAAGAGGTCTTAGGATTTTTGATGGTCAGTTTTGTTCCTGTAAGCTTCCATTTTGTCCCATCATCATCACCTTGCCCTGTTTTAAATATCTTGACTGTTGAGAAACATGCTAAGAAAGATATGTGATTGTTTGGCAACTTTTTTTTTTTTTTATCATTTTGTGGGTCTGCCTGGAAATACCTGAAGGAGGTCTCACAGAAACTGATTTTTTTTCCTCTGCACTCTTGTAAGAAGTAGGACCATGTACTTGTCTTCATTGTGTACAAGATTTGTTCCTTGAAAATTTGGCAATTTTTATGGATAAATGTAAATTTTGACTGTAAATTTTTGTTTTCTGATTCATGAAAAATTTAAGTTTAGCATTTGACATACTTGAATAGCAAAACATTTTCAAGAGATCCCCAATTTTTCTGATCCCTAAACATTCTCTCATTTTTATTCTATGGTGTTTGCAATTTTCTTAAAAAATTGCCTTTGCACTTTACCATCTATAAAACATGTAGTGTATGTCTCATTGCCTATAGTAATTTTTAAAGTTCACAATGTATATTCTTTTTTTTAAAGATTTATTTATTTATTTATATAGAATTGGGGTACAGGCCAGAGATGTGGAGGGTGAGAGGATTCACCAGAGACAGAGTGGGGAGCAGAACAGGCAGATCGACGAAGTACACTGTTGAGGGGAGCAGCAGGCTTGTCAGGAGAGGTCTGCCACGCCATGTGGATCTCCTCCGGGCCAGGAGGGGATCGAACTCATGCAGAAGTGGTTTCAGCTTCTTAGTGCAGTGCTTTAACCCACTGCGCCACCAGGGAGGGCCACAATGTATATTCTTAACTGCATATTATAGTTGTGTTTTTTAAAAGGAGCCACAGTTTATTTTTCCAATGGATTAGTTGAAATTGACTAAGGGTTATAAAAACGGTTCTTATTGTTTATTGCTGCATTCAACCCTCCCTGGTGGTGCACAGCACTGTGAAAGCTAGCTGTAGCTAGCTTCAGCATGAGTTCCATCCCCTACCAAGGAGGTGACCCACATGGCACAGCAGACCTTTCCTGTCTTACCCACTGCTCCCCTTAGCAGTGTACTTCATCAATCTGCTTGTTCTGTTCCCCACTCTCTTTCTGGTGAATCCTCTCACTACCCCTACACATCTGGCCTGTACCACAGTTCTTTATGCATGAATAAAAACAAATCTTACCAAAAAAGGAAAAGGTAGCATAAGGAATGTGAAACTATGCTGGGAACGTATCAACTTTAAGTATAATTTATGATAAAACATTTTGTAATTAACTATAAAAATTACATTTTCCTCTAAAATAATCACTTTTCTGTGACCGGTGTGAGATAACTAGGGCTTAAGGTCTAGTCCCTAGCTCCATGTTTAGCAGTTTAGCTCCATGCTTAGCAGGTTCGCCTAGTCCCTGCTTGTATATATTTATTAAGGTGCTGATATTTTGGTGAATGATCTGTATTCTTTTTGAACGTGAGTGTCACTAACTAGTCCATTTATGTCTTGATCTTACTTCTTGGTTAGAAGTACTGTAGGATGGTATAGGCTGATTTTGAGGACGATAAACATCAAGACGATTTGCTTAAAGTGACACATTTCCATGTTCTCTTTGAAGGGGGATGAAACGATCTTTGCTAGCTCAGAGAATCTAGAGATATTTGTCTTATTTATTTATTTACTTTTTACATTTTAAAAGGTCAGCTTTATTAGGAAAAGGAAGAATGAGAAGAGAGACACAGGCAGTTAGAGAGATTCCACTGCGGCTTGGCAAAAGGAAAAGGCCGTGTGAGAAGAAATGCTGCCTAGTCACACACAGGAGGGAGAGCTGCCGAATTTAGGGAAATTTGGTACCATGACCTTGTCATAGAAGTCTTGTTGGATGCAGTACTTTGACTTATTTGTAACTCTTTTACTCTCATAATTATATCCTGCACTTAATTTTTTTAGTAATATAATAGTTTATTTTTACATCATTTTGTGCATTTTTCATCTCAGTTGTAATCCCCGTGGGCTTCCTATTACCAAATCATCCATGTGCAATCACCATAGCCCAATCTACACTTAATTTTCAGTATATTCTGTTCCCTGATGCTATGAAAAGCCCTTTGTAAACACTACAAGGAGGGCTTCTGGCTTTTACTTCATACCCTGCATTAATAATTGATTAATGTGAGCCTTCCATTTGTTTCCTTAAAGGGTTCAATGGCAGTTGACAACAACAAATTGATTTCCTAATGTCTGTAGAATTAGCATGCTTCCCAAATCTTTTGTGGTTGATGTGCTACATGTATCCTTTTGTCACTATCCTCTTCTTAATTTCCCTAAGGTTATCAGTCAGCAAGGCAATATTACCATTCCCATCACCCTAAGAAATTGGGTCATGTTGCCATTTAACAGGTTGGCAAAGAATTTTAAAAATTTCATCCTGAGGAGTCTATTTCTGAGGACTGGTGCTGGTCCAGCTCTTTTGTTTTGAGTTCCCTGAGGTAGTCTTTGGATGTAGTAAGTCTATTTGGAAGGTGAGGTCAAAAAGCAATGGTAGTAGAAAGAAGGGAAAATGAGCCAAGGAATGCATGTGTCAATGATATAGTGTTTCCACTTGTAAATACTGGTGGGATTCCTGACCATTCCTGGATTACCCTGCAGAACCCCAGAGAATGCTTTCTAGCAGAGTCAGAGGGGATGGCTATCTAATGACTATCTAATGACGCTTCTACTTTGAAGAAGGCTAAAAATGTTATTAACATATATCTTTTATAAATAAAATACGTGTGTTTTATTTTCTGTGATAATCTACTAGAAAGATAATTATATGGGAGAAAGAGCATGCTGCACTCATAATTTCCTATGATTTCTAACTGAAAAGCTCTCATTAGAGCAAACTTAAAACTTGGCTCTTTTTACTTAGAACTTTTCCAAATGTCATTATACTGTGAAAGTTCTTTATCACTTTTCCAGGAAATCTGAGAAATATAAAAAACTTGCTTAGAATTAACCTAACATACTTGGCCATGTTAAGATTTTTAGAATTTTTTTTTTCTGGCACATAGAGATTTAGAAAACATTCAGTTGGATTCACTTTTAAAATGTAAGTTAGAAAATGTACTCCAATCAACTAAAAAATTTTATACCCAGGCTCATCACATATAAAATGCTGAGATTGTCACCAGATTTTTAGACACTGACCTTCAGCATCATAAAACAGTTTAACATTATCTACTTAAATTCAAGGAAAAAATTGTGAGCCAGAAATTTATATTTGCATAGATTTTCCTTCTAATCAAAAGTCTATATAAAAACAATTTTGAACATAATAAAGAACATTGACTTCCTAAAGACCCTTGCAAAAGAATGTCTTCATTTAAATAAGAGTGGACTTGGGGAAGCCTGTCAAATAGAGATAGATTGGTGATGAGTATGGAATGTGTTTATTGTAAAATTAAAAACAAAGAAAAGAAAGATTGACATAGGGTGATGAAAGGTTAGATAAATGTTATGTGCCCTGATAATATTGAACAGTTCGATTAACAAAAAAAAAAAAAAATAGGAAGAATCACTATAAAATAAGCCCGATTATTGGCTCATAGATAAAATAAATACATATTATTGCAATTGACAAATTTGAGAAGTAAAAATTCAAATGAATTTATTTGACCACACTGTTGACTAAAGTGGAAAACAAAGTAATGAAATGAAATTCTATTTTTGTTTGTAAGGAAATATGGAAGGAGAAAGTTGAAGATAGTAATATAAAATATGCACAATTTTCAAAATGGAAGAATGATAACAACAAAAAAGAACATGGGGCACCAGATATTGACAAGAGTAAAGGTGTGTTTCTGCATGTTATGGGGGTGGGGTGGATTGAAAGGTTGAGAAAGAGAGAGGGGAGACATATACATGTATAATACAGTAACATGGTGAGTATATATATATATATATATATATATGATAGAGTAGATGTTTATAGATATATTTTCTTTGCATTTTTAAAGTACTTGTCTTAAAATATTTGAATTGGCAGGTGCACAACTACAGATGGAGAAATAGTTTATATGATATGAAGTATCAAGGTAGTTTGTTACTTAAAATCTTTTCAGGGCCCTCCCTAGTAGCACAGCAGGTGAAAAGAACAGCACTAAGAAGCTAAATCGACTTCAGTATGAGTTTGATCCCTGCCTCGCAGAGGACCTCTCCTGCCCACCCACTGCTCCCCTCAGCAGTGTACTTTGTCAGTCTGCCTGTTCTGCTCCCCACTCAGTCTCTGGTGAATCCTCTCACTGCCCCTACACCTCTGGCCTGTACCCCAGTTCTGTATGCATAAATAAATAAACCTTAAAAAAAATCCATTTCGATTTTTTTTTCCCAGTATGCTAAAATGGCAAATCTGTTTTCTGGGATGGTATCCAGGTTTACATAGATTTTATTTCTTTGAACAATATTTTCATTCTTTTGTGATGTAAAATCAAAACATGGTTTTTGGTAACATTTCAGAAATTAAGTTTTAAAAAAATTGTCATATTCTCTTAATAATTCATTTTGTCCAGGAAAAGGTGTTAGATGAAAATTTGGTTTTTTATCTTCGGAACTTTATAATATGAAATTGAGGATTTAGGGTATGTTAAAAAGCTGGAGTTGAATTCATTTTTTTGCCCTTAACTATTCCCAAGCAGCTTTACTTTCTGATGTTCTTTTTTTTCCCCCCATAATGGTATCATACATTTTCAAATGCATCAAATTCAAAACTGTTGAGCTTTCTTTTATCACACGTCTCTCACCACTACTCTTCTGATAATAAGCAGTTGTCAGGTTTAGCATTTTATTTTTACAGTGCCTCCACATTTCTTATACTTCCATTTCATTCCTGAGTCACTTCAGGCTCATTTTCATGATAGAAGAGGCCTCTTAACTGACAGTTTGTCTGTAGCACACTGCTGCTGGACAAAGGGCCTTGAAACTCTGCTTTTATCATAGTCCATTTCTGCTTGGAAAATTTCAATAATTCTAGCAAAATCCAAACTCCTTGACCCTGCATCTAAAAAAATGGTACAGACTTTTAGGTCACCCTCTTATGTTTCCTTATAATTCAGTCAATGTGATGTACGTGTTGCTTCCCAAACCACATGACATATATTGAGACGCTCTATGTAGAGAAATGAATCATCAACCCTGGGAGTAGAATTCCTAGCTTCAAAACCAGAATTTGCAACTTAGTATCAAGGTGAGCTTGAACCTTTCTAAGCTCCATGCTTGGGTGTTGCTATCTGTGTATATGACAAAGTGTTAACACTCATCCTTTCAATTTTTGAATATTTAAGGAATCAATAAACATAAAGCACTTAACATAGCATCTGGCAAGATTAGATAGATGCTTATCAAATGTAAGCTGG
This sequence comes from Condylura cristata, assembly GCF_000260355.1. Taxonomy (NCBI): domain Eukaryota; kingdom Metazoa; phylum Chordata; class Mammalia; order Eulipotyphla; family Talpidae; genus Condylura; species Condylura cristata. The sequence continues at coordinate 13,664,385 of NW_004567115.1, forward strand.
CATAAAATGTTTTTGAAAATCTTTAAGTTTTGTATTTTTATTTGTTCCAACTTGTAATTTGGTTTGTAGTTTCTACTTCATGGAGTAGTCTTTTGAATAATCACATCTTAATTGATTAATTTTGAGTCAGTACATTTGATGACAAAACAGAAATTTCTGACTAGAAATGCAAGTAGACATTCTTACCAGGTCTTATTTATTTGAGATACATGTTCCTTTTACTTAAAAGAGGGAGGGGACTGTTTACTTGGTTGTCACATTTAAGAATTTAAAAGGTCATTATTTATTTATTTATTCATTTTTAAAGATTTATTTATTTGTGCATACAGAACTGGGGTACAGGCCAGAGGCTCAGGGGCAGCGAGAGGCTTCACCAGAGACAGAGTGGGGAGCAGAACAGGTAGATTGAGGAAGTACACTGCTGAGGGGAGCAGCGGGCGGGTCAGGAGAGGTCTGCCACGCCATGTGGTCTCCTCCGGAGCAGGCGGGAATCGAACGCATGCAGAAGTGGCTTTAGCTTCTCAGTGCTGCGCTTTAACCCGCCACTCCACCAGGGAGGGCCAGTCATCATTATTTTGCTTTGTGATTTGTGGACTTTATGTTAGCAAATATTTGTTTAATATTTATGTGTCTTTTGAAAATGGTCTAGCATTCTACTAGTTTAATAATTGAAAAATTTGATCATTCTGCCTTATTTAACTGAGTTAATCCCTTTCAGTTCCATCCATGTTGTGGAGAAAGGCACAATCATGAAAGTTGCACTGCTTTGCATGTCACTGCACAGAGGTTAATCTCTGTAGCTTTCCAGTTTTGTACATGTACTATCAAAGCAAGCACAGTTTTACATTCCACTTAATAGCTTACTTTTATACAATTAAGTACTGTCTTGATGTGTGATGTAAGGAAAAATGGAATTTATATGGCATTCAAATATTTTAGTTAAGAGAGATGATTTTGCTGCTATTAGCATTTTCAAGTGAGTAAACTTGACTTGCTCAGGATCACCAAGGTCACGTATCAAATCGAAGATGAAAACCCAGTTTTTCTAACTAGGTTTTTGCTTGGCCATATATGCAAATTGAAAGATTCAGAATTTTTATTTCTGATTCAGTCTTCATTATTATATTTAAGTATTTTGAATATTAGTTCAATAGATTTTTGTGTTTTTGAAAACATTAATAGGGGAATGTATTTCCAAATGTTAGGACTCATGTATATTAAATATTTTATATTTTTAGTATGATAGTACTATTTTTCATATTTGAGGAATTTTCATAATGTTCTCTCCATAATGGCTGTAATAAAGAATAATCCAAGAAACAATTCACAGGCATTCCTCTTTCTCCACATACATGACAGTTTTTATCACTTGTTTTCTTAATACATTTTTTAAATTTTCTTACATTGTTTTTCACTTATTTTTAAAGATTTATTTGTTTGTGCATACGGAACTGGGATACAGGCCAGAGATGTGGAGGGTGAGAGGATTCACCAGAGACAGAGTGGGGAGCAGAACAGGCAGATCGACAAAGTACACTGCTGAGGGGAGCAGCGGGCTGGTCAGGAGATGTCTGCCTCCCCATGTGCATCTCTTCCGGGGCAGACGGGAATGGAACTCATGAGGAAGTGGCTTAAGCTTCTTAGTACTGTGCTTTAATCCGCTGCACCATCAGAGAGGGCCCTGTTTTTCATTTTTTAACGATTTATTTTATGTCTTTATGCATACAAGACCTGAGGTATCGGCCAGAAGTGAGGGGGAGGGTGAGAGGATTCACCAGAAAGAGTGAGGATCTATTGAAATATACTACTGAGGGGAGCAGTGGGCAAGACAGAAGAAGTCAGCAACACCATGTGGGTTAGTTCCATTCCTGGGGATCAAACTCATGCCATAGTTTGATAGCTTGATGGAGCCGAGAGTTTAACCCTTGCATCGCCAGGGAGGACCCTGTTGTTTATTTTTGTACAGTATCTGATTTTTTCTCCCAAGTGTGGACCCCATACACATTGGCACCCACGAACCATCACCATAGAGTCCCATGTTAACCTCTAGTCTTTCCTGATCTTTTTTTAAACTTTCCTATATTACCCTATAAGTGAGATCATCTGATATTTTTCTTTTTTCTTCTGATTTATTTCATTTAGCATAACACCTTCCACTCCATCCATTTTGCTGCAAATGCATGAGTTTATCTTTTTTGATCACTAAGTAGTATTCCATTGTGTATCTATACCAAATCTTGATTCATTCATCTGTTTTGAAGCAATTAGATTGTTTCTGTATCTTAGCTATTGTAACTAGTGCTATAATAAATAGAGGAGTGCAGGTTTCCATTCAAATTAGTGTTTTTGTGTCCAAGGAGTATTTATATTTCCAGGAGTGGAATCTCTAGGTCATATGGTAGATCCATTTCTAGTGTTTTATGGATCTTCCACACAGCTTTCAATAGTGGCTGAATCAGTTTGTATTCCCACGACCATCAGGGGAATATGATCTCTTTTCCTCCATATCCTGGATAGTGTTTGTTGTTGCCAGGTTTTTGTTTGTTTGTTTGTTTGTTTTATATGAGCCATTCTCACCTTGTGAGGTGATATCTGATATCTCATTGTGGGTTTGATTTCCATTTTCCTGATTAGAAGTGATTCTGAACATTTCTTTTACATACTTGCTGGCCTTTGGAATTTCTTCTTTGGAGAAGAGTCATTTTAGCTCTTTCACCCATTTTTTTGATTGGATCATTTGCTTTGTTTTTTGAGTTGCATAAGTTCTTTGTAGATCTTCACTGTTGGTCCATTTCTCTCCCATTCAAGCTTTAATAGGCAAATTTTCCATTCATTGTGTTTTTTATTTGTTTATTTCAAAATCATTAAGAAGCTTTTTCTGTGCAGAAGATTTTTAGTTTGATTAGGCCCAGATGTTTCTCTTTACCTTCATTTTCTTTGCTTCTGGGTATTATTTGCTTGTAGGTATGTTTCTGAGGTATATGTCATATATGTTTTCTTCTATATATTTTATTGTTTGAGGTCTTACATTTAAGTATTTTACCCATTTTGTGTTGGCTTTTGTGACTTGTATGAGGTAGTAGTCTAGTTTCAGTCTTTTGCATGTGGCCGTTCAGTTTATCCAGAATGGTCATTTTCCTGTATATTTTCTGTGTTCCTTTGTCAGATTAGTTGACCATATATTTGTGACTTTATTCCTGGGAATTCACTTCACTTACATTGGTCTGTGTCTGTCTTTGTCTTGGTACCATGCTGCTTTTGTTATTACAGCTTTGTAGTATAGTTTCAAATTTGGGAGGGTAATATCCTGATTTTTCTTTCTTTTAGTCAAGGGCTAATCTTTGACTTTATTAATTTTTTTTTTGTGATCCCATATGTATTTCAGCAATATTTATTTTATTTATTTCTTTGAAAAAATGCCATTGAGATTTATATTAGAATTTTGTTGAATCTCTATATTGCATTTAGTAGGATGATCATTATTATAATGCTAATTCTCCCAATCCATAATCAGGGAATGACTTTCCATTTCTTTGTATATTTTTTTAACAATATTTTATAATTTTCATTGTATAGTTCTTTTGCCTTTGTTAAGTTTATTCCCAGGATTTAATTTTTTTGGTACAATTGTAAATGGGATGGTTTTCTTAGCTTTTTCCGCATTAGGTGGTTGTTTGCACATAAGACTGTGTTGATTTTGTAACCTGCTAAGTTACTGAACTAGTTTGTTGTTTTAATTAGTATTTTGTAGAATTTTTAGGGTTCTCCATACATATTATCATGTATCTGCAAATAATAATAGTTTTACTTCTTTTATTCCCTATTTGGATTCTTTAAATGTCCTTTTCTTGCCTAATTATTCTAGCTAGGACTTCAGTATTATATTGAAAAGCAATGGTGACAGTAGACATTTTCTTGTTTGAGAATTTAAAATGCTTTTAGTGTTTCACCATTAAGTATGATAATTGCTGTAGGTTTGTTGTAGATAGATTTTATTATGTTAAGGGATATCCCTTGTATCCCAGCTATTTTGATGGCCTTCATTATAAATGGATGTTGAACTTTATCAATGCGCTCAGCTGTTTTGTTTGTTTGTTTTTCAACATCCTTATTTACTCTTTACTTGCATAAAATTTCTCCCCTCAGGTGCTGTCTCCTTATTTTTCCCACCACCAAAGTGCCCATAGTACTTCACCACACTGTTCCATGTTCTTCTACTCCCTTGTTCTCTACTCTCTCCACTACCACTATTCAGCAATCAAAAGAGATAAATTCATACCTTTTGTGACAAATAGATGTAACTGAAAGGAATTATTCTAATTGAAGTGAGCTACAAGGAGAAAGATAAATGCAGGATGGTTTCACTTAAATGTAGAATGTAGAGAAACCAAAGGCTCAGACAAAGACATATTATAAGTGGGACTATTGAAGGCTGCTGTAGTTCTGAGATACTCAGGAGAGGTGTGAGAGTGGAAAATGGAGAATGAGCTCTGATTTTAAGGATTTAAAAATTTGAGGTGATATAATACATTCTAAATGTCACCAATGACACCTGGCTTTTAAAATTACCTGGAATTTGTCTAGAAAGAGTCACAGAGTGAGACATATGAAATTTACTGTAATTGTGGCCCTCTGCAATACAATTAAAATGTATTTTTGATTGCTTACACTAGTGCAAATTTCCATTCATTGTGTTGTTGTTTTTTTGTTTCGAAATCTTAAAAAAAAAACATTAGCATTTACATTACACACAATTATAATTATAATCCATGGTTTTATTGTATTTTGAAAAAGTAAGCATCTTTAATGTGTCATGGGCAATCATTGAAATACAAAATGAAGCCTTATTTCATGTGATATGCTATAGAGTTTTACACCATCTGCAGCAAAGAAAGGTGTTGTTTTTATCCCTTGGGAACAATTATCATCTACTCAAGTGTTCTTTGGTTAATATGGATATCTTCATTTGTTGTAGAAGAACAGATGCTTACCTTTGTATCACTGTGGGAGAAATAGAGTGATGCATCCATGGAGAACACATCGCTATACTATGCTGGAACCGCATGGTCCTTCTTCAGTCAAAGTGGAGAGTAGCTGCATTTTTGTTGCTTCTTTTGGAAACCATTAACTCAAAAGTATCATTTCTAAAGGTATTTATAAAGTACTTTATTTACTAAGTTTGGCTTATTCATTTTTAAGTATATTTCATAGAGTAGCAATAAGACTTAGAGATTCTCCCAATTAATTCTCAGATCATTCCTATTGAGTCAATATTAGGGCTGTAACAGAAGAACTCATTACACACATGAGCAAGTTGAGGCGGTGGGAGTTAATGCCAAACAGCATGTCAGCAATGAGGCCTGGAGCAGAAGCAAATCGTTCTAATTCCCAGTGGTGCTCTTACCCCTAAAACACATGACTTCCTCTGTAAGAATGTAAGACTCTTTTTGCAAATTCAAATATGATGTCATTTCCACCCCATAAAGAAGTAAGGCACTTATTTGCTCACCAAAACAACATTTGTTGGTATCCTTGTAGATTATAAATATCCTTGTATAAAGAGGTGTAACTTGACAGTAGATCATAGCCTGGGAACCAAGATTATGGTCTATGAACAATTACTGTTTCAATCCTCTAAACAGTTTATTCACTTTTTGACCATGAGAGAATTAGAGAAATACTGGTAGAGTTTAATAGATAATGTGTGGCTAATGACAACCACATAATGTGATATTCACACAATAGTGATGGTGTCTTTGAGCAAGAGACCATATATTCCACATTACTTAAGGAATATACTTTAAATCCCAAGTGAAATTTGCCCTCCTTCTTTACTGTAGAGGTCAAAGTTCAAGTTTTAACTATGTGTTATCATTCTAGTCAATTTATTTCCCATTTTTAATCCTAATACAAAAGTGACCAATTGTTTACAATTGGAGAAGGCAAATGAATAACTTGTTATATAGAACTAATTTTAGGTTTTGTGTCACAGTAACATTGAAATATATTTCAAGTGATTTCTCAAGTGATACAAGTGATACAGAGTTGTAAAGAGAAAGTAGGTACTTGTATTCCTATGCCAGTATTTGACTAGGCATGTTATACAAAAACATTACTGAGCTTGAGAAAAGCTTTAAATAAATTGGTTGTCCAAAAGGTGACACTGACTTCTAATTCAATGTGTGACTTATAGTTATATTCATTATGTATTTTTTTAAATGTCTAGTCAATTACAATTTCAGCAGAAAAAGAGAGTTTATATTAGAAATATAAAAGCAAAACAAGATTTTTTTTTAATTTACCCAGTACTATGATCAAATAATGTTCAATAACAATCATGCATGGTATAAAAACAGTGTCAAAATCATCAACCTCTGGACATCTCCATTTGTTTCCAGTTAGCCTTCTTTAAAGCATTTAAAACTAACTGTGTTAGTTTTTCTAAGACTTACTGTCCTTATGGTAGCCACAAAACCACAAGTGGATATTGAATGCTTGAAGTATAGCTAGTAAGATAAAAAAAAGTTTGTTAAACTTAAAAAATATATAAACTAATTTAGTTTGTTTAAAAAAAGTCAAAGAAATATATAATGTTTTTCTATTAAATATAGCTTTATTGTTTTGGGAATAACTTACTTTAATCATACATCGTATTAGATATTATTATGTTGTACTGCTCATAAATGTGTCTCATATTTATTATTATACAAACCCATGACTAATATATTCCATGTCAAAAGGTTGATTCATTTTGCATTAATTTTTCCTAAAGACCAATGAAACAATGTTGGATATTTTATTCAGACTACATGAGTTAATTACAGCTAAGTATATTGAAATGGTAATTATTTTGAAATATGTATTATTTTTATTATAATAATTTTAAAGGATTTTTTTTTAAGATTTATTTATTTGTGCATACAGAACTGGGGTACAGGCCAGAGGCCCAGGGGCGGTGAGAGGCTTCACCAGAGACAGAGTGGGGAACAGAACAGGCAGATCGAGGAAGTACACTGCTGAGGGGAGCAGCGGGTGGGTCAGGAGAGGTCTGCCACACCATGTGGTCACCTCCAGGGCAGGTGGGAATCGAACTCAGAGTGGAAGCGGCTCCAGATTCTCAGTGCTGTGCTTTAACCCACTGCGCCACCAGGGAGGGCCAAAGGATTTTTAATATCACCAAATTTGAAAATATAGCATTGAGGCATACTATTATTATTCTACCACCAAGTTTTGATATGGACTCTTGCAAATCTTGTGATGAATGCTAATTGCAAATTTCTCTGGCAAGACAAAATGATACAGTTTGTCATGAAATCAGAATCCTAAAAGAAGTAATTTTAAGGCATACTGGTTATGATAAAAAGCATCAAAGCAAAAAATCTTATTGTTGCCTGAAATAAGAATGAAATTTTCATCAAAAAAGTTTATATAATATCATAGTTTCTGAGCTGGTAACTGAACAGCTACAAAATAAAATTTGTGTTCTTAAGAAAACAAAAACAAAAAGAAAATTTAGATGAACATATTAAAACATATAAAATAATTTATGAAACAATTCTTTCAGTTAGAGAAATTATTAGATTGAGAAAATACAAAAAAAAATATAAATAACTAAAATATGAGGGAAATTGATGGATTATATGACATTTTTGACTATGTTGAAGAATACTTGTTACAAATTTAAAAAATTGTGATAACATGCAACAGAAAGATATTGTACAATTGATTCTTTGGGCGTTATTTGTCTAATAAATACATCCACATTAGTGAAGAAATATTCTCATTGTGATGTAAAAATATTGAAATCATGGTATAGACATTTTAAAAAGATTTCATATTTGTAATTGAATAAAAAATTTGAAATTCCAAGGAACAAGAAAAATTTTTTTGTAATCAAGACACATGTAGTCATGGATTTAATGTCAGGTTGAAACTTTTCATAATATTTCAAAGTAATGATTTAAAATATTTTTATAACATTATTCATTATGCAAAAGCTTTAATTTTCAATGTGAAATAGTTCAAAACCTCAAAAAATTTGAAAAACCATATATGGATTAGATTTTGTAACTTTTCTATTCTTTCAAGTTCCATTTAAATTTTATCGAAATAGTTCTACTTTGGAGGTCTAACAAAAAAAAATACTACTTTGTTAGCAAAACTTGGTAAGGGTAACTTCACTTTTCTGGAACAGATATAATTTTGATACTGAAACATTTTTGTTCCAAACTCAAGTCAATTCTTTGATGAAACATTCTTGTAATGTGTACATGAGTGCTAAGACATATGATTTTGGTACTTGATTCAGTTTTTGATAAATTTAACTCTGGCTAAAAGAATATTGGCATAAGGGGCCTCACTGGTAGTGTAGGGATTAAGTTTCTTTATTATTATTATTGTTATTTTTTAAGATTTATTTATTTGTGCATACAGAACTGGGGTACAGGCCAGAGACTCAGGGGCGGTGAGAGGCTTCACCAGAGA
>NW_004567115.1:13672968-13707897 GCF_000260355.1 Condylura cristata
GTTTTCCCCTTCATTTTTTTTTTTTAAAGATTTATTTATTTGTGAGAACTGGGGTACAGGCCAGAGGTATAGGGGCAGAGAGAAGATTACGAGAGACAGAGTGGGGAGAAGAACAGGCAGATAGATGAAGTACACTGCTGAGGAGAGCAGCGGGTGGGTCAGGAGAGGTCTGCCATGCCATGTGGTCACCTCTGGGCCAGGCGGGAATCGAACTCTTGCGGAGGTGGCTTTTGCTTCTTAGTGCTGTGCTTTAACCTGCTGCGCCACAAGGGAGGGCCTTTTTTAATTTTTAAAAGATATTTATTTATGCATACAGAACTGGGGTACAAGCCAGAGGTGCAGGGGTGGCGAGAGCATTCACCAGAGACAGAGTGGGGAGCTGAGCAGGCAGATGTATTGAAATACACTGCTGAGGGCAGCAGAGGGCCAGTGAGGAGAGGTCTGCCACTCAAGCACTGCGGCCAGCCTGCAGTGCTGTGTCCTAACCCACTGCACCACGAGGGAGGGCCAGGGATGAAGTTTGAATGCTATCATCTGGAAGGCCTGAGTTTGATCCATGGCCAGGAAGGTAACCCACATATGACACAGTAGACCTCTCCTGTCTCACCCTTTGCTCCCCTCATTTTTCATTAAACTCTGCCATTTCTACTTCCTACTCTGTTGCTGGTGAGTCCTTTCATATTCCCCTCCCCTACCAGCACTTATGGCCTACACCCCAATTCTTCTGTGCCCCCAAAACAAAAACAAATTAACAAAAACATTGCCATATGCTTTTTTAAACTATTTTTATTTGATAAACATTTAGTATTTGAATTGAACTTTACTTTTGATTAAAAATGTATACCAGATTTTAAGGTCATGGTCTTAACTAAAGAGAAATCTTAATAAGCAAGAAAAACTTGGTAAAATTGGTATATAATTAAAGAGGGGGAAATTAAATGAAGTGAAAAAAGACAAAAAATGGTTGAGAAAACAATTTGAGGGATGGGGATGTTGATTTCTTTCCTAGTTTTGTTAGGTGTGAAATGCCTAGAAATGTTTGTAAAAGTCAAATTAACATTTGTGGCATATTAATCAGGCATTTATAAAGATGAAATCTTGACATTTGTGACTAGTTGGAAGGAATTTGAGGAAATTAATCTAAGTAAAAATATCAGAAAGAGAAAGACAAATACCTTATAATATCACTGATATGTGAACTATAAAGAAGCAACACAAGGCAAAATAAACTGTTAGTTTCTGCTATCAAAACCCATATTTTGTAGCTGTTTAGTTACCAACTCAAACTATTATATTATTTAAACTTAAAAAAATATTTATTCTTATAGAACTGGGGTACAGGCTAGAGATGTGGTGGCCAAAAAGATTCTCTAGAGCCACAATGGGTAGCAGAACAGCTGAGGGGAGCAGCGGGCAGGCCAGGAGAGGTCTGCTGTGCTATGTGGGTCAGCAACCTGGCCTGGGATCAAGCTCATGCTGCAGTGGCTTAGTAGAGCTTCACAATGTGGTGCTTTAACCCATTGAGCCACCAGGCAAGCCCCTATTTAAACTTTTTTGATGGGAATATCTTTCTTATTTTAGTAACACCACGTGAAGCTTGTGTCATGAAATACTTTGCTTATGTATTCTGCAGTGTTAGGTCTTACTTCCAAGTCTTTCATCCATTTTGAACTGATTTGTGAATGTAGGTTGAGGTAGTGGTCTAATGTTAGTTTTTTGCATGTGGCAGACCAGTTACTCCAGCACTATTTATTGAAGACACTTTCCTTAGTCAATTGTACCTCTCAACTCTTTTTTCATAGTCAACTATCCATGTAAGTGTTGATTTATTATTCTGGAATCTCAGTTGTATTCCACTGGTCTACGTTCCAGGACCAGGGTGTTATAATTTGTATAACTTTATAGCATGGTTTGAAGTCTGGAAGTGTGATACCTCCATTATTTTTCTTTCTTTGTATGGGTTGTAATGGTTTTTCAGGGTGTTTTTGTGATTCCTTGTGAATTTTAGCTGTGTTTGTCCCAGTTCTTTGAAGGATGCTATATGTGTGTGTGTGTGTTTAAAGATTTATTTATGCATACAGAACTGGGGTGCAGGCCAGAGGTGCAGGAGTAGTGAGAGGATTCATCAGAGGTAGAACAGGCAGATCTACCAAAGTACACTGCTGAGGGGGAGCTGCGGGTGGGTCAGGAGGAGTCTCCCACGCCATGTGGATCACTACCCTGGCCAGGGATTAAACTTGGGGTGAAGCAGCTGTGGGCAAGCCTCATGGTGCTATGCTTTAACCTGTAGTGCCACGAGGGAGGTCCCTGCTATTGATATTCTTATTGGAATTGCGTTGAACCAAAGCATATTGCTTTGGAGGCTGTGGTCATTTTGACATGTTGAATCTTTCAGTCCATAAGTAGGAAATATTTTTCCATTTTTTAAATGACCTTTATTTCTTTTAGCAATGTATTAAAGTTTTCTAGTGGTAGTCTCTTAACTTCTTTGCTAAGTTTACTCCTAAGTATTAAATGTTTTTTTTTTGGGGGGGGGGTGATTGTAAATGGGTTTCCTTTCTCAATTTCTTCCTCTTATAGTTAATTACTTGTGTATATGAAGGGAGCTGATTTTATCTTGCAAGCCTTACCCACTTTCTCCATCTTTTCTCTATGCCACAAGTACAGCCTGTCTCTGTTGGGTTTTGCTGAGTAACTAAGATACTGACATTAAAAGATGCACAGAAAAATTATGCAACTAAGCTATAGCCCCCATTCTTAAATGTGTAAAATATAAACATCTCTAATTGTAAGTAGCTTAGGTTTTGCATTTTGTGTGTGTGTGTGTTTAATCATAGCACAACCATCTTGAACTATTAGAGGAGTGCTATTGGAATTTTTATATTACTAATTCTCTCAGCCAGCAAATAATTAAAACTATAACTTTTCTCATTTATCTGTTACAATTATCTGTCAGTAGATACTTTTTTGTTTGTTTGTTTGTTTTAACTGTCTATAGTTTTCCTGTATTAATTGTTAGAAATCCATGTCTCAAGGTAGTTTGTCCAATGAAAAGCACAAGCAGCATATGATATGAATTACCCATATGACTTTGTTTCCTGACATACAAATGATATATTTGTGAGGTTCTTGTTATAATAGTACCTTCAGGATTATGAGAGCCAGGTTGAATCTATAGACCCGAGTACCAGAGTGATAAGTTCTGTCTTTAAGAATATAAGATGAAAGTGAATGGAAGGCATATGAAAACCAAGATATATTTATAGCAAGGAGTCGAGAATATATAATGTGTAGGAACTTTATAGACAGTGACTGATGTCATAAAACTGAAACCATGAACATTTTGCCTATTTATTTTATTATGCAATATAAAGTCTTTCCCTTGTTTTCCATAGAAGGAAAGTGTTGTAATGTGTAGCTCACACTGTTGATTTTTATATTCACTGACACCATACTCAAGAAGTAGTTATTAATGTTAGCTTTTAGAAAGAAAAAAAAGCAGGTAATCTGGAACAGGTTAAAAAAATATTTAGTAGATCAAAGCTCAAAGAGGTGTAGCCTAATTGGGATACTAAATGTGGAAGCTCAAAATATCTTTTCTTATGCTTTTAAAATTTTTATTCTTTCCTCAAATGTCTTAAGATGTATAGCCTTAAGAATTTAGAAATGAATATGTGAGAGACAGAAATGTTATGTATCAAGTGTACATGTTGGTAAGATGATAATGAAAAGAACACATACAACTCTCCTCTCCTATCACCCATTCCTTGGCATGTCATCCTGATTTGAAATAGAGAAAAACATGCAATACAAGCTAGCCAGAAATCCATTACCAGTTCAATTTAAAGTAAAATGAGAAGCTGAAAGGGAGCATGTTGAGATCTGTTTATTTTATGGTCTTTGCAAAGATTGATTTGAAAATCTCTAGTAGAATCTAGAGAGCTCTGTATAATTCTGGTCAGAAATATATGAGGACATTACCTTGTGGTTTAGGATAGCCAGAAATTAACATGTTTATGGACTTCACGATATTTGCAAAGACATAACATTTCTATTAATTAAGATTATTTTTGAGCATCTGTTAAGTACAAGCTCACCTCAAAGTTTTTTTTTTTTTTTTTTACATGGGCTATAGTAAAATCCCATCCACATAGAACAATGTGTATTTTGGAAAGCTAATGGAGGGTTACATGTGACTTATTAAAATTTCATGTTTTCCCATTTTCAGTGAGAAAAACAATGAGGAGATAACACTAAGATTTATACAAACACTGGTGTTTTATCTCTTAAGCGGAAATGTATTAATTGATCATGATAGAATCAGAGTGAAAAACACCCCAAGAAGTCTCTGTGGGTTAAGGAAATTAAAAATATATTGGCCCACTGTGTATCACAGGAAGGTTTGTGGGACTGTTCTACACATAGACCTTTAGGAATCCACCAACTGAGACTATGTTATCTTTTGGCTACACCACCAGGAATATGTCACCTCCATTTCCTGGCTTGAAATGAGAAAAAAGAGAATTGTGCCTGGAATTAGATGCTTAAACAGAGAAGTGACACTTGCCATAATGTTTGCTATTTACTGGATGGAACCAGTCATGTTCTCAGCTAACTGGTTACTCAAAAGTAGAGTTTTCTGCTTACTTAGAAGATAAAAACAAACAAAATATTAATATTGGAGAGATATATCATCTAAAATAGTTACTTTAAATGAAAAGAAGATTGGTGAAGGTCTAGAGGAATAACATTGTGATAAGTAGAATTTTAAAGAGGTAGAATTTTAAAGTATGTACAGGATATGTTATATAACAATTCATTTATCTTAATTCCTAAAGGAATTACATATGTTTATATATACAAAGCTAAGATTTATGTACTTAGATTTAATATATTTATATTCCATATATATGTATACACACACACATATAAATTTTTTACTTGAAAATAAGAAACTGATTTAGTACTTTGGTGAACATTTTATGTTTTACTTTAGTGAACATTTGTGCTTATAAAGTAAGAAGATAAATTGAAAGAATAATGGTGTCAAATCACTTGACTATACAGTATTATTATAATACAGTGATATTTATGAATTGCCTCATTTGTTTACGATTCCGATGCCTTATATTATTTAACATGTCAACCCAGGAAATATGAATCCTTATATATTTGTGAGTTATATTTCCTCTTAATTTTTAATTCCCAAATACTCTAAAGGAGATATGATATAATGACTTGAGACAGTCAATGAATTTATATGTCTGGTAGTGCTACAGGATAGAAATTAAATCATGCAGAAGAGAAAACTAAATAAAATAAATATTTTCTTGGAATAATTTTCTTCTGTCAAGGTATGGGGATACTTTGATTAAAATTATTATTTGTATATTAGACTACAGAAATGGGTGTCTATCAAACAATTGTACTTCCTTTCATGTTTTTACTTTGTCATTATTGTCACATTTTTGCTTTATATTTTACGTATAAATGAAGATTTTTAAAAATACGATTTATTTATTCATGCATGGGGTACAGGCTAGAGGTGTGGGTGTGAGAGGGCTTGCCAGAGACAGAGTGAGGAGCAGAACAGGCAGATGTACTGAAATACACTGCTGAAGGGAGTAGTGGGAGGGTCAGGAGATATCTGCAGCGCTATGTGGGTCACCTCCCTGGCCTGGGATCAGACTCATGCTGCAATGGCTGTGGATAGCTTCACAGTGCAGCCCTTTAACCCACTGTGCCACCAGGGTGGGCCCAGAAATGAAGATTTTTATGTAACTTACTAATATGCCATTCCCCAATTCTTTAAATCAATGAAAACTAAATTCTGTCAGCAAATTGTACTAAGATCTTGCTTAGGCAATGTCCTCTTTAACTTTCAAATTTATTTAAAAAGTCCTGTCCACTTTTTTTAAATCTTCCATGCCTCTGTATATTTTACTCTTTGTTTATATCTTTCCACTAAAATATTCAATCATCTGGACAATTTCGGATATATTATTACTTTTACTTAAGATTCTCAGTATATATATTTTTTTCCAATGATATTTGTGTACTTGCTTATTGCCCAACTTATGTTATGGCTGCGTAAGCATTATTATCTGTATGATGTGGCCTTGAACACTCAACATTGGGTGTAGTGCTCAACACATAATATTCACTAAATAACTTTAAATTTAAAATGATTGAGGAAATGAGTCTATACAGGGTAGTGACACAATTATTGGAGATGTTGGGCATCAGTAGTCTCATGAATGTTTAACAAGAATGTGAATTATGGGCATAGTGGGAAAGAAGCACAGGAATATGACAGATGGGTCAGAAAGAGATATATAGGTTGTCAAAGGAATGTTTCAGAAAATCCACATTAGGAGGCTCTCATTCTGTCACTGGGAGATTGCTCTGAGTGTCACCATCATAAGATATGAATTTAAGTTAGTGATATTCTAAGATTAAGGTGTTTAATAGGGCTCTATCATTCTGCAAATTAGTTAAAATGAACAAGTTACTTGAATTGCTAAACCTGATAAAACAAAATATTTGAAAACATAAAGTATATTAAATAATTTGAATCTATAATAAAAATATAACACAAAAGAATATTTCAGTTCTAAGCTTTCTTTCCTAATAACATTGAACTTTTAAGCAATAATGCTGCCATAATGTAAAATTTTCTAGAAAATAAAGAAAGAAGAAACACATTTGGAGTGATTAGACTGAAAAATAAAGAAAAGAACGTTATCAGACAAACTAACATTCCTTATTAAAACAGATACAAAAATCACTTATAAAATATCAGCAAATTATATCCAACAATATATAAAATTTATGACTCATTAGGTCATGTGTGTTTTGTCCTAGAAATGCAAAATTGGTTTAATATTAAAAAAAATAAATGAAATTTACCATTTTTAACAAAATAAAGAAAACATGATCATCCCAATAGAAGAAGTAAAAGCATTTGAAAATGTTCAAGCACCTATCATGATTTTTTTTTTTAAATTCTTGGTAAATTGAGAAAAGGGAATTTCCTTAATCTAACTAAAGTTGTGCACTTAGAACAAACTGCCTTGAACATCATACATAACACTGAGATTGGGAACAGAAACTTTGCCATCTATGTCATATTTATTAGGGGTCCTTTCGGTACACTAAGCAAGGGATTCCTATTCATTTCAAAATCAGGATAATGAACTAATAGCAAAGTCATGATTTTACTACATCATTTGACAATGTTGAACTTCCTCTGCAAACTTTTTATTTGGTAAAAGCACTGAATATAGTTTAATTTAATCTACTGTCTTGATTTTTTTATTCTTTCAATAAATGTTGGACATTAATCCAGGTACATGATACTGAGGATTTTCTTTCAGGATATTAGAACTTTCTTTCCTGAAACAGGAAAGGTTGTGTGATGAAAGGTTAGATAGTGATTAATATTTAACTTGCCCCATAAATTACACAGCAGTGGCACATGTATGTGTGAGGGTGTTGGTGTGACTATGAAGGTCTGCAACCTTGTTACAGGCAGGCCATAGTTTCTTTACTTGTCTTTAGAGTTATTGTTTTGTCTGCCACCCTGAAAACTCAGACTTTCTCTTCTCATTGTTCATTAATAAGATATTTTGAAGAGGTTGACACAGATTTGCCCAAATTCAAAATATGGCATACTAAATCTGCAATTATCTCTCCCAATAATATTAGGACTAATAGCGAATGCTTACTCTGCTGTTAATGTGTAGGATGTTGTTCTGTAAGATGTACATGTAATCACTAAATGAATATCCTGAAAAACTAACAGCATCAGTTCTACTGATTTTTGTTTTCCATTTTAAAAAAGAAAGGTAATATAGGGAGTTTAAGTAATCACCAAAATTTGATTTATAAACATAAACTACCATGAGACTAAAGGGATGATGATAGAAAAATAATCAAAGTACTTTTATTTTGTTCACATTTAAATTAACGAATCCCCTTCCAATGTTTAAATGTCTATTTTCACAGTTCTTCTGGCAGGCAAGACATTAGGTTAGTTATCTGTCCTTAACTGTTTAAATCAGTCTGGAAGCCATTCTAAAACAGAATAAACTGTAGAAATTAACATTTAAAATATCTTTCTCAGTGGATAATAAAAAAAATTTTCTTTTTTCTATATAAATCATCCTTCAAATCTTTGGAAAACTCCATGATAAAGTCATGATATAATTTATTAAATACTTACTGAATTTCTTTTTCTTTTAAAGATTTATTTATTTGTGCATATAGAACTGGAGTGCAGGCCAGAGGCTCAGGGGCAGTGAGAGGCTTCACCAGAGACAGAGTGGGGAACAGAACAGGCAGATCGATGAAGTACACTGCTGAAGGGAGCAGCGGGCGGGTCAGGAGAGGTCTGCCATGCCATGTGGTCACCTCCGGGGCAGGCAGGAATCGAACTCATGTGGAAGCGGCTTTAGATTCTCAGTGCTGTGCTTTAACCCGCTGCGCCACCAGGGAGGGCCACTTACTGAATTTCTATAAAATGTTATTGTTTAATACTTTGAATCTAATTTTATAATTAAACATTTTAAACTATAGTTTCAACAATTATTAATCAACATGCTTTTTAATACTGGCCCTGTTCAATTCAGTGGAGTTACATATTTATTAAATTTGATTATTTTATAAAAGATTATCAGGGTATTTGAAATTCATTTTTATTTATATAAAAGTTTTTTTTTTCTTTATAGAGTTTTACAATACTATACATAATTAGGGGACTGTGCTTACTCTCACAAATGGCAAGAGTGCACTTTTCATAGCTGCATAATATTCCAGTGAGTAATATTACATGTTCCTAATCAATTACTTTGTCAATGAGCATTTAGGTTGTTTCCATTATATTGTAAGTTGTACTTAAGTGAACATAGGAGTGCATATATCCCTTTGATTAGGTGATTTTTTGTATTGAGTAGATACGTAGGAATGAATTACTTGATTATATGGTATGTCTTTTTATAATATTTTGAGACGTCTTTCAGACTGATTTAAACAGTTAAGGACAGATAGCTAACTTACCTGTTTTCCATACTGGTTTATCAGTCTGCATTTCCACTACAGTTTATGTGTCCCTTTTCCTCTACATTTGTTGTTCTTTTTTTTTTTTCATTGTCTTTGATATGGGTCATTCTAACTGGAATGGTATCTTGTGGTTTTGATTTTCATTTCCCTAATGAACACTTACATTGAACATATTTCCATATCTTGTTTGCCATTTGTATGTCTTCTTTAGAGACATGTCTAGTTAGCTCTTCTGCCCATATTTTAATTGAGTTCTTAGTTTTTTTTTAGCATTGTTGTAGAGTTGTACATTGAGTGACATTTTTTATAGTTTCAAGGAACTGAGTTTCCAGAACTTCTTCTCTGAAATGAAAATGATTATGAGTGCTACAAGGTTTCTTCTAACCAAAGTTACCATTCCTCCAGAGAAATCTAAGCAAACTATACAGTAAGTAGTGTATTAAATGATACAATAATTTCATTGTATACCTTTGCATAAAGTTAGAAATAGTTCAAAGGATTATTAATACAAAAATGAATAAATATCTCTTCATATTACACTCTAAGAAAATAAAATGTAATAGTGAAAATTAAGGTGTCATCCCTTCACTTACCAGCATAACTAGATCACAAAACCACAATATAAAAGAAAAATATGGTATCATATCATTTATATAAAGTTTATAAACCTAGAATACTTATATATATGTATATATATACATATATATAGTACAAATATGGCAAAAATGAATACATAGAAATAAATAGCACCAAATACAAATTTTTTTAACTCTTTTATGGTAGAAAAATGAGTAGTGATTAGAAGTAGCACAAGGGACTTCCAAGATTATTTCAGTTACTCAGTTGCTGAATCTGGGTAGTTTTTCAAGTTTTTATTTATTGGCTTTTATAATTTAAATATATGTTCCATATTATTTTTTATTTGAAATATTGAGTAAAATAAATTTTACCCAAAAGGAAGCAAAGTACGTCCATTAGCTGAATAGTGAGTGTGGGGTAAATTGAAGGAGATGATATATTCAAATTTAGGAAGCAGCAGTAGCAAATCACAGGATTGAGGAATTAAAACACACACCTCATTTTAGGGTATTGTTCCCTGTGACCAGACTAAACTGTAGGAAAATGAGCACTTTAAAGTTGAGTTTTTTAAAGGTACTCTCATAGTTCTTTATGTTGAACAAAAAAAGTACTTTGGGAAGAAATATGAAATAGCACCAAATTACCTGTCTGTGATAATTTTAAAGAGTTAACCAGAGGAAATCAACAAGCCAAAGACTAAAGAATAATCATATACTTACTGGGGTGTCTACTGAGAATTGTAGCTCTTCCAACTTCCTCTTTTATTTAGCAGCAGTTCCACAAATTATTTGAAAGATCCTAAGAGGATATTAAAATTCCAGGTGTCATGGATTCTTATATACAATGTGAGGGATTTCTAAACTGTATTTAAAATTTAGCCTCATGCAAAGACTCTGATACAAGAAAGTAAAAATGCAAATTTCAGTAACATTGCAAATTGTTGTTTTATGTATTGCTAAACATAAGTCTCGGGGATTTAAATTTAAATCCAAAAACTTTAAATTCACTGATGAGCTCTTGTTGTTTATCTTGTGACCTATAGCTTTATTTCATTTTTCAACTAAGAGTAAAGAGAAATACCCCAAACTTTGATAAAGCTATTTGGTTTTATGCTTGCAATATTTTGAAAGACTAAAACATTGCTTGAAATATTTTTTTTCTTTTTACTATAACTTAGTGTGACTACATGGAGCTTGTAAGTAGGCCATAAAGGCTTTGAAATATATATTCTTTAAAAGAGTATAAAAACTTTAAATGATGTCTGCTAATTTTCCTTCCAGATTATAGCATTAAACAAGGCTTGTATAAGTGCTGGGTGACATATGTCTTCATTATTGCTGTAGCTCTCTTCTGGACCAACCTTCTTGAATCCCAAAGATTATTATTTCTGTTTTAAACCCTCAGCTGGTGTAGAGGTTTTTGAATTGTTTGAAAAGATTTAGTTTTGCCTCTTCTTTTACTTGAATGTTTCTTTTACTTTTTCCCCAGATATTCATGCTTGCCAAACCTACTCAGTAAAGAATTCACGAGTATAGGAATGCTCACTCCCTGTAATCATATAAAATAGATGCTTTCATTTGCTGAACAGCATTATTTAGGATTGCATCAACTGTTGTGCTTTTCAGAGAAAGTTAAGCATGATTGTTGCTAAATTAGCCTTTCCTTAAACCATGACTAACTTGTCTTTTCACAGGATGAATAAAATTGGCTCAGTATAAATACCACCTGCTGGTAATAATTATATTTTCATTCTCAATTTTATTAATTTTCAAAAGATTTTTTTTTTTTAAAGATTTATTTATTTGTACATACAGAACTGGGGTACAGGCCAGAGGCTCAGGGGCGGTGAGAGGCTTCACCAGAGACAGAGTGGGGAGCGGAACAGTCAGATCGACGAAGTACACTGCTGAGGGGAGCAGCGGGCGGGTCAGGAGAGGTCTGCCACACCATGTGGTCACCTCCGGGGCAGGTGGGAATCGAACTCATGCGGAAGTGGCTTTAGCTTCTCAGTGCAGTGCTTTAACCCGCTGCGCCACCAGGGAGGGCCTAATTTTCAAAAGATTTTAACAATGCTTGAATACTATATCCAAAAACATTCCTTAATTAGGACCCTCCCTGGTGGCACAGTGGGTTGGAGTGCAGCACTGCAAAGCTGGCTGTGGCAGCTTTAGTGCAAGTTCAATCCCAGGCCCCAGAGGTGACCCACCTCTCCTGTCTTGCCTGCTGCTCCCCTCAGCAGTGCATTTTATCCATCTGCCTGTTCTGCTCCCCACTCTGTCTCTGGTGAATTCTCTCACCACCCCTGCACCTCTGGCTTGTATCCCAGTTCAGTATAAATTAATAACTAAAATCTAATAAATAATAACACCTCTCTCCTTAAAAAAAAAAACTCATTAATTAAGAGTTTACCTTGCAAAACCCAAGAGATATATTCATGCCACAATATATACTATTTGATAAAATGTGTAAGAGCAATAAATGGGCAGAATTTGCCAAGATAGGCATTTATGTTGAAATATGCTTTCCTCACATATTAAACTGTAGACATGATTAAAGAGTAACAACAAGAGATCTTAATCAAATTTTGCAATATTCAGGTTTTGTAAGTAGCAAGAAATATTGAACATCTCAAGCTAGAAACAATAATTAATATTCTGCTTAATAGCCTATTGCTTATGCATGCAAAATGGATCTCTTAAATTAAAAACATTGACACAGAAATAACCAAGTTTGGCAGAAGTCCATGATCATTTTATTAAGACTACAGAGGAAAATATATAAGTTTTGTGGCATAAATATATATGATTATCACATTTACTTTATTTCACTTCAGATTTTTTTATAAAATATGATTAATTTTGGAGGTTGAGTATTTTATGATCTCATTCATATTTATAAAACATTAGTCTTTATTATGATACTTATTACAATTGTTAAGATGTTTTGGCAAATATAAGATTATGAAACATTTTTTTCAGAAAGATGGACAAATAAAATAGTTATAATTAAATACCATTTTTTAAGACAATTGTTTAAAAGAACTTTTGCTGCATACAACATATTTAAGAAAAATAAAACTTTTTGGAAGACTGTCTTAAAAGTTAGTTTTTGAAATGTAACCCAGAAAATTAAGTGTTTTAGAAAAATCTAGAAGAATGCTGTAGTGCCAGAGAGGCATATGGGAGGTCCTCTATTGATTCAGGAAAATGAAGGAGAGTCTAGGGGCCCTTAGTGGCTTTTTCAAGCTTTTAATGATCTTTGTACTGCCAGTTGTAGTGAGGCCACCAGGTTTGGGGCAGGCAGTTTGGGAGGGAGGTGGTTGTGGTGGGCAGAAATCTGGCAGCTTTCCAGCTCCCAGCAGAACTTTACTCTCTCTGGTCTTGCTCTGATGTTCTCTAGTGGCCTCTTCCTCTTGCAACCCTTGCTTCATCTTCTCACTTCTCTCAACACACCATACTCTGTGGTGCTCTGTCACGCTGCCCTTATAGCCTCATTCTCTTGGCTCAGTTGTGCACACTTACACACTTACATATGCCCACACCACACTCCTGGTGTCCACTGGCAGGCATGTGTACCTTGAACCCATGGTCCCAAGCTCCTCATGCATTCAAGGCTGAGGTGATAGCCACAGAGGCCAATGATGCAAATACCTGACCCTCTTTTACCCTATGAGAGCTTTCTAATGCCAAGGGGTGAGATTATCTTCGACTGTGGGCTCCGTGAGTCCTTGATGTGCATTGCTTGAGCACCATATTTGCCATATTTTTAACTCTCTACAATGGAAGAATTATTTTACATTTTATGTGGTAATGCCAACAGATTCTACAGAATAAGGTAGAATGAATATGTAACAAGTCTCTTTTTTAATTAAGCGAGTTGCTATACTTCATCTTTACTACTACTGATAAGGAATGGATCTTCCACTATCATTCATTGATGCAGAATAAAAATATGAACTTTCATACAGTAGGCATTAATATGTACTGACTTAAATAACCACATTATTAACTTTCTCCTATATCTAAATATCAAGATTTGTGCACACGGAGTTTCAATGAAATTTTTTAAAATGCTTCATTTTCTCATAATTTTTGGGGATGCCCTCATGGAGTTACTTTGTTGAATATAAAATGCCAAACACTAAAATTATAGTTTGAAGACTATAGAAAAAAGTTATAGAAGAGCACCGCAGGGAAGACACCCAGCTCATGTCCTCCATTTATTGAGCTAAGTTGCTGTATTGCGAAGTCAATAGTCCCAGAAAGGAAAAAGTACAACTACACATACACATACAGAAAAGGGCAGGAGATCTGATTCTGAATTATGTTTGCAGGAACCTAGGGTGTAGAAACCAAAAGGGGAAGGGGGGAGGCGGCTACTATATGCAACCACCTGCAGCTGGTTGTTGAATCAGGAGCACACTTTCGCATCAGGGCCTCAGAGTTTTGGAGAGTTGGCATTGCACTGGAGTAGGGGATACACAGAGTTAGTGTGCAGGGTGGAGGGTGCAACACCGAAGAACTAAAGGAATAAAGAGTACAGGATGGAAATAACTCCTTGACTCTGAACAACTGGGTCCCAAAACAATGGGGAGAGCCAGGTCAAGTCTCCTCATAGAACAGGGTTCTATTTGGAGCCTGGGCTGGGATATTTGCAGCACCTGTCTTAACCTCATGCAGGACCAAAATCAAGACAGCTAAGCGTTCTCATTAACCAGAATGTAGGCACCTGCATCTAATTAATAGGAACAAGCACTCCAGGATAATGCTCTGTGTTCAAAATACAGAGAAATATTCTCAGTTTATGGCTCCATGTCAACTGCAATCTTCGCCCAGTGCTGCATTTAGTGCTCAACCTCTGCCCAAATTAATGTTGAGGCTGTCACAAGACTGGCTGAGACATTTCACCCACAGAGATGGCTGAGGGGAGAGGATCCCTGGATCTCTACCATACACCTCAGGTATTGACAGCACAATTTGAAGCTTGAATCTTTGAAGGCTCACTGGAAGTAACTTTTGGGGTGTGCTACTGTTCTGATTCCTTCCTACTTACCATTAGAATTTATGGCCAGTCACCTGAAAAGGTGCAAACACAGAAGCCTGTAAAATATGGACACGTAAGAACCCTGAGTAAAAAACCTTGATTATACCCACATTCTTGTTGGAGAGGTAAAAAGTCAATTTACTAAGTTAAGAAAATTTCAGGTTATAACCTATAAAAGCTAAAAATGATGAGAACAAAGAAAAGATCCCAAATGCCGAAACCAAAAAAGCCGACAGAAGTGTCTACTCAGCAGAACGCGGTCTGAAGGGAAGTATAAGGTAAGTTATAACCTTGCTTTCTGACTAAAGAATAACAATGTATGATGTGAGCCAAGAACACAATAAATGTTTAGAAAAAAGGAGTGTAAAATAGCAAAGGCAAAGTAAAAGAGATGAAGGAGATTTTTATTCCTTTTTTGTTAGGTGTTTTTTTTAGTTTTTGTATATCTAGTTTTGCCTCAGAATTTTTAAAGCATGTTTGGAAGCCTTTATGTTGTTTTCATTGTCATTTTTTTCTTCTTATCTTATTTTCAGATCTTGGTATTATTAATGAGACTACTTTACTTAATAGGTTTTCTCTTTACAGCTAGCAAATCCAGTCAAAAAATGATTTTGAGGCTTTATATTTTATGTAACTTTTATGTAACAAGCAACGTGATATTCAACATATAATGGGGTGTTAAGGAAAATGAATTTGAAGTTCAAAGTGTTAGATTTGGTCGACGGAGTTGAAAATTGGGCTGTTAACTCCACCTTTTTAGGTCTCTATATTTTTACCTAGAAGTGTGCTTACATGGTGGTAATTTTCACAATGCATCCTAAGAACTTGATAACTGGAATATAATAGCTGATTTTTATTATTACTTATGA
Source organism: Condylura cristata (assembly GCF_000260355.1). Lineage (NCBI taxonomy): Eukaryota > Metazoa > Chordata > Mammalia > Eulipotyphla > Talpidae > Condylura > Condylura cristata. Next base: position 13,688,520 of record NW_004567115.1, read on the forward strand.
TTATTTTCACACCTCTAAGATAAAGTGAGAGTACCAAATGCTCATAATTAAAGGAGACAATACCAAATTATATAGAGAGTTACTATGGGGATGTTGAGATATTATTACCTCATATGTGTAACGTTTATAGAATAGTAGATTTTTCCTTGAGTGAAAACTATAATATGGGCTTCCTATTATTTCATATAAAACATAATTTAAGTCATACTTTTGAAAGAGGAAATATTAACTGTGTGCTAAAATGATAGGCATTTCAGCAGATGGAGATAGTAGAGAGATGTTTCAGACAAAAAGAAGGGGTGGAAATAAATGAAGGTGTATATAGCAAAGCAAGGTAGGTGTCTCTGGGAGTACATGTTTTGGAGTCCATGGAGAGCATGAAATATGGGTGGAATATTGAAGGGCATGAATCACTCAGTGGATTGCCAGGTTAAGTTCAATGACTGGCTCTTTCACCCACCATGTCTTGTGTATTTCTACTCTACTCAAATACATCTCATTGGAAAAGGAATATCTATCCCAAATAGAGAAGATATCTTCTGCTTTAGTAATTTTATAGTAGCTACACTGCTTTACTGGGTCCATTAAACAAGATTTTAAATTATTTACTTAATGGGAAAGAAAATATTACCATCTGTCCCCTGTTTAGGTCGAAGGTGTAGGATTCTGTGTGAGTGGGTGAGTGATTCTATACTCTGTTGAAGAAAAGCACATTCCTTGAAGCATCATACTAACATGCAGTAAAAATTCTGTCCTCAGGAGTAGAGTAAGGGGAAGCAATTTTGGCAGGAGAAGCTTCTGACAATGAGAATGAAATTACAAGGGAGGAGAAGAGAATGTATAAAACCTGAGAATGTATAAAAACTGAGGGCTCACCAGTTCCTTCTACTGTAGTATTTTTATTAATAGCCTGATAAGCCTTGAAAGCAATCTAGAGAAGTCTTAAAAGGCTGAAATTAAAAAAGAAAATGATTAGCGAAAACACATTGTGATTTTGGATAAAATGCAAAAATAAATTCTGAATATAAACAGAGCTCTCCAGAGCTCACAGTTCAAATGAAGTCATATCCACATTTAACTTGACTCTTACCCATCCTAGTCTCCACCCCTTTCTAAAACAAGGTAAAATACACGTCAGCCTTTATGTTAGTTCCCTTGTCCTGTTGTGCAGAGTCGCTTTGTTGTCCACAGTAATAATTATCAGCACTCCTTCTCCTGGCATGATGGGAGCCAGGGCTGTTCTGCTGGCCCTCCTGGAACCAGTCTTGCCTCTGATGACAAGGACAACTGCAGTTAGCTGAGTTGAATCAGCAGAATACAACAGGGAGGAGGTTCCGTCATTTGCATTAAACAGGAGAGTAAAGACTCCAGTGCCACTCAGAACCATTCTTAGTAATTACTTCACTGTAATAAGTCACATACTAGATGTTTAATAGCACTAATAGCAAGGATAATGTAATCTGCATCAAGTTGTAGTTAATAGTTCTATAATGTTTTAGAAAGAATTTCTAAGTGGTGTCACTATGAAACTACCTTCAACGTTTGGATTTCTTTTATAGCCTACTTATATATTATAAATGAAAACATCTAGACTCTTTTATTAGGGCTACTGGAAGCTTAAATGTCCCAAGCAGATGGATCTTATTATTGCCTTTTAAAAAATGTTCTCACTTCCATCAATATGCCTACTATATCTTGTTTATACTTTCTAAAGTATAATACATACTTCTTGATTAATTATGTAGGCCATTGATGTGGGTTCTTAAGTCTATGAGGCTGTGTCATATGTTTCTTCATGTTTCTTTCTGCTTTGAAAGTAAGACAAGGGAAACATGTATAATTCAGGAACATAAAGCTGTTTTTGCATATGGGTACCAGCTGTGTTGCTAACACTAAATGAACACTGGAGAGGACACACAGGTACAATGGAATCCAATCGCTCTTCCTCTCGGAAGCCTGGCATCCAAACTTCTACTTTGAGTTGACTCACTGAATATAGAATTTGGTAACTTCAACCCAAATTCAATATAGAATTTGGTAACTTCAACCTGTTTTGAATATACTGAGTAACACTTGTAAAGACGATATTAGAGCACATCCTCAGTCAGTCACTTCCTCCCTGCCGCCACGCCTCTCCACAGAACATCTGCATTTCCAATTTTCCTAAGTGCAGAGCCTGAGCACCACTTAAAGCTGAACCCCTGCAATAGCTGGTTGGTCTGGTAGAGCATATCTGACCCAGAGCTAAACAGTCAGCTCTGTTTTCTCTCAGGATTTGAAATTGACATAATAAAAGGCTATATTCTTTATTGATGACTGGATATATGAGGAGACTAAATTTGACTACAGAAGCAAACAAAGCAAAAAAAGCATGTGTATGAATGTTCACAGTGGATTAATTCATAATAGTCCCAGTTGGAAACAAATAAAAAAGCATATCAGTAGGACAATGAACAAGAACAACATCTTTATACATATGAATAGGGCTCAGCAGTAACATAGATATGAATTACTGCTTTTTGGAAGAATATAATAAATCTTACAGGTCTTCTTTGAGCAAAAGAAACCAACACAAAAGGATATTACTATTTGTTTCCATTTATACGGAGTTTAAGTCACCGAGACTAATCTGTTGGAATATGTTAGTGCCTCTATCATGGGAGGTAATGCTGAAGATAGAGGGACATAAAAGTGTTTAATAGTTCAGAAAATGTTCTATATATTCATGGGAGGTGGCAAAAATAGTTTATACAATTTTTTTTCATAATTCACCAACTATACATTTAAGATCTGTATCTTTTCATCTATCCAAACAACATCTTAAAACTAAAGAAAAAAAAAAAAGCAAGAGAGGTAATGAGTAGTGAAGAAAATCTTTGGAATTTGTTGCAATGTTTGCAACATTGAAGCCTAATTTTCAACATCATTGTAGCCTGGGGAGAGTTCTTGAAAAGGTGATCAAGTCAGGAGGACGAAGCCCTATGGTGGATAAATACTGTTGTAAAACAGACCCCAGAAAGCTCCCTGTCCTTCCACCATGTGAGGACACAGCAAAAAACTCTGTATGACTATGAAAGTGGACTCTCAGCAGACACTGAATCTGCTGGGACCTTGATCTTGGAAGTCCCACCTTCCAGGCTGTGAGAAATAAATTTCTGTTAATAAGCCACCTAGGTTATGGGGTCTTGTCATAGCAACGTGAAAGGATTAAGACAGAGCCTTTTCAACACAAGGGAAGAGACAACTTCAAATACTGTGTTTGATGGGAACATGAAAACATTTGTTGTCACCATTGATCTCTAATCCTTGGCATAAACCTGGAGCCATACACACGTTTGATATACACATATGAACATGCATGTGGTGTGTACACATGCACACACGAGTGTGTCTCACCACATCTGTCCTTGCTGAAGTCCCTGATACCAGTTTAGCTATAGACCCAGAGCTCCATCCCACTTCTGCCATTGCTGTTACTGCTAGCACATTGCTTTTCTTTGTTTCTTCTCATGGCAAATACCTATTGAGCCAAGTGTGACATGAGTGTACCCAGTGGGCAAAATCTAGGTCATGTGCCTGTGTCTAGACAGGTTGGAATCAGGTATACAGATGGATAGATTTACATTTCCCTCCCTACTAAGATTCAAAAGGAAATTCCCCTAACAAGGATTTGTGGTGCTGGGTCTCTATAGTGGATACTGGTTGTGGTTCATAAAATTCTGCTTTTCTCAGGAGTATAATGGACCAGCGAGAAAATAATAAGAATAATGAACAGCCATAAATACCAGAGACATTTTGTGGGGGTGAAGTGGGGAATGGGATCAAAAACGGTGGGGGGAGGGAAATGCACTGGACTATGGTGATGGCACATGGGTGACTTGGTGATGGGAAACACACGGGATTACAGTTGAGATGAAAAAAAAAAAGTACAAAATGATGTAAAAATAAACATTATAAAAAATCTGCTTTTTCTTTTGTACTGGGTATGTGGCCAAACACATATCATTATTTTTATTTTATTTTATTTTGTAGGAAGTTGTAGCATGCACCTGAGTTCTTTTTAGTGGCAGGTGAGCAGAAATAGCCCCTGTCCTCCCTGTGTTAGCTAGCTAGGTTGGAGAGAATGGCAGCGTTCATGAACTTTTTCCTTATAGTCAGCTAGTCACAAGGGCAACCTAGTTTGTACAAGATGAAAACTGTTTCCTAGGGAACCCATAGAGCAACAGGCCAAAAAGACTTTGTCCTTGAATAACTATGTAAAAGAGTAACCACCTGATAAATGGAACTCCATTTCAGACTATTCCATTGGAGAACAATAAACATCGACTGCATTAAATTCACTTCTTTGTTATAGAAGTCCTGCCTTAGCACAGCCTCCAGGACTGATGACTAATAATAGCTAGTATGGTCTGCCAGGTTGTGTTGTAGCTATGATTATGTTATTGATTGAAAATAGACCAGTGAACTATAGTACTAACTTTAGTTACTATTTTTTATTTCATTTGTTCTTTGGAGATTAGTTAATTTAAATTTACATTTAAAAGTGAACTTTTTCTTTTAAAGCTTTATTTTTAAACCAAAAGTATTTTCAAAGACTACATCTTGTAGCCTTTATTGGTTATATACTTTTTAAAGAATTCTTAAAATTATGAAATATATTCTAGCCCATAATAGAGTTTTGGATGTGAGTTTAAATTCCAAATGTTTGTTTGTTCTATATCTTTTGTACAAAGTACTTTGAAAAACTGGATCTATTTGCAAATGTATAGTCTGTGGCATTTCTTTGTTATATACTGAGCATTCTAAATATTATGAAATGTTTCCTAGCCCACAGGGAGATATGATTTTATATTTTAATATTAAATTTGTGAGGACATAATTTAACTCATAGCATCTAGCTAGTCACTACCATGGTGTACAGTATAGCTAGACTATCTTTCACCAGCAAATTTAAACATTTGATTCTTAGCTTACTGGCCTGAGTTTGTCGCTTGATTATGTTCCTTCACTGGGTTGGGACTGAGTCAGGCAGGCAGAGAACTGAAATACTTGGACAGTGATGTTAATGAACACTTTCTGTACTGATTTTTTTCAATAAACCTTCAGGACTTTGAAGTAAGCAAAAGAGACAAGACAAGATAGTGGTGATTTATAATCATATTTACATCTATTAAAATATTGAAATGTATTATTTCTTTTTACTTTCTAAGATTGTGGAAAATGTAAGGGTATAGAATAATAGAAATGACATTTGGATTATTCTATTCATATAATTTATATTCCTAGGGACGATAAAGATTTTTATATGTAGGACAATACTTTATTTAAATATTATGTCATATGAATTCCCATTGTTGTAAAGGTTTGAGAAAACCATTGCAAGACTAAATCTGATTACAGTTTAAAAGGGTATTAAATAAAAGGATGCCTTCTTAGAAAACGAGACATTCTACCTACATATCATTTGTCATTTAATTTCTAATTAAAATAAAAACTTAATTACCTACATGACAAGTTATATATATAGCTGGAAAAAACCTTCTAAAATTTAACATGTGTTGTAAAAAGCCTATGGTTACTACTCAGTGAGAACCCATATTTCTTAATAATATTGAGTTTTAATATTTTGTATATTTAATATTATGTTTCAGGACAAACATTTGTTTTTTCTTTTTTGCTATCACTGTCATATCAGCATATAGTTCAGTGACCCAAAGTAATCATCTATTATTTTCTTTTCCTTTAATATTGTAAGCTACAAATGTGTCCATTTGTATATTAATATCATGTATCACAAAGCTTATTTTGTGCAGGTATGTGTTCCTTTCTTGGATGACCTTGGCTTATTGTTACAAAAACTTATTAGATATGATTCCTTGGCTACAGAAAAGGGCTGCCTAGCAAATAAATAAATATTTGGAATGGAGTAGAAACTCTTGAAGTACTAAATACTTAAAAAGTTTAAATGTACTATAGGCTTGCTATAAGCCTACATTGTAGAAAATATGTTATTAAAATGCCCATTTATTTCATAAAGTGTATTCTTTAAGACATTCTAAAATGAAAATATTCAGTGATATAGTGGAAGAGGTAGTGTTATGTACTAAACTTAGAAAGAGGAAGTAGCTACATTGTTTCCCAACAAATCCCAAAACACAGAATTTATGTATACAGAGTTTAAAAATATTTAGAGGATATAGCTTAATCATAATGTAATATCTGAGGTACATTTTGGTTTCTATCTACTAATACTTGTATTTTAAGTCATAATAATAAAAATATAAAGAGAATGACTTTTATTCAGTGAATATGCATACATATCTATGTCGTGGTCTCAGGTGATTGCTTTTCTGGGTCACTTTATTGTTAACTAATCCACTAAGCAGCACTCACTATTTTGTTTATTCAGTTGTAATTAATTATCTACTGAGACTCAGCCCTGAGAAGCAGAGGAGGATGCAGAACTTGTACCCTGGTTGACCGTGTGTCAAGCCGTGTGGGGATGAAATGCAGGAAGACTTTGCTACTCGAGTTCAAAGTAATAATTACTTGGACTCTATGCAATTAGGTGGAAGGAAGTTAAATTTGGGTTTCCTTCTCATGAATTAATTCTGTCAGTCCACATTCTTCAGGACACAATGCATCCTTCCTAAATATGGGTGTCTTCTATTTCCTGCCTGCTCTTAGACCACAATGGATTTCTAAAAACTGCCTAAAGATGAATATAGATGGATAAAAAAGAGGTGCTCACATCAATTGGAAAGTTGTTAATATGGTGCTTGGAAATTTTCCTTTAGCTCATACTTTAGTCTATTTAACTTTCTAAATTGTCAATTGCTTTCTTTGTCCTTTTATTTATTATTAATGTTACTTTAATATAGTTATATATAATATGTATATAAACTGATATTATTATTTCTAATATTACTACTTTATTAGTAGCTAGATCTACATGAAATAACAAATTTAAACATCAAGTATGAAGTCAATGATATTTGAAGACAGATTTAAAGTTTTGAAAAATTAGCATTATGTGAAATAGCTTTGCAGATTTACAATATATTTTACCCATAATTGTCATAAGGTTGGCATGAATGATCTTGACCAGTATAACATTAGACTGAAAAGACCCACTGAGACTGAAAAATGCCTGAGGAAATTTCTAAGCAAAATCTGGTGCAGAGACTAAAAGAATGCATTTATAGTAAGTTGGATATCATAATGAAAAACTTTATTTCTACTTCCTGATCAGATTATTTAAAAATTACTTAAATCAGTAAGGTCTGTTGAAAATGCACTGTGAGCTTTCATCTGTTATTCAAATTGAATAACAAAATATGTATATATTAGCATGGCTAATGAACCATAAAACACATTATTCTTTGTTTTATTCAAAGATGCTGCTAAGAAAAATCTTGTTATCTATAACTAAAAGGATGAATGTAAAACTGATATTTCTTTCTGACTCATGTGGACTAAAAATAATTCTATAAGTAAAGAAAGTCAGCCTGTTTAGTTTGTTTTGTGCAAGCATCATACATCTCAAATATTCTAAATGGTTTGGCATTACAGTGTTCTTAAAATCACCAGTTATTCAGAACTTGGAGGTATGGCTTCAGTGTAATTTTGTAGATTACTTCTGTTTCTCAATATTTCATCAGATAGTGAACAGCTAATTAATATCTTGTCATTTACTCTTGAATTTCATTCTTCATCAGGGTTTTGGTATGTTTCCATTTAACCTTCCTGACTTAAAAGTCTTACATATTCAGTGATTTCCAATATATTTCCTCTGCTGCAAATAGATTTACATTCTCCCTGACACTTTTTTTGTTTGTTTCTGGGCCTTTGTTCAGATTTTATTAACAGATATTATTTTAAGATAATATGTATGAATCAGCCTCACATATGAATCGCTATGGTCCTGATTTGCCAGACTAATATATATATATATTTTAGGATACAGGGCTTTCAGTGCCAAAGCCAGGAAAAACCATGCAAGTTAGACTACAGTTCATCATTACCATTATAACATTTTCAGAATACTGGTAAAATTATATTACTCATATATTTCCAATAATTCTCAATACAAAAGAACAAAAGATACCCTCCTTTCTCTCCCCAAAATTCCCAATGCATCTGAAAGATGTGTGTTCATGAAATCCTATAAAGATGATTTAATCTTATAAAGAGGAAACTATTGATACTTGGCACAACATCCCCTCAAGTAAGTCATTGTTTTGCGTTCTCAGACTTACTGCATTTGGACTTGTCAATCCAGCTAAAGAGCAGTACAAAAACAGCTCTATTTTGTATTTGAAAAATTAATGTATAAATTTCTATAATGTGAAATTTATTTTATAATTTCATTGTTGGGATCAATGAGATAAAATGCCTAGCAAAGTCAAAGGCACTATATTAAATTCTTATTTTTTGGGTTAGCTTGTTTATTTTTTTCTGACATCATTGTCAGTTTTTGCATAGTATTTTATTTTTCCTATCAGATGTAGTCCTTATATATCCAGTTATTAGGGTTGGCTAATTTATTTTTTTTCCATTTCATAACCCAAAATTGCTGTCAAGATATTTTTCGCTCCCTTGGCTCTCTGTGAGGTTGAAAACCTCAAAGACATCTTGCATTTCTTCAGATTGTTTTTTGAAGCCAATAGGACTAAAATGAGCTTTGTAGAGAGGATAGCATTTGTTGTGTACTTTGTGGGACCCAGTACAAAATGCAAATGCAGCATTTCTTGATCAAAATGCAAGAAAAATATTTCTTCCTTATGTTATCTTTTTCTTAGTGACTCTTAATGTCACTTTCCCCCAACAACAAAAAAATACTCATGGGAGAATGCAGACACTCACAAGAACCTGATACCCCACTTTGGCTAGGTTCAAGTCATGTACTGAGCCCTAGCATCCAAGTGGTCATACTCAACTCCCACCATGTGTGGAGGGGGATAGCAGTCACAGGGTGAAGACTGCAAAGCCAGCTGCCTAGAACTTGTCAGGGGAGACAAGGAGGCCCAAAGGGAAGACCTTGCTTGTATCCAAATTTTGAATTACTAGCACATTCTGCATTCTCCCATCAGATATCATTTACCAAATACAAATTCGAAGATAAACTTATTGAGAATGTCATGATAGGAACCAAAGAGCATTCAAGTCCAAGTCTCTGAGAGAACTTTATTCTTGATGGAGGAGATTTCATAAGAATACTAAGTTTAATGAGTTCCATCATTCATAGAAAAGTAAAGGCACCCAAGTCCCACCATTGGTAATAAACCTCCAAAGTGAAAGAGACTCCAAGTAAATGGATATAGGCTGTATCAAGATAGATTATTAACTAGGCTTTATGAATTCTAAAACTGTTCTCTAGTACAAATTTAAACGGTCATATGATTCTCAGCAATGTGGGTTTTCAACAAAGACAGAATCAATCTGAACACAAAAATCTCTTTTCCCAAATTTTGGGGTAGTGCACGATAATCTCAGAGTCTTTTTTTTTTTTCATGCACTATATGTTTTATCATTTTGTGTTATCTCAGAATCTTCCCCAATCATAACAATAAGGAAGAACCACTATCTAAAGACTTTTCATTTATAGGAGTTTGAGAGCTCAGTGTCTGATTTAATATACTGAAAATAGTTTAGTGTGTGATTTTCCTTATATACCAGAGTTAGGGAGCCAATATCTAAGAAGTCCCTTTGTCACAATCGTTGACATATTATTGCATAAATAATAATATTAATGAATGCTAAAATTTATTATCTGCAGTATGCTTCAGCCTTTGTTCTTTCAGTATTTTTTTTTTTTACTAAGAGATAATTGGTATACATCACTATATAAGTTTAAGGCATATAGTGCAAGAAGGTTCAGTTAAGATCCATTTTCTCATGTAGATGCAATAAAAAGTAATAGGAAAAAATAATGCTCAAATAGAACAAAGAGTGTCGTCCACTGAGCACGAAAATACAATTCCTATAAAAGATGACTATTGAACTTGACTTGCAGTATCACCTGTTCCCCAGGTCTCCAGTCCACTCTCCAACCCTGCAGATTTTGGAATGGATGACTTTCATTATCACATTAGCCAATTCCTTAAAATTTCTGTCTGTCTCTCTGTTAATATCTGCCTATCAATCAATCATCTATCTGATCTATCTATCTATCTATCTATCTATCTATCTATCTATCTATCTATCTATCTATCTGTCTGTCTGTCTGTCTGTCTGTCTGTCTGTCTGTCTGTCTGTCTGTCTGTGTCTGTCTGTCTGTCTGTCTGTCTGTCTGTCCGTCCATCCATCCATCCATCCATCCATCCTATCATCTTTGTATCTAATCCACTAAGAATATACCCCATTTTGATTGTTGCAAAGGACTTATTGTTAACCTAATAATGAGAGTTATACCCCATCATTTTCATTAATTCTGCCCACACTTTGGGAAAGGGTATAATACAAGGCAGAAAAGGTGGAGACTGCCTTAGAATTCTACCTAATACAGTATGTGCATTGATTGTGGAAGACACAGTGTAAGAAGATAGAGTGTAATTGCTTCATGACTATCTTTTAAATCACTGGATCCACATTGCCTGGAGTCACTTACTAGTTAATAAGTTTCCTTTGGTTTCAATGAGATTTACTTGAGTATTCTGTCAAGTGTAACTAGAAATGTACTAACTGAGGGAAGTAAAATAATTTATTAAATATAAGGAGTGAGTGTGTTAAAACTGGAACTAGAGGGCCCTCCCTGGTGGCGCAGCGGGTTAAAGCACTGCACTGAGAATCTAAAGCCGCTTCCGCATGAGTTCGATTCCCGCCTGCCCCGGAGGTGACCACATGGTGTGGCAGACCTCTCCTGACCCACCCGCTGCTCCCCTCAGCAGTGTACTTCGTCCATCTGCCTGTTCTGCTCCCCACTCTGTCTCTGGTGAAGCCTCTCACCGCCCCTGAGCCTCTGGCCTGTACCCCAGTTCTGTATGCACAAATAAATAAATCTTAAAAAAAAAAAAAAAAAAAAAAACTGGAACTAGAATATTTTCTCTTGTATTTCTTCATGAATCATTGAGATAACTTATATTCCTGTATCTGAGATCTTAACATTTTAAAGTTTATCTTTTTTAAATTCTATACTCCATATTACAATCTTGACATTAAGTTCCATTAAATAAATAATACAGGTTCATAAATTTCAAATTGAAATTAATTGTTTGCTCTAATGTACAACTTCCCTAATAAATTTCCCTTTGGTAGTCTCTAGGACTCTTCACAAACTTTAAAGAATATACCCTAAAAGCTATAAGGCCATATAATGAATAGAGCATTTAGATATATATTCAAATGTGAAACTCTTAAATTCAGACTGATATCTGCTATATCCAAATATTTAATTTTCAGTATTCAGAGTTGTCATTTAATATGATAAAGTATTTATAACCACCACAGTTACCCAATAATAGAGGATGGTATATATGTGTGTGTGTGTATATATATACGCACACACACAATGTTATATATATATATAAAACATTGGTTTTAAACACTAATATGACTGAACACTATGGGTTCATTCCCCTTCAGCTATGTTATCTGTTATCACACTCATCATCAAAGTACCCATAATCCTCAACGATAGTCCACCTCCCCTTTTGTTCCAAAATTTCCCTCTTTCCTCTCTGTATCCTCAATTCTATAATGAAATTCTAGTGATTTTGTTTATAATTTTATATTTTCCTTTTTTTGGCTTCTTTACATTCTACATACATATGAATGATGTCATCTAGTACTTATCTTTCTGAGTTATATTGCTTAGACGAGTTCCCTCCTGTTACATCCATGCAGTCACACATGGCAAGATTTCATTTTATTTTGTCATTGAGATATAGTTTATTATGTATGTATAACATATTTTCTTAATCCATTAATCTTTCATTGGGCACTTGGGCTGTTTTCATGATTTTACTATTATAAGAAACATCAGAGTTCATGTATTCCCCTCAAATTAGTTGCTGAAGATAAATGCTAAAGAATGTAATTATTGGGTCATGTAGCAGATCTATTTTTAATTCTTTAAAAAATGTCAATACTGTTTTTCAAAGGAGCTGGACAAGTCACTAGTAGTGTAACACCCTCACCACTACTCTTTATTTCTGATCTTTTTGATATGGACCACCGTCATGGTTATGAGGTAGTATTTCATTGCTGTTTTGATTGATATTTTGTGATGGTAAGTGATGGTGAATATTTTTTTCATGTGCCTGTTGATCATCATTATATCTTTTTTTGTAAAAATGTCTATCTGTCAATTTTTTTTGATTGAGTTGTTTGTTTTATTGATTTGTGTGGGTTATTTGTAGATCCTGTATACTAGTCCCTTGTCTATATAAAATCACAAAGTACCCTGGATAGCTAAAACAGTCTGACCAAACAAACAAACAAACAAATATATAGACTCCAGACTTCAAACTATAGTACATAGTACTATAGTACATAGCTATTAAAGTAGTATGGTATTGCATTAAAAATAGACACACAGACCAAAGGAATAAAATTGAGGTCCTAGAAATAAACACACACTTAAATTTACAGTTAACTTAAAACAAACATGCCAATTGCATGTTACATGTAAAGGAAAGTTTTTTTTTTTAAATGGTGCTTAGAATAGTGGACATTCATATGCAAAATGAATAATCTAGATCACTACAGATACTAACTCACAGTGTAATAAAGGTTTGGATATAATATTAGAAACCATAAAATACATGAAAATACAGGCAAAGAACTCAGACTTTGATTTCATGGATTTCTAACAGTCAGGGGCAAAAATAAAAATAAACAAATGGAGTACATCAAATTAAAAAGCTCTCCAGTTTAAAGAAACTATCATTAAAACAAAAGATACTCTACTAAGTGGGAGAAAATCTTTGTACATATTACACAGTATATTTAAAATATAATCCATTCCTATTATTTTTAAAATGCAATCAATCTATTACTGTTATTGGGACACAGTCAAGCTGAATTATGTCTTAAATATGGCAAAATATTTTCCCTTCCAGTTACTATTGTTTCATAAAAATCATCCTAAAATTTAGTGACAGGAAGGAACTTATTTGCTAGTTCTGTCAATAGTACGCAGTAAAGAAATTCCATCTAGATGAATGAATGAAAAGAGATTGTGGGGGACAGAGAATCTATTTAGGGGTCATCTGTTATATTGCCCCATTTTTAATTAGTGCATAGTCATTCTGTACCAGAAAATAAATAAGGGCTTCTGGCTCCAAAGGTAGAAAATAAGGTCATCTGCTCTTGTGCAACCCTTTTATTTTTTTAAATTCAAATATGTTTCCCATTATCAATAAAAATATGACTTGAAGGGAAGACCCTTGAGCTGAAATTCCTTTTTTGTGGGATAGGTTGGAAAGGCAATTATAAAGTTGTTCTTGAATGGACTCTTATGTGCTAGTTTTGCTAACTATATTTAGAGATTTCTCTAGGGATTCTTGCAAAAAAAATTGATACTCTGAATTTCATTCAGATTTGAGATATTTTGCCATCATGGCTTCCCAGTTATTAACACAACAGCTTGCAATTTCATAATGTTTCATAGATAATCTGCAAATTTCAGTGTCTCTAGAAGATTGTTCAGTTAGTTTTTATATAAAGACAAACTTATTTTACCAGGAGACTTTTGGTAAAATTATGATTTCTGAATTTCATCTTAAGTAATTTTGTTTTACATCAATCAGTACTCCTTTGTTATACAAGACATGACACAATATCTTTATTATATTAAAAGCATAGTTATTGATAAAATTTGCAAACATTTTATACATTTTTTTAAAAGATTTATTTTATTTGTACATACAGAACTGGGGTACAGGCCAGAGGCTCAGGGGCGGTGAGAGGCTTCACCAGAGACAGAGTGGAGAGCAGAACAGGGCGAAGTACACTGCTGAGGGGAGCAGTGGGCGGGTCAGGAGAGGTCTGCCTCACCATGTGGTCACCTCCGGGGCAGGCGGGAATTGAACTCATGCGGAAGCGGCTTTAGTTTCTTAGTGCTGTGCTTTAACCCACTGCACCACCAGGGATGGCCCATTTTATACATTTTAATATAATTCAACTGAAGCACAAAAAATAGTTTTGAAACTGTATAAATAATTCAGTGTAATACCAGTCATTTAAGTATTCTAAATAAAGCAACAATAAAATATTTTTTTGGTTAAAAAAAAAAACCCAAAACTTTAATTACTAGATTATCCTTAATCTGACCAAGGTATTTTTGTCTCCCATTTTCATTGTTTATGATTATGATTAAAAATGAGTTATATCTTAGCCAATTTCAATAGATTCATTATATTCCTTTGTCTTTTTTAAAATGAATTTACATCATACAATGCTACATAATAGCTTACTAACAAAACTAAAGTATAAAATCAAGTCTTTTTTAAAAAAGATTTATTTATTATGGATACAAGACAGAGGTGCAGGGGCCGTGAGAGGATTCACCACAGACACAGTGGGGAGCAGAACAGGGAGATCAACAAAGTACTCTGCAGAGGGGAGCAGCAGGCAGGTCAGGAGAGGTCTGCTGTGCCATGTGGGTTCAACTTGTGCTGGGATCCAAATTGTGCTGCAGTGGTTGAAGCTGACCCTCTAATGCTGCACTTTAACCTGTTGCACCACCAGGGAGGGCCCACATCAAGTTTTTTTTTATCAACAACAAAAATAACAATCCTTTTAACTGATGTCATTAGAAATTTTCCATGATTTTTTTAAAATGATCGCCTTTCTCTGAAACTATTTTGAGGAAAATATTAACAATATAATTATGAAAGTTTTCTTTATTTCATGGAATTTTATAAGCTATTAAATTTATTGTACTTCTCATTGGGATTTTATTTAATTAACAGTGGAAAGTTAAAGTGAAAAGACATGTACATAAAACATAAACACCCATATGAATAGACATACATATTTACGCATGCACACAAATATATACATATTTTATACATTCATATTAATATTTACATAGAAGTACTTAACATTAATAATTTTTCAAAGATAATTGGTCAATGCATTGTTAATTAATCAAAATATATATATATATATATATTTTTTTTTAAAGATTTATTTATTTGTACATACAGAACTGGGGTACAGGCCAGAGGCTCAGGGGCGGTGAGAGGCTTCACCAGAGACAGAGTGGGGAGCAGAACAGGCAGATCGACGAAGCACACTGCTGAGGGGAGCAGCGGGCGGGTCAGAAGAGGTCTGCCACGCCATGTGGTCTCCTCCGGGGCAGGCGGGATTTGAACTCATGCGGAAGTGGCTTTAGCTTCTCAGTGCAGCGCTTTAACCCGCTGCGCCACCAGGGAGGGCCAAAATATATTTTCATAGAAAAAAATAATAGTTTAATGTCAGACCTCAAAAGAGTAATTTATTCTTAATTAATATATAGTTCAAATGGCACCATTTCAATGCACTAGTGATTTAGCAGATATTCCTGAACAATACCTTAGTATACAACTCGAAAGACGAATAGATCTCCCTTTTTCACTGGAGGAGATAATGACAAATATATTAACATACTGTTTCACTTAAATAGTAAAGAATTCAAGAGAACTCTAGGAACAATACGGTCAACATCTAGACAAAAGCACTACGTGATCTTAGCCAGTATTTTAAATTGGGGAATGTATGGGAAGATACACCTTTTACAAAGTAGATGGTGACAATATAAATGTACACATGTGCAGGCATCCTGTTTATAGGCAACTTTTTCATTCTCTATAGGAAGACTTAAGAAAACACCAAGTATGCTTTATTTAGGAGGAGAAGTAATGGCTATGATTTCAGTCATTGATGTCAAAATGACAAGGTTAAAATTATGACTTCATAGTTTATTCCTTCCTTAACCTTGATCAAGTTAAATAAACTGCATGCTTTATGGTCCTCATCTGTAAACTGGAGGTAAAAGTAATTTTTATTTCAGAAATTGGAGTGAGGTAATGAAATAACATGTTTCACATCTGAACTAGTGCTTGACACATGATAGGGCTCAATGAATATTATCTACTATTTATTTATTGCTCAAGAATGAAATTGTCCAAAGCTCTATGACCGAAAACAAGCATTATCATATGCCTCACATTTCTGTGAGTTGACACTTGGGACTAGGCTCACCTGGGTCGTGTACCTGCTTTTCTGCTGGGCTCATGTATGCATGTAGGTTACTTTTGGGCTTAGCTAGTTGTCTCTTAAAGTATAGAATAAAGTGGCTTCTTGACAGTTTACTTGGATTGTTATCTTGGCAGTTCAAGAGTCTCAGTAGAGCTTGAATGAATGCTTCTGGCTTCTAGATTCTCAGCATAGACATGTCACTAAAGTAATAGCAGGTCAACATTTATCATAAAATGAGCCCATGTTGAAGAGGTAGAGAAGTAACTGTATCAACTGATGTCGGGTTGCAAAGTTGTGTCCATTTTACAATTTTCTTCATCTAGAATTATTATTATTCTCTATAATGCATACAGTTCTTTTCATAGTTATTTCATAAATTAATATCATACTGATGTATTCTTAATCTACATATATTTGGATGAAATATAAATATGAAAGCATAAGATTTTTTCTTCATTATATGTAATACACTTAATAGCATTCTGGAATACTTGAACTGGAAATGACTCTTGAAATGGATACTTTAATTACATTTTTTCAGTAAACCAATGAAAGGGAGGTCTGTTGAGATTGGATATCATATTCATGATAATACAGAGACTTAGTTAACTAGGTCTTTTGACCCTTGTGTAGTGTTTGCTACACTGTAATGAAGTCATTATAAACTTGGATGTTTAGCAATTGCAAGTTCTGCAAAAAGAACACTTTAATGGAATAAATTAATCATAAGTCAGAGATAGTTTATTTCTGTCTTACAGAAAAACTATTCATTTAAGTGTAATACTTACTCTCTGACTTCATTTTTCCCATTCCTCTGTCACTTAATTTACATGGAAACTAAAGTGTTATTAATTTTTAAAAGGGATTTTATACATCCTTTGATGAAATTTGTAATAAAAATGTGGAGTATGATTTAATAGGGAAATAACTGTTTCTTTAGAAAAACTGAAAATGAAATCAAAATTACTATACAAGCAACATCAAAATACCTCAAGATGATGGATAAAGATGACATTTACAAGGTTTGGTAATGCCGAATAGTAAAGTTTACAGGAAATTAATCTAATATTGTAGACATAACATTTTTCACAGGAGCTGAATCATAATTCAGCTGTCTCTCACTGACAAGGTCAAAATTTACCACTATGCAACTCAAATGCTGTAGTTGGAGCAGTTTCATCACCCCTAAATCAGTTTCTATATAATTTTATATATAAAATCAAATACTGTGTAGAGAATCTTTCTTTAACATATTAAACAATAAAACAAACAGAAAAAAAATCCTTAGAAATGTTATGTTCAACTATTACAGAAAAAATAAAACTGTAGTTTGATACATAATTAATCAGAATTATCAGCAGCTGGGTTTCATCCATATTGCTAGGAATTATCACGCAAAACAAAGCCAGCTGTTTCTTTCAGCATATCAACTCCATTACTGTCTCAAGAGCTAGTCTGATTAAGCCTAACATGATGTGATCACTTTCATCACTTTGCAGCTGTTCTTATAGTGTTTAGATTTCAAAATCAGCATATGCTCTATATTCCAAAACCTAAGTAAACTAAACTCACATCTGTGTTACTTAAATGTTTCCAAAATTAATTGGCATGCTTTCACCAATATGGCAGGTATTTTTCTTTTTCCTCCAATTAATGTATGTTCTTTAGTGAAGTAGGTATATTTTCAGTGGCAATTAGGTCCATTTTTTAGAAGTTTGTAAAATACTGTGGAACACCTTAAAAGTGCTTGGAACTGAGAAAATGTAGATATAAGTCCAAGACCAGGTATATACCAGTCATGGAAAGACAAAAATACAATGAAAACATAGTGCCAGTCCAAATAATTACATTAAATGATGGTGAGATTCTAAATATATTCACAGCTTCTCTTTTTAAAAAATCTTAAAGTTAATTAATTCAAGTAAACACCTTGCCATTAACTTCATTTTCTTTGCTATCATCAATGAAACTTTTAGAAAAAATTAATAATCATTATGTTCAGCATTCTTTCCACAATTAGCTCAAATACACTTCAAATAGATGATCATTTAATAGGGTTTTTTTTGTATCTTTTAAAAACATATTGCAACCATACATTTTCTCTAAGTTTATTATAGTAAATTAAGGAAACAAAGATTAGGTAGGCATCTTGCATTGTAATTGTACCATTTATGCTTAAGATGCCTTCCATTTTATCATGTATGCAAAGCTCTTTTCATAAATATTCAGTTCTGTCGACACTGGGTACTCTAAGTACAAGCTCAATTCTGTACAACCTGCTTCTAAACCAAAGATTGAAAATACTGTAATTTCCTTTTGACAAATATTCTCACAATAAGCATATATAAAATGCATGTTACCACATCCTGTCTCAGAAATTCATATTCTATATAAGGTATGGAGTGAAAATGGATTTAAACAAGGGTCCTAGATGATACAAGATTTACACTTGGAAATTATTGTTCTATATTCCCTATATTTTATAGTTCTCTTGAAATATATCATTTTCTACTCTGCTGTTCATCAATACATATTTATTTTTCTAGAAGATTGATGGTGGGACCCTAAAATGGTACAGCTTATATGGAAAACAGTATGATTGTTCCTCATAAGCTTAAAAATAGAATTACTATGTGATCTGGAAATTCCCATCCAGGGAATGTGCCCCAAACAATCGAAAGCAGAGACTTGAATAGATATACTCTGATTTTATGGTTGTGTTATTCAAAATAGCCAAAAGATGGAAGCAGGTCAAGTGTCCATCCATGAGTGAAAATGAAAGAAGGTATATAATATATACATACAATGCAATATTATGTAACATTAAAAAAGATGGGAATTCTGATATATCTTAAAGTGGGTAAACCTTGTAGAAATTATGCTCAGTAGTATCAGTCTGTCTCAAAAGTACACATACTGTCTACTTCCACTTAAATGAGATCTAAATTAGTCAAATCTTCAAAATCCAAAGGAAAATGGCAGTTTGCAAGTGCTGGGTATGGGGAGAAAGAAGTGAAGGGTTATTGTTTAGTGAGTACAGGTTTCAGTTTGGGAAGATAAAGATGTTTTTCTAGATGATGTGATAGTTGTACAACAATGTCAATGTGCTTAATGTTACTGACCTGTTATGCTTAATGACAATTTAAATGATAAATTTTATGTTTTATAAAAAGCTGATAGAGGCCCCCCCCCC
>NW_004567115.1:13707997-13730950 GCF_000260355.1 Condylura cristata
CCCCGCTGCTCCCCTCAGCAGTGTACTTCGTTGATCTGCCTGTTCTGCATCCCACTCTGTCCCTGGTGAATCCTCTCACCCTCTGCATCTCTGGCCTGTACCCCAGTTCTGTATGCATAAATAAATAAATCTTAAAAAAAAAGCTGATAGAAATAAAATATCTTGGGTAACATTTTATTATTTTCTTAATAATGTAATGTAAGGTAAGATGTACATGTTGAACAGATTAAATATACATGATAATATTTCAAGGGAAGTATATAAAGGATAGATTATAAATACTTCAACTTCTAAACCAGCTCAAAATAAAAAAAGAAAGAAAGAAAGAAAAATAAAAAAATCTTGGGCCCTCAATGGTGGTGCAGAGGGTTAAAGAAAGCACCGCACTAAGAAGCTTAAGCCACTTCCCCATGAGTTCGATTCCCGCCTGCCCCGGAGGAAATCCACATGGCGTGGCAGACCTTTCCTGACCCGCCTGCTGCTCCCCTCAGCATTTTACTTTGTAGATCTGCCTGTTCTGTTCCCCACTCTGTCCATGGTGAATCCTCTCACCCTCTGCATCTCTGGCCTGTACCCCAGTTCTGTATGAATGAATAAGTGAATCTTTTAAAAAAATAAAAATAAAAAATCTTAAGTTCATCCAAGGTAAAAGAATGAAAGAAAATAAATATAAACATATATCAAAACAAGTGTACACATACTAATGTTTATATATATATATATATATATAATTTTAACTTGCTACTTAAAAGAGTATAGATTACCACATTTGATTAACAAGTATGAAAGGAAATATTGTAATGAGTTTTAAAAATATGCCTCATCATAAATATAGGAATATATATCATAAATATATGAAAAATTTGAAATAAATAAGAAAAACATACTAGGAAAATATCAATCCAAGGAACCCTGGGAAAGGTAAATAAATGTCAGACAAACTTTAAGAAACAAACTTTAAGAAAAAGCAATTTTGGTCAAAGAGGTTACCATATTATTGTAAAATTTTCAATTTATTTTGAAGGTTTTCTAAATACATATAGATATTGTGAATCTCTATATAGTGGAAATCTGAAAGGATTTACAATCCTATTCTTATTATTTATACTACAAAATCCAAGAGGCAAGATACTTCCAAGACATGATAAATAGATTTTCTCTTTGGTATGTCATTATTTAGTAAAAGATTTAAATTAAAATATAATAATGAAGAGAGATATATAATGACCATTAGTGAATATAGAAGGTCCAGAAATGTTCACCTTTATATTATATGCAGTGTAAATGACATTGCAAACTGGCAAGAGAAGAGCTATTCAGTATAGGTGCTAGACACTTGGATCTTCATATTTGTAGAAAAAAACACAAATCTCTGCCTTATGCATTTATTCTATGCAATCTTTACTTTATTCAGTTAAAAAAATCAATAGTAGTTAGTGCAGGACCATAAAAATGACTGAGCAGGCTGAAACAATACAGAATGATTTTTATAGTTAAGATAGAAAATTTGGATTGTTTTATGATCTAAACTTTCTTTTTCAAAATGTTAAAACTCTTTTATTGTTGCGTATAGCTTTGAAGATAAGAAAAAGACAAAAATACCCTAAAGTTGTCTGGAATAATGTTAATTCGAAAAATAAGAATATTGAGGGCAATGTTCTGTTTCCTTATTAGAAATCTTATGAAGCATGGTCTAAATAATATTTGTCTTTTTCTCATTGTACATCACTAGTGATAATGAGTAGGTTTCTTTCTGATGGCATGATGAATTGTCATAAGTCTGGATTAGTTTTCAACAATTTATCTTTCTAGTTTGAAGGTAGCACTATATCTCTAAGGTTTTTTTAATGTGAAATTTGTTTTCTGTTCTTTTTTGCTAAAGTCATTTCCTCTGTATTATCATCTTTGTCATCACCTCATTTCTGTTGATAAGTTCACTGCTGCTGAGTTTCTCTTGCTTCATATCTAGTCTTTCAAATGTCAGCAGTGCTTATATTCCCGTATTGGCTCTTTTATTTATTATTTCTTTTTATTCAGTTTGAATTTCACTTGTCATGTCATCAGTTTTCTTTTCATGACTTCATCATTTTTTATCAGCCCTTGTTTTGATTATCCATTCTTTTAGATTGCCATATGGGTTTATCACTAGGAAGTTACACAACACACCTGCATGCTTTGCTGTGTGTGCTTGAACTGCAAGAGACATAGTGAACAGATTGGCTTATCACTGACAGTGGTGTGCACCTTTTAATTATGTATAAACTTGTGGAGTGCAAAACTATAGTGACATTTGTACTTACCCACAGTTTTAATATATCATGGTATCTAAAATTTGAACCATGTTGTTGGACAACTGATGCTATTTACCTGAACCATGGCAACTGAAATGTATTCATATTAGAACCATAGAAAGCAAAGTATATACTTTCTGTAAAATGTTTAGAAATTATAAATGAATTTTTATGCTTTTGGGGTAGAAAAATTTTTATAAGGAAAACTCTAATGTACCATAAATAAAATGTCAGTAAATTTTTCACATTAAAATTAAAAATGTATACAGAGATGATAATGGCCACAAACAGATGATAATGGCCACAAAAATTTACTTTTATGAAATATAAATCAAGCCCTTCCTGGTGTTTCACCTGGTTAGGATACAGCACTGCAAGCTAGCCTCAGCCCCCTCAGTGCGAGTTCAATCCGCAGCCCCGGAGGTGACCCACATGGCACAGCAGACCCCCTTGCTCAAATGCTTCCTCTAGAACTACAAACTTAGTAGGCATACCAAGTATGCAGTGTACTTAGTCAATCTGCCTGTTCTGCTCCCCACTCTGTCTCTTGTGAGTCCTCTCACTGTCCCCGCACCTCTGGCCTGTACCCCAGTACTGTATGCACAAATAAATAAATAAAATCTTAATATATATATATATATATATATATATATAGATAGATAGATAGATAGATCCATTTGTACTCAACTGAATACATGAGGACTAAGCACATCTCACTGCTTATCTTTTTTTTTTTTAATACTATTCTCCTCTTAGTATTTTACTCCACAAACAACAGCAATTTGACTTTTCCAGTTTCTTGTCTCTGTCCCTCTTTGTATGATCTAGACACTCTCTCCAGCAAGTATGGTGGTCATTCATATGTGTCACCTCATTTATTTCCTGCCTCTCATGAATCCCTTTTCTTGTTGCCCAGTGAACAATGTCCCCAAAGCTAATCTTACATATAATTTGTCTATTTCTGTTCACATGAGAGTGAAAATCCAGTCAGATATTCCAACTGGATTCAAAGTTTTTAACAATTGTTATAGAAGTTTAACTTGTTCTATTATCATATTTATTATTGAAAGGATCATATAATTCAAAGTATGCTATATGTCTTAGTAGTGAGGTAGGTTGTAGCAGGTTCATCGACTTTGCATGTTGGATAGTGGCATGCCTCTCTTTTGTCAGGTAAAATGATTTCCAACATTTCTAATACTTGTCAGTTTTTGCTAACTGATGGCCTGAAAAGCAGACCATATGTCTACTAAGTTTGCATTTCTAGAGGAAGCATTTGAACAGAGGCAGAATGTCAATATATATCATGGTTTCTTGAGGATTAAAGCAAGGTATTATAAAAACAGAGATGGGTGTAAGCAAAACTTGGATTCTTTATAAGCAAGCAACAGAAAGAGTTCATAAATTCAAGGCCTTTTGAGTTGGAAAGCTAACTACAATTGAATTTCCTCCCAGAATGGTGTTTCAAATAACCTCAAGTTAAATTCCATTAAGTGCATGTACCTTGTGAGGGATGGAGAAGGAAGAAGGGAAGGAAGTAGACCATAAAAAACAAATTCATACAGGAGTAATAAATACAATTCTCTGAAAAGATGTTGATGTGATTAGTAGCACATAGATTTGACTGTAATCTAATTTTTCAGAAACCTGTGTTTGAGAAATTTGTTACTGGTGAATCTCAAAGTTGGCCTAAATGTCTGTGCTTAATTGTTATCTAACATAATTTTTTTTGATCCAAAACATGCAGTCTTTGAGAGTAGGCTGCGAAATGATTATTATTCCCTAAGAAAGAGACACTTTTTAAAAAATACCCACCAAGCTATGGTATTAGAGGATTATGACCAAGTAAGAAAATCTCAGTAGGTGAAATCATATACAGTAAGAGCAATGACTGATGCACTTCTATTTTGCAATGTATTTTCTCCATTAATAGGAAAGAATGTCTTCCCCTGATCTCTTCAGCTGTATTCCATTATTGCTCTGGTCCAATTTCTGCTATGTGTTTCATGCTTTCTCTTTTCTAATTGGAAAATTTTGTTGCTATTAGTGCCATTCGCCCTTTCTTGTTGTTATGTATTGGCAGCTATTTTTACTTTATTAGTTGCTGAACCATAAATATCTACTTCCTGACCTGATGGAAAAGACTGAGATTACCCAGAGATCTTGAGCTGAATGTAATGATTGTGCTGTGTACTCAGGTTTTATGTTTGCTTGTTTGTTTTTAAAGAAAGCAGAGGATAGATTCTAAAAATGGGAACACTGTAGATGGGTATTTGGTGGTCACTGGACAAACAATGGCAAGGATAGCTGACAGGCACAAATGCATCCTTTTCTTTCTGAAAATACTGATAAGCTATTTTTTCCCTTAGCTTCTTTTGAACTTTGTTTTGGCAAAGTATTAAAAAAAACTCTGGGCAACAGGATGTGAATAAAATTGATGTGTGTTAATCTGGGCTGTGGATTTTCAAGCAGAAATCTATTTCTCCACATATTTCCTCCATCTGAAAACACATTCACGTATGTATGACAAGATATGAAAAGTTGGAAGAACCACACAACAGAGACAGAGTTCTTGAAGCCACATGCTTTCTAAATTTTTTGCATCTAATTTTCCACGGGGGAGGAGGCTTTATTGTGTTTGAAGCTTTTTATGGTGATTTATCATGCTAGCAATTAATGTACCATAATGTCAAATAATTTCCTAGGACACACTTGAGAATCTATTGTATATGTAACTGAGTAATATATACAAAAATATATGAAATTATATGCATTAAAACAAAATTCTAGGAGTAACTGAGTGTCTTTGATGTGGAAAACAAATGGTGGTGTATTTATTGAGTAGAATATAGTATATCTGGAACTATGAACAAAATTGAACTTCATGTACTATAATGGATAAATCTTAAATATGTAGTATTTTTGATAACTTAGAAAACAACTTAGAGTATATTGGGTTTAAAAATTCAAAAATTACTGTAATGAAAAAAATGTGATACTTGGTATTCAGAAATGATTAAAACAAAAAATAAATGTAAGAATTGATAAAGAAAATTGGCATACATATAGAAGACAGGGCAATTGGATAATGTCTTTTTGCTATAAATGTACTTCCATCTTGGCTTTCCCATTATTTTAGAGTGGAACTGAATGACCACACAAATATACCAAAGATTCCTCAGTGAGCAGTATGCAGGTGATTGATGAAAATTAGGTGATTACTTGTGAATAGAGTGGACAGATGTAGAGGGAATTATACTCAATGACTAAGAATGGAATTTGAAAGTGAGTTCCCATTCTTATGCCAAAGACGTTATATCTGGCTTCTTTTACCATGTAATGCCTTTGAAATAACAAAAATGATATTTTCATGGAAGAATACTATACTTACTTTGTTAAATCACACAAGAGCACTATGGATAGATTATAAATTTTGAATCTCTGAAAAAAGGCAAAACAAACTGATCATAATTGATGGGATAGAAATTCGTGCAAAACTAAAGCAGTCTAGGGCGAAAAAAATATATATATTGGCAGTACACCATGGGTAGAAACATAGATTTAAAGCAAAAGGAGGACTCTTATTTATAATTTGAATTGTCTGGTATCTTCAAGCTGGTCCCATATTCATTCATTTGGATTAGGTAGTTTGGATTGGCGGTTTGTTTCGCCAAGGCTAATTCGGTGTCTTTATAACCTGAGGTCACAGAATCAGAACATGAATGTATCAAGTGGAAATACATGAAGGAAAGGAAATAGGGCAGTATTATCTGTTTGGTAGTACATTTTATATCCCACTGAGAATAGAAAGTTTATTCCATTAAGAAATTTGAAGTTTCTCACTCACAAAAATGAGTTTATCAAACAATTAAGCAAAATAAGTGTCTGTAAACAGTAACACCAAACTCAAGGAACACCAGATTCAAAATGAGAATACATAAAATATGAAGAAAATTCAAAATATCATCTCTGACATGAAATTCGGAAACATCTTTGCAATTTCATCACCAGTGGCAAAGGAAACATAGAATATAAACAACTGGGGACAACATCAAACTAAAAAAGCTTCTATGCACTGAAAATAACCAAAATGAAGACACTGTCCACTGAATGGTAGAAAATATTTTCACATCATACATCTGAAAAGGGACTGATATCAGAGATGTACAGAGAGTTCATGTAATTCAATAAAAAAAGAAAAAAATGACAGAAAAGCTTGGTAGGCACTTTTCCAAAAATGATAGTCATATGGCCAACAGGTATATGAAAAAATGTTCAACATCATTTATCATCAGGGAAATGAAAATCAAAACCACAGCCTCACACCTGTGAGAATAGCCCAAATTAAAAACAAAATAGAAACAAATGCTGGCAAGGATGTTACACTGTTGGTGGAAATGTAGACTGGTTCAGTCCCTGTGGAAAGAAGTGTGGAGGTTCCTCAAAGACTAAAAATGGATCTTCCATATGTGCTAGCAACTCAACTCCAATTGAGTACTTTTACTCCTACTCAAAGAACATAAAAACACTAATTCAAAAGGAAATCTGATATCCCATATTTATAGAAGCACTATTTACAATTGCCAAGACATGGGTAAAAGATAAATGCCCCAGGCTAGATGATTGAATCAGAAGATGATTCATATCATGCATGTATGTATACACACACACACACACACATATATAGATATACACACACATACATACACACAAGGGAATACCACTCAGAGATAAAAAATGATAAACTCATGCCATTGGGTGAAACTTGAATCCTTTCCCAAGTGAAACAAACCAGAAGGAGAAAGATGGTTTCACTTATATGTGGAATACAGAGAAACCAAACAAAGGATAATTTAAAAACAAACTTTAAAATCAACACTTGAAAGTTGACCAAAATTTGAAGCATCCATGAGGGGTGGTGGAGGGGGTAAGTGAAGGAGGGAAGAAGTGAGGGAGAGGAGTTAAAAAGGGATGTTTGTATAACAAGCTGTAATGGAGGGTTATGGGTAATTTGCTGATGGGAGAGCTATGATTTCTATACCTGAGGGGAACAATCCTTTATTGTGGAAAAAAAAAAAACATGTACAAGAAATTAAAGTAATGGTCGGTCAATAAAAATGTATCAAAAAAAGAGTGCCTAGTAACAGAAGAAAATGAGTTCACACTGTATCCAGTTATTGTGGGACAACACCAGACCTACTCATATTCATTAAAACAAACAAACAAACAAACAAACAAACAAAAAACCTCAAAGTTTGATTGAATTGTGAGAGGAAAGTTCTTGAACTGGAATTAACTAAGATTTATCTATAACACAGAACCAAATATAGAAAACAAAAAACAAAAGAAACTATGGACACAAATCTTAGAGGAAGAAATCAACTCTCCAGATTGAGAGATTATAATTAAGAACTGAAAAGAATAAATGTAAAAGTGTCCACACCAGAAAATTACAGTGAAATTCAAGACTTCCTAAAATAAACAAACCTTAAATGTTTTCAGAGTATAAAGCAAAAGAACAAATGAGTACCCAACCAAGGGTTAAAAAAAAAAAAACCTAGAAAAGAAGAATTAAATTTGTTCAATGAAAAAATATATAAATTTCTGAACCTGAAATAATGCTTTCAAGGCTTAAAAAATATTTAAAAGTTGTAGAATCTTATATCATGTTAAACCAGCATTATAGACCAAGGGAAAACAAAGATATTATCAGATTAGAAGATGAGAAAAAGAGATGAGAAAAGACTATGAAAGGATTTATAGTAATGAGAAATTATCAACACTCCCATAGTTAAAATTATTCTAATACATTAAATTTCATATAATTACCTACATTCATACACAAAAATAAAATATTCCATTATAAACAATCAGATTTGGTTTAGAACATCTGGTTTTGGCTAAGATAATTATAAACTAAGTCTCCAATTGAGTACTTCCAAGATCTTTTTATTTATTTATTTATTTTTTATTTATATATATTTTTATAAGATTTATACCACCAACCATATCCTTCAATTTTTCGAATAGTATTTTAAATTAATTTTGAATCTACTGTCTTCAAGTGGTCATCTGGTTATAATCTGAGGTATGGGTAAATTTTTTGCTATTTGATAAATTTCATTTTACTTTGTGTTCTACTGGTGCAGTTTTTTTCCTCACTTGAGCAATGAAAGGACTATTAACTAGTACAGTCAGGTTTCTGTGATATCAGGAAATGACTGCATGGCAGATCTAGGTCACACGCACTGCAAATTGGGGGCAAGGAGAATGAAAAGAATCTTACGTTTTTCTATGTTCCCATATTCAAGTTTTACTCACATAAGCCTGAAAGCAATCTTCCTGACGGGTCAACCACTACTTATGTTGAAATAGCAAATCTGTAATTCCCACTGTTCCCATGTGGTGTAGTGCCCTTTCTTTACCTATTTAATTCCCCAAATTAAGTTTGCAATTTCTGTAGACTGCATGGCCTTGCTTGAAATTTTATTTCAAATGTTATCACATTAAAGTGTATGTAAAAGAGTAAAGTTAACAATTTTACAGAACATTACTTGTCTTAAACTAATTGAGAAGGCATGTGTTATCTCCTCAAATATAGCTACTGACATCCTTCAAAAGAGTATTCTCTGAGAAATATAATACTAGATTTATTCTGACAATCATCTTTTCTTTATAGTTTTCTTACAGACAAGATACAATTCATACAGTTACAGATCACCAATTGTATAGGTCTCCCTCCATAAGCTTACATGAAGTCTGGTTATTTCCTAATCTCTTTAGTTCCTGTCGTTAAAGTATTCTCAAAACTTGCTATCATAGATGGATAATTCCATTGCTTATGTTTTGATGTTACTAGTCAAAACCTTGGAGGTAGTCTGATTTCAAAGATATTGGCACTGAAGTGTTTGGGTTGAGGGGTGATGGCAGAGAGAACCAGAGAGCAACAGGTTTACTACAGTATTGTTACAAAAATTTTCCAGCCTAGTGCTTTTCTACATCACTCCTAGATTTGAGTAAGGAGAAAAGTGAGAGTGCCTTGATGCAAATCTAGTCCCATGAATTCCATCTTTCCCGAGCAGCTTCCCTCTTACTGTTTGGATAGCAGGAGGCTTCAACGTATGGTTTTCCTGTGTGTAAAATGTTATGCTGAATATGTTTGAAAGTGATTGTTTCACTTCAATACTGTTATTTTACAGATAAGCAGACTGAAATACAGAGAATTTATGCGACTAACCATAGACTACAGAGCTAGTTGTTGCTATAGTCAAATAAATATGCTTCTACTACACAGCAATTTATGCTTTCATTCCTGCATTTATGTTTTCGCTCCTTACAAATAGAAAGTTGGGTGCATTTCTCTTGTTTGAAAGATAGAAAGTTTCTCCTCTGCCCTCCTTATTTTTAAGGAAGAAGTGGCATTTAAAATAGTTCATATGATTGGAAGAAGGGGTAGGAAGTTAAGTCATCTGATTTCCATCAAGATCCCCAACAACAGCATCACATTCTCTGTCTATTAAAAATTTTTCTACCCATTGGTGGAGGGCAGAGGGTACTTTGTTGGATTTGGTGTGGTGACAGCATCAGATATGTGACTTACTTATAGTTTGTAAACCAAAGTTACCTCAATAAAAATTTAAAATCATGTCCTCCAGTTTTTCAAAATTCACTTCTAATAGGAATGTGAGCCAAACTCAGCAAAAACAAATCAGGAGATACACTTTTGATTTTTCTGAACTCAATCCAGAAATAGTTAAATTTAACCTGGAAAAACAGGTTAAATTTAACTGGCAGTGGTGATCATGGAGTTAACTGATATGGTATAGACCTTATTTTCATGGAGATGGGGGCATGTTACATGTTATGATTTCATATTATATTCCTTTCCAGTCAATATAGTAAGGAGAGAGTCCCAACACCTCAATTTTAAGACATAAAAGCAAATTTAAAAAAGAATTTTTTTTTCACATATTTCAGTCACTTCCTTTTGGTGTGGTATTACTGAATGGTCTGAGGTTACTGAGTGAACTCTATAGTTTCAACTGATTATATTCAGAATATTCCAGGAGGCTATCTATTTTACTGTAGAATGCAATGACACAGAGCTTAAATCAATGGTTACTCATGCCTACTGTTGGGAAATCATGACCTTATTTCAGTGTCAGTTATGAAGAGATCCAAAATGAAGGACAACTAGAAAATCATTTTGGTGTCTTCACATATATTCAGTTTTCAAAATGACATAGCACAATGAAATATATGCATTTTCTTAAAATAAGCAAGGCAACATATGGCTATGAAAACATTTACCTTATGATTTTTAAGAAGTGTACAAAGTAGCAAAGGGGTAATTCTTTCCATCCTTTTGGGTTATTCTTAGTCTTTAAACATATCTACAACTATCTATTTTTTCAATAATTAAAAAAAAATCAATGCAAAAATCCTTTTGGTAAATTGTGTTTTGATAACCTTTCTAAAAAAGCTGTTCTTTTCTGGGCATCCTTCACCACTTGCTGGTGTGCATTATCTGTAATTGTCTTTTAATAGACTGAGACTAAATTATTAGAAAAAAATTGCATCACCAGGGAGTAAGGGTTGTCAGATACTACTGAGATGTAATACATCAAGTGCTCAGGTGTTCAGTTTTATCTCATAGGCTGTTTATTTTCAGGACATACATTTCAACAAAAAAGTTTTCAACCTTTGTAACCTGTTCTGATTTCAAATGAGCAAAGTAATGAGCGCTAACAAGGAAAACAATAGAATTAATGAGTCTTGGAGAACAGAAACATATTAGATAAAGGGTTTGTGACTTAAAGATAATGCAAGGCTTCTTTTTTTTTAACTAAAGAGCAAGCATTTTTGTCTCAAAACTAATTAAAAGTTCTCAAAGAGGTTTCTTTAATAGTTAGGATTTATAACTTTTACGTTTTTCAAGAGAAACATGGCATTTTTAAAGTGTTTAGTTTTGTGATTGCCAAAGATATATTTTCTGTCATACTCATTTATATAAATCAGTGTAATTATAGCAATTGTAGCAATTCTGTATGGCCAAAAATTTAGTAAAATGGGTATATAATAAATTATATTTGTTATAATAACAAAACATTCAAGGACTTTGAAAACTGATTTATTTTCAAATTCATATTTTCTTTTCAGTTGAATTTTATTCACCCTGCTAATAATCCATTCGGACACTTTCTATAATCCATGTGAAGTACAGATACTTGACCAGGTCTATTTCCTCTGCCATCATATTTTAGAATTTATGCCATGTTCTATTTTTTTCCCTTTTGAGATAGCCTTATTATATCTTGTCAGTATTCATCAGATTACAACTTTTAAAACACAGATTGTTATTTAGCTTCTCAATCTTGTTTCTGATCTTGATATGTTTATTCCAATCTTTTTCCTCACCTCTGCTTTCAAATGCTAATATGAAAGCTTCAATATTTATAATATTCTTGAGTCAGTTATTCATTTTTATTTTTATTTACTCTTTAAAGATTTATTTTATGCATACAGAACTGGGGTATAGGCCAGAGGTGCCAGGGAGGCAAGAGGATTCACCAAAGACAGAGTGGGGAGCAGAACAGGCAGATCAACTGCTGAGGGGAGCAGCAGGCGGGTCAGGAGAGGTCTGCCTCACCATGTGGCTCACCTTCAGGCGGGCGGGGTTCTAACTCATGCTGAAGTGGCTTTAGCGTCTTAGTGCTGTACTTTAGCCTGCTGCGCCACCAGGGAGGGCCTGTTTTTATTTTTTTAAAGATTTATTTATTTATGCATGCAAAACTAGGATAAAGGGCAGAGGTGCAGGGGCAAAGAATTCACCAAAGACAGAGTGGAGAGCAGGATAGGCAAAGTGATGAAGTACACTGCTGAAGGGAGCAGCGGGCCTGACAGGAGAGGTCTGCTGTGCTATATGGTCAGCTAACCCCAGGGATGGGACTCCCACTGAAGCAGCTGTGTCATCTTGCAATGCTGTGCTTTAACCCACTACATCACCAATGAAGCAATGAAGGCCCTATTTTTTTTTTTAATAAGACTATTAAAACAAGCATCTTTAAGTGGTGTTAATTAGTTAAGAATCATTAGGAACTAAATATCCAATAAGTTGGGATAAACTAAATAATGGTTGACTCATTAATTTATACAATGAAATAGTGAACATAATTCAAAATTATTTCCTGAGTTGAAAATATATTTTAAATATATTAAACTAAATGTAAACCTATGTAGCATTATGCTATTTTGTTTGAAATAAAAGTTTTCAAATATGGAATTAGAGAAAATAAGGCATTTAATCATATTCTATGTTTGGTGATGTGAACTGATAATATTTAATTTTGTTTTCTAAATTATTAACAATAATATAGTATTTTATGAAAAAAGTTACTTAAAATGCATGCAATCTATGTGGTTTTGTTGCCTGTGACAAGGGAATTTTCCCCCATTATTTGTTTCCTATTTAATTTATAAATCTGGGAAATGTAATTTTTAAATGATAATTCAGGTAATACTGGTTCACAAAACTAAATATGATTCAAACATACAGGATTCCATGCTGAACTGTGTAGTAGCTCCCCAAAGCACTCATTCTCGTTCAACTTTTTCTTTGTGCTACCTCTGTTCTTTCCCCTCCAAAGTTCCCATGAAATATGTAATAAAGGATTCTTATTACCTATAAATTTTGAGTGGACACTGGTAGGAATTTTTTGAAAACCATGCTTTATTATTCAAGCCAATCAATTTAATAATTAAAACACAGGTTCAGAGGAAAGAGATATTTTCCTATTAATAATGTTTTTGCTTTTAGTAATTTTTTAATCATCCAATATGTGCTAACATTTTTGTAAATATTTAACAAAATAAAGCTTCTACTTTAATAGATATATATTTTAATTCCCAGCTTTTCATTTCCATGCTCCAAATCTTCTACAAAAATAAATATTTATATTGAACCTTTCTGATAATAAATGGATTCTTGAAACTCATAGCAAAGAACATAATCTTGTAATCAAAATAATTTAACTTTCAACAGTACATTAAATTACAATAGCCTGTACTTTGAAGAAGGCAAAGATAATGAATATCTATAATAAATAGGATGACAGAATGGTACAGATATGAAAAGAACCATTAAATTCTAATCAGAAACTGGATGTACATTTCCTTGAAAAGTAACCAAATATTAATGAATGTAATGGCAAAGATTGAAAGCAGTGAAAGGCTAAGAAAGGGAATTGAAAGGGAGGGATGTTTTGGGTTTCATTTTTTTCTGGGTATATCTATAACAAAAACAACTCTCATTTTCTTTATGAAAACCCGTTCTATCTGTTTATTATTCAAATAGAAATTGTTTCTATTTATAATGTTTTATCTATGTGTCATACAAATGAATTGTGTTGAAACAGAGTTTGGCAAGTTTTAGTTTTGCTAAAATTAATCAATATAAGAGTTACATGTATCTGGAATCTCTATCACAAATCTAACCTACAAATATTTAATTTTATTTAATGAAATCACTTGGAGCTATTTGAAAATTATTTAAATATAAATTATTTAATTATATAATTAAAAACTAAGAACTGAACATATAATAAGATTGAATGAAATAATTTTAAGTTATTTGTGCTTTTTAATGCTCTAGAAGATAGGAATTTTCAGTGAAATTAGAACCCTGAACACAAGTGAATGCACATATTATCAACTTCCTTGCTAGCTTTCTGAACAATTATGGAAAAGTCAATCTACTTTTAAATAGTTATTTAAATTCTTTCATAGGATAGCATATTGTGTCTCCATGAACTATTTGAATATTCTCAGTGTTTTGAAATTATGAAAACCCTTTCTTCAGTAAGTTGAATATAAAATTAATCAACTTCAATTCTCATTTTTCTTTGAATCATTATGAAAGAAAATATATGTAACTGTCAGTGGTTTGCCAAGCATAGAAGAGTAATCAAGCTTACAAATATAGTGAACTTAGTATGTTCTGTTTTCATCTTAAAAATAACTACATGAGGGCCCTCCCTGGTGGCACAATGGGTTAAAGCAGAGCACTAAGAAGCTAAAGCCACTTCTGCATGATTTCGATTCCCGCCTGCCCCGGAGGTGACCACATGGTGTGGCAGACCTCTCCTGACCCGCCCGCTGCTCCCCTCAGCAGTGTACTTCATAGATCTGCCTGTTCTGCTCCCCACTCTGTCTCTGGTGAAGCCTCTCGCCGCCCCTGAGCCTCTGGCCTGCACCCCAGTTCTGTATGTACAAATAAATAAATCTTTAAAAAAAAAAGTACATGAAAGTTAGAATCCATTTATATATAGTACAGAGTATTTTCTAATTCAGTTTAGCTGTTAGGTTAGCATTACCTTATAGAAAAAGATATGGAATATTTATAAGAAAATAAGAGGTCCCCCCCCATGTGATAAGTACATGCTTAGAAAATTAGGCTCAATTTGCTTCAAAAGATTTTGTAAATTAATAGAGTTTAATTTTTCAAGCATGGAAATGTCACTTAATATACCCTACACCGGTACACAAATGGTGTTCTGGCCTTCTGCAAAAGTAAAAACAGCTACCAACAGTGACTCGTTTACTGAGTTTTTGCCTTGGGACAAATTATATCATGATACATTCCAGTGACTACATTGTATATTGCCAGATCCTATGGTGGGTAGTTAAATCCCTTGACTTTCCCAGCAAGGCGATATTGAAAGGACATCATGAGAAAAACTGTCAGTAAATCAGCAATTGTTCTTTCATAAATAAGTAAAAATGTATACTAGCATTTTTTTTATGACCAATGTAATGAAATTGAATTTTATCATTCTTTCATTTTACTAATCCTTTTAACTTAGTGTCGGGGATTTTATATAATTTTGATACAATAATGAAGGCAGTTTGCAAAAGAATTACATACTGATCACATATTTAGTTATAAAGGGGAATCATAGTATAAATATAGTTCAAATTGTTACTAGAAGAATATCATTTGCATCTAATTAGGAGAGTTAAAATGTTTTTAATGTGAAAATTTCAAAGGTGGCCAAAGGGTCACATTAAAAACCTACATTTATAATTTCCACTAAAATCATTGTGGACTGAATAGAAAAAAAAAGTTAAAAACCAAATGTCTAAAACAGCACTATTTATATAAATAATCACAAAAAAAAACAGGAATAAATTTTAACAGCAATTAAGGATATCTTTGGGGGAGCAGAGAGTTCAATAGGGAGGGAAGAGTTGTTTATTTTACATGTTATAAAATATAATAAAACAATTATATAAACATTAAGTATTCTGTGTTAGACCTAGAACAACACTGTGTTTGAATGTTTTTCTTTCTTTATTAATTGATTTTTATTTGCACAAAAGTAAATAAGCAATTTCCCATTCAATAACTAGTCTTTTAGGTAGTGGCTTACAGTGGCCTTTGATGCCAGAGAGATTTGAATAATATTCAGTCTCTAAAACATGACAGCTACATGATATTGAATAAGTACCTAACTTCTCAGAGCAATACGTTTTACCTCTATAATGCAAATATTCTATTCTCTTCCCTGGTTCCTGGTAGGAAAGAACTGAGCAGAGACAATTTACCTAATTTATTACTTATCGATTATAAATATATTAAGCATAATTTATGAAACAGCATGGGTTCATGGTACTATAAATGATTCCAAAATATAGAACCCATTATATTTCTTTTCAGACATTATATTCTAAGAAGTGTAGCATATTTTTCTATATTATTGAAAAAATATATCTCTGTTAGAGAAAAGGGGAAAATGAGCCAAAATGGGTACAAAATGTTAAATACACTAAATATATTCTAAAGACTAAGTAAGTAATTAAATAACTAGAACGTGAACATACAAGATTTATGAGTGATGTTTATATATAGATGACACATGTAGAAAGTTATTTAGTAGCTAGTAAGATATGCAAAATAGAATAAATAAAACTTTTCATTTTAGATAAAAAAGGAAGGACAATAGATCATAAATTTGATAAAGAATATAGTCCCTTTGTCTCCTTAAGTACTCTGGCCAATAAGTCTAGATAAAAATTCTGTCTGTCCACATGTTAATTTACATGGAAAACCCTAAAAACTCCACAGAGAAACTAATCAAAACCATCAACTAGTTTAGCAAGGTAGCAGGATATAAAATCAACACATAAAAGTCAGAGGCCTTCCTATACACAAACAACCAATCAGAAGAAGCAGAAATAAATTAAAAAAAAATCCCCTTTTCAATTAAAACAAAAAGAATCAAATACCTGGAGTCAACCTAACAAAATAGGTAAAAGACTTATACAATGAAAATTACAAAACACTGTTAAAAAAAAAATACAAGAAGACACCATGAAATGGAAAGACAGCCCCTGCTCATGGATTGGGAGAATTAACATCATCAAAATGGCCATCCCACCAAAAGCGATATACAGATTTAACGCCATCCCAATGAAAGTCTCAATGACATTTTTCAAGGAAATAGAAAAAATGTTGATGAGATTCATATGGAACAACAAAAGACCTTGGATAGCCAAAACTCTTATGACTAAGAAGAAAGAGAGAATGGAGGCATTACAATCCCAAACTTCAAGCTATATTACAAAGCCATAATAATCAAAACTGCAAGGTACTGGAACAAGAACAGACATACAGACAGTGGATTTGAATAGAAAACCCAGAAATAAGCCCACAGGTTTATGAAAAGTTAATCTTTGACAAAGGAACAAAGAAGATACAATGTAACAAAGAAAGTTTGTTCAGCAAATAGTGCTGGGAAAACTGGGAAACTACATGCAAAAAAATTAAACTGCTACTTCCCACCATACACAAAAATCACTTGAAGTGGATTAAAGATCTAGATATAGGAACAGAAACCATAAATTACCTGGAAACAAAGATGGGCCAAACACTACACGACATACACTTCAGTGACATCTTTAAAGGTAGAGCACCCAAGGCAATGATAGTGAAGGCAATGATAAATAGATAGGACTACATCAAGTTAAAAAGCTTCTGTACACGAAAAGAGATATTACAAAAGACAAACAGACATCCGACTGATTGGGAAAATTTTTTCTCACACAAAACTAGCGATAAAGGATAGATCACAAAGATATACAAAGAACTGATGATACTCAGCAAAACTAAAGTAACCAACCCCATCAAGAAATGGGCAGAAGAGCTAAAAAGACACTTCTCCAAAGAGGCAATGCAGATGGCCAACAAGCATATGAAAAAATGTTCAACATCACTTGTAATAAGGGAGGTGCAAATTAAAACCACAATGAGATACCACCTCACCCCAGTGAGAATGGCATGTCTTAAAACAATTAGCTACAACAAATGTTGGCAAAAGATGTGGAGAAAAAGGAACTCTCCTGCACTGCTGGTGGGAATGCAAACTAGTACAACCACTATGGAAAACTGTTTAGAGGTTCCTCAGCTGCTTAACATGGAGCTTCCATATGACCCAGCAATTCCACTCCTAGGTATTTACCCAAAAGACACAAAAACACTGATTCAAAAAGATACCTGCACCCTCATGTTTATGTTTATTGCTGATTTATTTACAATTGGAAAGACATGGAGGCAGCTCAAATGCCCAAAAATAGATGACTGGATTAAAAAGAGGTGGTACATATACACGATGGGATATTACTTAGCCACCAAAAAAAAAAAAGAAAAGAAACACATGTCTTTTGCAGCAACATGGATGGAGCTGGAAAAGATCATGCGTAGTGAAATAAGCCAGAAAGAAAGGGAAAAATACCAGATGGTTTCACACATAGTAGGAATATAACGGACCAGGTGAGAAAATAAAAATAATAATGAACAGTTATATACCAGAGACATTTTATAGGGATGTAGTGGGGAATGGGATCAAAAACAGTGGGGGGAGGGAAATGCACTGGACTATGGTCATGGCACATGGGTGATTTGGTGATGAGAAGGCCATGGGGATTACAACTGAGATCAACAAATGCATAACATGATGTAAAAATAAACATATTATTAAAAAAAAATGAGAAATGATGTGAAAGCTGCAAAAAAAAAAAAAATCTGTCTGCTGTCCAGGGCAATTAGCAGCTTGTGTTGTGATAAAGTATAATTGCTTCTATAGTTCTCTGACAGAAAGAGTGTGGGCCATAGGCTTGTTCCTGCTATTATGCCTGTTACTCAATACCATCCCTCTTGGATGTGTCAGAGGTAGAAGTGTAAGGTCAAATTGTGACCCATTCCTGCTTCAAGCCCTTAGAAATACAATCAATCTAATGGGAAGAAATAAAGTTAGAACTTTAAGTATAGTATAAAATTTCTAAAATTTAAGCTGAGAAATATAAAATGATGGAATAATTATACTAAAACTAGCAAATGCTGTGATGGGACCAAGCTCCCTGCATGAAAGGTGCTTCAGTAGTGTACATTTGAAAGTAGCAACTGAGAAGTAATAGAACCTTTTCTCAATAAGCAGTTGAGATTCCTCTAATCACCAGTTTTACAGGTAATAAAACCATGATTAAACAAAGAATTAACACTAGCTGCAAATGTTTTTAGAAGCTTTCAAATTAAAGCAATAAAAGCTATGTACTATAAATGAATTCAGAAAAAAAAATTTTCCCAACTTTCACTGAAGATGTAGTAGCTATTTTTTAATAGTGCTGATTACAGTTAGGAAGAGAGTAACAGGACTAATACTTTTTCATTGATTGGATTCTTTAGTTTGTTTTTCTCTTATAAAACAAGTTTTCTCAACATTTAAAAAAAATAGTGAAGCATAATCAAACATAATTTCAGAGATTCTTCTAAGTAACTATGATTACTGTATGAAAGTTTAAAAACTACAATAGTCCCTCCTAAACAGATTTAAAAATCATTTGAAGTAGGATATCTTGTAGTATTTCATCTCTAATAATTCAATTCCTCTGAAATTTTTTAAAATTTCATAATCATTCTAGAATACTTCTTGAAGCTATCACTAATTTAAAAAGTTTAATTCTTGTTACATGAATGAAAAAATTATTTCTAACTCTTCATTATTTAGAATATA
The DNA here is from genome assembly GCF_000260355.1 of Condylura cristata. Lineage (NCBI taxonomy): Eukaryota > Metazoa > Chordata > Mammalia > Eulipotyphla > Talpidae > Condylura > Condylura cristata. The sequence goes on from NW_004567115.1 coordinate 13,727,355, forward strand.
TTTGATGTTATATTAATAAAAGTTTAAAAAGAAGACTCCTTTTTTTTTTGGTAGAACTGAATGAAAGTATTAGAAGAGCTTAGTAATTATATTCTCTTTTAAATGAAGAATTAAAGCCTAAAGATCTATTTGACATAGACATATATAGTCCACTGCCTAAAATCAAAAGTTCATAAACAATTTCTCCTATAACTTTTTATAAAATAATTATGATCATTAATTCATAATTATATGCTCTAATCATGTGTATTTAATACATTTTAAAGCAACTTTTGATAATCAAGAAAATGTTAAGGCATTAATTTTTAGTTTTGTTAGTCTGAAGCTTTTATAAAAATATGAAGAATTTATTATATCAATTTTAAGAAAAGAGAGATGGGTAACCAGAGGCAGAAGAACCAAAGAGCCAGAAAAGGCAACAAATTCATTGGTTTGCTAGAAGGTCATTGCTTTCTCAATACAACAGATGAGCTGCCAGCAAGTGTCATAATGAAACATGCCAATGCCTCGTAGGGCCCCTAAGCTACAGACGTCTTTTTCATCTGGCTTTCCATGGAATTTTGAATAGACCATTGCAAGACAAATTGTTCAAGGCTTTGTGTTTCCTTTTTATTGTTAATGCACTTGTTACATTTACAGAGAAAAAGACCTTTTATGTAACATCAAGCACTTTTTTTGTTACTTTAAACTAATGTTTTATTTGTTTTGAAAGCAGTTTATCCTAAATTGAATATAGAGAACCTAGAGTGCAATTGAAAATATAATTTTGCCCAATTGCCAATTAATCAGGAGTTAAAAGCATTTGAGCACAGAATTGGCCAAACCTCCAGTAAGAGGAAAGAAGAGACATTCTTTATCATATAAATGAAGACATTTCTAATTGCAGAAAAAAAAAATTCAGAAAATGAATAGGCATTATCATTACATTACCCAGATCATTTAATTTTGTTTTCTTCTCTCATAAAATTTGTCACAGAACAAGTAGATGGCATTGGATATATGTGCACTGATGCTGCTAACTCTTGGCATGGTTTAGGGATTCTATTGTAAAGTGTCTTTTCTTTGATACTCCGAAAAGTCAAGCAGATTCTATCACTTCTCCTCATAGTCATTTGTATTTTAGTCATCTCTGCTTACAGAGGCATAAGTGAGCAAGGTTGTTATTTCCAAGTTCAAGGAAAAACAGTCTGTCCAAAAATGACTTTGCATATTCATAAGACATAAGTTTATTTTAACAATTGTTCACAAGCACAACAAAAATTCTGGATAAAGTGAGATGTTATCTTAAACTAGGGGGGTGAAGAAAAGACAACTCTTATAATTCCAATCTAATTCATTATCTTCCTGAAACAATGAGTGTCTTGTCTGCCTGTTAAGCTCTGATCACATATAACCAGAAGCAGTGTATCTTTATAGTATATCACAAGTTGTAGAAGCTTCACTTGTCTTTTGGGCACTTGAGAACATTGATAAAATTTTTAAAAATCATGGAAAAAATCCAAAACAATGGGGTAAAGGGAGATGGATTAATATATGTACCACTGTCTTTTCTTTTCAAACAGTGTGCGATCAATATTGTTGTTATCAGTAGTTGCAGGTGTGATTCCAAGGCGAACAAGGAATAACAGACAGTTTTTTTCTAGCTGTATGCAAATGAAGACAATTTTGCTGTATTGTCAAACTCATGTGTATAATATATATAGTCTCCTTTCTCTTTCTTTCTCTTCAAGAATCACCCACAGTGAACCTCATAAGTTCTCAAATGGCAAAGGGCTGTGATGTTCTCCCTGCTACTGTTGTGTCCTAGCTTCTTTGCATCCATTAAGCGTGAGTTCCTACAAAAGCTGACACTATGTCTTGCCATATCGCCTTCTGGGGTTACGTTTGCCCGCCTTGTCTAAAGTAATTACCTTTTACCTGCAGTACAGCAGATGTTTATGCATCCTTTTGTCATCCATCCTCCACATATTAACACAACTTCTGTATTTCAGAGTCATAAAAAAGTGACTTTACTGCTAATAGAAAGGCTGTATTCCAGGAATTCACTAGTAGAGTATCTACCTGAAACTTTAACATATTAGATACTTACTCAGAGCTTAAAAAACACCTAATTTTTGTCATCATCATCAGCAGCAACAATAACATCATAATCATATAATGGAGCAGATACATATTTTAGTGCTATGATTTAGCCAGCTGTGCCACCAGCAGATATATTTTTTAAAGATTTATTTGTGCATACAGAAGTGGGGTACAGGCCAGAGGTGTGGTGAGGGTGGTGGTGAGAGGACCCACCAGAGACAGAGTGGGGAGCAGAACAGGCAGAACTGACAAAGAACACTGCTGAGGGGAACAGCGGGTGGGTCAGGAGATGTCTGCCACACCATGTGGATCACCTCCGGGCCAGGGGTCGAACTCATGCTGAAGTGGCTTTAGCTTCTTAGTGCTGTGCTTTAACCTGCTGTGCCACCAGGGAGGAACCTGGAGCAGATATTTTTTAATGTTTTTGGAAGACACTGAGCTAAGGACATAACAAGATCATTTCATGAAGTTTTCTCCCTCACAAAAAGATATAAAAGTGAAAAAGATATGAAAAATGTTATTATTAATGCACATGGGTATCTTCCCCCTATTTTTTATTTATATGAAATAAGCCACAGAAGTATCTTATTTCAATCATAAAAATTGGTAAACATGCAGAGCAAAGCCATGCTCTGTTAGAAATATAAATGATATTGCTAGTGGAACCATGCTTCTCATTTCTATACCTCAGTTTTCTTTAAAATATATGTAAGTAATACTTTCATCAGAGCCATGGCTAAGATTCATTTGTTACATATAATATGACTCCTGGCATATAGTAAGCAATAAACAAATGTTAGTCATTTTGTTAGTGTTATTGGGGGTTTATGCTATAATGATATATTTATCTTTCAGATATCCAAAGAATATTAACCAGCATGATTTTTCTGAGTAATATGCTATTAGTGAAATTAACTACTCATTTATTTACTCAGTAGACATTTTTGAGACAGATACAGATTTTTTTTTACGTATTATTTGCTCTTTTTATATCATATGGTGAGGCTTATTTTCACTGTCTTAGGTTAACTACCAAATGCTGTGTAACAGTGATGATGATTCATTATATAAATGCTACTGTAACAACATCAGAAACTGCAAATTTATAGAAGTTAAAGGATTATTGAAAACATTGTATAATGGTCAAAATCTTGGACAGGTTTTAAATCAAAATGCTTAGCCTATTAAATATATTTATTTTGATAAAGCACATGGTTGAAATATTCTCATTTTACATGACCCGTATTTATTTTGTTGGAAACTACATGAATCAGATGTAAGTGAATCTGAGTGGAAAGTAACTGTAGATCTATCAGAATGTAGCTTAACTTCCAATTTTGCTTAACAATCCCAGCTGTGCTAACAGCATCAAACATTTTAACTCATATTGAATCAAATGTGGATATTTATGTGGAAGAAAAAGTGCAATATCAAAGAGATTATAAAACAAAATATATTTTTTAAGTGAATTTTTTTTTTTAAAGATTTATTTATTTATTTGTGCATACAGAACT
>NW_004567115.1:13731050-13765553 GCF_000260355.1 Condylura cristata
CCAGAGGCTCAGGGGCGGCGAGAGGCTTCACCAGAGACAGAGTGGGGAGCAGAACAGGCAGATCCACGAAGTACACTGCTGAGGGAAGCAGCGGGCGGGTCAGGAGAGGTCTGGCTCGCCATGTGGTCTCCTTCCGGGCAGGAGGCAGGCGGGAATCGAACTCATGCGGAAGTGGCTTCAGATTCTCAGTGCTGTGCTTTAACCCGCTGCGCCACCAGGGAGGGCCACAAAATATATTTTAATAAGATAAATTCTCCATAATGAACAAAAAAATCCAAAAATTACTGTTATATCTTTTGTTTATAATTATAAAAATGGAATGCTAGCTGTAATTCCTATAGATTCATTTATACAATATTAATATTAGTTAATATTATTATTGAAACAGTCAAACTTATCTCCCTTGGTAGCTAACTTTTTTTTTTTTTTTTTTGTATACATTATCAGTTGAGTAGTTACTTGAGCTATAAAGACTATTGCATGCTTTGGTTGGTGAATAACCTTTTAAACTTTGTGTTTTTCACCTAGTAGAGTAATGCTTCAGATGTTGGAATCAGTTATCTTAAATAGCATGTTTAAGAGAAATTTCAGTCATTTTAGAAAATTCTCTACCATTTTCTCTTTAATATTGCCTCTTTCCACTAAAAGTTCAATAAAGTAGATGACATCTATAAGGTGAACATTAGATATTTATACTCATTATTTATTTGTATAGTTACCATTTTCTTCCTTCCAAAACCCTACTACATTCCCGTTAGTTTCTCAGAAAAATATTACTATTCAATAATTCTTTTTGCATTTGTGTCTCATCTTTTATCTAACTCATCTATTGATAGTTTTTAATTTCTACAATTACAGTTTTCATTTCTAGATTTTTTTATTCCTTTCATATTTGCCTTCTCTTGATAATCTCTAATTGCTACTTCATATGCTATTTCACATTTCTTTTATCATTTTATACATAGTTATTCTAGGTAGCAATTGTGTAATACCAGACACTTGCATCCTCACAGTTCATTTGTGAGCCTAATCAGTTTAGTGTTTGTGCTGATATTTGTTCTTGGTGATATTTGTGAATTCATATATTCTTGTTCTCAGTCTGTGTAATGAGCACCTATATTGGAAATGTTCTCTTCCAGAGAATTTTTTTTTTAAAGATTTATTTATTTGTGCATACAGAACTGGGGTACAGGCCAGAGGCTCAGGGGCGGCGAGAGGCTTCACCAGAGACAGAGTGGGGAACAGAACAGGCAGATCAACGAAGTACACTGCTGAGGGGAGCAGCGGGCGGGTCAGGAGAGGTCTGCCACGCCATGTGGTCACCTCGAGGGCAGGCGGGAATTGAACTCATGCGGAAGCGGCTTTAGATTCTCAGTGCTGTGCTTTAACCCGCTGCGCCACCAAGGAGGGCCCCCAGAGAATTTTTTATGCCTACATTTGACATGTAACTCGGGTACATAAACAGAATATTTGAAGGAGAAAAATGACAGCTCTTGTCTTTCTTGAAGAACCTTAGCATAATGTGGACTCTGAGGTTAAGTTCCCAATCTAAGTAGGGACCCTAAGACCAGCATTCAGGTTGGGTCACTGTCATCTGCATTTGCTATTAGGCAAATATGGCTCTTTGGTTTCCCTGTTGCTGACCACTACCAATCCAGACTAGGTTCATAGTTTGTTTCCTAATTTACTTGTTTTTTTGTTGGAGGGCTTTGGAGACTTTCTTACTAATTATCTGTCTCTAGAAATGAGTGCAAAGAAGGATTTTCTGGTCTTAATTTGTTATGCAGCAGAACCCTCCCTTAAAACCTCTTGTTTGGGTGCATTAGTCTCTTGGAACTATTGGTCTCTCTGCCTTCTAAGTCAGTGACTGCACATAAAAGGCAAACTATTCTTTTGGACAATTCTCTTCACACTACTTCTCTTTTTCATTTTGCTCCATACATTCGTGACCTTATGGATAAGACTGTAAGTTATGTTAATACACTGTGGACTAGTAGAGAAGAGTTCTTAAATAGTCATGGTAAGGTAGCGTATCTACAGATCCATCCTTCATTGAATCAAGTTTTCAGCAGGGCTGAGCTATAAACTAGATGTGCTAATATTATAATAATATTACAATGTCACCTTATACTTCATAAAACCACATTACCTATCAAAAAAGTAAACGTTACCTATTTTTATTGTGGATAAATCCCTCAACTTTTATGGATAATCCTCTGCTTCAATCAAGATAAGAGGGAAAGTTTGTGTAAAACAAGGGTAAAGGGCTTTTTCTGTATTTTCATATACATATTTGGGAAATTGAACTCAAATTGAATAAGAATGCCACATTGATTTTATATTTAGTTGTATGCATACTGATTTTTTTCAGTTTGTTTCTCCACAGCCAAAAAAATATAAACCAGTAAAAGCAAAAGGCAGTTTCAGTGAAGATTACCTAAGAGAAAAGCAATTATTTATAAACCTCTTAAAGATTTTTAGAATCCTCTTTCCTCCTTTTAATTTTCCAAAGTTCTGAAGACATTAATTTTGCAACATACATCACATCCTGGTAAAAAAAACAATTTACTAAAAAAGGTACATGATATATTACTCTGAGGATGTTAACAAATGGTATATAAGTTAAATTTATCAGAATAAAACCATGAAATGCCTTTCATAATATGAGGAAAATAAAAAAAATGTTTTTGTAATGATTTACAATATAGTTTTCAGTGTGTGAATAGAAGAGAACATTTTTAAATAAATACATGCTCTTTTAATACAACATCCACTATGCAAGAAAGAATATATACAACATTGTGTCTGAAATAGTTTTCCACTATCTAAACTATACAGAAACACCATTTAGACATTCATATTTCCATTGTATGTTTTTCATAAAATGACTCAACACATAAAATTTGGTATTATTCTGTATAGCTAAGATGTACAACCAGGCCAATAATATAACTTATTTTTTTTTCCCTGGGAAGTTATATCTCTCACCAAGTTCATATGTCTTCTCACCAATTGGGAATAATGATAACTACCCTGGGGAGACCTAATCTAATGTGATGCTATTAAAACTAGAATTGTTGATGAAATCATGGAAAATACAATGCTGCAGAAGTCAACAAAAGAATGAGAAGCACTAAGGCATATGAAATAGTCTAAATTTGAAAATATGAATGTTTGAGTAGTGATATACTGTATATAAGCAATTGATGCCATTCACCAGAGACATTTAAGTGAAAGGTGTAGCTGGGCCATACAGAGAAATGCAGGTAGGAAAGTGTAAAGTGTACCTGTGTATGCAAGTCTTTAAGAAATTTGACTCTAATTGAAGCACATAATGGGAGCATAATAATAAGGGGTAGAGAATCAATAACTTTTCATTTTATTAATATACGCAATGAATATCAATCAGGCCTCTTCTATGTACTACAAATGCAGAACATAGGAATAGGACACTGGACAAGAATGAGAAAGCCTGTCTTCTCAAGGAGCTTTCCAATGGTGGGAGAGAGATAACTGGCGATGAGTAAACCCAGTAATTTGTTATATGGTAATAAATGTTAATGAGAAAAATAATCACAGAAAGTAATGAGAAGTGAGAATTGAGACTGGAAAAATGTCTCATGAAGAGAGAGGCTTTTGAATAAAGAATTGAAGGAACTAAGAGGATTACTTTGTGGAGATTGAAGAAAACATCCCAGTCAGAAGGAAATTCAAGAACAAAGATATGGAATGTATCAAATATTTCTGATATGCTCCATCAATAGGAAAGAGGCTGCTGTGGCTGATCAGAAAGAATAAAAAGAGGGTTGATCAGAAGATATTGATGTATAAAATAGACACATTCTAGCATTCTCATGAGTGATTCTGGAGAATTTGTCTTTTAATCTAAGACAGGAAGGCATTTAGAAGAATGACATGTCGTGATTCAGATTTGGGCAGGATCACTGGGATGGTGGTGTTGTGAATACTCTCCTGAACCAAGGGCAGATGTAGGAGATCAGTGGAAGTAAAAGAGCCTGTAACTGATAACAGGCACGTTCCTGTTCCTGGTAGTCTAGTGAGAAGGAACTGAATTCTGGGTATATATTTTGGTAACCCCAATAAAGTGTGCTGAGGGAATAGATAAGACTTTTGAATTGGAAAGGAAATCCAAGGTGAACAATAGGTTTTAGCATTAGCAATGGAAAACATGGAATCTTTGTTTAATAAGGTATGGATGGTTCTGAGGGTAGCAGATTCTGAATGTGAAAGGGAGAGTATTGGAATTCAGATTTTGTTAAAATGAAGATGCCTCTTCAATGTCCATGTGGAGACATCAGTTAGACTACTATTGAATATGTGGAAATAAAATTCTGGAAAGACATGCACTGAAGGTATAAACATAGAAGTCATCAGATTGTTGATATTTGAGGTAATTAGAATGAATGAATTCACCTAGTGAATAAGTTAGATAGAAAAAAATTGGTAATTGAGACCAGATAAGTTACATGGAATTTAGAGGTTAATTCATGAGGAGGAAGTCACATAGGAATTTGAATAGGAATAACTAAAGAGGTAAGAGGAAAACCATGTGGAAAAGGACAAAAATAGGAACAGTCATGTGAAATGCTACGGCATTAAATAAGTTGGAGATTGCCAAATGACAGTCACTTTAGTGACTTGAATATCACTTTTATCCTTGAGAAGAACAGTGATTGGGAAAATGCAAATTAAATTCATATTGTATTTTAAACAAGAGATTGGCCTTTTTCCCCCCAAGCCATCATTAGCAACTACTCATAAGTACATAAACAATGGGTAAAACTAAACACTGATAATAGGTTTAAAAACTGACAAACTGGGAAAAACCAATTCTTACTATTTTATAAATGTGAAGATGAGCATAGAATATCACTCTCAATTTTTCTCAAGTTATATACTCTAAGAAAATGTCTGGAAACATCACCAGGATACATATACAAGAACGTTAGCTGCCTATTTTTAATAGTCCTATATTGAAAATAATACAAATGTTCACTGAATGCTTAATGAGTCAATAAATTGGGGTAAATCTATAGAAAGAACTAATAATGACCAAAAATGAATAAAATCATTATAAGAAAAACATGTTTCTAGGAAGATGTTAAGATAAACCAAATCTCATAGAATGTACTGATTCCATTTAAGATATATTTAACAATTTTAACAAACTATGTTAACCTTAAAGTCACATTATATGTTGTAAAATTAAAAATAAAGACCTGAAATTATAAACATAAATTTATTTGGGGGTTTCCAATAAGGGAAATAAAAAGTGATTAAGGCTGGATAAGCACAAATGGAACATTTGAAAATAATGTTAATGTTCTACTTCTGAACCCGCATAGTCAACATCAGAGACATGGCTATTAAACTCTATATCCTACATATATATTACAATCATCAATGTGTACTCTGTTTTGAAAAGTAAAATTATGTCATTTACTTTATGAACAGTGAATTCATTGACATTGTCTATAAAAGCTATAATGTATGAATAAGTCAATTGGTCCATATTAGACAACCTCATAGTTTCACGTGACCCCTTGTTATGACACCTATAGTAGTTGCAATTTTATATTAGTCTACACAAATATCTTGTTATTATCCATACCATTAGATAACATGCACTGCACAAATTTCAGTGGTGTGTCTTCTAACCTTATTTGTCAAATGCCTAACATTTTATTAGGCTTTCAATGAATATTCTAAGTTCTTACTATTTAAATGAATGAATGAATGAAATTAACTTATACAATACATTCTTCTTAAAAGTCCCCCTAATTTATGATTTTATATAATATTTTTAGGGTTAAAAACAAAAATTTACTTTAACCATAACCACCCTGTACCTTAAGTATAGACATTTTTATACATTCTGTTAAGAACAATACAATGTCCAGCCACACATTTCTTTGTTCTGCAATTTTGCCATCTAGCCAAGCTACGCAGGGCATGTTAAGGCTGCCTGTGACTGAGCAGTGCTCCATGCAGACAGGGACATTAACCTGTATGAAACAATTTTAGAGAAAAAGGTAAAATCTAAAAAGTAAGTTGTTACGAACAACTTAATCCGTGGTAATTGTGTTGGAAAAAATGATGACTGTATTGAGATAAAAACTCTGGACTCTGGGAACTCATGGATAGGAAGACCTCTTCTGGTTGGGTTGTCAGAAACTTTTCATGTTTGAATTGAGAACTTTTTAGGAGAAGGAACCAGCCATGCGAAGTTGTGGGAGAATTTCCACTCAAATAGAACAAATCCGAAGGAATGAGTTAAGAATTAGGCTGGTGGGCACTCCTTAGTGGCACAGTGGGTTAAAGCGCAACATGGCAAGCAAGCCGCAGCTCCTTCAGTGTGAGTTCTATCCCGCTCCTAGAGGTGATCCAGGTTGCACTGCAGACCTCTCCTGACCCAGCCACTGCTCCCCTCAGCAGTGTACTTTGTCAGTCTGCCTTTCTGCTCCCCACTCTGTCTCTGGTGAATCTTCTCACCCGTTCACACTTCTGGCCTATACCCCAGTTCTGTATGAATACATAAAATCTTTAAAAAAAAAGAAAAAAAGAATTAGGCTGGCAAATTCAAATAATAGTAATAAACCATTATTTGAGGCATTATTTGACTGGTAGAGCTAGAGTGTAGGTGACAACAATCAAAGTAAATGGGGCTCAAGTAGAATGGATTGTGTACGTTTTATAGATGTTTAAATATTAGGAATATATCTCAGTTGAAGTGAGATGCTATTAAAATTTTTTGGAAAGGAAAAATGTGCAGAAGGGACTGTAAGAGCACAAGAGAGAAAAAGACTACTATGGTTATATTTTTAGAACAGAGCATTAGTTAAAGTTAGAATAAATCCTCACTTGTTAGGGATTGACCTGTTTTATCCATATTGTATTGTAAAAAATGTTACTAAAGCCCTGGTTTATTAATGCATTTTCTGATCTTTCTGGTACCAGTTCATGTATTGGCAGAACTTCTAATATATTTGTTAAAGCCTTGTAACACAAAATATTTTCTTTCATACTATTTTACAACATAGAGAATAATTTTGATTAGTTTTTGGCATCACTCCACCTAGACATACACAATACTTGTGCTAGGCTTCTTTTTCAGTTCTACTGCAGTGTTAGAATTTTATGAATTATATTATTTTACATTAGGTTGAGACTTACGGCACAGTTCTAAACCTGCTTCAAGAAATTATCCAAATGGACTATAAATCATCTTTTTATTATCCTCACAGTTGCTGCTGAATTGTTTAGATAGGAAAGCAGCATCAGACTCTTTTATTAGCTTGGACAAAGTGGAAAAGCAATAAAATGCCCAGAAAAGTGTCACACAGCGCCAATAAAGTTGTGATAAAAATGACTAGGATTTTGTTATTCATATTTGCTATTTGGCATCCAGTGCTTAGAAACAGACAAGGCGGCCTTATTTTATAGACAATAAATTATTCAAAACCATTGGGTTATAAAAGTTAAAGCACTGAAGTATTAAGTATTCTTTCTTTTCTTTTCCTTCTCTTTCCTACATGACTTTGTAGCTAGAGCTTTAACTATTTAAAATGAAATCTGAGAAGCAAGAGCAAATAAAGCATGAAGCAATTTACTTCCACTAAAGCAATGAAAGATAACAGAACTGCAGGCATTGAAAGTGAGAGTATTTAAAAATCTCAGAAATCCAAACCAATTGAAATTTTCTAGGAACCAAGCCATACATTTGCTCTTGGCAATTTTAGATGTTTTGCTATTTACATGTCTACTGAAGTTAGAGAGACATAACTATTCTTCTAGGCTTTTAATATTTTATTTTTATGGCTATAAAAAGTCTAAAATATAAAACTTACTGATATAAGATCTAAAACACAAATTATATGGAAATGAACTAGGAACATAATTATAAACAAAAGGGAAGAACATAAATATATTCCATTACACAACCTACAAATAACCATTGGATTTTACTGGAAAATAATTGTTTTATTTCCACTTGTGATCCATTGACTCCACCATTTTCTTCTGAAAAAGTACCTTTTTACAACACTCATTTAGGTCTGTGATAGCATCACCATTAGAAAATGACTTTGGAGATCTCATCCTAAAATGGGAATTATTTTCTAACAATTTTTTTCAGTCAGATCATATTTGTCATTTAAAATAAAAAGTCCAATAACCATAAGGTAAAACTTCTTAATATATTGTGTTCATAAAAGTATCATTTCTCAGGTCAAACATTCTGTTTTACAAGTCTCTCAGTCAACTGTAAATTTAGTTGCTTGTACTTTACAGATTTTATACTTATGCTCATTTTATTTCTCTTCTGATTATTATTAAGAACTTAGTAAATACCCTCCCTTATTTGAAAAGTTCTGTGACTGTGAACCGTGAATCCCTGGGAAGAATGGATATTGACCCCTCTTTTTTTGTAGCATGAAAATTCAGGGAGTTGGCGCCAGTCTGCCTTCAGGTATCACTCAGTGAACATATTTAATGCTCAGGACCACACTGCATAGAACAGATACTGCTTCTCCCAACACTGAGACTCAGAGATGTTGAACAATGGCAAAATGAAGCAGTTATTGGGAGGTTGGGTAGCAGATTCATTGGTAGTTCCACCTGGTTCCATTATACCAGTCCACTGTCATATTTTATTATGTTTCTTTTGTTAGTTACCTTCATAGACTTAGCAATATGAATGCAAGGAAGCATTGCCCGGATATTTATGTCTGAAGTATTAATGTTCTAAATGACCTCTCATGCCCAGCCTATGGTTCAGCCTGGGCCCAACAGACTATACAGTCAGCTACCTTCAGCTGAGGATAAAGCTGAAGAGGCTGAGTTCTACCACCTGTAGCCTCTGTCATCTCTGTCTGCTAGGGAATGGCTGTCTGAAAATGGGCCTGGGTTGAGGGTCAGATCTGCCTGCATTGGAATGACAATGACAAATAGTTTCCTCCCCACACTGTCAGATCTCTCTTCAACACCCCTCCACAATACCCCTGTCATTTTAAACCTGTTTCCCAGACTATTCTCTACCAGTTGTTCTGTGATACTTGGTATCCACTAAATTTCTTTCTCTGGGTCATGCTTTGTAGTCTACCCAGTTCACTAATGCCCCATTCTCTTCCTAGGTAGGAGGGAGTATATTTATGTTTTATTTATTTCTTCACGGATCAATGAGTTGTTGAACTTCCACTTAACTTTCTCATAAAAACAAGTTGGTTGGAGAACAAAAGTTCTTGCATTTCAGTATTTGTGAAAGATGACACTCTCAAAGTGAAAAACGAAGAGTGTAAACCTCCATTACTGGACAAGAAGGGGACAGTGGCCTAAGCTAACAACTAAGTACAAAAACTGAGTTTTATTGATCTCCTTAGAGTCACTGGAAAAATTAGGGACTGAATAATTGTTTGTTAAATGAATTTTAATGAGGTAAAATATGTTTTCTATTTTAACCATCATTAACAAGAAGTTGTGTTATCCTCAGGGACACATACATAGCAGATGTATAATTCCAGAGAAGTGTAATAGTCAATTAAAAATTCACATGCTGCTATCTCTGATTCAGAGACCTTGTAAATTCATGGAGTATTTAGGTCATTTTCCTCATCTTTCCTTTTGTGTATTTTATCAAAATGCATTTTAGCTGACAGTGCTCAGCTCACAATTTCACATCACCAGAGACGTTCATTACTCATGCAATCCAAAGAGATACATAAGACTGACGTGCCTTTAAAAACTGTTAATTTTTAAACATAAAATGCCACAGCTTTCTTAATCCTATCACTTGTGACCCAGGCATTCATTTGTCTTCATTGACTAATATTGAGTACCACTTATGTGCTTAGTAAAGAAGGTGAGTTGGTTTTTTGACTGATTTCTATTATTAGATGTCTAACCCATATAATCTATTCTCAGATCAGCCAATCTGTGATTTTAAAAACATAAGTCAAGAATGTCATTGTAGTTAAAGCTTCCTGTGACTTTCTAGCCCAGATTCTGGCCAATGCTGGCAGGTCCTTCCAGATCTCTCAGTCTTTTCTTTTTCTGCTTTGTCATTTATACCATTTGTCACCAGTCCTGAGCTGGCCTGGTCTTTCTACTCTTTTGCACAAGTCTATTTCTCTCTCAGAATCTTTGTACCTGAGGTTCCTGAATCTCAGGATTCTTTTCCCAAACCATCCCAAAGAGAACCCTAGTTCTTAGTTATAAAGTCACCTCCTCAGAGACATAATACCGATCCATCTTTCAGAAGTGCTCCTCACCCACAACTTTGTACCTTTGATCACGTGGTAGCACATCCTTCACTTCCAGGACTATACTTTAACTTATTTATAAACAATTCAATGTGGATGCCTTATAGTTTCTTCTGCACCCCCACTTAATCTACTTGTTGACAGGGCGCCCTATGGCAATGCACGTGTCGAATCTGCCATTGTACCTAGCTAGCAAATAGATGCTGAGTTGAAGTTTTCACATTGAACTGAGATTAAGGATGCCTTTTACAATATACTAACTTTAAACTCCACTGCCATAATTTCAGGATATTACAATTTTATAAGGTTAAATTATTTCAACTCTGCTTTTCTCTGAATATGGGGTTATTTTTTCCCTGTACTTCCTTTTGTTTTGCTGTTTTTGAAATATTGAGTGCTTACTACATTATTTGTTGAGAATATAGATGTGTATATATACCAAGTGATTTGTTGAAAATGAACACACATATGTAAATAAATATTTAGAAAATTACTTCGGGTATAACTTTAACAAATATGTATTTGAAATATCATTTTCTGACTTTCAAAATGCTAAACAGACTGTGGAAAATCTCTCGTATACATTTAGCATTATCTGTTATGGTTTATTAAGGAGATATATCCTGAGGCTCATAATGTATGAAAATTGTGAAAGTGAGAAGAATTTTACCAGTTCTCTCAGGAGGATATTTACGTTTTGTTTTTAGTTGCCCTTGGTGATATACTTTTTTTTTTTTTTTTTAAATTGAATGTTAGTTTTCTTGGGTTACTAAGCAAACTACCACATACTGGGTCATGAACAGCAGAAATGCTTTGACTCAATGCTAGAGGTTAGATGTTCACAATCAAGATACTGGCAGCCTTGGTTGCTTCTGAGGCTCTGAGGGAAGATCTGTTTCATAACTCTCTCCTTGATAAAAGATGACTGTCTGCCATGTGTGTTAGTCACATGGCTTTATCTTTCTTCTATGTGTTTCCATATCCAAATTTCCCATTTTTCCACTAATATCAGTCATATGAGTAGTGCCACCTTAAAGACCTTGCTTTCACTTGAGTACATCTGTAAAAAATCTATCTCTAAAAAAAGTTCCCTCAGATTCTCAGTTGCTGAGGGTATGTAAAAGTGAATTTTATGGGTACCTAGTTCAACCCATAGAATTATCTTACCATTCCAATTATTAATATCACCTGATTTTTCTTGAATTATCATGATTATGCTACTTGAAGTATATTTTAAATTCATATTGTATGCCCTACATAATCTTAATGGGAAAATATAAACAAAAGTCCTGCTGACATACTGACTTTCCCAGTTTCCCAAAAGTTCAACAAACTTTTGTTGAAATAAGAAACAAAGTGAAATGAATTGTTCAGTCAGTGAGAACTTAAGCTGCACTTTCCTTTGTTGAAATGGCTTCACCCCATTGCTCTTCATCAGTTCTGGTAGTTATCTTGTCTGTTTTAATATAATGTCCTTGCTATCTACATGAATTACCAAAATTCATTTACTAACTAAATCATGTAAAAATTCTCTTAGCAATGGTATAATAGATACATGAATATTTAAGATCAAATTCTTTTTAAAATTGACTCACAGTTTTGATATTTATTTTTTGGTCAAAAACCAAAAATATTCAATATGTTGGCAGACATTGCCAGCAACTTTAGATCTGGTCATTGGGCTCTAGCTAGGTCATCTTAGATCCTATTTCATTGTTTAAATCTTTCACCAAATGAGCTAATGAAGACAATGTATTCCATAGTAGTTTTTATTTATTTAAAATAAATTATGAATGTATTTGTATATAGAATACTTTTTTCAAAATTATTTGACCTTCTTCAACATTGTTCCAAAAATTTGTAGTTTATTATTTTCACCTATTTTTGTCCATTTAAGAATCTCCTCTGCTTTCTCTTAACTCATACTTTATGATTCAATTATCTCAATATTATTAACTTTTAATTCCAATTTAAGGGGTACTAATAATGAAAAGTTTCCTTGTAAATAAAATATAATAGTTAAAATTATTCTAAATCTATCACCCAGATGCAAATACTGTAAATATTTGGATGTACACAGACTTGGATGCTTTATTACTTATCCATATTTACTTCAATTTCTCTACCTCTTGATCAGTATTTACACATGCGAAATGGTCAATATCATACTTTTATAACTGGGGCTTTTCTCCTAATGGTGTGTCATGAACAGTTTGCATATTGATAAGAACATGCAGATATATGTACAATGTCTTATATGTGTATAGATAAATGCATAAATATACACATATAAACATACATGCATATACTTCTATACATAGATGTATATTTGTATAACCTCTATCACTCAAAAATATTAATTAACCTAAAGACAAATTTTTAGAAAAATATTTGGTCGATCTAACATGGTAAGGATGCTTGTTATGTGGAGATTTAATAAATGTTTATCAAATTAAAAATTGAAGTAACAAAATATATTATACTTTCAATAGATACATAGTAACTATATATGCTTTATATGTGTGTAGATATGTATATGTAAACATGTATATGTACATACATACACACATGTCTATGGACATATATTTTCATAATCATATTTTATTAGCTATGTGATACATAAATATGTACCAATGTGCACAATCAATAGAGTTCAAGTAACAATAATGAATTGTTTATATGCCACACACATCTAAAGAAACTGATTATAGTTGGAATCCACCAAGATGCCATTCAGTAGATAATGGAGTGATAATTATGGTATGTTAATAAAATAGAATATTATGAAAAATAAATAAGCTAACAAATCACAAAAAAAAGAGACATGGAAAAACTACAAAATTGTATTGTTCAATGAAAAGTATCAATTTGAAATTGGAGAGTGTAAAAGATGAGTGGTTGCCAGGGTTCAAGAGGAAGGAGAAGGGATCAATTTGAGGCCTCTGTATGCACCTGTGCATGTAGGGTTTGGAAGAAGCATTCCTGCATGACAGGACTAAGACAATGGCCCATATCAGAGGCAGGCCTGGGATGCCTCGGTAGCCATGAATGTGATTGTGTGGCATGGTCTGAGGTGGCTTGGGAGTAGCTCAGAGATTACATCAAGTATATACCACAGTTTACACAGGAAGCCTGCCCTAGATAGATTGGCGGATGGTCAACATGATCCCTGCTGTTCCCCATTATGACTGTCCTTTGTCTCCCCTGGACTCTGGTTCTCCTGCTCCTATCAAATAATCAATCATACTTGCTTGTTACTGTTATAAATAGCAAGAGGGCTGCTCACTGTGCAGCAGTCTTGCCTTGCAAACCTGGTCTATGATTCAGCTATTTCAATGTCTTCTCAGGGACATGCCCGCACATTCAGGATACAGCAGGAGTAAGGGGAACACAGAGGACATTTCAGGCAGCATAAAATGACACTATAAGGATGGATATATGCTATTGAACAGTGCCAAACTCATAGAATGTACAACACAGATTGAACCCTAATGTTAACTAGCTATAGTTAATAAAATACCAGTATCAACTCTAACACTATATCACACTGATGTGAGAGATTACTAGTAGTGGAAACTGGAGAAGGAGAGCATATGGTGGCCTTTATGGAAACTGTACTTTCATGTACAGGAGCATGGAAAAAATTCCAGTGTCACATATTATACACATATGATAAGGGAACTATCTGCAAACCAAACCATAAGGTGATATCAGCTTACCCCTTTAAGAACAGCCTATATCAAATAGACCAGGGGATAATTGGTGAGGATGTGGAGAAAAAGGAACACTTATCCACAGTTGGTAGGAATTTCATTTGGTGCTGTCTGTGAAAAAAAGGTAAGATGCAGCAATACCACTTTTAGGTATTTACCCAAAGAATATACAGATATTAATATAAAAATATTTTTATACTCCATGTTCATAGCAACATTAGAATTATTTCAAGGAATTTTTCCTTTCATTCCTTCACATGTGGCTAGTATCTTTATCATAAAACATAAAGGATACTCTAAGTTGACGATGTCTTAACGACCAATGCTGGATCCTCAATTTGAAGCAAACAAGGGAGATTCTGAAAATAATTAGCTTCTAAGCACATTTTTAAAAAGCATAGTCATTTAATTGTAAGCCATTACCAGTCATAGCATTATTCATATAACATTATTCACAATAACCTAGTCATACAACCAAACTAAATAACCATTGACTGGATAAAAAGTTATGGAAAACCTACTCAGTGAATTACTACTGAGGTATTAAATAGAATACAATAGTACCTTTTGGAAAGAAGGAATAGGGTTGTAGCACTGGGAATTTGATGAAAGGTGAATGAGGTATATATACACATGGAGATATGAGCTTGTACTCTCCAATTATATAGTTATGCAAGTGAGTGACAAATCAGTACAACTTGAGAAGAAAACTTAAATAAATAAAATTTAAAAACTAATTTCTCAGTAAATAAGTGAGGGTATGATACATAATGTTTTATTAGGAGGCATAGCATTTTCAAGGTGTTATTTCACAAAATATCAATTTAATGAGACTTCAGTTAATATATTAAACAGTTTTTGGAGAATTTAATCTCTAAAATTTTTATCAGTGTATAAAGAGCAAGGATAGCAACAATATTCTTAAACATTGATGAAATTCAAAATCATTATGCTGATTATAAGGAACCTCAAAAAGATTTCACAGACTATAAGTCCATTGATATAAAATTATAGAAAATGTAAAACAAATTTAGTGAGAGACCAGATATCTGTTGCCCTTGTAACCAGAAAAGGAGTGTGGAAAGGAGTAGGAGAAGACATTATTAGGGGATATTAGGACATTCTAAAGGATAATAGTTATGATCTTTATCATAATTGTGGTTATGGCTTTAAGGATGTATACAGGTAAAGCATATCACATTTTACACTGTTATATTTTTACTTTATTATATGTCAATTATATGTGCTAACATAGAAACACTTACACTTTAATATAATCAAGAAGTCATTTATTTAAGAATAGCAACTTTCCTCCAGGTCCCCAACCAATGGGCAATGTCAAGGAGTGCTCATCAGGGGAGGACTTGGGGAGGTTACGTGGATTGAGCAGTGTAATGAGCTAGCTAGGTTAGGTCATTTGTTTAAATTATTTGATCAGTGGACAAGAATCTTGGAGAAGAATGTTGGAAGTTGATTCTGTAGCAACTGGCAAAGATGGCCAGCCTGTCTTTTCCTTATCAGTAGACATCGGTGAGTAGGTCTTTCATAGTTGTCACTGGGAAGCTGAGTCAGACTACTAAGGCCTTTTCACCTAAAAGTTTCATCATGGCAACAGAGACAGATGGAGTCTGATTGATTCCTAATGGGTTCCACATGCCTCACTGAACATTATTAAAATAACTAGTCATAAATTTTTTTAAAAGTAGACACACTCGTTTTCTTTTTATTTTTTTCCTGTATAATGTGAGTGACCATGGAATAAGTCAAGCAATGCAAATTTTTATAATAAGCACAATAATATGTATCCCCAGAAGCTATCATACCATTCTCCAGCCACAAATATTCAAAATTGGAATAGACAGCTGAAACACCTAGTGACAAAAACAGCAGGGTAAGAAAAAACTGAAGGGGTGGCTTACACAATTTGATGAATGTGGCTTAAAAATATTCTCTGAAGCTAATTATTTACAGAAAATCCTGTTTCTGTCTGTTTTAAATTGAAATTGCAACATTAGTTGTTAAGGGGTAATCAAGCTAGAGAACTAGAAAAATTCCTTGGAATAATTCTAATGTTGCATTGTCTGCAAGAGCAGTGACCTAGGATCATGACAGCAGAATTACAGGAATGATTTTGATCAGATGTACAGTATTTCTAGCCTATGATCATTCATTACTGGACAATGTAATTCACACAGGTTCCTTCTGATTATCAGAGCCCACTCATAAACAACAACAGTGATAACAACATGCATGTATGCAATAGTGTAGTTAGTTCAAGTTGGAAATCTACTAAATTTGACCAGTTCATAGAAATAAGAATTACTTAAAGACAAAGCCACTTGGGAGCTCATATCAGTGTAACTATATAACTTGAAACAAGGCTAAGGCTGTGACCATAAGAAAGATAGAAAAGAAAATTATCTGAATTTCACTTTGATTTATACCTTAATTTGTGACAAATTTCTTAATGTATAATGTCTGATTTTGTTGAAAAAGGTGATAAAATATTAGAATATTTAGAACTGACCACTGTTATAATAATCTTATGCTAATTCATAATTTACTACCTTTTATTGTAACGTTAGTTGGCACAATTTAATTAGATTGATAATACTGATATTGACTATTGGCTATAATAGAAGATGAAATTAAAACTTTCACAGAATGTGCCCCTACTGGCCATTGAGTTAGAGATAATGTTAGAATGATTTTAATCAATCTGGGGGCTAAACCAATTCTAATCTAGTTTAAGTCAATAAACCAGTGAGATTTTAGACTCTGCCATTGTATGTAACATTATTGCAATAGTTGGACCATTTAACATGGAGTTATCCCAGTTTGGGGTAAGACTAAAATACTTAACTTACTTCATTTTTTCTGTCTGAATTGTACCCAGTCCTACTCTGCTACCACTGAATCTAATGGAAGCCATAAAATGGCTGAAGAGCAAAGCCAAGTCGTGTCTGAGAGGAGTCATTAGTATCACAAAGCAACATGAAAAGTTTAGGTCAATAGGAAGAAATACCTACACTGATGGTTTTCAGTCCTAATCCAGGCAGGAGAACAGTGCCAGTCCTATCCTATTTCTCATAGTAGAACACTTTTATTTTTATTTATTTTTTTGGTAATGATTGTTACTTGATAAGTATGTAATTAACATCTTTAGAAAACCAGTAACTTAACAATTAAGAAAATTAGTATATCCTGCTTTTTATAACCCTTATGCTCTTTTCATAAGACTCAGTTTTGATCCCTAAATTAAGGAGACTTCTCTAGGTAAGCACATCTGGATTTCTCTAAGTCATGTTAGGGGACCTACCCTCTACCATATGGAAGGGAGAAATTCACATTTCTCCCTGTGCTTTTCTAATCATCATTCCTGGTCATAAAAGCTATCAGCATTGGGGTACATATGACACTTAGTTATGTGTCATACTTACTTAAGTATGACATGCCTAACTTTCCTGGGGGGAAAAATTATTCCAAAGCTAGAATTTTTGTCTTCTATGATCCTAAGGGCTTTTGTTCTTAATTCTCTATAGAACAATTCTAAACTCTAGGATTCTACTGACTTTAACTTTAAGCTCACTTCTGCACATCTGTCATTGTGTATCTCTTTCAAGAATATTTCTCCTTGTCAGAGGTTTTTGGCTCATGGTCTCATTCTGCAATTCATTCACCCAGGTTGTCACTTGAAATATTATCAAAACAATGTGGTTATGCTGATATCTGCCCTCCCAGGGGCAACATCCCAAAATATACCTCGTAATCTAGTGCCCATTATTTCTTCCCTTTCTGTGGTCCTTTGGACTCATACAATATTAGCACCTTTCTTCTGGTGTCTGTGAGGATGCTCTTTTGATTCATTCTAGATAGAGGAATTATAAGAAACACTACAGTGGAAGAAGGAATTTTCTCTGGTCCAGCCATCACCCTTAAGGGCTCCTCAAAAGATATCTAAAAATGTGGGCTAAGATAACTGCCTTTTCCTAAGAAAAGGTAGAGTTTTAGATCATCTGCAATTTGAATTTAATATCTAAGATATATTTCTCGGGGACCTTACCAGCTCCTAACCTGATACCCAGGAGGCAAGCTTTAATCTTTTATTGCATTACTTATGCAGAATGTGAATACCAAGGAAGCTTCATTAAAATCCCCACAGCAATTCAGAAGTTAATGATGTGTAAGAAGATTGTGGAACCACCAATTTTCGCCAAGCCATTCTATTATCTGTGGGCTCCATTATGGAGTAGTTCTAAGATCTCAGAGGGTCATTGCAAGAGCAAGGAAGATTTACTCTGATGAAATCTTGTTCCCCAGTCTTTGCCATGATTCCAAGGAGAGTGTTCTGGAAAATCTGTTCTCCAACCTGTAGTTGGAATGAAATTAACTCAGTTTCTTGGTGATAGGAATGCATATGGTTTATTAATGCATTCTTTCCTGGTAACCAACCCCCTACCACACACAAAAAAGAGACATTTATAAAAACTTAGTATACTCCAGAATTGTGCTAAGCATTTGATAGAGAACTAGGTAGCTAGATATGTATGTATGTATGTATGATCTTTCTTTATCCCAGTTTACCCACCCTTTTCCCCCCTTTCCTCTGGTAACTGCAAATTTGGTTTAACAGACTAAAAGTTTATATTTGTTTCATTTAGTCAATTAGTTTGTTTTGTTTCTTTAAGTAGTACATATCATTTATATGATATCACAGGATGTTTGTCTTTTTTTTTATCTCTCTTATTTTCCTAAGTATAATACTATCTATGTCCATATATGTTGCAAATGGCAGAACTTCATCTTTTTAATAGCCAAATAGTAGTTCATGTTTTATATGTCTTTTCTATTCACTTTATATTTTCTTTATACAGTTATTTATTTTTACTTGAAACACATCTTTAAGATTGATGTTGAAGAGCAAATCATCTGCTATTTTCTACATATTTTGTGGTATTAGAGCATAGAAAGAAATCTTCAATTCATTTTCACTTAATTTTATGATACTGTTAAATGGTAGTCTAGTTTCATGTGACTATTCAGTTTTCCCAGGCCATTTGCTAACAAGTTATTCCTTGTTTGATTATATATTCTTGAATCGTTTGTAGAAAACCCATATATATGTGGCTTTATTTCTGAGCTTAAATTTTAATTCATTGATATATGTGTGTGTTGTGTATATATATATATATGTGTGTGTGTGTGTGTGTGTGTGTGTGTGTATACATATATATTTGTTTTTTTCAATAAAACATGTTTTATTGTAAAATAGATATCAATATGCTTGAAGATTCAGGTAAATATAGGTATCAAATATGTACACATATAGGTATAGCCATTTATATCTGTGCATCCATATAGATTTCTTTATTGTCACAAAGGCATTCAAGATTATAAATTTCACTATGTGCTTATCCCCTTTAACTACAGTCCTAGAAATATATTTGGGTTCTAATGAACAGACTTGCACGGGAGTTAAAAAAGTTTGCTTCATTGTCAAACATTCTAGAAAAGAGATGGGAAGGAACAGATCTTTGCTTCCATAATAATAATGATCTAGGCAAAAAGGAAGATTAGAGATCTAATTTACTGTCCATTCATTAATGAAATTAAATCAGTATTAATAATGATAGCAGTCTACAGTCCTAGCCTATCAGTTACGATAACCATCTGCTGCAGCTTGTGGATATTCAACCCATGAGTATGATAACTTCTGTTTGGACATGGCTGCATAGCCTCTAGAAGAAAATATCATTAATTGATTAAAAAAAATTACCACTGTACTCTACCTACTGAAGCACTTTATAGTGACAAAATCAGTAACTAAAGCCTGGTGTTCCTTAACCACCATCTTACTTCTTTGTGAGCTTCTATTTGTCTACTTCATGGGTCGAACACATATGGATTCCAATAACTGGGAAGTACTTGATTTTCCTGCTACCATAAGAGGCCTCTGCGATCAGAGACACTTTTTAATCAGGACTAGTGAGATAATAGATAAGTATTTATTACCCTTGAAAAGTATTTCTTATTTCAAATGCTTTTTCCTTTTCTGTTGAGTTCAGTCATAATTATTTTCCTATTTATTCTTCATCTAACCATAAATACTTCCTAGGTTGATTTAATAATGCTGTTTAGAGTTCAGTATTTATTGTGAGGACATGTGAATTAATTATCTGGTATCATTTGATGTGAGAAATATATTAGTTACCTTAAATTTATTCATTTATCCTTAATAAAAACTCTATTTTCTCAAAACTAAGAATTGAGGTGCATACTCATTTTTTATTAAAATGATGAAATAATAGAAAGTAAAATGAAAGAATAAAGGAGCAAATCTAAGTGTATAAATTACACACAATCCTATAAGATAATTGCATTTTCTTCAAACATGACATAAAATTACACTATAATTTCTTTTTATTTGATTCTTTATACTTACAGTTTCATACTAGTGGTTTTCACACAGAATCAACAGCTGATAGACACCCTAGTAATCTTGTGAAGCTGTACTTTAGCCTAAATAACAGATTTTTATGAAAGTTTTTCTTTATAGAAACTCAAAAAAGTGTTAAAGTCATACACACATTGAGAGAACACCATTCAACAAATGTTGTAGACAGGATTCTACAATTATATGATAAACTTTTTGAGAGAGAATTACTGGGTGGAAGGAGTGGATTTAAAGAATGGATCTCAACTATAATATTTGAGAACAGAGCAAAGAATAAGCAGCATTAACAACTGCCTGCCTCCCCACCTCACTTCAATTTCCTCCACTTGTCTGCTGAGTTATATATAGGTTCTACAACAGGCTCTGCTTTGGGTTAAGATATTTATGCTTTCCTCTGCACTTCAGCATGAAAACTCTCTCAGACAATAAGCTGAGGCAATTGTGGAGCTCATTTTATGGCTTCCTCTCTCTAAAAAGAAAAAAAAATCACTTTTTTCTGCTGCCTGTGTCTAATGCCTAAAAATTATTTTAATGTATTTGAGTTTATTCAAGCAGGAGGATAAATCTGGAAGCAAAGTTCTATTTACTTTTCATCATAGAAAAAGAAAAGAAAAACAAGAGAAAATTAAATTTTGCATTTATATCTTATATTTAGGTTAAAGCTGTCAATGTAGCTCGGTCTTTTGCCACTTTATATGTCAGAAATTATCTTGAAATAAAATTCTAAGTTTACAGGGATTGGTAGTGGCAACATTTCCTTTTTATTGTATTAAAAGTAACATTTTAATTACAACAAATAGCCAAATTGTAGACAATTCACCAACAAACCACAAGTTGAAAATAATTCTGGGTAAGAGAAAAATAAGAAAATTATTTAGTGATTATGTCTACTGTAAGTTTGAATTCTTCATCAGCCCCATTTTATGGCAAAAAAAAAAAAAAACAGCAAAACTTTAGCATACTACTCAAATAGAAAAAATAGCAAAGATTTAAACGTGTATCAAAATAAGAGCTCAGAAACAAGCCCACACATAGCCTGTCCTTGATTTGTAACATAGATTATGTGGCAATGCTGTTTGGAAGTTAGTCTTTTTAATAAGAAATGCTAGGTTTATTAGATATTTACATGGAAAAGATCAAATTATATCTCTATTACACACATATGAAAAACAGTACCAGTTGTATTGTAGATTTAATGCTGAAGTAAAATAAAACTTTTAAAGGTAAATGTAAGAGAATACTAAGACACTAATTCCATCTGTTCTTTGTCATTGAGGGTTTCTTTCAGGTTTTAAGTTACCTCAAGTTTGTAATTGCTTTTTGACTGTAGAAAGGCATTTTTTTCTTTCTGTTTTTGGCTATTTGCATATATTTGACATACACCAGTCTGCCATCTTGAGTTGAAATTGCTTCCTCTGTTGCTTGAGAGAAGAATAATGAAATAAGATACCACTTTATACAGAAACCAGGAGTAGACACCTCTCTGATTTCTGACTACATGCATTAAATTGACTGAGATCAGAACTCCTCTTCTGAAGCCATGCTTTCATTTATAGGCTTTTCCCTTACAATGAATGAGCATGATAGTGAGTAGAATGTCATGACTGAGAAGTACAAGATGCATTTGAGATGCCACTTTGGCTTTATATTTTTATCAGTGGCTTCTTTTTAGAATACACTATAGTCTATGATGCTTCTTCTCAACCTTCCTTTCCTGTCTCATTTTCTGAGATCCCTCATATAACCTCACTTGTCTTTCCTTCCATTTTCTCTCACAGGTATTTTGACAATATGTACTTTGCATAATTGATCCTGTCTCAGTGTCTGCTTCTTAAGAATCTGGACTAACACACAAGGAAACAAATAAGCAAACTATACAAATACAAATGAGAAAAAGTAAAGAGATTCAGGATGAACATCAATGATTCTTTGGATTCTGATTCCATTAATTTGGTAATAAGTTGCAAGGACCTAAGTTTCACATCAATTGTGGAAAGAGAAATCAGTTTTCTCTATTACATGAAACTAAGGTGGAAGGAAATATTTTATGTGACATGAATTTGAAAAATAATAGAATACTACCCTACCCTGTGGTTCTACAGAGCTGACTAGCAATAGTACAGAGAAAGCAGAGGAAACATTTCTTGTAGGCCGAAGTCAAATCACACACTAAGTAAATGAATCTTTTGTTTAAATCTTACCACCAAAGGATTTCATTTTGCACTGCTGTTTTTGCTGGTTTGGAGGCAATAACAAGATTTTTAGACAAGAAAGATAAGTAGAAAAGTAGAGAGGAGTAGTCCCAATCAGGCTAAGCTTTCAAGTTGAAATTCTATATCACATAAGGGAAAATTAACATAAAGACAAAAATTCAACAATAAGGAAGTATTCTTTTTATTTTAATTAATTTATTTATTTTACATCGTTCTTCATTTTGTGTGTTTTTTTTTTTCACCTCAGTTGTAATTTCCATGGACTTCCCACCACCGATTCACTGGTGTGCCATCACCATAGTCCTGTGTGCTCTTCCTGCCCCAATTTTGATCCTATCCCCCTTTTCCGCTCCGTAAAATAGCTCTGGTTTATAGTTGTTCATTATTTTTCTGTTTTTACTTTATTACAATTGCTTTATTTTTTTTCCTTTTTTCCTGAAACCTAATGCTCCTTCTATGACTGAAACCACCCAGTTTCTTTCTTTTTCTTTTGGCTTGTTTCATTAAGCATGATCCAGAAGGAATTTTTTAAATGAAAATTCTGAAAATGCAAAATACCTTCAAGTTAAACTTGTTTAAAATTCAGAGATAAAGAAAGGAACATCACCCATGAAAAATAAACAGGAAGAAATAAACAAGTTATCCTAAATAAGACTCCAATGATTTTATTTATTCCATCCTCATGTAGGAAATAACTAAATTCATGAAAAAGACTGCCCTGAAATTACAAGATAGGCTTACCAGCATTAATGCAAGTCTAAACATAGTTCCAGGAAAGAAAGGCAGGTGTTTAATAACAAAGTTAGAGATTTTCAGAAATAAAGAGGGATCAAAACAGGGAAGAGAACGTATTCTTACATAAGATGATGATACCTGGGTGAAATGGTGATGGACATTTTTTGGGGGGATTATACCTGAAAAAAGAAAGCACGCATTGTCCAAAAAAAGAAGAATGATGTAAAGCAAATATTAGATTAAATTAAATTAAAAAAGAAAGATGTAAACTTCTCAATATACACTATGGAATGAGAAGACTTAGCAAAAAATACCACCTGTATTATTGTTTTCTATAAAACAACTAGAAAAAAGGAGAGGGGTATAAAGTTATTAATGACAAATGCAATTACCTTGAAAAAGAAAAATAGAGGAAAAGTGATTATGCATTTGGTTGTTAGGCTACTATAATAATGAACTACTGGGAAATTGAACAGTATTTTCATATTATAGAGGTTGGAGATCTGGTCAAGGTCCAGCATGATCAGTTCTTAGTGATGATTGATTTGCTTTCTAAACTACAAACAGTTCTGTATGCTAACATGGCAGAGAAAATACTGGCATGTCTCTTTTCTTTTTAATGTCACTAATCCCATTTTTATATCACTTTAAGATTCTCATAGAAGGGAAGCAGTATGTATTCTCCTAATTGCATTTTTTTGAATATTAATTCAGTTTCTTAAAACCATAAATGAAGTAAAATAAATTTTACATAGTTAATTCATGTGATCTTCCAGAGTGTACTTTGAATGTTTACATAACAAGTAAATTAATTTTAAAAAGGATTAGACGCAATATTTAAGAAATCCTCAGAAGGAAGGAGAAACCCAGAAGAGCATTAATAGCAGAGAAAAAAAAATCAGAACTTGACATTTCTATGACATAAAAGAAGACTGGGGCAAAGCAATTTTAGAAGCTAGGGAATTAAAATCTGACTTTTATCTTTTAATCTATGTGCACACATCTGCAAAATGCTGAGCAAATGCTATAATGGTACCAAGGGAACTGTCAATATTGATAGTTCTTATACATAAAGGGAACTCACAAAGTAAAAACAGGCTAAGCAAACCAACTTAACTGTGTCAAAGAATTCCAGTTACATTATTTCTTTGAGAACTAACCCATGTATCTATTTTTCATGCCTTTTAATAAATGCATAATTAAATTTGTATCATTTCATTTTAATAGTACATTTTTTATTTAACAATGATTTAGCTTCTTGATCATGCTAATTCAGATTATAATTTACAAAATGGTGCCATTTTGCTGCCAGAATTCAATCAAACAAAGCAACTTGTTTAATTAGATTTTTATTTTCTGTCATTCTGTGTGATACCACAGAGGGAAATTGTCAACAAATGGCTTTTTTCTGCATGTAAGCGGTCATTATTATATTCTCATTGCTGTGATGTGTTCTGTTTTTTACAATATGAGCATCTGTCAATTGGAACCAGCATTTCACCCTCTTATCAAATGTAGGCACTTCTTACTTTGAATGATAGTGTGGAGCAGTGGAAAGGATAGTGTCAGTTAAAAATGGGCTAAGTAAATTTGCCTATGAGAAAAAAATGACAATAGTTCAAGTTTTTGTCCCTAAGTTGATGTTTTATATGGACTAATTGTAAATGTGTAATAAAAACACTGTTAAATATATTGTAACTTAAGACATAAGAATATGTCTTAAGAGATTTAGGGTGTCTTATTGATAAGTCTGCCCTCATTATGTTCCTGCAAATGTAGAGTCTTTTGACAAGTATTTTGACAGTCTGCTTTTCCTTAAATAACACCATTTATATTTGATTCAAATTTTGCTTCATGCATTATCATTACTTATACCCTTACTGCATTTTCATCATTTTTGGTCAGTTTTTGTTTTTGATAATCATTTTTGTCAACTGTCAGGTGGGTTTATTAGGAGACAAGGAGACAAAACAATTCCATGCTTTGCTGTCTGTGCAGGAAGTCAGTATCAGACATGTAAGTGATTAATCAATAAAAGACTTTTCAAGAAGCACATATTTAATACAGTGATTTGTGAATTAAAGAAGTAGTATGAAAGATATACTTTATGAAATTATCATAAATATAGCATTGTTGAGGGATCAACAGCAAGTTTATTTAAGTAAACCATGCTATTAAAGGGTGAGAATCAGTGGTGCTAATATCAATGATTCTACTGGCTTTATTCAGTGAGAAAGACTTAATAATCTCTCAAATGTGTAAATAAGTGTCACTTTGAGGAGTTTGGGCTTTAATATAAGAATTTGGAAGGAACACAGTTTAGTCCAGAACAATAGCCTAATGTCAGTCATCCACATCAAAAAACTCAATTTATTAACAAAAATGAGTGGTTTCTATTTATATCACTGTATTAAACAATACTTTCATGATAAATGCAAAGTGTTTTACAATCTAATTACTTTAACATATTAAATAATCATTTGTCTCTTATTTCTTTCTCTAAACATGTACTCAAAAACACTAAGAGAGGCTATGGTGTTGCCCTAACCTCTGGAACTAAACATTCCAGGGCTGAACTGTAGCTCTACCACCTAGCAATTGGGAAAGCTTGGAGACATTTTACTAAGCTCTCTGGCTCACTTTATTCATTTATAAAGTAAAAATAATAATAGCATAATTCCCAAAACTATAATGAGCATTAAATCAATTTCTATTGTGTCAGATATAAACATTCAAAAATGTTAATTAACATTATTAAATATTATGAGCATATATTATGAGCTGGTAACACATTGTTAACACTTGACATTCAATGCAAGAAAACTCAGTACCACTTTAATAAGAATTTCTATTGCAAGCGCTCTTCCTCTTTGTTTTTCTACCACTTGGGCTGCTCATCCTCGGTTAAATGTCTACCAAACTGATTGTCAGATACAAACTAAATTAAAAAAAAAAAGGTGGGATACATTGCACACAGTTTACAGTATTGGTAGAGGAAATAAACATTCTATTTTTTTTCTGCATTGAACATTTTAAATGAACGTTAGGAATAATCTTACGTAATATTTTTGGCATTTGAAAATTTTATATTTACTATAACTCACTATATTGCTTTCTTTTGTGGTTTCATGGTATAAATTAAAAAAAAAAATCCCATTAATAGGACCCTCCCTGGTGGCACATCAGGTTAAAGCACACTAAGAAACTAAAGCCACTTCCACGTGAGTTCGATCCCCGCCTGCACTGGAGGTGACCACATGCGTGTCAGACCTCTCCTGACCCCGCCGCTCCCCTCAGCAGCATACTTCGGAAGACCTGCCTGTTCTGCTCCCCACTCTGGTGAATCTTCTCATTTCCCCTGTACCTCTGGCCTGTACCCAGTTCTGTATGCACAAATAAGTCTTTAAAAAAATTACCATTAATAACTAATGTTCTTTTGTAATATTTATTATTCGTATTCCTAAAAGAACCAAAAATGACTATCTCACCAGTATTCTAGCTCTCCCTATCCAATAGAGCATAACAGCAGATCCATTCATCGCTGGTTAGGTCCGGATGTTCATTTTTGTTTTGATCAATATTTCCTATGAAGAGTGTATATTTACAAGCTATAGACATTTACAAGCTATCAGCTTCTAGTTTTAATCTCAGAACACTGAATGCTTTGGTCATTTGGTTTAGTCTGTTTTGTTTTTTAGTAAATACATTTCATCTCTGCAGTATGAACTTTAACCACCTTTCACATTTAATGTAAATAAATCTTAAGCACATGTTTATGCTTTCTCTGGTGTACGTTGTCATGTCTTTCTACTTTTTTGAAATTGTCTTAATTTTTAATAATTTTCTTACCAAATTTTCTTCATCTGTATATTTAATTAAGTCTTCTCTGAATCCTGTGTACTTTGACTTTTGTTTCAGATATGCATTTTCTTTATTTGATTTTTTTAGGCAATGATTATTCATATTCACCTATTTTTTTTTATTAGTATTTCTTTCCAAGTACATCAACCATAATTCTCCATTATTTCTGATATTTCTTGCAAGGTCCTTATAGAAATACCATTTCAAATCCTTTCCAGGTATAATTTATCATTCAATGATTATCATGATTTCTAGATCAGTATATACTGAAAGATGTGATAAGGAGGGGAAGGAGGTATATAATATGCTTCCAATATTTCAGTGTGCGTTCTATAAATTTTACTCTATATTTGACTTTGGGTTCCTTGTTACAATTGTCTGGTTTTTAAAACCTCTAAGGAAGTAATTAAATAATTAACTAATGTCCAGTTGTTCTATATTTATTATTTTTATTCCTAACAGGACTGGAAGTGACTGTCACCTCTATTCTAGATTTCCTCCCACAGTATCCAATATAGCGTACCAACAGATTGCTGTAGAGAAAGATCCTGTGACTGTTTGTTTCTCACCTTTATAATAATGCTGTAAAATACTACTCTGATTTTCAGCAGTCCAACTGTTTCTCAGCCAGTTCTTATTTTTCCAAGTAAGGAATCCTCATTGGAGTTCCTTAGTATGCAGAGTCTATCTTTGGATAATTGTCTGAGCTGCTTAATATCTCTATGTGGATTCTCACCATTAAGGACAGAGTTTACTAAAATTCATGATCTTGCTTTAAAGATTTTAGTTAGCAGGTATGGCCACTTTGTTTACATGACAAATGCAGCTTATAAATGTATGTGTAATTGATTATAGGAAAAGAGACATTGATTATCATTATAGTAGAATTCCTCAGTCAGTTTTATAACTGTTAAATTATTTCTAAGAAGTTGAAAGGTAAAGATATTCAGGAAAATGTATATATGTATGCATTTAGACATGATTATATGACCTAGAGATATAATTTTGGCTGCTTTCCTCTAACTGCTTGTAAAAATCATGGAGTCATTCAACTTGAATGGGCAAAGTCATTTCATGAAAAGTGAAGAAAAAAATAAGCCGGTAAATAGGTAGTGAAATGGATAGAAAAATCTTGTATTATGTATGACAACAGGAATAGAAGCAAGGGAAAAAGTTTTACAGCAAAAGCTCCCTGGTGACTAGAGCACTTTTTCTGATCATGTCAATGAAGATACATTGCAGTTGGCTGAGGAATTAAATGTTACTAAGACTTAAAGGGAGAAAAGGCAAAAGAATGAGAAGGATACACTGAAGGAAAGTTTCAAATTTGGTATTATTTTCTTGTCTGTCTTTTTTATTGAGCTCTTTTGACACACCTAGGAGAGGGTATTGGAAGACCTGGAAAGGTTGAAAGAAATAGAAACGAGAGTACAGTTGATTGCACAGACTCTAATGCTGTAAGACAGCATGGCATTCATGGGAAAGATGGAATTGCTTTTGAACTGCAGGAATTATGGGGATGCAGTCATCCTCTGGCACCAGGGACAAGGCTGATGAAGACATGTTAAAGTCAGGAACTGGTGGCAGTTCCAAGTTCTCTCTTTTTTTCCTTAAAAATTATTCCTTTTTTTTGGCCCTCCCTGGTGGCGCAGCGGGTTAAAGCACTGCACTGAGAAACTAAAGCCACTTCCGCATGAGTTCGATCCCCGCCTACCCCGGAGGTGACCACATGGCGTGGCAGACCTCTCCTGACCCGCCCGCTGCTCCCCTCAGCAGTGTACTTTGTGGATCTGCCTGTTCTGCTTCCCGCTCTGTCTCTGGTGAATCCTCTCACCCTCCGCATCTCTGGCCTGTACCCCAGTTCTGTATGAATAAATAAATAAATCTTTAAAAAAAAAATTATTCCTTTTTTTCTTGATGTGATGTTGATTCAATCATTGTATTTTGGGAGTATAATGCTATTGTCACACAATTAGACATTTTGCAGACTATAATGGGAAAGGAAGGTTTGGTAGTAACTTAAAAAGATTACCAAAAATTTAGATGTTGGTGGGGGGGAGCTGGGTGGGCAGGAATAAAGACAAGTAGAAAGATTGGCAGGTATAGGGGCCAGTGGAAATGGTGAATTTGTAGTGTAGTACTCTGCTGTGTTTTGTGTGTCATTCACCAGGTCTGCAAGCCACAAACAAGAACTAAAACTTTAGGTCACTGACTTGATTGAAAGAGAATTGAAGGTCAGACTCTTAAAAGACAAAGGGAAACTTGATGAAGCTGTTAGTAACCAAGTAGTTCTAAATGGTTAAATTTCTTACATGGAAAGATTACGAAAGTTAAACAGTAAAGACTAATAAGCAGAAAAATTTAAAAGCAAACTGATTACTATGATGTTATGATTTATAGGAAATACATTTGGTCATTCAGACCAACAAATATTATTATTTCTCACACATATTTATTAATCATCCATAGATCCCCCTTCACAGCTACTGGGTGCCTTGGGGTTTTCTTAGAGCTGAGAGTGATAAACGTTCTCATCTTATGTAAATATGATGATTTTCAGAAGCCCTAAGATTGGTACTTGTTGCCAGGTGAACTAACCAAGAGATCAGAGGATTGGAACTTTCAGCCCCACCCCCCAGGCCCGCAAGGAATTGTGAGGGGCTTGAGAGCAAGTTCAATTGCCTTTTGCCAATTATTTAATCAGTCCAGCCTATGTGGTGAGCTCTCAGGATAAACACAAATTGTGGGACTTCAGGCAGCTTCTGGAAAGGTGAACACATGGACATATGCACCAGCATCTGGAGAGGGCTTGAAAGCTCTCACTTCTTCCCCACACCTTGCCCTATTCATTGCTTCCATCTGGCTGTTCCTGAGTTGTATCCCAAAATTAGTGACTAGTGAGTTTTATGAACTGTTCTACAAAATTGAGTTAAGCTGAGGAAGGAATTTTGGAAACCTCTCATTACAGGGTGGCCCCCAGGAAAGGGGGGGGAGGTTCAGGGTTCCCTGCCTCACCCAAGGAAGGGTGGGCTGAGCTCAGAGGAGAGGGGCAGTAGAGGAAACTGGAGAAGGAAGGATGAAGGATTATCCACGAGGGGGTGGTTCATTTCGGATCCTTGATTTGAAGACCTTATTCTTTCCCTCTTCTATATTGCACACTGATTGTATTAAAAATCCTTCCCATTAAAGTTCTTACACACTAAATTTTGTTCTTGATGAGGCAGATGGCAGAACATACTTAGAGCAGGAAGGCTTGGATTTCTAGGGTGCACCTCTCCCTGCACTTTAACACTCTGATTTGTAATAGGTTTTTCAGGTTAACAGCCTGGATTTGCAACAGGCATCTGAAGTGGAGTGCAGCAATGGGGGATTGAACTTTTAACCTAGGGCATATGATGCTATCTGTAGGGAAATATGAGGAAGAATCAGGGTGTAGGCTAGAGGCATGTGGGTGAAAGAACTGACCAAAGACAGAGTGGAGAACAGAAACAGAAAAGGTAGATTTATTGAAATATACTGCTATGTGAAGCAGTGGGCCAGACAGGAGATATCTATGTGCCAATAAGGGTTTTGGGCTCCCTTTTAAAACCTGTTTTTATGGGCTTTTCGTGACTGGGCAGTTGGTCTGGGCCAATTGGTACTAGGTTGTCTGATCTTGAGACAACCTTTGACACAGACTGTGTCCTGGCTCTGCTTGCATTTGGGGTCAAAATGGTAGTTTTATTGTTACAGCAATTAACCAGAGAAATCAGGCAGTACTCAGAGATGGAGAGGGAGAAAGAGGTTTGTATGATACGCCGTGTCAGTCTTGGTTTTCACCAGGACTTTGGGGACCTTCGTGTAGCTGGTGCAGAGGGCATTGTAGTGCTTGAAGCAGTCAGCATAGTACAGAAAGGCTCGCCCCAGAGAACAACACTTTCTTGTTGACCCACTTCCTCAAGCTTTTCCAAATCCAGGGTCAGTCTCACACCATATTTCAGAGTTTTAAGGAACTCTACTTGAAACTCTACCATTTCAGTTAAATTTCCAAAAACACATCAAGCTCATCTTGGGTGAGAAAGTCTCTTTTGGAAGAGGTTTTAGGTATCTCTCCATGAGACAGTTTAGGTCTTAGAAAGATCACAATCACTTAATATTCACAATCATCTCCTGACTCATTGGCTAAATTATATATACTTATAATATATAATTATATAATAAATATATATCAATGAACTGCTATAAGGATATTCACTGTCACTTCCTTTCCCATCTCAATAAGAACAGATGTGCCTCCTTCGGTAGGGGCTCATTGGGATAGCTCCCAAAAAGTCTGAATCTGAACTACAGGAATGTTAAGTTTTATAATTTGTATGCAGAAGCTTGTCACTCCAACTATCATAGACTTTTCTTTATGTTTGGGAAGGGGGTCAAGGTAGCCATGGCTATTACAGTGGGCAAACAGCACACTGCTGGAAATATCTGCTCCAGCAAGCAGCAGACTCTAACTGGTAGGGTTAGTAACTTCCCTTTTCAGTATGGACTAATTCCCTTTATCTATTCAGACCTCCTAAACCCTCCATCTGGGCAAGAGGTGGGGGTTTAGTTTAACCTTATTAGAGGATACCCTGACAAAAAGTTACAAGAATTTAACTGAATTCCCCTACACCTGAGGGATCTGTGTATTCCTTGATGATGTTGGGCATGGCCCACACACACACATGTGGGAATTAAGTCCAGAAACGGTTGCAGGGCAACCCCAATGTGAAATGGGTTGGATTGACTATGGGCCCTCATCCACATGCTTATAATGAGATTCAACTGCAGGGACATACAAAAAGGTTAATAAAGGGTTTATTTACAAAAAGGGGGAGAGGAAGATAGGAATGGCTTGGAGAGAAAGAGAGATATATTGGTGAATGCTTGCTACCAGTTCCACTGAGCTGGGGCCCCAAAAGCATGCTGAAAAACAGTGAAAAACCAAGGGGCCCAAAGCACACATGTCTTGTTATAGACTATCCCTGTCACTTAGCTCTACCCTCAGGTCCCAGCACTTCTCCCGTGGTGGTGATGACATTGTGGGGTTTATAGTTCTTGGTATCTTGATCCCTTTGGTCTGGACTGGGCTGGAGTACATAAAACCTATTTGGAATTTGTCTGGGATATCCTTTACCCCAACAAAACCATAAACAATTACCTGCAAAAGTGAGAGAATTTGTGATGGGTTTGGGTTAACTTGATTATTTCATTGTCAGTTATAATTACACAATATTAATGTGTATACCATGTTGTATTTCAAATATTTTTAGATGAAAACCTGTCCTATAAATATTAGAGGATTATATTTTAAAACTTCTATTCACTTTTTTCTACAATGTTTATACTTGAATTCTGAAAGTCTTTATAGTAGCACTAAAATTATTACTTAAATTAGAAAAATGTGCATGCAAATATAACTAAGTTGCATATCCAAGTATTGGGAGGCTTTTGTTTATTTTATGCTCAATAGAACTTTTCTTTTTTCTTTCAATTTCATTTGGATTTTTATTGAGATCTTCGTGAGGGAATAAGGTCAGTAGATGCTTCCCACGTAAAAAAAGGCACTAACTGCACCAGCCTGATGTGCTTGAAATAATGTGCCCCATGCAAAAAGGCACACATGCATTCCAGTGCAGAGACCTTTTCCAGCTTGCAGGAATGTATTCAATGAGATGAAGAAAATATAAGAACTCATTTGGTGAACTCATTTGATGTTGTTTCTTATCTTTTATGGGATCTAGAAAAACCAAATAAAAGAACAAAAACAAAGAGAAACTGTTATAACTAACCCTTGAAAGCAGACTGTAGATCTGAGACATTCAGGAGGGGTGGAAGAGGAAAAAGGGGAGAATAGAGAAAAGGGGAGAAGAGAAAGAGGTGGTGGTGGAGGATTGTGGCAATTTGGTGGTGGGAAAGCTACAGTGAACTCACCTGAGGAGAAAATTCCTGTCTATGAAAAAAATAATGATTTTTTTTATTACAAATAAGGATTTTTTTAAAGCATAAATTTTATTTATTTATTTGAGAAAGCATTGGTTTATGATTTAGGGGAATATATCCCTGTCTCTTCAGATATGTTTTACTATACCATACCATCATCATGATACTGAACACTAGCCTCAGTTTCCCTCAGCCAATAAAAGGAAACAGAATTTGAGAAGAAAAGTAGCTTAATTTGTTGACAAACTGAGGAGGGCAGCAGACTCATGTCTGAAATACCACTGTCCTGCTTTTTGGCAGGGTGCAGGGGTTTTTATGCAAGGGAGTGAAACAAAAGGGAGACAGGCAAGGGTCTGCAAAGGGTAAATCGGAAGGGTTGCCATTTTTAATGCAGGTATATGTAGATTTCTGGTGGGCTCCAGCTTGCTTTGTTAACACATGATATTTAACCTCCTCAGATGTTTCAGTTCCATATTATCCTTGTTGGGATACACTTCCTTTTCCTTAGAAGGCAAGAAGACAAACTTGTTAAGTGCATCAGATAGGAATGCTTATCTGATGGCACAGGAAGAGAGTTGTTTCCTGTTTCACTGCACCCATATTTCTTCATCATAGATCATTGAGCCCTTTCCCACCTGTGTTTCTTATCTTCCTCCCCTTCCCTCCTTTATAGCCTCAATGTTGCAGTCATATTTCTAGTGACTTGGATTAGTTTAGCCTGTTTCTTTGTTTTGTTTCTCTATATTCCCCAGGGGTGAAATCATCTGGTATTTGGCTTGTTCCTACTGCCTTGTTTTATTTAGCATTATCCCCTCTAGTTCCATCAATGTGGTCACAATTGGCAAGAGTTTGTTTTCATATTGTTGTGTAATATTCCATTATATACATATACTGTATACTTTTTTAGCCATTTATATTTCCTTGGGCACTTGGATGGTTTCTATAACTTGCCTGTAGTAAATAGTGTTGCAATGAACATAAGAGAACATCTGTCCCTTCAAATTAGCATTTTTGCATTCTTTGGATAATCGAGTAGAATTATTGAGTCGCATGTTATATCTCACTATGTTTTACATAGGGTTGGAACAGCCTACTTTCCTACAATAGTCCTTTATGGTTCCATTTTCTTCATATTCTCACCAATTTGTTGCTTCTGGACTTTTTGATGTGGGCCATTCTCATAGGAGTGAGGTGGTATCCTGTTGTGGTTTTGATTTACATTTCCCTGATGATATGTGATGCCAATTAAAAACATATATATATATATATATATATATATATATATATATATA
>NW_004567115.1:13766003-13768891 GCF_000260355.1 Condylura cristata
TCAGTGTTTTTGTGTCTTTTGGGTAGATACCTAGGAGTGGGATTGCTGGGTCATATGGAAGCTCCATGTTTAGCAGTTTGAGAAAACTCCAAACAGTTTTCCATAGTGGTTGTACTAGTTTGCATTCCCACCAGCAATGCAGGAGAGTTCCTTTTTCTCCGCATCTTCGCCAACAGTTGTTGTTGCTAGTTGTTTGAAGATGTGCCATTCTCACTGGGATGAGGTAGTATCTCATTGTGTTTTTAATTTTCATCTCCCTTATTACAAGTGATGATGGAACATTTTTTTCATATGCTTGTTGGCCATCTGCATTTCCTCTTTGGAAAGGTGTCTTTTTAGCTCTTCTGCCCATTTTTTATTTTTATTTTTACTTTTTTTACTTTTAAAGATTTATTTGTGTATACAGAACTGGGGCACAGGCCAGAGGCTCAGGGGCGGCAAGAGGCTTCTCCAGAGACAGAGTGGGGAGCAGAACATGCAGATCTATGAAGTACACTGCTGAGGGGAGTAGCAGGCGGTCAGGAGAGGTCTGCCATGCCATGTGGTAACCTCCGGGAAAGGTGGGAATCGAACCATGCGCAAGTGGCTTGAGCTTCTTAGTGCTGTGCTTTAACCTGCTGCACCACCATGGAGGGCCCTGCCCATTTTTTGATGGAGCTGTTTATTTTTCTTGAGTTTCATCAGTTCTTTGTATATCTTTGTGGTGATGTCAAATTTTTTTTATGCCTGTTGCTATTTTTCTTTTTTGTTGGATTGTAGGAGTTCTTTGTAAATCTTGGATATAAACCCCATTTTAGATGTATGATATGCAAATATTTTTTTTCTTATTCAGTATGATGTTTTTTCAGCAGTTTTCAGAAGAACTTTAGTTTAATGTAGTAAATCTTTGAAAGGCATTGAACCATGAAAGAAGAAATGTAAGGTTTCAACCCTCAGAGACTTAAATGAGAATTTGAGACATTTTATTACAGTTGGAGATCAGTTAGATTGTTTGTATTTAAAAGTAGTTGAAGGTAAAAATAATGCACCACAAAAAATATTTATGCATACAGAAATGAGATACAGGCGAAAGGCGCAGGGGTGGCGAGAGGATTCACCAGAGACAGAGTGGGGAGCAGGATAGATAGATCAAGGAAGTTCACTGCTGAGGGGAGCAGCAGACTAGACAGGAGAGGTCTGCCACGCCATGTGGGTCACCTCTGGAGTGGGGATTGATCTTGCATTGAAGGAGCCCTGACTTGGTTGGCTTTGCAGTCCAGTGCTCCAACCTGCTGCACCACCAGGGAGGACCTCCTCTTCTAAATTTTCAGTCCTTATATCTTAAACCATTCTGGGTAAGTAAGAAATGATTTATAGCAAAGGTAGGGATGGCAGTTGTTGATATAAAAAATAAAATGGTCAGTTATTTTACCAGCAAAACTGTTCTATTAAGGAATAGCAGAGGAATTGCACTTTGGGAAATGCAGCCTATGGCTAAACCATAAACAGGCAGAAAGAGAGAGAGAAGAGGGAAGCTAGCTTTTATAGATGACCAGAGGGAGCTGGGAGCCACTATTCTAAACGAAAGTGAATTGCTGGAGAGCAAGAGTTCCAGGTGGTGGTAGTTTCTCATTTGGTGTGCTCACCACTTTGCGTTGCTAGAATTGTTGCTGGGCAGGATAAATCTTCCTTTGGCTAGTGGGCTAGAATTACATCTTTTGGGAAGTAAAAGCTGCACCCCTTCCTATTATGGCTCGTGATACAGACACACAATGGGTGGTGAATAATTATGAATGCGAACTTCCTTGATAGGCTTCCTGACTTTAATTTTAGTTGAAGTACCCTTTTGTCCAGAGGAACATTTATTATCAAGAATGTTGTGTGGTTGGTGTTGTTAGCATGTTAGCATCATCTTTGCCTGCGAGAGACTTTAGATTCATATGTTTAGTCTTCTCACTGATTCTGTCAGGGACCAAATAGTCTTTCAGTAAATTTTTGGCTGCTTATAGTAGGGAGTGTTCTTACTACTGTTATAGGGCAGGGAGAGAGGGGCACCCTGAATCCCCAAACCTGCCTGCTCTAAATAGGTGCTGTCATCCACTGCATCAAAACAAGACATAAGAGCTTTAATGGAAAGGAACTTTAATACAATGAGTATACAATCCAGAAAAGACAAAGAATATAATTTCTAAATCAAACACCTGAAGTTACCCATCCCCTCATGGTAAAAGTCCACCCAAAAGGGTTTGGTCCAAAGCAAGGTCCCAAAGCCCGTCACAAGCCTAAAGCACCTTCTGGCTGGGGCCCATAGAAAAGGGTCAGACATGGCCAGACAAGTCTGGGAGGAAAAGAGCAAAATAAAAATCAAGATGCATGCTGCCATAGTGAACCTTCCCACGGGTTTCTCATCCACATCTGTTTTAACCAGCTGAGGGCCAAGAAACAAGCATGGTTTCTTCATTACATGCTCCCTGTTCTATGTGGCTTCCTCAGGTCTTCTTCTGGCTCTCCATCCTGCTTCCTTCTTCCCCAGACTCCTTCTCTTCTCTGCCCAGCTCCACCCTCCTTCTGGGTGGGGCAGGGAACCTGGAACCTCCCCTTTTCCTGGTTCACTACTACAGTGATGATGATATTTGATGTAATTGTAACTGGGTGGTTCCTAGGAGAGAGAAGAAGAGAGAAGGCAGAAGGCAGAAGACAGATGGAGAAGGAGACCTAAGGAAGCCACATGGAGCAGCAAACATGTGATGAAGAAACCGGGCTTGTTTCCCGACCCTGGACTGGTTAAGGCAGATGTGGGTGAGATACCTGTAGGGAGGTGACTATGGCAATGTTTATATTGATTTTGATTTTGCTCTTTTCCTCTCAGATTTGTCTGGCCATTTCCGACCCTTTTCCATGGGTCCCGG
>NW_004567115.1:13769001-13780532 GCF_000260355.1 Condylura cristata
TATTGTATATTCATTGTATTAAAGTCACTTTTCACTAAAGCTTTATATGTTTTGTCTTGTTGCGGCGGATGGCAGAACCCACTTAGAGCAGGCAGGTTTTGGGGCTTCAGGGGTGTCTCTGAATTGAGGTGCCCTATAACAGATTTGCTGCCCTATAACATAATCATACTAAAACTGATGTAAAAGATGCAGACGGCCTCAAGAACACTGATTACTTTTCTCTGTCTCATTAGCTTTGTCCAGAATTTAGTCTGTGGATCCTCTAGGAATCCGGAGACCTGGGGTGCAGCAGCACAGGATAAACCAGAGAGGGGGCTGCAAGATAGAACTTGTGGTAAAAATTTATCTAGTACATTCTACTTATATATGCTTTCTGAACAAAAGGCAAACCTGTTCTCATAAAGTTGTCGCACTAAGTGACCTTCAGTACATTAGTAAAATTTTTTTTTATTAGAATAAGCCTGTGTGCTCATTTCTCATCAGGGAATAGGAATGTTATGTGCTCTATTGATAAGGGAATAGGCCAAGGAGACTTCTAAGAGCAGCTGCAGGACATCCTGCTAGGAAGTCTTTCCATTCTTATCTCTGCATTGTTCTCAGTCCAAGGTTAACCCTTTAGCCACTCCTCTGAGGCTACACAGGAGGCAACAGTTGTCTGCTTTCTTTTCCAATTTAGTTAGCATGCAGTTCAAAATTTCCATTTTCATGTTTCAAATGTAACTGAGTGGCAACTATTTCTGTTGAATCATGAAGACTATAAATTAAATGGACTCTTAAATGAAAATGAATCACTTTTTATTCCTCTCATTTGATATATAATATAGATATGAGGAGGCTTGTGATCTTTAGTTATAACCGTAAAGATAGTCACCCATTCCTTAGTGACTTTAATTTACCAAACCTATTGAAAAATAACAGTGAGAACATTATGAATTAGCTTCAGGTATCTGAATCCCGTGGATGCCTGAAGTCCTCTGTAGGACATGATCTAATCCAAAAATGCTTCCATCCAAGGGGAACAATGAATAAGATAATGAGGATGAAAGGAAAAGGTAAATTTTTATGATGACCCCATGTGCTGGAT
The DNA here is from genome assembly GCF_000260355.1 of Condylura cristata. Taxonomy (NCBI): domain Eukaryota; kingdom Metazoa; phylum Chordata; class Mammalia; order Eulipotyphla; family Talpidae; genus Condylura; species Condylura cristata. Next base: position 13,770,086 of record NW_004567115.1, read on the forward strand.
TCCTCACAAAGGACGGAAAAACAACACTATCTTTTGAATAATAGTTCAAAGACGAAGATGATTCAGAAAAAATGAAGAAAATAAATTAATAGAAACTGCTCAAGATTGCATTTTTCTTTGTAGCAAATGGCAGTTGTAGTGTTTAATCTTGAGTCTTCTATTATTTAATATGAATACAAATTATCTTAAAATTCCTTTGCAAGGCAAAAGGTTTTTTTGAAATTTAAATGAGGCCTTTACCATCTGTCATAGTGCTTACAAAAAATTTATACAAACTTCACATAGCACTGCTTTTAACCAAAGGGAACAGCTTTCCTAGCTGTTTTTATATCATATGGAAGAAATTTTTGTGTTGTTCATTTATTTTGTTTTACCATGGTAGATACTGGCATATCAAATATGCAGCCTGTCTTGAAAACCCAAACTCTACATTTCTTATATTTTAAAATATCTACAAGCTAAGGCAAACTGTTAGAAAATGGGTTATTATATTTACATCTTGAAATAAACTCCATGTATTCAAATCACTTGCTGTATTTATACAAGATAGAAAAAATGAGCAGGTAAGAATTCTAATGATACAATATAACTCAGTAATAAAGAAACATGGTGTTATTTTTATTTAAGAAACATTTTACAGAATCCTCAATGTTTTCCAGGAAATAAATAGTTTTCTTTCCTATGATAGTTTATTCATTATTTAAACAGCATAGAAACTAAAGTATGGACACTAATGCAGCTGCTTCTGTTTAAGCAACACACTGTGCTATTTTGCTTTGGAAAGCCTCATCCACTACTAACATCCTGTATTAGTTTTCTACTACCACTTTAACAACCTAACACATTTAGTGGCTTAAAAGAAAGTACATTAGTTTTCTTGTTCTATAGGTCAGATATCAAAAATGAGTCTTACAGGGCTAAAATCAAGTTGCTGACCGGCTACATTTCCCCTACTCATTCTAAGGGAAAATCTATTTTATCTTCCAGCTTTTTTTTTTTTTAAGATGTATTTATTTATGCAAACAGAACTGGGATACAGGCCAGAGCAGCAGGGGCAGTGAGAGGCTTCACCAGAGACAGAGTGGGGAGCAGACTAGGCAGATTAAGGAAGTACACTGCTGTGGGGGCAGCGGCAGGTCAGGAGAGGTCTGCTACCATGTGGGTCATCTCCCTGGCAGGGGATCGAATTCACACTGAAGTGGCTCGCTTGCAGTGCCGTGTCCTAACCCAGTGAACCACCAGGGAGGGCCCCTCTACTAGCTTTTAGAGGCATTCACCTTTAGCCTGGGACTGTTATCCTCGATCCTCATAAGCCAGCAACCTTGTGTCTCTGTGGTCATTCTTCCATCTTCATATCACTTTCTTCAACTCATTTGCATTCTTTTCTACTTTTAAGGATCCTGGTATTACATTAGTTCCATGCAGTCAATCTAGACTAATCTCTCTATTTTAACATCTGCTGATTAACCATCTTAATTCAACATGCAACCATCCTATAATGTAATACCATTCCAGAAGTTAAGATGTAAATAAATTCTGGAGGGAAGGAATTATGCTGCCTACCAAAAGTCCTATCACCAGGTGGCTGGGTTATTCTTCAAGTGGTCCATCATTCAACATGTAGTGAATATTTAAAGTAGCACAGTTTTGGAATTGGGGGAAATATTGAAATGTCCACAATAATTGGAGTAGGTTTTCTACCAACCAGGCACAGATAGTTTCTGCTTATGTAGGTCTACTACCTCCTCAAGAGCTCACCCAACGTTCCTGGACAGTAAATATGCATTTCATTACTAAACAATTAAATCTCTTGCCTTTCGAAAGTCTAGCAGATTACCCATTTGCCAAACTTAATCAATAAGTCAGAGGTCAAGGCAGTAATTGTTTAGTCCAGAAAGGTTAACTTCCTCGGGAAAATAAAAAGGTGAAGAGAGTAGAGAATTGGTCTGGGGTAGTAAACAAGAAAGAATGAAGCCCACCATCTTTCATCTAATTCACTATGAAGTCACATTAAATTTGTCTTTTTAATATTTCTATCCACTCCTCCCCCATTACCACTAACATCACTCAAGTTCTAACTGCTGCCAATGATCCCTGCACTATTACAGTAACCTTCTAATTAGACCATGTACTCTCCAGAATGTAAGCAGAGCCAACTGTAATTGCAAATAGGTTTTATTCACTTTGCTTCAAACTTTTTAATTCATTTCCAATGCTCTTAACATCAAGAAAAACTCTATTCCATCCACCTACTACCTAACTCTCAGCACTATCTAGAAGCTTGTTTGTACTTTTTGCTTTTTTTCAGTTGAGTCACAGTGACTTTGATTTTGTCTTAGATGTTCCTCATGCTCTTGCTTTCTTCAGACACTAGGACCTACTAGTTTCTTCAGGAAGCATCTTTTCTCTCCCTTTCAATAGTTTAACTTCCACTCATAATAGGATGATTATTTTCCTTTTCCGAATTCCCAGACTAAGTAAGCTAGTAGTGTTAATTATCATCTCCTTTCACTTCACTTCAACCCTGTGTTTTCTGTCTTCTCTGTCCCAAGAACTACATTTCTCAGAATCATTGTTCCTGGTTAAAGTTTGCAAGGAGTGATGCTTTCAAAAGATTTGGAAGGTAAAGGAGAAAGAACCCATTATTATCCAAAGCTACTGCCAGTAGACCAAATTGTCAGAGACAGATTTGAGTTTTCAAAGCATTTCTGGAAATCATCAGCCTTTGCTTTAAAAAATATTAAAGAGAAGAATAAAGACACAGAGTAAGTTAGTTATGTATGGTCATGATCATTAATTTATCTATGTGGCACTGTGGAATAAACATCACAGAGAATAGATTATAGTTCATGTTCTGTCACAAATCAGGTGACCCTGGTCATATTTTTGAGAGACTTTCACTTCTGTCATTTAAAAATGAGGAGGTTTTACAAAGAGAAGAAAGGATATGAAGCATGAGAAATTTCTGTAAAGTCCATGGTGATCTCCTTGTTACAATTCTCTTTGCTGGGGTGGAACCTTGTTCTCTTAAGCCCTGAGGCTGACTTTCCATAGTGATTCCAAGAGACTCATCAGTAAGAATTTACTTAGTGAGTTTTGCATAGTCTTAAATTAATCTATACTTAACTACTTTTATATAAGTAAACTACACGATCACTTTAACTCTCAAACTGTACTACTCCAAACTCAGTGTAACACTCATGTATATTTTATAATATCACTTAAAAAAGTGACCTCACACTCACTTTTTTTCTTAACTGGCATTTTTGTGTCTTTTTAGTAAGAATGGAATCACAAGAAAAGGTTGAATTACTAATGTTGCTTTGAGGAGACAGAAGGAAGAGAGAGAGAGAGAGAGAGAGAGAGAGAGAGAAGGGAGGAGAGAGAGAGAGAGAAATTACTCACTAGTATTTTATGTACATTTTATTTCCTCAACTTTCCTAACTGTCCTAGGAATGGTGATTTCTGGGATCTGTCATATTAGCATACCTTTCAATTTTGCATTGAAAACTGTACATGCTATATCAGGAAATAGGAAATTGAGTAGAAATGTTAGTGTAAGATTTTAGGATAACCTGGTTGGCTGGCTTTGGACTGTATTTAATGCTTGCTATAGCTGCCAGAGGCTACAGTTTCCTCCGGTAACGTTAGTTTCAGTCTCCTCAGGTTTTTTGTTTTGCTTTGTTTTCCTTTTTTTTTTTTGCGGGGGAGAGAGGGGAAGAGTGGGTTCTCTATAATGTTCCTTTAAAAAGATTTTTGCAGCTTTTCAACTCTAATCCACAATTATCATTTTGGTGTTTTGTTGATAGGATGGTTAAGTTTGAAGGGGAGGAATATTCTGTAATTTTATGATTAATTCCCAGTCTTTTGTGGGCTGGTGTACTTTGACTTTAAATGTATGTATCTGGATTTGCTTTATAATATACCTGCCTAGTAAATGGATTTAGGTATTCTACGCATAAATTCATGTCCCCTAAGCTATAACAATTGCATTAGTTAAAGCCCAAAAATTTTAAGAAAGGATTTCACTATGACTACATTTATAAAACTTTCTCTTAAGTTGCAAGGTTAGGATTTTGTAGCTACTTGAATCCAGCAAGGACTTTCCTCAGTGGTCCCCCTCTGTTAGTACTATACAACTATTTTACCGCCAGACTTGTCAAAGCTGAGTTGTATCATCACTAGCTACACTCCCCTGAAACGCCTCTATTTAAAATACCCAGTAACCTTCCAATTGCTAGATCCAACTCTCAGGGATGAATCCAAGATGGTATCATTGGAGTTTCCCTGCTTTGCTTTGGGTGGGGGGGGGGGAGATAACCTGAAATCCACCCAGTAGCACACTACTCAACGATGGTCTTGTGACTGGAGGTAAACCGGAAGATCTTTTTGACTTTAAAGGCCTGCATATTTGTAACAGAAAGGACACTGAAGAGTTCCAACTCCCTGGAATAAAAGGTGGGTGTAGAGGGTGCCTGGAGGCTTGGTTCAGGGAGGAACCTAGTGGGTGACAGAACTTTGGGCTTCACTCCTGCTTGGCTAAAAGGCCTGAGGAGGGGATAACTGAGCAATGTGGAGGCACCCCTGAGTGAGGGAAGATACATGCAGAGGAACTGGGGTGAGTCCGTGTAGCAGCTCCTCCCCCCTCCTTGAAATCAGTGAGGCCCGAGCACAGCATTGTGATCCTTCTCCTCCACCCCTGGAAACTAGAACTGTTTTGCACAGTTTGCAGAGAGTTAGGATATGATATTCAGAGCTAAGGGCTATTGGTCATGTGACAAACATAAGCTACCCCCACATCAAATACAACTAACCGTATTCAGTCCCTTCCTAGCTGCCTTACTTGCCAAATGTAGAGCTGACTGAGTGTTTTGAAACCAGGAAAGGTCAAGCATCTAAAATCATAAAGACAGGAAATATTTCAAATACCCACTGGAAAAGGAGAAATTCTGCAAACCTCAAAACCATGGCTAAGGACACTTAAAAAAAAAACCAGCAAGCTTTGAGTCAGCAGAGTGGGCTGATAAAAAAAAGCAACCGTAGCACCTGAGGCTACCAGAGGGAGAGCAGAGTGTGCAGAGCAAAATGTGGGGTGGCCCAGAGGATGGGGGTGTCCTGAAGAGGTGTGGTCACATACTTCTGAATCACCCACAGTATTGTAGACTAATGTTACCTCAAAGAAAATGTTACATGGGTACAATCTGAATATTTAAAAGTAACTGACACGTCCTGTTTTTCAAATTCGTTAAGCATAGATGACAATAAAACCTAACAATAAATGAACTGAATTCTGTTTTAAGTGTTTGTATTCCCTGGCTCTCTACAGCATTTATTACTGGTGGTAGAGTTTTCTATTGTTTTCCAGAGTCTCATTAACTCCCGCTTCTCCTTTCCCTCCCTGATCATTTTTTCCTACTTCCTAACTGGTTCCCATGTATTAAATCCTCATCATTGTTTAAGCCAACTCCTCTCTGTTACCACTTCAGAAACCATATACATGCCTATGTGTTTCAAATCTTCATCTCAGTCCTGATACTTCCTGTGTTCCAGATACACAAATCTACCTTTATTTTCACAAATTCTTCTGACAGAGCATGGACAAGTTTTGGTTTTATTCCACCTATTCCATTTCAAAGTCTGTTCTTTTGATTTTTCTTCTTTTGATTAAATAGGATGGCATTCCAAATGGAAAGGCCTGGTAATATCCTGAACCCTTTTCCCTCTCTTTTACTCATACTCCAGTAAGTCATAAAAGCCTATTAGTTCTATCACAGAAATGTTTCACAAGTTGAAGTCCCCACCTACAGTGCTACTCGCTGTATCTGTAAAATAGATTGATGTCCTGATGACCAATACAAAGTGTTAGTTATTTGGAGAACAATCATAGTTTATTCAAAAAGCCAGACAACAGAAGAGAAACTAGTGTGTCCACAACAGGAATCACAAACACATCACACAAATCCAAGTCTAGCCTCACAACTTCTGGATAATCACCCTCTCTTCCACACCTGGAGGAAATGGTAGGCGTTTTAAGGCTTTTTGGCTGCTGCGCCTCTCTTTGCAGTCTACTCATATAGATATGTTTCTAGCTCCCTCCCTGGTGGCTCAACAGGTTAAGATGACTTAACACTGCAAGTGCTTCAGTGAGAGTTGGATCCCTGGCATTCGAGGTGACCCACATGGTGGGGCAGACCTCTCCTGACCCACTAGCTGTTCCCCTCAGCGGTGTACTTTGTTGATCTGCTTGTTCTGCTCCCCACTCTGTCTCTGGTGAGTTTTCTCACTGCCTCTGCACCTCTGGCCTGTACCCCAGTTCTGTAAGCACAAATAAATAAATCTTTTTAAAAAAAAGTATCTTTCTTGGAGTTCAACATGTATGCCTTTATACAAATAAGCCATAGGAAACTTAAGAACACTTCATTCTGCATATTTCTCTGTTTATTAAATTATAATGTTAACCAGCTCTTATTCTACCCGTATTTCAATAAGCAATAAAAATAAAGTAATTGGAAGGTGATGGTGAAGGTGATGAAAAGCACTATCCAAATAACTTGGTTGTTTTTTGTAGATTCTGATAGAGATTTCTGATAATACATAAACTGATCTGAGATTGAGAACAATGTGTATTTGCCAAGTTTTGAAATGAGATTAAACTGGACTTGAATACTAGTTCTGATGACTCTAGCTCTATGATCTTGAGAATTATTCAGTAATTTTAAGTTTCTTTTTTTAAAGATTTATGTATCTATACATACAGAACTGGGGTACAGGCCAGAGCAGCAGGAGCAGTGAGAGGATTCACCAGAGACAGAGTGGGGAGCCGAACATGCAGATCAACAAAGTACACTGCTGAGAGGAGCAGCGGGCTAGACAGGAGAGGTCTGCTGTGCCATGGGGTCACCTCTCTGGCCAGGGATCTAACTCGCACTGTAGTGGCTGTGGCTAGCTTGCAGTGCTGCGTCCTAACCCGTTGTGCCACCAGGGAGGGCCATGTAAGCAATCTTACATGGAAATGATTAGCATTGTGGAAGTAAAGATATACACATAAGGATATAGAGACATCCTAGAATTACAACATGTGCTCACAGAATTAATCCCCATTAGAATAGAATTTTGGGAAATTTATGTCTTAACTTGGTACTTCAAGTATGGCATTTTAACACATGTAGTGTTGGCAGGGGTATTCAAATTGATCAATTAAAAAGAGTCTTAAAACTCCAGTTTTTATAAAGACCCCAAAAGGATCATATACTGTAATATACGTAACCCACTAATATTAAGGAAATAGGCTAGATTCTATGTTAATCACCAGTTCTTCATTTTGAATTTGGAGGTAAACTAAAACCACTATGGTAACTAGCTCAATAGGTTCCATGCTGACTCAGGCTGGATACGCTGTGATAATATTTCTTTGTCTAATGCAGCCTGACTTGAACTTGTGACTGATTCAGCATCTCTATTATCATTGTAATTAGCCTTCTGTGCTTATCTTATGACTACCTGTACCATACTATTACTTTCTGTCTCTCAAACAGTGCACTCTTCCTGCATTCTTTCTACTACAATAAAGTCTTCTAAGATGCCTGTTGGCAGAGTGTGGCCATTTTTGGACATCGTTGGCAGTAATAATGATATACCCCATCCTGATTAGAGCACTAAGAAGTAGCTGTAGAATATAAACTGTAGCTGTAGAATATAAATATAGAATTTTCCCTAAAAGTATTAAAACTAAAACTTTATCTCATTATTGTAATGTAGGATTTTTTTTTATGTGTGTCATACTGAAACTTAATGAATGTGACTAAGTAAGTTAGATGGTAAGTGTAAAACTTTGAGAGGTCCACAGAAGGTGAAGGACATTATTTTCCTCTGATCCCATGTCTGAAACTCTTTTCCTGCACTGAGACCTGGGAGAATAGACACTTTGTTAAATGCTCTAAAGAGGCTTATTGATAATGCCAACTGCAGTATAGATGGACTCAAGTGAGCTTTACTGAATTATGACATTTTCTTTGTAGGTGTCCAAATCCTTTTATCCTGTGTTGTACTTAATTCTAAGTATATAAGAATATAGGAAATATAAGAAATTAAGAAAAACAAGTCAGAGTCACGTAAACATGTAGTCTTAGTATGAAAGAGGAGATAATGGGACTTAATGAATGTTAGTGGTGACATGGCAGATCTTAAAAAGATGGAAACATGAATTTACCATATATTTATATAGTCTGTTAAATAACACTTGTTTCTTTTTTTACTTCTCTTTTTCTTTTGTAATGCCAAAATAGGAAGAGGAATGAGTTATCTGATAAATTTAGATTTTGCAGACTTGTACATTGATGTGAGTGCTATTGAAATTCATTACTAAGAATGATTTTCAACACACTAAAGTGTCATTTCCTTTCTTCATGGACCAGATGCTGAAATACTATGTGATAAATATAATAGGCTTCACTTGTAAAGAGAGGGAAGTGGATTAATCAGTGCTTCTTCTTTAGGACAGAAGGTAAAAGGGGTTTATTTTAAGGTTTTTCCAAAATTGCTTCTGTTGATTAAATGTGTCTACTCTGTGTGTATGCCTGCAGTGTATGTGATATGTGAGCTGTATAGTATAGATAGATATAAGCAATAATTTCAGGTGGATTTTTCATCTTATCATTAATAATTTGGCTTGGTTAGACAATCAAAGATAAAAATAAAGATTTTTAGCTAAGTTTTTCATGGGTGAAACATTTATGTGCTTGGATAAATGGATGTAAAAGATACTAAAACATTAAGACTGAGCTAGTAGAAATTTCAAGATATAATTGTACATGATTTAGTCAAATACTGAGTGGATTAAAATATGATTAAACATGTTAATTTGTCTCATTTCTTAAATGCTTTTGGTTTTACCCTAATACCTTTCACTACTTTTACTTCAACAAATATTGCTGGTTGGGTAGTAGATCACTGAATGAGATGTAGAGACAGGATACAAATAGAAAAAAATAAACTCTTTGGACTTTAGAAAGTACATGATATAAGCTATATAGTCAATTAGGTATAATATAACTAGCACACCTTAAGTGGAAGATAAAAGTTGCTGTATGTAACTACTTATGGGGACATAGGAGAAGCCACAATTTCTACAATGTGGCAAAATTATTTAAAAACCTATATGCAAATGCTAGTATCTTGTTCATCTTGAAGAATATGTAAGGTTTACATAGCCTAAAAACAGGGTTTAGTATTCTCATTTGACCATGTAAAATTAGTGATAGAAAAGTCACAGAACTGAGAATATAAATTCTTCATGCTGTAGGTAAGAGTTATTTTGTAAGTACACTGTCCATGGTCAAATCTAAGCTTTCTTACTCCCTAGTTGGGTTACTTAGACAACTTAAGTCTTGGTTTCCTAACCTTGTAAAAGGATAAAATACTGCTCTCTACCTTATGGAACTCATGTGAGAAGGAAATAAGAAAAGTTCATATAAAGTATCTTTGAATTTAAAACAATGGAATTCATTTATTGATAGCTGTCTGTATGCCAGGAGAATTAGAAGACTTGTTTTTAATTCTAATAGTTCTTTAAATTGATGTTGTAATCATATTATGTGTATTTCATGATTATATATATTGCATATATAAATTATAATCATATACATTAATTTCTTTTTTTGCCAATGTTTCATAGGGAACAAATGACACAGCCTATATTTAAATAAAACTTCAGATTAAGCAGAAATGGGGTTAATAAAGGGGAAGGGAAGGTGGGAGTGGAAACACGGAGCAAGGGGCATAATGGTATATGGTAAAGGATGGTAGGACAGGGTGTAACATATATCTGATAAGGGGGAACCTATCCCCAGAAATCATAAAGGGCTGTAAATCACTGTTACCTTGATAAGGGGAAAATGAATAAAAGAGATGCCTCCTAAATAAATAAACTTAAGATTAAAATGCTGATGCTTGATTTCCTTTGCCACCCAAGTTGAGCCTGAGCAACTTCAGTGGCAACTTGGAGTGGATGTTTGATTTCTTAATTGTGCCTTGAACATATTCTTTGCATTCAGAACTATTGGATTCACAAATAAGTTAATTTTATTTTCCTATCTATTTTATCTGCTTAAGCAAATCAAAGTTTTTACATTTCAATAATAAGGAGATTGCCTAGTAATGATTTACTTCAAATCTTAAAGATGAAATTATCCATAAAGGTTTGACAAATCTGAATAGGAAACAGCTTCAGAAGAAAGTATGTACACTAGATATGTACTATATTTTAAAGATTATTCATATTTATGTACGGAAAGAGACCCCTGAGATGTAAAAACAATGACTATGAATAAACAATAGCCCAATAAAAATGATAATTGCATGGAAATAGTTACTTTACACTAATAACAAAAAATGTTAAAAGAAGTCAGCTGAGGTGTCATTTAATTCTTTTTTTTTTTTTTTTTTTTTT
>NW_004567115.1:13780632-13811729 GCF_000260355.1 Condylura cristata
CAGGAGAGGTCTGCCACGCCATGTGGTCACCTCCGGGGCAGGCGGGAATCGAACTCATGCGGAAGCGGCTTTTAGATTCTCAGTGCTGTGCTTTAACCCGCTGCGCCACCAGGGAGGGCCATGTCATTTAATTCTTAGCAAAATTTTGATGGTTCTTAAAAAAATTATCAATGAACACTGGTGAATCTGGTTTAAAACTACCATACTCATAAATGACTGGAAACTTAGTAAATTTGTACAGTCTTTTTAAAGAGAAATTAGATAGACTACAATAGTTTTCCTGTTGTCAAGTAGTTCAACATGTGCTGATCAGAAATAAACATTTTAAAAGAAGAAAGTGATTTTGTAAAAATACTTGCAATATTTTTATCTCTATTAGTAAAACATTGTTCTCTAAAGATGAGAGGAAAATATTTAAAAATTGAATTACATTACAGAAAAAATGGCTACAGAAATCAGATATTTGAAGGCTTTTTCCCCTTCTTATGTTAGGTTGATGGGATGATAGAAATTAATATCATTGAAATAAAAACAAGAACAAATAGAGGTCATGTTTTCAAATAAGCTATAATTGAAATTCTAATTGAATTGCAATGTAACTAAATTTGCATGGAAATTTTTTCCTTATGGTTTTCCTCTTGTAGCTTCTGTAAAATTTAGACCCATTTAATAAAAGCTGATATTGCAGAGATATATTTTACTTCTCATGCAAACACGTTCTTACCGGGTAGTATAGAGGCCAAATATTTCACAATTCTTTGTCAGTGTATTGACATTTAGTAGCAATTGTAATTTTATATGAATTTATTTTTACTCCTGGCTTTGGAAATGAACTTAAAAGTATATTTGAATTATGTGAATTCTTCACTAACTGCTAATAAAGCTTAAAGTGCATGTTCTCCACTAAAAGAATTACATTAATAAGAGTGAAGAACTGTGGTAATTTATTAAGTCTAATGCAAGCTTTTGAGACAAAATGAGAACAATGTTGGATTAGGTTCTCTTTTATTTGTTTCCCTTTCCTACTTATAAGCAATTGAGAGAGAAAAAAATTTTTCTCAATATGTAGCAGCAGAATTTTAAAATTTCCACATTAGTGAAATGTGAACTTTTATAGAAGCGTAACTGGAAGTATTAAATCAAATCATCTTATAAAATCTTTTGTCTTTGAGGTACTTGTATGATTTCTTGTACTTTATTTATGAATCTGATGAGTATCTACTAAATACCAGGAATTCTCTGATCATTGAAGTAAAATGAAAACTCCTGCATCATGGATGTATGTTGGATTGGAAAGCAGTTTGGACTCTCACATAATTCACAGACTAGAAATATTTACAGATTAAAAAGTTTTGCCTTTTTATCTAAAGTATTCCCACATAGAGGACTGAATAATATGAAATGATCCCTCTGTATTTAGATGAAAACAGAGTAATGATATTTCAAATAACAGGACCAAAGCCCTAGACAAACACATGAAGAAAGGGCCAGTAAATAGAAAGAAAAGAAAAAAAGTGTCTAATCATATAGTAGATGTAGATAAATAATTATGTGAGTCTATCCATTACAAACTGATTTCAAAGTTACAAAGCTTTGCCATGTATTCCCAATTGCTTTGAACTACAGCTTTTAAATGAATTTAGTTAAATTTTCTTGTTATCTCAGTTTTTAAAAATCATTTATTCACTTGTTTTTGCTTGGCAAGTAAAACTGTCATCTAAATCAAGTAATAGAGTAAATTAAAGAAGAGGAAATGCCAGGAGAGTCCAGATATAAATTACCCAATTTGGTTTCTTATAACAGTCAATTTTCCCAGATAATTGTTTCTTTTACTTTGTCTCTGCCTGAGAAAAGACAATATAAGTCCCATGTTTTCCCTCACTGCTTCCTTCTTCCAAGGTGACCCAATCTTCCAAGGAACAGAGACCTCGATCATATTGACAGGACTTATGTAAAGAAGAATCAGTTTTCAAAATCATACACGTACAAAAATTGTCATTGAAAATGGCAAAATAATTTCTTGGATAATATTTTAAAACATATTGACAGAAGTCAAGTCATAGCCTTATTTGTCAATACCGCTCCCCAGAGTAAACATTTGCATATGAATGTTTTCCTGGACAAGACATAATTTTGGTATCCTGGCTGCCAGAACACTCAGCTAAAACTTTGGCTGTGCTTTCGTCATTCAGCTCTAGAGAAAATAAGAAATGATCAGACAATGCTGGCTTTATGCTAAATTTATCAATGAAACGAATGAAACTGTTTCCAATGAAAAGCCATAAAATATCTTAGGATGGAAAATACTCTTAAAATGTGTTCTTCAGACTGGCAGTAGCAATAGTTTATGAGACTGTATTAGCATTGCAAATTCTTGACCCTCCACCCCAAATGTCAAAACTCTGGGGGTGATACTCATCAGTCTTATTTTTAATCAAGCTTTCTAAATGGTTCTGATGCATCATAAAGAGATATAGGCATAGATTGTGTCATAGAATATAGCTTGTACTTAGGTGATATCTGCGCTGTCACCAATATATGAGAGAAACTGAGGTAAATGATGAGAAAGAAAAGAAATAAAGAGAAAGACATGTACTGGATTGGATTATGTTCATGAGGAATACAGAGAAACAAAGGGGCATATAAAACCAAATCACTCACAAACCTAGATGTCTGCATGTAGCACAGAGGCTACCAGGAGAGGAAGTACTCTGGGTACCTTGGAACTTGTGGTGAGGCCACCTGTGCCGGAGGAGTGTATGATCTATACCTCTATGTCATTGACAGTGTTGTAATCCAGTGTCACCTCAACAGCAAAGTAAATAGAAAAATAAAAATAATAATTTACAAAAGAAGAAACAAAAAGCAGAGTTATGTTTTCCTATGGCTCCTGAATGAGTAGTGAGTATATTTTTCTGAAGTAATAAAACAGATGGCTTGGCAAAAGAAAATCTAGCTCACAAAGCTCTGATAAAAGATAACAGGAAATATTTACTTCAAAATTTGCATAACTATTTGTTTTATCTAAAACCTTTGATAAAAGATTACGGGAAATATTTGCTCCAAATTTTGTAAAACTATTTGTTCTAAGGGAAATTATCATTTTTTTTTTTCCTTAGGGCTAATCAGTTGTTTTCTGTCAGAGGAAATTTTTTTTTTTTAGGCAAATGAGAAAACTCTCTCAAAAACTCACCTATAAATTAAAATATGTATTTACAGATAGAAAGATTTATGAATAGTTTCCATGTAAATCTGCCTTTTAATGTTAAAATTAAAACTATGTGCAGATATAATGCATTGCTATATATGTAAATTTAATCATAGTTATGCCATTGCTAAGATAGTATTTTAATTAGAACTTTCAATTTGAGACATAATGCCTAGACACTTAATGTGTAAGTCATGCATTTTTCTATGTATCTTATAGAAATATGGAAGAGTGGGAAAATTTTCCCAACCATCAAGAGGACATTGATAGCTGTTCAGATTCTGTGAAATTTGATGCTCACACAATGACAGCTTTGATTCCTCTGAGTAAGTAGACTAAGGGTGGGGTACCCTGAGACTGTCTTTAGAATTATTGGCATCATTTGAAATTATAGTCTTGAGACTTATCTTAAATGTGTATGTATGTTAAAACAACATTGGATGAATAGCCTTTTCTCCTGAGACAGAATAAAAATTAACTGAAGTAACAAAACATTGCTTATTCTATAATTCCTCTGACTAAGTCCTGGAGATGGCTATGGCCCTAGCACCATGAATTAATCCTTGAAAAACATGGGTATTAGGGGTCTCCCTGGTGGCACAACAGGTTAAAGAACTGTGTTATGAAGCTCTCCAAAGCCACTGCAGCCCAAGTTCGATCCCCGGCCAGGGAGCTGACACACATAGTGCAGCAGACCTCTCCTGAACTTCTGCTGCTCCCCTCAGTAGCATACTTTGTCAATCTGCCTGTGCTGTTCCACACTCTGTCTCTGGTCAATCCTCTCACCCACCTCACCGCTGGCCTGTACCCCAGTTCTATAAGGATAAATAAATCAATCTTAAAAAAAAAAGGATACTAAGTGCTTATTTTTGTTCCCTAGGACTACTGTAACAAATTAACACAAAAAGGGTGGCTTAAGACAGCTTATTATTAATACCTTATTTCTCAAGGTCAGAAGTCAAAATAAAAGTGATAACAAAGCTATACTAACTTTGAATGTTCTAGAGAGTAATATTTCCTTGCCTCTTCCTAGCTTCTAATGGGATACTAGAATACTAGTGACACAGTGTTTCTTGACATGGCAACTTCATCATTCTAATATCTTCCTCTCTTGCTTCACATGATAGTGCTGTCTTTAAACATCCTCTTCTCTTCTTCAAGGGGCACTAATCATTGGATTAGGATCTCCCTTAATCTAGTATGATTTCATCTTAAATTGACTACTCCTATAACATTATTTCTGGGTAAGGTCACATTCAATGATACCTGGAATGAAGACTTCAACAAAGTCTCTTTGTGAGGCACAGTTCAAACTCTTGCAGAACTGAAAAGGATGCCCCTACAGTTTAAAACAAAAGCTCAAAAGAAACAGTGTTTGGCTGTATCCGTGCAAATTTGTTTAAAACAGGAGGACAGAGGTCTTAGCGTTGTACTAAGCCTAAAACACATTTCATCAAGGGAAGGGGATAGTGTTGCTGAGAAACCAGAGAGACACTTCAGTAGAAGCAGCAGCAAATGCAAAATAGCAGGACTATATGTGAGTTCTGACCTAGACAAGCTTAGAATACAGATTGCACCTTCAATGTATGATGACTCTCTCGTGCTGTGTAAACAAAAAAGGCGAGAATATGAAGCTAAAGGAGAAAAGATAATAGTAATAGCTATCAAAGGTAGAGATGTTGAGAATTTTTGGACGGGAGATGGAGGAATTAGGAATAAAACAAAGGTAACAGACTTTTGGAGAATGATTTAAAGGGTAGAATATAAATTATTATTATTTTTTAAAGATTTACTTATTTGTACATACGGAACTGGGGTACAGGCCAGAGGCTCAGGGGCGGTGAGAGGCTTCACCAGAGAAAGAGTGGGGAGCAGAACAGGCAGATCGACAAAGCACACTGCTGAGGGGAGCAGAGGGCGGGTCAGGAGAGGTCTGCCTCGCCACGTGGTCACCTCCAGGGAAGGCGGGAATCGAACTCATGCGGAAGTGGCTTTAGCTTCTCAGTGCAGGGCTTTAACCCGCTGCGCCACCAGGGAGGGCCGTGGGTAGAATATAAATTATTTTTAAGAATTTTCTCTTTCATTTCCTCATAGAACTTTGCTGAACAATGTCTAAATTTGGGGTTTAAATTTAAGAGTTTATAACCTGTAAACAAAATTTATTTCTTGTTGAACATTAAAAACAATGATCATAGGAGAAAAAAAATTTAGTGGACAAAATTTAGTGGACAAAATAGGAAGCCCAGAGGGTGGGCTTCATCATCCATTCCAAAGTTTAATCAGTGTGTGAATAACTCTGTTTGTCATTTCATTTTTGCATTGTTTTAAAGTATAAAATGTATCTGAAAATAAAATTAAGGTAGAATTGAAAAGAAATTTATTGTGTACACTTAAAAGTAAATTTTCCTCTTGCCTGACATAAAATCTGAAAACAGTTCAGAGTGAATAGTAACCTGATGCATTTTATCTTCACTCATAATACACTTCCATATGAAATAGGGATAAAATATCACTTTGCATATGTTGATATTAATGTGAAAGTTCACAACAAATGCCTCAAAATGAGACCAGGACAACTTGTACAGGAGACTGCCATTTTCATGTGTGTTTAGTTAATAGATACATAAATCAGACATCCACAGTGATATATGTCTTGACTTTTCCTGTCACTATTTCTTTTACTTCACACTCAAAAAATGAAGACCCATTTTTCTTTGCTTTCAGTAAGCTTGGTAGGAACAAGATCATTGCTTCTTGTATTGTTAGGCATCATTTTTCTTCCAACAGGGTTGAATGTGACAATATGGACTGGGGAGTATTAAAAACCTAAAAAGTAGAAAAGTCAGTTTTCTAAATGCATCTTGTGTTTTTGTTTTTTAGGTCCTAAAAATGGTCCTTCCCTTCAGGAGAAACTCAAGTCCATCAAAGCTGCACTGATTGCCCTTTATCTGCTTGTGTTTGCAGTTCTCATACCTGTTATTGGTATCGTGGCAGGTACACTCTTCAAGATTTCTGAAACTAATCAACTCACCCCAGGAGCTAATTATTGTAGAACTAAAAAGAAGCATTCTGGATTTTTTATTTAGGAGCTCCAAAGGAAAACATATCACACACTGTTTCTCAGATTTATTGATTGATGTATCTATTTATTTATTTTCATTGAACAATTGGGGTGTAAGCCAGCAGTGTGGGGGGGGGCGGGTGAGAGGATTCACCAGAGATAAGCAGGGAACAGAACACACACATTTACTGAAATCCACTGCTAAGGGGGAACTGCAGGAGAGGTCTGCTGCACCATGTGTGTTAACTCCCTGCCCAGAACTCAGGCAGTAGTGGGGTTAGCACTGAGACTTTACCCCAAAGTCACAAGGGGGACCCAAATATACTCTTAAACAAACTGTGGTCAACCCCAGAACACCCAACTTCTTCTAATGGTCAATGCAGAATAAGGACAGAAATCTAAAATAATTCATGTGGAATATAAAATAACTAATATAAGAGTTAGGTAAAGAAAAGCTTAAAAATTAACCTTGATAGCTAATTACAGAACTAAAATCTCAAGAAGGGGGGATCATGGGGGAGAAGTTGGAATAAAAAGGGAAGAAAGTGCAAATGGATGGACTATGGTGGTGGACTGTGAATGGCAATAGCTGATGACGGCATCCAAATATTAGCTCAATTAAAATAAATTAATTAAATAAGGGATTCAGCTTTATAGCCATGTTCAAAGTCTCTGAGCTATGAGAGAACACTACCAAATCAATATACTTATTCTAGCATTGAAAATGACTGAAGTTATTTTGTTTCCTAAACCTATAACATGTAGCCAGTAACACTGACAAGAAGCTAAAAATGTTCAGTTCTCATAAATTCACATTAGCACCAATTTACCAGAATTTAGAACAGATTTCAATGTTCCTGTCATACCTGAAAAATAAGAAATGGACAGTCCACTTACAAATTTAATTAAGTTGTAGAACAGAATATTTTTCCAAATGGAAGTAAAATTCAATACATATCTTTACTTGTATTAGAAATTATATATATATGTATATAAAATTTATCCCCAAATTGATTAAAATTTATTTTTTGCACTGATGGATGAAAGAATAAGCTCTATATAAAAACTCTTTTACTTTTAATGTTTTTTACTTTGAAAGATATTTTATTAATTATAAAATTTACTCCATATGCAACTTTTTCTTAGAGTCTCTGTTATAACAATATAATAATATCTCTAGATATTATGTGAATGATTCAAAATGTGGTTGCATATTTGATTAAGTATGTATCTTTAAAAAGAATTTAATGGGAACATAAAAGAGTTCTTTCTTAGAATTAAATTACATAATATCTTAATACTTTGTTATATATATAATTTGCAATAGCAACCATAATTAATAAATTTCTTTAAATAGGGCTGTGAAACAATGTTCTCTAGGATTAAAATTATATTTTTAAAAATATTTATTTATTGACTGATACTGAACTGGGATACTGAACCCAGAGGTACAGGGGCAGTGAGAGGCTTCACCAGAAACAGAGTGGGGAGCAGAACAGGCAGATAGATGAACTACACTGCTGAGGGGAGCAGCGGGCAGGTCAGGAGGGGTCTGCTCTGCCATGTGGGTCACCTCCAGGGCAGGGGATTGAACTTGTACTGAAGCAGCTGTGGCCAGCTTGCAGTGCTGCGTCCAAAAGGTTGTGCCACCAGGGAGGACCAAGATAATATTTTTAATGAGAAATATATAAGGTACCTTAATTTGTTTCTTATAATGTGCCGTGGTCAATATTTCTTTATTCAGAACTGAATGGTAATAATGCACACTTGAAACTTGTATATTATAGTGCATTGTAATTTCAAAGCATTTATTTAAGAAAATGAAATTTGTGGGGTTAAAATACATATCCACACAATGAGGTGCTTTTAACATCTTTGCCACAATTCAACATAAGCAATAGCATTATGCATACCCAGTAAAGATATATAGATATGCACATAGATACTGGTAGTTCTGTTCTATTTTATTTCATTTAATGTTGTAAGGATGTTTAGTTTTGTATTTTATTGTGATATCATTGGTTTACAAAGTGTTACATGATTTAGAAGTACAGGATCCCACTTCAGGTGTTGTTACCACACCTCATGGTTGAGGGCCCTGAAAGTCGGCCCTCAACCATAGTCCATTGTGACCCCTCCTCACTTTACCCTTCCTCTTCTTCTTCTCCTTCTGGTATTGTAAAATTTATAGTCCAGGTTCTAGGATGTGCTAACAGTTTTATTTTATCTGGTCTTTGGTTTGCTGTATTCCACATATAATTGACAATACCTAGTATTTGTCTTTCTCCTCACAGCATTTCACTTAGTATTACTTCTTCTAGTTCTATCCATGTTGTTGCAAAAGTCAATAATTTTTATCAGTTTTATAGCTTAGTGGTATGCTATTTTGTGCATATACCACATCT
The DNA here is from genome assembly GCF_000260355.1 of Condylura cristata. NCBI lineage: Eukaryota > Metazoa > Chordata > Mammalia > Eulipotyphla > Talpidae > Condylura > Condylura cristata. The sequence goes on from NW_004567115.1 coordinate 13,789,307, forward strand.
TAGTCTGCTTATCTGTCCTTGGTCACTTAGTTTGTTTCCACAGCTTGTCTATGTAAATAGTGCTTCATTGTTAATATTCCTGCTTATTAGTCTTTTTGCATTGTTCAGATAGATACTTAGGAAATGAGTTGATAAATCAGATGTAGATTTTCCCTTTCTGGAATACACATCATTATCTTATATCATTTCTTCATAGGGTCAGATAATTCTTGAGGTGTTTCTTCATGCTTTTTTCTTTGCATTACTCATTCTTATTCTACCTGGATCTTTTGTGCATTACCATCTTGAGGTAACTGATCTAATTTTCCGTTTGTTCTCTTCTACTTCCATAGCTTTCTCCAGAGTTGTTTAATCTTCTTTAATGATCATTTTACATTGTGCATTTCCATTATCTTCTTATTTAAAAATTCAGTTTCAATATTCTTTTCATTACTTTTGTTTCTCAAAATTTTGTTTTTCTGAGTTTTCATATCTTTTATCCATTTTCTTCCATTCCTTCGAATAGTAACTGAACTCTATCTGATAGGAAGGCAAGATCTCTCATATCTCTGTGGTTGGATTCTGGAGATTTGTTCTTTCTGTGCTGAAATATTCTCTTGAGGACTCCAGACGGCATGTGTTGTGCTTTCCATTTTACCATTTTATTGCTATGTAAGCTGCCACCTATTTTTTGAGTTGGCATAGTGTCCTCAAGGTGAAGATCTTCCACTTCTCTAGGAAACGCAAGTCATGTTGGGGAAAACTGATCTGCAACTGTTGAATTAAGCCTTGGAGTGAGTGATGTGAAAGTGTCTACACTGGAAATTAGTATGCATGGGCAGTCTGCAGTTGTGGCACCCTTCAAAGCCCTCCTCTATGGGTTTTCAGACCTGTGTCTGCACCTGGTGCCATGTTCTCAGTGCTGCTTTACCGGATCTTTCTGAGTCCCAAAGCAGTGTGGACAGACAGAGCTATCTCATATGCTGTATTTTTCACTGCAGACCCTGCTTACCTGGCTGTGGTCTACATAGCCTCTCTTTACCTGTCTCTTGTTTGTAGAGTTGAATTTCCTCAGTGTGCCTTCTGTCCCCTTCAGGATGGGATGGGTCTCCAATATGCAGGAGATTTTCCAGTTTCATCCCAAGTCACGGGATCATTGAGGTCAGTGCTTCTCTGAGCAACCTTAGATTGTTTCATGAGGTCAGTGCTTCTCTGAACAACCTTAAACTATCCTCTGGGGAGCGAAGCAGGGAACTTCCCTGAAATTTTTGCATTTTAATTTTAGTCCTTTTTCCTTGTACCCTGTTTATGCTATGTGAGTCATGTGCCTTATCTCACTTCTCCTCAGCACCATTATGTTGAAATGGTTATTAGGAGTCGATCTTTATATTCTGGTAGCTGGATACTTTAACACCAAGTTCTCATTTATACAACTAATCTGAGCTACGAGGAACTAAATGTTTTCTTGTTATCACATTTAATTATGAAAAACATAGAAACCAGTACTCTGGCCATATCAATTTTATTAATGAACAGACAGGTTTTTTTTTTAAAGATTTATTTATTTATTTATTCATATGGAACTGGGGTACAGGCCAGAGATGTGGAGGGTGAGAGGATTCACCAGAGACAGAAAGGGGAACAGAACAGGCAGATTGACAAAGTACACCGCTGAGGGGAGAAGCGGGCGGGTCAGGAGAGGTCTGCCTCTCCATGTGGATCTCCTCCGGGGCAGGTGGGAATGGAACTCATGCGGAAGTGGCTTTAGCTTTTTAGTGCTGTGCTTTAACCTGCTGCGCCACCAGGGAGGGCCTCTGACATAGTTTTTAACATGTATGTGTATATGTGTGTGTGTCTTGTGTGTGTATATATATATGAATAGTAGCAATAGACAAAGAAATAGAGAAAGCAATATAGTCAAATCTTAACGTTTATTAACTAATCATAAAAATGTTTATTGCCTATAATTATGTATTTTATTTTTATCTGCAAAATTAATGTTTATTTTTTTATTTTTGAAACTATAAACATACTACTTTAGATACATTCAAATAATTAGTTTGTTACAGACATTTGCCCATTTGGAGATACATACTAACACCCCAAAATACCATTTACTAGATATATTTTTACTTAGGAAACAGCCACAGTTTGTTCATCAAAACATTTACTACATTAGTGTAAACAGAAGCAAGCTTAGAGGTTAGATTTTGTTAAATAAAACTGGTAAGTCACAGAATTAAAAAAAAAAAATTAGGTCATTTTCTCTAACATCAGGCCTGAGAAGTGAGATACAATATACTTCAGACTCTATAATTTTCTATATTGTCAGTCAACTGCATTAGCCAAAAGATTCATATCAGCAGCAACTCAGAAAAAATTGACAATCCTGTAATAATTCTTATGAAAAGTAGATAAAGAATACTGTTTCACTCTCAGCAAAGTATCTATTATCATACAGATAATTTATATTATCATACAGATAATTTATATGAAAAAATACAAATAAATCTCTTTTGAAATAGTATTCAGAATGTAAGAGTGGATTGGAATATAGTAATACAAAAGGAAATGGTGTGGGATGGAATAGTGCATGCCTTTAGATGTAAGTTGTGACTGTTTATTTTTACTTAAATATGCAGCTCAATTCCTGCCTTGGGAAGTGAAGAATTGTTCGGCTGTTTTAAAGAATGTGAATGACACAGGAATAGGAAACAATTATGACCATGAAATGAGATTTCAAGAAGTTGTTGCAGAGCAAATGAACAACATGGAAAAGAAAATCCAGTATATTTCAGAATCAGAATCGGATCTCATAAAATCAGAGAATTTCCAAAATTTCAGCATGATGAATGACCAAAAGTTTAATGACCTTTTCTTCCAGCTAAGTACCTTGGCTTCCACAGTACAGGGACATGGAAGCACAATAGATGAGATATCTAAATCATTAATAAGTCTGAATACCACATTAGTTGATTTGCAACTCAATGTTGAAACACTGAATACCAAAATCCAAGAGAATTCATTTAAACAAGGAGAGGTAAGACGTTTTGTAGAGAATGGTTACCTGCTGTGTTTGAATCTGTTTAGACCTTATCTTCTTAGGTAGGCCAGAAAAACAAAAGTTAGGAACATTCTGTCAAGGTCACCTATTTATGTTGATTCAGCTAACAGTCTCATGAGAGGATTTGAAGTAAATTTAACAAATGCATGCATTCTCTAGATTCTCAGCTAAGGAGGGATTTTTTTTAAATGGATATTGACTCTTTTAAGGAATTTTAATTTTATAATTCTTGTTAGATATTTCTTTAAACTGTCTACACCATTCAATTTTATATCACCATAAGAAATCATGAGAGATTTATAAATTTTATCTGCATTTGTAAATTTTACAACAGATCAGGAAATCTTATTTACATGGATAACCTAAAAATCAACATTTGTATACAGTTTATTTTGCCACTCCCAAGATTTATCTAAAAGTCTTTATGTGTAAATATAATTATAAACAACTTTTTATTATAAGGATAGGATCAAATACACAAGACAAGAAAATATGACATACTTTAGAACAGTTTTTGACAAACGTTTCTTTTTTAAGGGCCAGGTAAACAGTTCAGTCTTTAAGGACCACATGGTCTTTGTTACAGCAACTCAACTCTGTCACTATTGTGCAAAAGCAGCCATAGAAAATATATAGACAAATATGTAAGAGTATGATATAATTCGTTTTTATTTTCAAAAACAGTCTTTAGCCCATTGCTCATTATTTTGTCACTTCAACTCTAAACTATCCTGATGCCAGCCCTTTATGTTTATATTTATGAGTTATTTATTTGAAAGATTATAATAAATATTGGGTAATTACAATTTTTTACTCTCAGGGAAAAATTAACAACTCAAATTTCACTACTTAAGTGAAAAGCTAATTTTTATATTACAAGATATCTAAGGCTTAAACTCATAATTAAAGTCTACAAAATTAACTTTACTAGCTAACCAATGATTGAATTGTTGTAGTAGGTATTACTTAAATAGACCCATTCTTAATTGATGGGTTTATTTTCTGTATATATACCCTATTATACAGTAGAACCTTTTAAAAATGAATGTCACATAAAAAGATATGTTTAGAGACATAAGAAGATATGTCTCTAGAGTTAAAACATCAAGTGAAAGTCAACTAAAATATTCACTAGAGAGGAGACTAGCCAGGTTGAAAATTAATATACATATTTACTATTTATATAAAGTGCCATCACTCAGAACTTTTACATTTTCACATGGTTCTTATCTTAAAATACTACAAGGCAATGACATTGATATTTAAATATGGAAATTCTGCTGAGCTTCAAAGACAATGTCAGCCTTGATATTCTATGTCTATTTTATAGTACATCTTGCAAAATCTGAATGCCAGTGTTTCCCATATGGTTAATAAATATCTAAGCATTGAAAATACTATGTAAATATCAAATATGAAAAGGTTAAAGAAAATGTAAAAGGAAAAAACTATCCATTGAGTTGAAGAATATAGGAGACAAAGGTAAATAAAAGATCAGTTTTAGAAGTAGTAACTGATTCAGTTGAAGGGAAAGAAAAAGAGAGAACAAATATCACTTGAAACAGAAGAATAGTGAAATGAGGTGAGGGAAAAGATTAGCAAGGTGGAAGAACACATATATTTTGACATATGTATAACTGATAATAGAAACAGCTCTCATATATTCAAATAATTTTGTGGGGAGGAGGAGAGGTATGTGAAAATTCAGCCATTCAGTCAAAAAGGAAATGCTTAAAAATTAAAGAGTTACTACTAAAGAATGCTTTAATTTCCATGTTTGTATTCAATTATGTTTCTATAATATCTTAAAAAAAAAAAAAGCAAAAACCTGACTTCCAGAGCTTCTTAAAGTTAAATATTTGAGAATTACATGGTAACAGAATTGTGATACTTGTATTTCACAGGAGATAAAAAAGTTAGAGGAGCATGTGTACAATGCATCAGCAGAAATTATGTCTGTGAAAGAAAAACAAGTATATTTGGAACAGGAAATAAAAGGAGAAGTAAAACTACTGAATAACATCACTAATGATCTCAGACTGAAAGATTGGGAACATTCTCAGACATTGAAAAATATCAGCTTAATTCAAGGTAAAATATCTTCTCAAATTCCTCCAGAAAATAATATACTATAATACTGTGATAGATAGGATTTGGGTATTCAAAAATCATATGATTTAAAATAGTTCTGGAGAATGCATTTATTTTAAATATTGAAAGGAAGGGATTTTTAGATCATCACAAGACATGGTAACAGTATCCTGGTATCTATAAATAAAAGGGACAGAAATTTAAAATTCTCTAAAGATCTAATGAGTAATTGTTCCAAACATTCCATATGTACTTAAGAAGGATATGAGTTTTCTATAAGTCACCACATTTTCCACCTCTTTGTAAATCAAGCTTGTTAATTCTATTTTTCTTTTTAAAAATCCAGTCTTTCTTACTTCTTACCTGCTTTATCAAGTAGAAATATCTTTTGAATACTCCAAAGTACAGTGAATTTGTTCATTTTTCTTTACTTTCTGGTAGTAAAATGATTGAATTTTACTTGCTATTTTTTAAATAAATATATACTTGTATATTTTTATACTACCTTTTAGTTATTATTTACATCTTAAATATTTTGAACAGTTTTTAATTGTGGAATCTGAATATCTCTTTTCACTGTATTTTTTCTGTCTTATTTTGTACTATTTTTTGTTTAGTCCTATTTCCTTGTTTTCTCTTCTTGTCTACTTATAAATTAAGATATTTACTCTTTTAGTCTATCCCCTTACCAACTATACTAAAAACATCTTCAGCTTCATACCGAAATATATAAGGGACTTAAAATGCTTTGCTGATAACCACTTTTCCTGGTTTCCTGTTGTTTCTAAGTACAGTTCATTCAGTTTTATAATTTTTGACATTATCATTTTTCTTATATTATACAGATAACATTTATTTGGATTTGTCCATGAGTTTATGAATTCCTCCCCATTCTAAATACATCTTAGACATATTTCTGGGATACTTTTCTTCATCCTGAAGTATATATTAATAATTTGGAAACTTGTTAGAGGAAGTCTGTTGGTAATGAGAACTCCTGATTTCATTTTCTTTGTTTTGCCCTTGATCTTTAAAATTGTATTACCACATACACATTTCTCAAGTTGATAGCTAGTTTTGCTATTTCTATCAGTATTTTGGCAATATAATTTCCTAACTTTGGCTTCACTTATTGTGTTAAAAATGACCTCTTCCAATGTGCAGGTTCTTCCTTGTCTTTAATACCAGTGATTTAACTAACCTTTTAATATTGATGTTTTATCCCTTTAGCAATTGCTTTAATTCCTATAGTCATAGATTTAAATCTGTCATCAGTTCTGGAGCATTATCAATTCTACTTTACTGGAATGTCTTTTCTCACAATTCCCTATTATTTCTTATGTAACTCAAAATAAATTTGTGTTAGATCTTCATTTTCTACTATTCATATCTGTTAAGTTTTGTTTTATAATTTTAGCACAAAATTGTTTTTTTCTCATTTTCTTTTTTACATTCATTTAAAGTTCATTTATTCACTGTATTTGTTTTAGGAGTATGGGCTCAAAAATCTATAAAAATTTGTTTACACATAACAAAAATAAAATTTTAAAATTTTATCTTATTAGTAAGAAAAACAATAATAATAATCTACCAGTTGCATCTTGGAGTAAGTTGCTACTTACTCCAAGCCTTTGAAAACTATCTTTGATTTCTCTCTTTATATCAATTCTACATGAGTCCTGGTTATCTTTTTAATATAATTTTTTTTTTACTATCTCCTCTACTACCATCATAGTTGAAACAATCTTGTGAGTGACCTCAATTAGTTTCCCTGATTTTATTTTGAATCCCTTTGGAAAGAACAAGAGTACTATAAAATATCTATTTTCTCTTATGCTTGAGATACTCTAGCGTTTTCCCATTGGATTTGAAATAAAATCTGAATTACTTGGTCTGCCACTCAACTACGTAATCTTCCCTTATTTTCTGATCTCCCCTCCTGCATTCCCTCTGTCTGGCTTGGAATCCCAAAGCATGGTATACTGCTAAAAAGTGTAAGTCAGTAGGAGGAAGTATTAGTTTCAGTTCCTGCTGTTCATTTCCTTCTCTCTCTAAAAATATTTTTCTTTTAGATATCTGCTCCTCATTGACTCCACTCAAAGTCATCTTTTAGATAATTTCCTCCCACTTCTTATACTACTCTTCCATCTTTATCATTATTTACTTTAATATCCTCATCACACACTACACCCTGACATTGTTTATATCCACAATTGCTTATTATTTCATGTTCTTATGATTTGTAGTCTGTAATAGAATGTGAGCTCCTTGAAGATGGACCTTGTCTCTCTTATCTCTCTTTCTCTACCCAACATCTGTAAGACTACCTAGAATATAGCTGGTAACAAATCACGTATGTGGTCAATGGGTAGTAAAACTACAACTTCCTTCTTCTTTTTTTTAAAGATTTATTTATTTATACATACAGAACTGGGGTACAGGCCAGAGGTGCAGGGGTGGTGAGAGGATTCACCAGAGACAGAGTGGGGAGCAGAACAGGCAGATCAGTGAAGTGCACTGCTGAGGGGAGCAGCAGGCAGGTCAGGAGAGGTCTGCTGCCATGTGGATCGCCTCTGGGGCTGGGGATCCCACTCACACTGAAGTGCCACCAAGGAGGGCCTAGCACTTCCTTCTTACTAAGTTGCTATTTGTAATAGAATTACTATTTTTACAGGTTTGTTTTTGCTATTTCTCTTAGAAACTTTAGTTCTTTTCTTTTTGTATTGTTTGTCCTCTTGATACCTTTCAATATTCTTGTGCAAACTATTCTTATCACTGCCCTGCCAGATGATTTGAGTAGCTTCTCAATCATTTCCTGTCTCCATCTTTCTGATTATAATGCTTCCTACACTCTTTGTGAATGCAGCTGTCCTAAAGGGAAAACCTAGATTCTAAAATTCTCTCTGTTACTTTCTCACATGGCATATATTGTTCTCTGTAGCACTCAAGGTCTTCCATAATGTTTCTTAACTATACTTGAATGTCTCATTTCCTTTTTTTCCCATTTTGATGTCAAATATTTGACTGATGTTTCTGTTTTTCTAACATGCCCAGTCCTTTTTATATTGTGTCTTTTGCGTCACTGAAACAGCTACCACCTTCTGTTTGTATCTGAAAATGTTTTATCTATTATCATATTAATTGAACATTTAACCTCTTACATAGAACCTTCTCTGCTCCATCAGTCATACTCCTGCTGATATTTATGCTTTGCTCACTATGAAACATTAAGTATTCTTTCACAAAAGAATCCTTATACTACATATCATCATCTAGTAAAATGTTATTTCTCCTTGGGAACATTTCCTTAAAATTAGTGAATATTTTATATAGTATCTATAGTATCTGGTCATAAAATAAGTTTTTGATAAATATTTATTAAACTATAACCCAAAGACAAATTGTATAAACTGATATTTTTTCATTTGTCAGTATTAAGATTAGAAAAAAAAAAACTACCTGGGTTTATTTTTCCAGTAAACTGGGTAATTATAATTTATGATATCTATGATTTCTGAATATTTTAATCAGCATATTTTTTGTAGATATATAGAAATATTGACTTTCCTTTCATTAATTTATTCATAGAGAGGGAGCCAAGTTATAGATTTTATATGTATGTTTTAGAGAGGAAATTATTGATGACAAATTAGTGCTAGAGCATTTACCAATGATTCCTGTAACTTTACAGTTAAAAGTTATTAAAGATGAAGAAAAATAGTGTGAGTTTTATGGCTGCTTGAATTAGAGCTGACATATAGTATTCTGTCCATTTATTGAGGCACAAACATGGTTTTTGATGTGATTATGGAACAGGATTTTGAAAAGTATAATAGTAACTCAGAACAAAGATGGTAACTGCAATAGACTCCTAAGTTCTTTATTTTCCCCAATATATGCCAGAGTAGATGGCCACATTTCTTTGTAGTTGGATATCATATGCATACACATACATGTGTATTACATGAGCTCTATCACCTATAAGTAAATGTGTCTACCTATATATCCAGGCACAGAAGTAAATATGAAAATATGAAGGTAGAACAGATAAAATATTAAAAAAAGCTCCAGAATAGTCCAGTTTCAGAATGATGAGGATATGAGCTACAGCAGAAGACCATTTTTGAAAGATTGATCACGTTTGGAAGGTATCAACAGTATGTTGATAATGTGACAAAATTTTTTACATATCAAGTTGAGATTATTATATCGTTTGTGTAATTCTATCACCCCCAAATATCAAAAGACACTGAAAATGTTTACTGCAATACTCTCCACAGGTTGTTCTAGTCAATAGAAGAGATAATATAGTGTATAATATATAAAAATGAAAATAGGTAAGATAAATGTTGCATGGAGTAAATCAGCAATACAAATGTAACATACTTAGAATTCTTTACAGAAAATACTTTTTTGTTTGTTTGTTTTCTTATTTGGATTTGAATACCTGGCATCACTATTTTTTTTTTTTTTTAAAGATTTATTTATTCATTCATACAGAACTGGGGTACAGGCCAGAGATGCGGAGGGTGAGAGAGTTCACCAGAGACAGAGTGGGGAGCAGAACAGGCAGATCGACGAAGCACACTGCTGAGGGGAGCAGCGGGCGGGTCAGGAGAGGTCTGCCGCGCCATGTGGTCACCTCCGGGGCAGGCGGGGATCGAACTCATGCGGAAGCGGCTTTAGATTCTCAGTGCAGTGCTTTAACCCGCTGCGCCACCAGGGAGGGCCCTGGCATCACTATTTTTATAAAAAACTAGAGATTCTTTAATTCGCAGGTTCATAGATAATAAGAAGTATTTGTTATAGTTGAAATAGTAATTGAACATTAGAGCTATATATAGCTACTATATATAGATACATCCAAATAACTAAAAGGATCCAAACTGCTTATGAAGAGTCCCACTTTTTACTTATAAAAAAATAATGAAAACTCAGTCTCAAGAGCCTTGATCTAATCTGTAAGTCCCTTGTTTCCTGCCTCACACATTTCAGTTTTTCTTAGAAAATCTGTCTTACTTTAGAGGCTTAATTACTAAATCAAAGTCTTTGCTTGTGCACTTTTTTTTCCTTCAAAACACCATCCTTGAGTATTGTGAATTTGCTTCCCTTCAATTTACTCAGCAAAATTCAGGCTGCAAATTGAATCTTTCTGTCCTGCTTGCCCCTCCTTCATCACTGTGTAGAGATGAATGAACTGCAGCTGTGTTCGTGGTGTAGAAGATAAACATCCTTTGTTGGTAAGAACTGCATTCAGTTTGAAAAAAGAGATGCATACAAATTTCCATTGATGAGGAACCATGACATTTCTTGTGCAACACCTAAATGTATATCTGCAGTGTTATGCAACAGCTTAAACTTTGCTAGTTAGTTCCTTAATGCCTACTAGTGAATAGTTTCCAAATTGTTTTGTAAAAATATGTTTAGTCAAAAAATTTGCACGCGCAAGAATGAAATATTGTTATATCATAAATGTAAATGTTATGCATTTTTCTTTCCTCATATTTTTTCTAGGTTTTATTTTTTTCAATAAAAGAGTTGTTTTTGTAATGAAAATGTAATAAAACATTATGCCCAGAGTGGCATGTGAAGAGAAAGGAACTATGTGTCATTGGAAAAAGCAATGACATCTTGAAAATTTTAGTACATAGGGAAGGAAGGTCCTATAACCCAACTCAGACCTTGCAAAATGGAATGTATCAGGAAATGGACAAAAGGAGGGACAAAGAATTCAAAAGAAGCAGAGAAAATAAACAGGATTAATTTATTCATGAAATGACATTTCTACTTATATGGTCTCATCTTAGACTCACTCATATATTAATCTCCTCACCTTACTGAAATTTGTAAACCAGTGTTCTTTAGCCGGTGATGCTAAATATAATTGAATATTGTCTTTGGGTTATGTTTGTGACTGAAGCACAAAATTTGAAAACACCTCTTTTAAACCATGATTACTTGATTATTTTATGGTATATCCAGAATTGTTTCTTTCTTTAGATTTAAAAACAAATGTTTAGTCTTCTGCTTTAAATGAAAGTAATTAAATGAAGTATCAGATTGTTCTGTATACTCCATATGAAAGTGGGAACACTACTTAAAACTACCTGTAAATTCTAAAGACACATTTAAATTATAATCATTCTAAAGAGGTGGTCACTTCTCTAGGCATAAATCATTAATCAGTACTCAGGGGACACCTGGGAACACGTGAAGGCAAGTAGTCAAAAATGTTCTTGGAAGCTTTCTGATTTATTTTATAATATCTACATTGGACCTTCCTGGTGGTACAGAGGGATAAGTCTCAGCATTATCAAACTACCACCAGCCACTGCAGCACAAGTTTGATCTCCAGCCAGGGAGCTAACCCACACGGCTCAGCAGACCTCGCCAGTCTTGTCTGTTACTCTCTCCAGCAGTGTATTTTAGTCAATCCACCTGTTCTTCCACTCTGTGGTGAATCCTCTCACCCCACCCACCTCTGGCCTACACCTCAGCTCTTGTATGCATAAGTAAATAAAAGAAATCCTAGAAATATCTACATATACAAAAAAATTATACTTAATATTTTACTTCAAAATGTACTCCTTTATTTATTTTTTCCTTCCTACATTCATTTTTTTTTTCATATCTCTTCCATTTACTCAGAATTCTTGTTTTTCTCATTTGACCCATTCTTCAAAGTATTCTTCACATCCTAATCAATAATAATTTTTGAACAATGACTACTCATGTTCATCTTCACCATTCTAACAAATATCTGAATTTATGGTTGTTTCCACCATGTGGCTTTTGTTTGTCTGTTATATATGGTTTTTGTTTTCCTGGATGCTATTACACATGAGTTTCAGGTCCCTAATTATATGTTTTCCACACAGAATATTTCCACACTATATTCCAACAGAATATTATGAAATTTGCCTAGTAATACTGTACACAACACTAGATTTGTTCTATCAATGTCTCAATCTTTTCTATGCTCCTAGGTTCTGAAAACCTGCAAAAGTGCTAAGCACATATAAGTTCTTAATACCTAATTAGGCTGTCTAATTTAGAATCACCTCATCCTTATCAATATGGATGTTATATTATTCAATAGTAGAATATGGCTCCATTCAGGAATGTCCATCATATTCATTTTGTTATTGTACAACAGATGAAAGACTTTGTATTTACTTATAAAAAACTGTCTTAACACATGACATCTATTTATCTATGCTTTTAAGCTCTGATCATTTTACAGGGGAGGAGAGGAAAACAAGATCAAAATGGGGGTAGGAAGAGCGCATGGGACTATTGTGATGGCACATAGGTGAAATGGTCGTGGGAAGTCCTGTAGTCCTCAGGATTACAACTGAGATGGAAAAATGTACAAAATGAAGAATAAAGTAAAAAGTATATAAAACAACAAAAACTATGATCAGTAATTGTAATTCATTTTTTAAAGGTCCGCCTGGCCCCCCGGGTGAAAAAGGAGATCGGGGTCCCATGGGACCAGCTGGTGGCCGAGGCCTTCCAGGAGTAATTGGTATGGTAACAGTAACTACTTTAGTATATACTACAGGGTTAGGCAATGTACCTCTATCTATGTGTGTAGGGGAAAAAGCTATATGATGTATTCACTGTGATCATGTATGTGTTTGGGGGATATTAAGTGTATTAGTAGCCTAAGGAATGTAATATTCGAAATGAAGAACACTGGCTCCTGATTTTTGAAGGAAGTTTCATGTTTTAGCTGGAACCATTACCTGGGGGAATTCTTTAGCTTAGGGTTTCCTATCTGTATAATTGACTACAAACAGTATGTGGCAGATATAAATTTAGTTTGCACTTGAAGCCTAGGAAAATCAAATTTGCATTGAGTGTATTTGCAAGTTTGTATTTTCTTAAGATACAAAATATACAATGAGTCAAAGGCAAATTATATTGTATTCTTATATAGCCACTAACTATAATATATCTGCTTAAACCTACAAAATTTGAATGTGAATATTGACTAGAATACAGAATGCTTTTGCTTTTACCAATAGCAACTATCTGTATTTTACTTAGAGCAAAATTGTTTCAGATTATTTGTCTCTGTGTTGTTATCTTGAAAAAAAAAATTTGAAAGAAGATAATAAAAGACAGAAAAAGAGAAAGGGCATGAACTTTCCTTGCTTTCAAAAAGTACAGAAGACAATAACACTTATGATTGTCATGTTGTTCTTGGCTGCAAATCAAAGACTGCATGTTTTTCCGAGAGTGGGGAGTATGTTGCATGATATAATTATAACAAGAAGGGTTTTTGCTTCCAAAAAATATCTAATACTGTATTTTGCAATTTTTCTGTTTTTGTATTATATAAAAATATTTTTGAAATATGTTTTTATTAGTTGATATTGCATCAGAAAACATGTTTAAGGAAAACCATACATTTGACACTTGCTTGACCTTTAATTTTCTGTGCTTAATATATATGTAATAAACATTTATATACAGTTGTATATATATATAAAAGTATCATATATATAGACATATATACAGATACATATCTATATATATATATATAAATATAAACAGTAAAACAATTTACAGTTTCACACACACACACATAAACACACACAATTGGTGGCTTGTCAGTGTAACTGAAAGAAACTACGGCCAGATAAGATTTTTAAATCAAAGAAAATATTTCTGTTTTACTAGTACCAGCAGATCTTAACCATGGTACATTAATGTCATAAGCAGGGGAAGTAACCAATATATTTTATCAACTGCTAGAGCTGCTATTGTAGAAGGTCTGTCAGCTCCTCCACTATAAATTGCAATTGTCAAAGCTTTATAACTCAACCATAGAAGTTCAGTCTGGGCTACAATTTGGCACACAAAACTTCATCTTGGGAGCATCTTTTAGAACTGTTTCTGAACATATATATATAAAATAGAAAGAGGGGTTTGAAAGTCTCAGCTTTAGTTAATGCCACAAATACATATTATTGTAAAGCTTCTTTGATTCTTTGAGTGTTTATTTAGTCTGTTGCTAATGATTCTGCTTGTTTACAAAAATACACATTTTCCAGTTTTTCATCAAAATGAGTTATATTTGATTATAGAGGTAATACATTGATTTGTGATTATTATGTTTTAATTTTATTTGTTGCAAAAGTAAAACTATGCAAGTCAAGTATCTCATCCAGTGAATTCTTCCCTATTTGATTGCTACAGTTAGTTCTTTGTCAGATTGCCTGATTGTCCCTTACTTCATAATGGAATTAGGCGGTAAAGCTTATTTGATGGACTATCCTGATAATTCAGCTTCTTCATTTGAGCAAGTTCACTCAACCTTTCTCCCCCTGCATACATTCACTTGAGCTCACAAGAATGAGCTTGGCATAACCAAAGTCACCAAATATTATTAACATCAGCTTCAGTTTCATAATACAGTACAATTCATTTCAGAAAGTCATGTCCTTGGAAGCATACCAGTAGAATGACTATCTTTTTTCTCAGAAAAAAAAAATTGTACTGAGCATTTTTCCTGTGCCTGGATCCACAAGGCCCTGTGGATCCTATGTGCAGGTGTGAAGTATGTCTGCTTTCACAGAACTTGTAGTACATGGAACTGTGTAAGAATGATGAGTGTCATAGTCAAGGAACTTCATTTCATCTGATATACCTTGGAGACACTTTTAGGGTTATCCCCCAGGAGAGAAAGGATACCACCTTGATGCAAAAGAACCTTTTCAAGCCCATTTTGTGGATTATTTCCTCCCAGTGGGAACAAAAACAGGACCATCTGACTGGTAGAAATGAGAAAGGCTATTTACATAAGGTACCCTGAGAGGTAACCAAAGGCTCCTTTGTCTGCAAAAATTCCATCAACCAGCTGGTTTTTTTTTTCCTTACATAACCTGAATTATCTACTGGCAGAATCATGCCTCTGGAGGGAAATATAAAGTCCATCCTAACTGTAGCTATTGGAAGAAAGAAACCACATTTTAGTAATGTTTATATGCATGCAGTTCTTTACCCTGCACCACCTGTCCTCCCAGTCTGTGGCCCAGAAAGTCTTCCCAGGCAGCAACAAGGATAGTGCTCCCTAAATGTATAGTTAGGGAATATCGCCAGCTGCAGGCTATAGTTCTATGCCTGATTAGAGAGAGCAGTTTTCGTTGGGAGGTAACAAGGACCAATGGGGGGGGGGAGAAGTCACCTTTAACTATGTGCATATTATTAAATAAAACTAAATTTAGCCACCTTTACAAAAGGCTGGTGAAAATGATGATTATATTCCTATAATGATGAGGAAGAATGAGGCGGAAGGGAAAAGAAAAGAGGGACACAGGAGAAGGGAAAGAGAAGAGCTAACACACAGCATTCATCCTGTGGCTGGCAGTTTGCTAAGTGTTTTACGTGTATTAGCTCTTTCAGTTATCCTCTCAAACACATGATGCAGACAAATAATATAACCATTTTACCAAAGTGCAGGGAGGAGGTTAAATGACTTCCTCAAGATCAATCAGCAGCTGGTAAGTGGCAGGGTGAGTGTTTGAACCCAGATGGGCCTGATTGCAGGGTCCATGTTCTTAACCTGTCTGCTAAACCACAGGAAAAAAAAGGCTAAGTGGAAAGCGAGGAAACCAGCCTGTGTGAATAATGATCAGACCAGCCTAACATGAACAGTTTGATCTCTTTGGTCTTCAGTTCCTGCTGCTACAAAATGATAGATTTAGGCAGGATAATGTGTATGGTCCCTTGAAATTCTAACATTCTGTGGCTCAGATTCTGTATAAAATTTAATTTTGTTACCTGTGCGTTAGAGACAGGTGCCAGACCCTTCTCCCTTGCCACAGATTATTGCAGAAAATTAGCTAATTTCTATCTGACCGGCTCAAAGAATCTGTTGTCTTGGAAAAAATTTCATAATAGTGCTTATATTTACAGTCACATTTTCAAACCTCATTGAACAAACAGGTCACATAATATATAGACGATAGTCCACTATATAGTCTGATTCAACATGTCCCATGACAGAGGTAGAGGTCTAATGAGCAAGAGACTTCAAGAAAGCATTGCATGTTTTTCATTTATAGATTCATTTGTCCATCCATTAAAAATGTAACCTAACTCCTAGTTGAAAAACTGTATTCTTTGTGTCACTGGGGAGGTTCTTTCTGGTCCCTTGCTCTAAAGCAGATTCCAAGGGAGCCTCTGTGGTGAGGAGAAATATTGGGGTGAAGCTGGAGGCAAGGGGGTAAAAAAAATCATGACAGAAAGAGTGGAGAATGGATTGTTTGAAATACACTCATAAGAGAAGCAGCTGGAGAGCTGGGAGAAGACTGCACATGAAGGAGGATTTGAAGCTCACTTTCATATTTTGTTTTTGCAAGCTTTCTAACTTGGGGCAGCAGTTTGCATCATTCTGCTGGATGCTATGGTCTTTGACAGAGAAACATGTCTTGACCTCTGTTTTCTGTATTCTTGGAGCTGTGCTGTATTCTTGGAGCTGTGCTGGTTTTTCTGCTCATGGTGGTTGGTCTTCTGTTTGTCCCCAAAGCAAACCGATCAAATCCTTTATCTACCCATACTTCCCAGACATGAATGATAGGCAAGAAGTGGGTCCTTACTTTTTAACCTGATAAAATTACACCTGGATGTTCTCCATTTTTCTAAAATTATAATTTCTAAAATTATTCTCATTTTTAATAATTTTCTTTTTTTAAATATTTATTTATGCATACAGAACAAGGGTATAGGCCAGAGGTCCAGGGGTGGTGAGAGGATTTTCCAGAGACAGAGTGGAGAGCAGAACAGACCGATTGACAAAGTACTGCTGAGAGGAGGAGCTGGCGGTCAGGAGAATTCTGCCACGCCATGTGGTCACCTCCAGGGCTAGGGATCAAACTTGCACTGAAGCAGCTGCTGCTCACTTGCAGTAATGCTTTTTAACACATTGCACCACCAGAGAGGGCCATTTTTATTATTTTTTTACATCACCCATCTCTCTTTACTGCTCTTCCACACTGATGCAAACATTTATAGCTCAAAGAACACACAGGGATTGGCAAAATATGCACGCTTCATATATTTTTTGAATTAGTGGAGAAAATAGTGAAAGTGCAAGTTACCAATCAAGGGTGGAGGAGTATTATAAGCAGACAGATAGCTAGCTAGCTAGCTAGATACAAATAAAAAAGTCATTGTTTATATTTGTAAATGAGAGGGACGGATTTGAATAATAAGTGCAAGGGTTTGACTACCTTAGATCTTTTCTAGACTGTATTCCAACCAACCTATAATATACATTGGCTATAAAAAATTAAAGCAATTAGCTGAATGATTAGATAAGTATCTGTCTTTCCTAATACTTCTAAACACCACCATATTGCTTTGCATATCTGGTTAATTTCAACTATATAAAATTTTACATAGAGTTAAATATTTCTTAACTCTTTAGAGAAATATACTTGTTTTTTTTTAAGATTTATTTATGTATGCAATAACTGGAGTACAAATCAGTGGTGCAGGGCTAAGAGGATTCATCAGAGACACAGTAGGGAGCAGAACAGGCAGATCAACTGAAACACACTGTTGAGAGGATCATTGGATGAGACAGAAGAGGTCTGCTGCACCATGTAGGTCACCTCCCTGGCCAGGGATGGAACTTGTGCTGCAGTGCCTGGGGATAGCTTCATTGTGCTGCACTTTAACCCTTTGTGCCACCAGGGAGGGCCCTAATATAACTATTAAAATATCTCATAGAGAATAGTAAGTCAAATTTCAGCTGTCTTTATAAATAAGCCTCAAGAATAATTTCTTTATGAATTAAATATGTAAAGTCCTATCTCCTGGCACTTGTAACTAATGGCAATATTTAAAAAGATTAACATTAGAGAAAGATTTTTAAGCATTTTTTCATAATGCGCTTCCCAAGGTGTTAACTGAAAATTTAATTAATAGTGTCTCTTATCAGGATCTGTTAGGTAAACTGATGATGACATCTAAAATAAGTTTTTTACAATATGATATTTAAATGCTGGATTCCAGCATGATATATTTTATTTCATAGGAAAATAACATTTCCTTTTATGCTTTTTAATCACCACCACAGTGATTTGGGATAAAAATAATCATGTACATTTAAGCATGTAAAGCCATGGATTTGTGTATGTATATATATATTTATATTTATATTTGTATATAATACATGCCCCTAAATGAATCTTTGCAAACTACAGTTACACACACAGTTACATAGCTTGGGGTTACAATGGCATATATAGAAACAGTCTTGGACTCCCAATTTTAAAATATTACATCTGGGGCCTCTCTGGTGGCCCAAGGGGTTCAGACTTAGCACTACAAAGTAATCTTCAGCTACTGCAGCAATGAGTTTGATCCCTGGCCAGGAAGCTGACCCACATGGTGCAGCAGACCTCTCCTGTCTCTCCCGCTGCTCCCCTCAACAGTGTATTTCAGTCGATCTGACTGTTCTGCGCCCCACTCTGTCTTCTCTTGTGAATGTTCTCACCAACCTCTCCCCCCATCACTTCTGGCCTGTATTCCAGTTCTTATATGCAAAATAAAAAAAAAATTACAGCTGCAAGGAGAAATGAAACATTGCACAAAAATAGGCAATGTAAAAAGTATATAAAGTATATAAATAAAAAAAACTTACAAAAATAGATACAATTATGTATTTACATAATAATAACTTTACTAAACTATCTTGATATTAATAAGGAAAATTAAGCTATTTTATATAAAATTTATCCCTTTAAAGAAGCTCATGCTAACATACATGTAGCACAACGTTTTATGAAGTTTTTTTTTTTTTAATTGGAGGCAAATCCAGTGAAAATTTATGATCACTGTGTTACCCAATTATTGATACATTAATTTGGGGGTATATGTCATATATTTGTGGAATGTTCATTAACAGTAAGATTTATATGTTTCTTTAAAATATATATTGGTTAAAAATCCTAAAAAGAAAAAAGAAAATTCTAATACTTCTCATTACTTGAGCTGTGCTTTTCCTGGGACAAATCTTAATTAAATTTTTAGATTAAACATTTCAAAGTTAATTTTTCAGCTATAGCAAAATCTTGCCACTTGAAGATTTCTGATTAGACTACATAAGTCTTTCAGTTGAAAGTTCAAGATTTCTTTTTCTAATGTGCTTTTATTTGTAATGCTTTTTGTTATTGTTGAATGTCTGCAGTATACTAAATATGCCAATGTTTCTACTTATTGTTTATATTGTTTGTCAGCAAAACAGATGAAATTTTGGGAAAAATATTATTTTTCATATTTGGAGATTCACTACATATTCACTAATAAAGCCAAATTGTTTTACTATATCATATGAAAAATGAATTATTACCACTGTGTCTTTCTTCATTAACCATGTAGGACCTCCAGGTCTCAAAGGTGATAGAGGAACATCTGGTTTTCGTGGATCTCCAGGATCTTCAGGACCAATAGGGAGGCCGGGGAGACAAGGTATTTTTTAATTAATATATACTTTGCATATGTAATATGTAAAATAAACACCAGGTCATAGATTTTTTTTTTTCAAATTCTTCCGTAGAAAAACAGTGATTATCATAGAATGAATAGTAGTACTCACATGTTATTTTGTGTTCAGTTGATTTCAAAACTGATTTCTGCCCATCTCAGGAAAGTTTCTTTGTCTCAAGCAAAACAGTTTAAAAAGACACACATAGGATTTATAAACTACATGAAACCATAACTCACCATGAAGAATGGTATCTAACTTAGAACAAAGAAAATGAGAAGACTGACAGAAAAACAAGCAACCAAAGTGGTTTGAACTTGAATTTCATGGTGCACACAGTTATTCTATGATTTTATTTTCTTTGCTCTCTTGGGGAATACAAAGACAGCACAGTACATATTTGATTCCTAGACTCAAAGTTCCTACTTGGCTTCTCTGTGCCCCATTTTCTTATCTGCAAAACAGGATCAGTAAGAGAACGCACATTTAGAATTTCTACAAAATTTAAGTTAGATAATTGTTGTCCTAAAATGCTTTATACAATTCCTATGACACAGCAAACAACATTTATTATCTGCAGCCTATACAAGAGCCGATGTTCTTTTTTTTTAATTTATTTATTTATGCAGAGGTGGTAAGAGGATTCACCAGAGACAGAGTGGGGAGCAGAATAGACAGATGGACGAAGTACACTGCTGAGGGGAGCAGCGGGCGGGTCAGGAGAGGTCTGCCGCGTCATGTGGATCACCTCCTGGTCAGGGATCGAACTCGCACTGAAGTGGCTGTGGCTAGCTTGCAGTGCTGAGTCCTTACCCGTTGAGCCACCAGGGAGGGCCTGAGCCAGTGTTCTAAAGTTCAATAAATTCCTACCATTCAGAATTATTAGAAGATTATCCATTGATTCATTTAAGCAGTCAACGCACTTTTATGAGGGATCACTGTGTGCTGAGACAGACTATAGTACAGCCACCGCCCTCAAGGCCAGGGGGCAAAACTGCAGAGGTGGTTAGCTCCAATGCAATATGGAAAGCAATAAACACTTGTGACTGGACAAAATGCTCTAGGAGTAGTCAGTGATTAATTCTATACAGCATGTCAATGTGTCTCAGAGGAAGTGGTGTTGAGGGCCGGTTTAAAAAACAAAGTGGCTTTAGGTCTGTGATTCTGAAATGTTAGCAGATGTAAGGATCACCTGTGCGGCCTATTAAAACAGCTTAAAGGGCTCCACCCCTAAGTTTTCATCAATTATGTCTGGGGTTGGTTTCTCTCAAGAATTCATTCCTCAGAAGTTCCCAGGTGATTTTGATGATAATCAAGGAATTACTAAACCATGTCTTCAGATAAATTAAAGGAGTGGAAAAGAAAACCTTTGCAAACATTAAAGCAGTTATAATAAATCCCTTGACAAGTTATACTTAGGCTATTCCTTCCTTATGTTTAGACTCAAATTTGATTGAAATATGAGTAGTAGTGTCTGGGACGAACTTAGTTATACTGCAGATTAAAACAGCAAATAATATAGTCTCCCTTCTATGAGAAGATTGTATAGTTGAATAATTTCGTAGTCTAACTAAACCAAATAGTCTGGATTAGTTTAATGATAACAAAGGAATGACAGATTTCTTTTTTTGTTTGTTTGTTTGTTTAATTTCACTTTTTTATTTTGGTAAAAAATATATAACATAAAATTTACCATCTCAGTCCAAAATTCTCTACATTTTTGTTCTATAATTTGTTTTTCTTTTATATATTTTTACATTAATCTTCATTTTGTTCAATGTATGCTTTCTCGTCTCAGTTATAGTCCCCATGAAATTCCCACCACCAATTCATCTCTGTACCATCACCATAGTCTGAACAATGACAAATTTCAAAGCAAAAAGTTAAAGAAAGAACACCCCTATGTATTTCTTCCTATTTTCTTTACTGCTCTCCTTTCATCCCTACCCCGCCTACTTTCTTTTATGGGTATTAGATATTTACTATGTTTACAAGATACAATGCTCAGTATAGGAAAATTAGAAGTGAATAAGACGTAGTCCTTAAATAAGACATGTAAATATGAGAACAGAAAGTATTTAAGCTTTCTCAATATATAGTGTATCAATACAGTAGAGCATTTCTAATTTTACTATTTACTTCAAAAAGGCATAGGGATTTATTTGAAGGTATTACATTACGTACCTTCAAAATCCCCGAAGGACTCTGGCTATAACCCTATTGAAAGAACTACATTTCTCAGTATGTAAATCATATGCTTCTCTGCAGTCAGATCCTCATGGTTCACTTAGCCTGATTCTAAGTATAACTTCATTCATTCATTCAACAAACACCCCCTGAACACTTTTGCTGTGTCATTCATGGATATATTAACAATTGAATTGTATAACTTAGAAGTTAAGAGGTGAGACCAGAGATAAAGTTGTAGCTATTATCAAATTAATCTAATGTTCACTGGAAATAATACTAATAGTATTTCATGTGTAAACAATAAAAAGAACATACAAAGAGAAGGCACCTACAATAATGTCTGGAATTGTTCTAGAAGTATAGACTTAGTAATAACAGAATGGGTCAACAGATACTAAATAAAATGGATGAAGTGAGGAAGAAAACACAGAGACAGAGGGAATCTTAAAAGTAATATCAAGTGGGCCCTGCCTGGTGGTGCAGCGGGTTAAAGCACAGCACAAAGAAGCTTAAGCCATTTCAGAAATGGCTTAAGCTTCTTTGTGCTGTGCTTTAACCTGCCCCGGAGGAGATCCACATGGCGAGGCAGACCTCTC
>NW_004567115.1:13811829-13853159 GCF_000260355.1 Condylura cristata
ATCTGCCTGTTCTGCTCCCCACTCTGTCTCTGGTGAATCCTCTCACCCTCCACATCTCTGGCCTGTACCCCAGTTCTGTATGAGTAAATAAATAAACCTTTTAAAAAAAGTAATATCAAGTAAAATGAAGTCTCTTTGAACCTGTTTCTATCAGAATGCTTATCTTACTTAGAACCTTTTCTGTATGATGAGGAGGGTTGAAACCCGATTGGGGAATGCTCTGAAATGCCCAACTAATAAGAATTAGATTTAAGATGAGGGAGAGCTGACTCCTAGATAGTCTGGTTTCATAGCAAATAAAAGTTGGTTTTTTGCTTATGGTCTTTTTTCATTAGAGTTTTATTTTTCTTTGAAACATATTTGACTATGTAAATGCTTATGGCAAGGTAAACAGAGGGGATAGACACAGAGGGAAGAAGAGTAAAAACATACAGAAAGTTAATGAGAAGTTTGAAGGTGGAGATCAAAGAAGAGCATTAGGCTCATGAAAAAAAGACATCTGAAGATGAAGACCTGAAAAAGCCCCCGGCTACAGGGCAGATGTGTTTGGCTGCATAAATTGTGGCTTCTTGACAAAAATGTCTAAGTGACTGTTTAGTTCATAGAAGGGGCACTAAAACTTCTGAAAATGATAATGTCATTGAAAATACCTTCTTTTCTGTTCTTTCTTTTTTTTTTAATTGAAGAGTAATATAGATGACAAGAGATTTTTTTTTTTTTTCTGAAGAGTAATATAAATGACAAGAGATGGTTCACTCCAGTTTTTGCCTAAGCTTTTGGGCTTATTTTAAGACATAAGTAATAATTCTAATGGCGGGGCATGTTTGTGTTCCCTGGAAATATATGTTTGATATGTTTGATATCTTCAAGTGAAAAGAGATTTCCAAGTGACATCTGTAAGAACATCTCTAAGTTATGTTAACATGATACATTTGTGCTTGTTTATTTATAACAAGGAAAGTTTCCTTTAATACAACCATCAAGAAAAAAAAAAGAATGATGTTAAGGTCAAAATGTAAAATAGAAAGCATGCAGCTAATTTTTATTTATCATAGAACTTTAGAACTATACTGACTTAAGTGGATCCATCATTTAGTGCTCTGATTTGAGCATTTCTTAAAATATCAAAGACAATTTACAGCATGAGGATAAGTACAAATAACACATGATCTCTTCCCTTTTTCCTGATTATGAAATTAATGTTAAAATAATACATTAAGCTTAAATATTGTGTTATCTTCTCTGAAAATAACTAGAACAGATTAATGTAATCATTTAATTCTTCCCTCCCCCTCATTTTAAAATATATCTTAGATTTTTCTTCTTGAGAAATCTAAATAAGAAAGGTTTGGGCTATTTTGTGATAATTATATATATATATATATATATATATATATATATATATATAGCCAATTTATTACCTGAAATGACTGAAACATAATTAAAAAGAAATTTAATGATGTACAATTAGATTATACACAAACAATTGGAGGCATTTTCTTTATGATACTCTGATGAGAAATGGTTGGCATTTGATGAAATCTTTAGAATAAAATTTTAATTGGGAATAATTTATGCTTTCTAAGTATAATAATCAATTTTCTTGTAAGTTACCAATATGTCATTATATAGCTCTATATATGTATTTATTTATATATTTAATTGATAAATTGTGGATCAAATATCTTCCATAATAGAGGAATATTGACAAATATTCAAAACACCAAGAGGTGTAGTTTACAAAGGAAGCCACAGAAACAAATTAAAATATAAAACCCAAAGTAAAGGTTAAATATTTTTAATGAAATTTAATATAGGTGTGTCATGAAATGTCAATTATAATGAAACAGTCCTTTCTCGAGAGTAAAATCACACATAGATGGTTGTAACTAATCTTTGGAAGATATGAAAAAAATAATATAAGAATTACTATCTCTTAGGCACACTGCTTATGGATAATGTACTTTATTAACATTGTTGCTGATTTTTAAGGAAATTCAATAATGAAAGTGTTTTTTTTTTTCATTTGAGAGAATAAGCTTTAACTCAGAAGATTTAAGATTTGTTCTGAAGCACATACCTAGTAGGTAGAGAGTAAACTAATTTAAGATAGAGATTTAAATTTTATTGTAATGGTTCAAACATGCATGTTTTTTAAACTGTATGCTCTGAGTTATTGCATGGAAAGACAGAGTTTCTTGATTTGTACATCAAGGCAATAACAGATTTTTGACTTAGCAACAGATAGCACTATGATCAGTGCTATATTTATTCTAAGATGACTATTGGTACAATAGATGTCTGAAGATGGTTGGTTGAATCCACAAAATAAAGCACACCCTCACACTTCTGGCCTACACCATTAAATCTTTCATTGGTTTTAAGGAAACTCTTGGATACACCTTTAATAATGGAACTGTGGGTAAAATAAATAACCCACTGCAAAGACCAGTATCTCTGAAAAGCTTTTGTATCTATTACAAGTCTTAGCCCTCATATAAAATTATGTTTGCACCACAAGTTATGTATATAGATGAGGCTTTCAAAGTAGCAACTATCCTGGAGGCTTGCACATCCCTGACACCTTCATGGCTTCCCCCAGAACTGAGTTAATCAGGATCTCAGTACTCCTGAGATTCATTCACAGCCAGGACTTTAACATGCTCTTCTTTCTTTCTTTCTTTGAAAGATTTATTCATTTATTCATATAGAACTGGGGTATAAGCCAGAGGTACAGGGGCAGTGAGAGGATTCACCAGAGAAAGAGGAGGAAGCAGAACAGGCAGATCGACAAAATACACTGCTGAGGGGAGCAGCACGAGGGTCAGAAGAGGTCTGCTAAGCTATGTAGATCACCTTCTGGGCAGGGGATTGAACTTGCACTGAAGCTGCCGCCAGCATGTTCTAACCCGTTGCACTACCAGGGAGGACCCAGCATGCTGCTCTTTAAAGAAATGGAAGACACCATAGATAAATTACAGTAAGAATAGTAAAACAAAGGTTAGGATAAGCTGGAAGAAACCAAGCTTCCTGGGGCAGGTAAGAAATCATAGTCAAAAGAAGAAGAAGAAAAAAAAATAAGGGAGGGAGTAAGTAAGCACCCAACTAATCTGCTTACATCTTGGCTTTGCTTCCTTTAGAAAAATGGGACATTTAACACCCTTGTAATAATTTGAGCTATAATGTGTAAAGGAACTCTGCAGAACATGCCATGTTCATATATATAATAAGACTTCTAAAATAACTAGCACCCATGGTAGTGTACATTTGAATATCTACAGATTGTTTTAAGTTGCTATGCTTTTATGATGCTCTTTATCCATTTTAAGCAAACATTGTGACTTGCCTTAATTAAAAAAATATTTTTATTTTTTACTTTCCTTTCAAGGAAATCCTGGACAAAAAGGGCAGAAAGGGGAAAAAGGAGATGGAAGGGTAATAGGTAAGTGCAGTTCCTTTTTATATTTTTTAATTAATTTGACTGTGATGGTAGTGATCTGAGTTTGTGGCAACTGTTGCAAATGTCAGCATTAATCCATAGAAATTCCCTGGAAGTCAGCCATAGTTTTCTAAAAATAAAATATACATTGAATTATATAACTTTGACTCTTATTATAATTTGTAGCTTATTATTTTCTAAACACTCCATGTAGAAAATTGTTCAATTTTCAAGTCAATTTCTTCTGATGAAGGAAAATCAAGTTTATGAATAGAAACAATTACAGACTCTTTACCTAACTGAGAGAACTGAAATGTTATATCTAGGAATATAGACAATATAAGAACTCTGAAAGAACAATTCTCTGGTGGGTTGGATTCTTTTTGTCTTTTGTTCTTCTAAAAACTTGAAAAGTGGTATTCTGTGTCTATATCTTCAAAATTACAGTAGAATAAATTTTATAACAGAGAGTTCTGTGGATGGAATGCTGACCTCATATTGCAGTGTAGAGATCTGTAAATGAGAACTTAAGTTCTAGATCCTAGATAAGAAATTCTTCAATATGGCATAACATAATCCAGTTCTTGTGTATTCAGGACAAATCTATATAGATACAATAAAAGAATAATAAAATAATAAAAAAAAACAATGAGACTATTTCATTTGACTCTTCAGAATCCAAGGGTTACCGCCCTGTAATCCCACTAAGAGCTACAAGCAATATTGTGTGTCTGTGGGAAAAGCTGATATACACACAGTCATATAATCTTTACCTGTCTTGGGGTTATTTTCAACAGAAAATAGCTAATTATTAGATGTACCAAAATGTAGCAGTTTTCAATTGTATTTGTTATTAAAAATGTAGTACTAATTCCTCTTTTAGCAAAAAATAATTAATTTAGTATATTAGTATTTGTAATAAGGAGGCTAAGTCTAAGTAATGTGGAGTCATCATTTGTAAAGGCCAGACAAGGGGAGTATGACATAGCTAAATGATGCTTCCAGATTGTTAAATTGTTGACCTATGTTTGTCCCATGAGGCATAGATCCCCTCATCTTCAATGATTATTAGTGTTATTATAGGAAGTTGGTAGCACCATTAGTAAGTCTTTTCTCCTTTGTATTCATTTGTTCTTTGAAGTGATCACTATCTGCTGTGCACTTTTTATTGTGCTTATTTTCCCTTCTTGTTGTTACATCATTTCTTTTCAGTTGAGTCGCCTGTCTTCCTGTTTACTTTTGTCTTTATCTTTGATTCTTTATTTCCTCTACTTGAGACTTTCTTTGAACTTCTTAACCTTGACTCTGATTAAACTTAGTAAAGAAGGGACTTCTTTATTTTGTAATCTCTAAACTGATCACCCACACTATTTTCTGTTTTTTTAAAGTTGTTAAATGTTCTGAACATTTTTTTTCTTAGGTATGTTCAGAAATGTTTTCAGTTACACATATTTTCATGGCTATGTTGAAGTTTAGGTGCATTGTTTCTGTGCAGGAGTCATAAGAAATATTCTGTGCATGTGTCTGTATTCTCCAGATTCCTTTCACGCATCCCCAACCCCATGAACAGTATAGAACTCTGTAGTTCAAAAAGAGAGGATGTGTGTGTAGATGTATTCGTGTATGTATGTATACACAAACTCTCTTTTATTCATTTTCCTTATTTAATATTGTGGTCATCTGCCCATGTCAGTGTACATCAGTCTACCTCCTCTCTCTCAGGGACAATACTGAGAAATTATCCCATTATTACAACATTCCATCACACAGTGATACCATAATATAGTCATCTACTCCCCTAGTTATGAACACTTAAGGGTTTTTGTTTATATTGATTTAACTTTAGTAAACAAACTAATGATACATTCAGTATTCTCATACATGATCATATGGACATTCTTTTCGTAGAGAATTTGATAGAAATAGAACCAATGGTTGAAAGGCTCCATGCATTTTAAAACCTAATGGAATCTTGTAAATAGCACAAGACAGTTTGCACCAACTCACTATACCTGAGGGTGCCTGATTCCCCATATCCTCAGTTAATTCTGTTATAAGAACATGCATATTTAACTATTTTAATATTTAATAGATATTTTTTATATTTTTCAGGAATGATTTAAATATAATAAAATAATCATCGATTTCCTTTTATATATGTATCAAGACCAGTACAACTCCCTGATCATATTAGGGCAGGACCCTTTTAAGATCAGGTGTCTTGAGCAGGATACCCTCTGCTGCCATCTCACTAAAAGGTCCTTCACCTCTGGACAACTCACCAGCACAACTGACTCCAAGATCCTTTTGTGACTCCTCCGAACAACTGTGGCTTCCACATGGTATTTTTCCCAATAGTTTGTGCTGTTGGGCTTCTGCTCCCATGCTCAGTCTTCTCCCCCATCCAGCACATCACCATTACCCCCATCTCAGTATCTCCAGCTGGGACCCCTCCATGTACTGACCTTCAGGCTCCACAAGTCAGTCCTCTGTCTATTGCCATCACTTATCTAGTGTCTTGCTGATCCCAATTTAACACATCATATCTAGGAGAAATCTCATGATATTGATTATATGTGGAGACTTCACACTATAAAATATATATATATATATATATATATATATAATCAGCCAGAGTTAGGCATGACAAAAGAAAACACATTCATTCACT
Organism: Condylura cristata; assembly: GCF_000260355.1. NCBI lineage: Eukaryota > Metazoa > Chordata > Mammalia > Eulipotyphla > Talpidae > Condylura > Condylura cristata. The sequence continues at coordinate 13,817,940 of NW_004567115.1, forward strand.
TATTCATTCAGTTCCACAGCCTGTGTTCTTTGTGTATCTCCTGGAGCTGAACATTAACAGTTAAAAATGAATGCTACTGTCTTTGGCCTTACAGAGCTAATTGTTCATGAAAAGCATAGACACATAGACAGGAAATTTTATAAACAGCAGAGCTGTATTATGGGAAGAATAGGCTTCTACAGGTGTTCAGGAGAGGTCAAGATTTAAAGTACTTTAGAAAATTAAAAATGGAATTTGATTTTTATTTTCTTAGTTTCCCTCTTTGCTTTTAATTTTCTAAATAATAGTACTGTTTTTCATGTTTTATGATGAAGTAAAAGAGAACTTGGGCAGTTTATTCCACACATTTGAATCAAAATACAAAGCCTGTTTTCTATAATTACCTAGCTCTTTCAAGCAGATAGTTTGATCATGAAAAGAAAAAAATGCTGGTTTTGTTTTTGTTTTTGTTTTTTAGTTTAAAAGCTCTATGTTTTATGCTATATATATGCCACACAGGTCCTACACATATAGTGTAGCACATATAGTATATATAAAATACTAATGCAACTATATATACATAAATATATTTTCAGTGTAACTGGATTTCTTTTGTGTATATAAAGAAAGGGATGAAAATTAGAAAATAGAAAATGCAGACAAAATGAATAGAAACATGTGGGATTCCATTTTATTTTTGAGGCTCTTGCAGTAAATTAATAAACCACATTTTAACAGGTCTCCCTTCCTATAGTTTGGTGACCCATATCATTCAGGTACAAGGAGAATTCTGAGTTCTTCTGTGTGTCTGTCTCACCACCTCTGTCTCTTCCCTTGTAAAATGGACACCTTAACACCTACCTCACAGGGTTGTTGTGAGGGCCAAATAAGATATTGTATGCTTGAAGGTGCACTATAAAATCATAAAATGCTTTAAAGACATAAAATGTGGTTCATAGTAGATTCTCTGAGTGGAACGCTTTCCTCACTGATAAAATGCAGACATTTAAAATCTGTAATCGGAATAGATATGAGAACAAAATGAAAATGCAAGAAGCCAAATACATGTCATGGACAAAATGAGAGATGCCAGAGAATAAGATTTTACATTAGACAGAACAACGCAAGTGTGACCAGATCACAAATCAATGAATTTGTCTGAACCAAGCAGAAGAACATAAGTTATAAATAAAAGGACCAACTAAACAAAGTGCATGGGAGAGGCCAGAAGCTGTCAACAGAGGTCAGAACAAAATGTCAGGCTAATGAAATAGGAGTCCAGGCTATGAAGGACAAAGCATGAGCCCAAGCTGCTGCTGATGAAAAAGCTTCAAGAAAGGTTGAAACAAATTAGAATTGTCAGTGGTACTCTGAATCTGTGCCTGCGTGCCAACAGTCTCCTGGAGAAAAAGGAGAGGGAAGGAGAACACCCAGCTAGTCTACACAGCCCTCCATACTAGCAAGGTGGGAAGGTCAGCTTGTCAGATACTGGAAATGTCTAGAGATTAGTTGGACCTGTTTGTCCATTGTTTAACTGGATACACCTTCCTAGTGCACAGAGCACTAGGCTCAGCCGGCACCTGAAACCTTCACTTTCAGCTGGCCTTGGTTCACTTTGGCCACAGAGTGACCTTGAACCTAAGCTGCTGGGAGACATTTCCAGGGAATTGAGTTCACAAATTATCTGATACCCCAGACCAGAGATCTGTTCTAAAGTTTGTAAAATGCTAACCCAAACTTTCCAAATTAGGTGGAAAGGATCTCTCTCTTTAGACAGAAGTAGATGCTACATGTGCAGTTCAAATGCACAGATTGTTCCAAGTTTAATAATGTATAATGAGGAGAACATGTATGCACCAGCCTCTAATTCTAGTCATAATGATTGGTCTTCTGAACTGTCACCTTAACTGGGAAGGGTAAGTGTTTCAATCAAGCAGAATGAATCTCACCATAAAATTACACACTGTATGAGGCTCTGTCCCAAACATACTAATTAGTAGACAGTGGTTCATCAGTAGTTGTTACTGTGCTTTGTTTATGCCTAATGAGACTGTCACTAGGATGTGAACTTTAAAGGATCTTATTTTGAAACATATACAGTGGTAACAAACATCAACTTCTCATTTGACTGAGAACTCAGCTCAATCTTAAATGAATCCTCTTTCTCAAAGGATTCAATAGACCAAAGCAAAATCTGTAGTGACTAAATAATTATAACAATGAATACATAGAGAATATCTGCTGTGTACTGGGTCTTTTTGTTGCATTATCTAATCTAGTTCTCAGAAGAGCCTTTAAGGTAAGTACTATTATTATTCCTAACATATAAATTAGAAACTAAAGCTACTACTAATAAGTAGAAGAATAGACACTGAAAGCGGATGCATTAATTGCCAAAGTTCCAGTTTGTAACTGTAACTTTATTAATACTTCAACATATTTAAATTTTTTTTTATGTAGAACTACCTAAAATGTGTAGTGGAGAGGTTGTGTGCCTATGTAGGGAAGAGATGGAGGAAGAAGAAAGAAGAGAAAGAAATTTGTTTGAATAGTTTGAATTTCTAGAATAGGCCTACTATTTAATGGCCTTAAAAAGTAAAAAGTCTTACAGATGAGGCTCTCTAGGCTAAATTCTAAAAAAAGCATTCTCAATCTTTGTTTGTTTCTACCTTCATTCTCTCTGTTCTGTTCTCTCCTCCAAGTATATTAGTCAGAAGAACTTAGTATCCCTAGAAAACTCACAGAACTTCTATTGTTAATAATCAGAGTTACTATGTGCACCAGGAGGAAGTGTTACCTATCAATATTCTATCTTTATTTCAGTGAGTGGCTCAATTTTAACATTCTTCAATATAATTTGTCTGCTTTGACATCTCTCTTCCTTTATTATGTCTCTAGCACCTCTCTGCATACTTTTCTCAATAGCACGGGTTATGATTTACCAGAGCAGAGCACACTTGAGTGGGACTCCAGGTAACTCAGATACATGTTGCTCATTCTTGACAATTAAGTGGCATTTAAAGCTTTATGAGATTCCATAAATTGTGCCTAAAAACACATAGTGTTCCATTAACATAACAGATGGGACCCTTAATAATACATTCAATAAATACGTCTTATAAAGTGAAATAGATTTAAATCAGTAGTGGACGTAGCATTTGTACTATCCCAGCTGAATGTTATAGCTGGACTGTTACAAGAGTCACTTCAAAAGTCACTTCAAAGGAAAAGCCAAACTATATTACTCTAGTTAGGTTCTTTTGCATGAGGAAAACTTGAAATGTATCCAATTAAGTGCCAGAATACTAATGCAGTGGAAAGACAGGACACATTATTTCTCATCCCTTCATGGCCTCAGAGGACCAAATGGCTTTCCTAACTTCATCAAAGAACAGGGTCCTGGTTCTTCTGCAATTTCATCTTATATTTATGTAAGATTGTTTATTCTGTTCCAGTGAAAGCACCTTCCAAATACAGTTTTACTATTTGCTTCTTCTCAACCTGGCTTCACTGGAAAAGCAATGCCCTGCAAAGTGAATCTCAAGGCAAATTCCCTAGAATAACACAGTTACCCCTGTGCACATGAAGTGTTCACAAAACACCTCCACTGTGACTCATGTTACCAGCAGGGTGCTTTCCTGGGGTGCTGCTTATTTCCTTTCCCCCTGAATTCTTACACCCTGCTCAATGCAAAGTATAACACTTGACTCCCAGTAATTTTTCAGATGATCCTTATTGGGAGCTTTGGGAAGAAATTCTGATGTGAGTTCTTGAGCAGATGAAAAACACTCTTCCTAATAATGTTTTAGCAATTCTAACTTTTCATTTCCTAGAAATGTTGCAAGATAAGTAAATTCTTTACACTGAATACATATCATCAATTTCTATGCACAGTGTTTGCACAAAAGTCCCCATGGTTTAGCGTATATTTTACTTGTCCTGTATTAAATGATTCTCTATGCTATTTCAAAACAGCCTCTACCCCAAATCTCCTGTTATATTCTCATTTAATTGGTTACCTATTAAGTTATCGCTACACCAAGAAACACTTATCATAGCAAAAGGACTTGTAAAATATAAATCAGGCTACCCAAATGAATACTTGAGGCATCCAGTGGTTTTAGTAATCACTTTTGTGATTATTTTAAAGGTGAGTTTTCTAAGCCTTTAAAATCTAAGGTTCAGTGACAGAGATTAATTTAGGAAGAGAAATTTTTAATTAATGCAGATCACAACATAGCAAGTATGGTTGCTTAATTCCTGTTTATAAAGTAAAGAAAAAGCTTGCATTTTCTGGTTTTATACCCATTGAGTATAAACTCTATTTTGTATTTTATTTGCAAATCACCAAAGACCATAAGTGAAAAAAAAAAAAGCGTTATTTAGCTAAGGTCGCCAGATAGAATGTCAAACATTATATGGCTTGAACAGCCACAGTGTATTTTCTTAAGTTTTAGAAGAACAAGATCAAGGTGATGTTAGGACTAGGAAACTATCCTTTAAAAAATCTCGTCAAACCTTAATTTTCTCTTTAGAAAGTCTATATCCAAAAGTAGTCACATATATACACACAAGCTTAGGACTTCAACTATGAACTAGGGGAAGGTGAGAGATACAATTCAGTCAATAACAGAAAGTTTTCAAGTATAGTTCTAAGTGTCTTAAGTGCAAATGTATATCTCAGTTTTTGCAGCTCAAGACAAGAACTAGTTTAGAATAAAAAAGAAATGGCCTCAGTTGCCTTTATTACTTTCTTAAACAGTGTTTAAATTGTACTATAAATAAATTTGAGACATTCTGGCTTTTTTATAAGCATGAGAAAAAATGTTTCTTATCACTACTGTGTTGTCACATTTCAGTGGTTTCTTTTATGTTATGGCATGTATTCAGGGTAATACTTCAGGCATGGCAAGATCCAGAAGTTCCAAAGTTTAAATTTATAATTTGGTTTCTCTCCTCACTTCCTTCTCCACCTACATATTTGTTACATTCACTATCTCAGAAAGAAAGTCACCTTCTCTAATTCAGAAAAACTCTTGTCTCTGCTTGGATCCTCAGATTTCACCTTGACTCTTGTAATGTCTAAAAAGAGGAGCCAATGTATTACCCAGGCAGAAAAGGGAAATATCAAGTGACAGGTTAGGCATGACTACCCATTGAGAATGGCAAAGTATAGTCTAAGGAGCTCAGAAAAGTGGTTCAAAGTCACTGTGTGGTTCCTATCTATTTTGTTATTTTTGGCTAATTACACATTGAGCAGTACCATATCAGTCTCGTTATGCCATATTGTGAAAGGTTTTAGAACTTGCTAAGTAACTAAACTCTGTCTCAGGAGTAGTCATTGGGCTAGGTGAGCATTGGAAAGGTCGATAAGACTTTCATCATATATATATATATATGGCTGTAATGTAAGTACCTACAAGGAGGTAAATACAATTCCCCTTGATAAATTTTTGAATATTTTCTTTCTAAGTAACTCTATACACTGTCTCACTTAGAAATGAGATATTAAATAATAAGATTGCTCTAAAATGACAACACATATCACAGAGAGATTTTGATTTTAGGGGTTTGGGATGTGGAGTAATACAATTGATTTTCCAAAGGTCTCCTTAGAACTTTGAGGTGCACAGTAGTTGAGTGACTCTTCTTTAATGAAGGATAATTGCATCCTAACATTGTCCATCCCCAATCATTCATTTTTTTAAAAGATTTATTTATTTATTCATACGGAACTGGGGTACAGGCCAGAGATGCGGAGGGTGAGAGGATTCACCAGAGACAGAGCGGGGAGCAGAACAGGCAGATCGACGAAGTACACTGCTGAGGGGAGCGGCGGGCTGGTCAGGAGAGGTCTGCCTCACCATGTGGGTCACCTCTGGGGCAGGTGGGATTCAAACTCATGCAGCAGTGGCTTTAGCTTCCCAGTGCTGTTCTTTAACCTACTGCGCCACCAGGGAGGGCCCCATTCATTCATTTTTAAGAAATAACATTACAAACAATAATACCTATAGTATCTAGAGTAAGTCCTTTGTGCCAGCATTTTCCTGGCACCCCTTTAACTCTCACAAAGAATCTCTCTCTGCTGTTTTTTTTTTTTTTTCATGAACATTTGTAACAGCTAAGGAATCTGTAGCAAAAATCACACAGCTAGTATTTAAGTGGTCAGTCTGTAGTTTGAATCTTAGTTTACCTAATTTTAAATTATAACAACTTTCTATAGTTTCATAACCTGATATTTCTTCTCAAACCCTTTGAAAATAAATTCCTGAGCTAAAGAATTCTCACAAAAGTCCTTTTTATAGTAGATGAAGAAATTACAGTTACAAGTAAACAACAGTATGTGAAAGTCATAAAGTAAGTCCGTAGTATAGGTGGGATGGGAGATCTGGACTCCTGACTTCTGGTTCATGAAAGGGACCCTACTACTCCCTGCTGAGTAGGAATGTGACCCTCTCTTTTGAGATAAAGCATAACACAAACTAAAGAAGAACCTGCATGTGAGATAAGCTGTATTTTACAGGTTTCTTCCTATTACTCAAACATAATACATGGTTTTGCTTAAAAGTATTTCCTTTGAGTACACAAAAACAGTCAAGGTTTAAGCTAAGTAAATGGGAGCAATGTATTCTTGAGGAGGGAAACAGCTTCTTTGTTGGAATTTGGAGGCATCAAATCATCTGTCCGGAAACACCTCTGGGCAAAACTGTTGGGCACAAATTATGGCCTCTCCCGTGGAGAGCAGAGGTAATGAAGATCATATGCACTATTGTCTTCTACCAATTCCACTAAGTCAATCTGATAACAGTGTGCAGAGATTATAACAGCAATCTCTAAACAAAACATGATGCCAAGGAGAATGTAAATTGTCGTTCAATTTACTGCCTGACCCAATTCAAGGTGCAGATACTCAGTTATTTTGGAAAATTTTTTCATCATAAAAATTCAGAGAATCTTTACTGAGTTGTCAGCTCTGCCAATAACAAGACTGATTAAGCTTTAGTGGGCCAAATTTGGAATATATTTTTCTAAAACATCTACAAATTAAATCCCCTACAGTCTATTATTTTACACAGTCCCAGAATAACTTTCAAAACAAAATATAATTGATAATTCTATTACTACCATGGGTAGAGTACTTTACACTTTAAAATATATTTTTCACATATTGCCGTATTTTTAAAGGAGATTGATACTATTTATCTTATAAATGAGCAAATAAAGACTCAAGGTATTAGATCACTTATCAATATCTCAGGCTTTTAAAAAGGGACATGAGGACTTTTAGGAGGTCTGACTGAAGCCTGTATTTTCAGAAAGCAGAAAGACTAATAATGTAACTTGTTATTTTCTGATGTAAGTTTTCTGAAAGGTCTCTGTTCAGTATCTCAATAGATGCTGAACATTGCTTTTGTGCCCTAATGCTTTAAGTGAAGACCAAAAATGCAAGTACCTACAAAGAGGTAAATACAATTCTCCTTGATAAATTTTTGAATATTTTCTTTCTAAGTAACTCTAGACACTAAGGCTCACTTAGAAATAAGATATTAAATAATAAGATTGCTCTAAAATGACAACAAATATCTACTACATGAATGTTATATGGAAGAAAACAATATGCTCTGAAATGCAGGCATTTTTATTTCATCGCCGAGTGAAAATTCAGTGTTAGAAGCAGCATTAGCTTCTGGTACTCTGAAGAGAACTCTGGTGCTCCATTTCTGTCCCACTCACCTTTTCAATTTTGTTTGTTTTCACCCGCATAGACTTGTTCTTAAACATCACATCCATAGGGGGATCTGTAAAACTCATGAAATATTCTTTTTAATTGCCTATGTCTCCTTTCATCTTAAATATTTACCATTTTGCTTACCAAGATTTTCTGATGATTTAAGCAATTCAGTAGTAGCTATTAAAAAATGACTTAAATAGGCAGTTAGAGCTTTCTACTTGTGAATTTTCAGATATTGATGTGATTTACTTTTCCATTATAAAGTTAGAGTTACACGATGCCATCTGAGTTTAGGACAGTTCATTTTAAAGCAAAAACAATTTCCAGTCCTTATTTTAGTTGTTCAGTATTCAGGTGTAACTATGGGTACTCAGTAAAATCATGGTTGACTTTGGTTAATCAACTTCCAAATGTTACCCAAAATATCTAACCCCAAATTAGTCCACAATCCTCATCATGGGGTCAGTTATTCTTTAACGTTGAAACATAATTGGGTACCAAATTCATGTTCCAAGGCTAACCCAGTGCTTTCTGTTTACAAAAGTTTGATGAAAATACAGACAAATTATATGCCTTTATGTCTCTTCATTCAAATTTCTTCATCTCAATGATGGCAGGTCTTACAGTTTCCAAAAATAATGTGCACCTGAAACTTCAATACCTGCTCTTATTTAGAAGTAGGGTCTTAAAAGTGTAATATTTGATTCCAGTGGACCCTAAATTTAATGACTGGCAACTTCACAAAAAGAGGAGTCCATGCAGAGACTGTGAAGACTGAAGTGATGCCCTTACAAACAAAGGGGCACTAAGAATTGGGAGCCACCAGAAACTAGAAAAAGGCAAGGAAGGAAATCTTCCTGCAAGTTTCAAAGGGAGAATGAACCTACTGACATCTTGATTCAGATTTTTGGCTGGCACCATTGTAATACAATGCAATTCTTTTGTTTGAAACCACATGACTTGTGATCATTAAGACAGTAGCTAAGGAAACTAGCATATACCTTTGGCTGAGGCTTTTCCTCAATAATATTTATTCCAACAATTCACATAATTCTCCCTTTACTTGAAGAAGTTCTCTCACTCTACACTGGGATTTAAGAGAACTTCACTGATGGTTTAGGCACAACAGGGAAATGTAAGCAGAAGATTCTGCAACTTATTGCCAAGTCTTACACTCCACTGCCTTGGAATTCCCCAGCTTGCTTACATACCAGAATTCTTTAATGGCCATTTTCCTCAGTCTCTGTTCTGTCCTCATTTGCACACTCTCTTTTCACTAAATTCTCTCTTCATTTTTTTCTCTTCACTCTGTCTCAGAATTTCCAAATTACCCTTGACTTCCATATTAAGATTCAAAATCTGTTTACATTATTTTTCCAAAGAAATGTAATTGTTTTTCCAAATACTGATATCCATATTGTGCCTTTCATGGCTAAACACCTCAAAAAATTAATTTTCTTAAATAAAATATCAGTTCATTTTCTTGAAGAATTTTGTCAGATCACAAAAACTTAAAGGTCTTACAAACAGATTTTTGAAAATTACTTGTTACTTTGGAACTTAAATATAATAGCCATTGTAATAAGTTATACCCTAGATCCTAGTTCCAATACACACTACCAAACAAAACAAAACAAAACTGTATGCACCCACTCAGGTAATGCAGTTTGATATCAAGACGGGCTATCATTCATTCATACCATACCTATGTATCAAGTGTCTACTAAGCAAAAACTTATTTGTAACCTCTGTTCTTTACTTCTACTCTAGTAGTTCTGGACACATGCAAAAAAAATCCCCCAGAACTTTCTATCCTATCTGATTTCTCTTTTCAGGTTAACATTTTGTCTTTTAGGATAGATTTGCATTTCAGGCTCTTTTACAATTTATTTAGGGCTTGCATGGATCCATTAACATCACTGTGAGTATATCATTTCCTTCTCAAATAAAATGTAATTCAGATTTAAAGGAAAGAAAAAATATCCTCAGCAAGTAGCTAGTAAATAGTCAAGGGCTTTAAAGATACTGACATTTTACCATATTTAATACAGGTACTTGTTTTTTTAAGTAATGTAATATTTAAGCATAGAGCTGAAGTCTTTATGCCTGTCTCCATCACTTTTTCAGAAAAATCTTTATCTTTGTATTTATGTTTCTTTCCATTTGTACGTTTAAACGTTCACTTTATATGTATGTATGCATATACAGTAAGCAGGATTGTTTGTGGGTCTATTATATGTGCATACATTCATTAGATTACAAAACGTTCTTCTTTTTCTGAATGACCTGCTCTATTATTTTACTTTTGATGTCTTACAGTCAGGTACATAAATAAACTTTGTGCAATAATTTATATCTGATTTAAAAATAAATATAGAAATCAGCATTATACTCTCAAGAATAAAGATCGCCTTTACAAAATTGAACTATTGTGAGTCACAGCAAAGCTGTGTTAAATCACCTACCTGTTGAATGTTTTAACATATATAAAAAACAATGTGTTAACAAGAGAGCTTTGTTTAGGCCCATAGGCAGATCTTGCTGCCGTGTCTCATTATAAATTAATAAATTAATTAAAATACTAATTCTCTGATTGTGGCTTGACTTCCTATGTAGATTGCCCACATGGGGGAAAAATGTCCTTGTTAAGCAGATACAAATATTCCAGTTTTTGAGGCAATTACATTTCTCATTGTAAATTGAATTGACATTTAGTCCCAAGATTCTGCTTAACATTGGTCTGCCACTAAGTAATAAATCATTCGAAAGGACAAAATCAGGTTTGGGAATAAGTAGATTCTGATCAAACTCTCCCACCTTGGCTGACTCTCAGCAGACAACCATGTTTTTTTTTTTCTATAATAGAACTCATGTCAAATCACTTTTCCTTTCATGATTTCTCTCACTGCTTGTACATGTAGAAATAGATTCCCTCTAGAGATTTGTGAAATACTGTAACATTTCTTTTTTTGACTGATATTTTAAGTATTTTCCAATTAAACCATTCAGGTAATGCAGTTTGCATAACAAGAAGGGCTATTATTCATTCATATCATACTTCTGTATCAAGTGTCTACTAAGCAAAAATTTGTACCTTATTGAGTACAGAAAAGATATTGTGAAGATATGAGTCTAGTGGAGAAAATATACCAGTTTACTCTGTTTGGGAAGTGTAGGTTTGTAGTACTGTGGGAGCTTGAAAAGGGAAAGCTACATAAACCAGGGGATTGAGAGTGGAAAAACAAAGCTTTGTCTGTGTGTAGAGAAGATGCAGTACAGTAGGAGGTTAAGGGAATGTTCCAGATAGGAACCAAAGCTCCATACAATAAAGAAGAGCAAGGTTTATTTGCAAAATATGAGTAATTAAATAGCTGATAAAGAACAAAGACTCCTTGCTCATCATGGGCTAGAAAGATAGAAGGGAGCTCCTGCCAAGCCCTGGAACAAGTAAGGTCACGAGTAATTTCTACCTTTCTTTCTATAAACATTTTTGGTTTTGCATGTCAGGTTGTCTTTGTCTTTGACGTAATCTGTTCAACTCCGCTGTTATGAGGTAAAAGCAGCTGTACACAATATGTAAATTAATAGGTGTACCTGAACTACAGTACAACTTTATTTACAATATAGACAATAGCAGGGAATTGGCTCAGTGGTACTTATATTGTTTATTGATTGCTGGTTTAGAAAGGTCTCTTCAAAATAGTAGACAATAATGTTTGGAAATAACAAAGACCAAATAAACTCACATCTGAAATCATAGAGTAGGACTTATCTACTGCAGAAGCTTATGCTAATTGGTTCATGATTCCTCTTTGAGAAGGATTAGATTTAAATAGGGAATTAGTAAAGATATTTTAATAAGCTGAATAACATTAAAGATGTTATAAATTAATTTCATTGCTCTCTTCACAAAGCAGAGACATCAAAATTTTCAAAACTAATAAAAATAACTTTGATATCTACATGGCATTATTTTAAAATGCACTATTTTTTTCTAATTCTCATAAAAATCTTGAAAACACATAAGCCTTGAAGACAAGATATGAGTTTTATTTAAATTATACCCAGGAACAAGGAAGAGGCCTGACACAGAAAAGTTATGTTTAAATGCATTTTATGAAGAGTAAAAGGCACTTTCTTTAACAGTTGAAAAATATGGTTCTAGAGAGGTTACATGGTTTAAGAAATTTGCAAAATCAGTATCAGAGCATCACTGCAATCTAGATTATCTGACACTGGATTTTAAATTTCTATTATGCTCTACACTCATTAATATAAAAAAGAATATGTGGCTATTATAATTAAATTCATACACTAAAATGATTATGACTCCTTCTTTGGAATGGACTCAGTATCTGCTCAACAAGAGATGCCTTCCCACCCTTACCCAGGAAGGTCATGTTAATACAAGTGACACTGCATTATGGCCAAGCTATTTAGTCCATACGTGGATATCTGACCCAAACTATGCCCTAGAAAAATATCCCTGGTTATTTTAGAAAAATCATTGTAAAAGAGAATAAAATATAAGTTTAGGAGTTATTAACCAGTATGTTCTATCTCTTGCAAAACAAAAAAAGAGAAAAGAATGAAGAAATTTTTTTTAAATTTATTTTTAAGGATTTATTTATTTATGCATATACAACTGGGGTACAAGCCAGAGGTGCAGGTGGTGAGAGGACACACCAGAGACAGAGTGGGGAGCAGAACACTGCTGAGGGGAGCAACAGTCGGGTCAGGAAAGGTCTGCTGCACCATATGGGTCACCTCCTGGGTGGGGTTAAAACTCATGCTGATGTGGCTTTAGCTTCTTAATGTGGTGCTATAACCCGCTGTGCCATCAGGGAGGAACCCAGAATGAAGCAATTTACAGAGAGCTGCTTGGATTAAAGCTAGAGGGAGTGCCCTTAGTGGCTTCAAGTCTTGACTCAGCTGTTTCAGATACATGCAAATACAACCTTATACCTGGTATCATAGGTGATTCCATGGTCCCCAAATATATTATCACTTCCATTTTGGCTATATTATCATTTCCATTTTGGCTTATATTTCAGTTATAATCAATTAAAATGTTATAGTTACTACAGAGAGTCATTCAGTGAACACAGAGAAATATTTATCAATTGTATACCTAATTTAAATCTGGAAAAGACTATATAAAATTAAGAGGAACATTAGGACAGATGACCAGAAAAAATATATTATTGACTTTTGAAATTTTAGATACAAGACAAAATTATACAATTTTTATTTATACTATTTATTTTTCAATGCCAAAAAAGTCATAGGTATTATTTATATCGATATGACTATGCATAGGTTAAACTGAAAGACAATGTTGTAATTTAGGCTGATCAAAATAACAAAATGAACTCATCTCTGTAACTTAAATGGAATACTTGAATTTATGTGACAGCGATTCTTGAGTGTCTGTGGACCAACTTGAGACTCTCAGGGATCAGCAAAGTATAGTCACTTCTCAGAATTGACTTATAATTGAAAAATAGGTGGGAACCATAATGTAGCATATACAGATGTCAAAGAATAATTCCACATAGAGTGGTACAGTGGATGTGAACTGGCCCCATATAATTCTGTATACCTGTCTACTACAACCTACCTGTAAACTAAAGTTAATATCAATCATAAAAAAGAAAAAAGGAATGACTACATGTAAATAAATGTTGAATTAAAATGCTGCATACCTGGAACATATATGTTATGAATCAATGTTACCTCCATAAAAAATGTACTTTAAAAAATACTTGGGTGACAAGTATTACCCTATCCAAACATTTTTGACCCCAAAATATTCATAAAGAGGGCTTACTCTCCTGCAGAATCCCACAAGCCTACAGATTACAGTGGATATCTGCAGCTATTCTTTCTTGAATAAATGAGATCCAATGTTTCTTAAAACATTGGCAGATGTTTCTCATATAGCATGCATCCTCATTAAATATGTAATATGCCCTAAGTTAGTGTTTCTCAAAGTGTATTCACTGAACCAATAGCATCAGCATTGCCTGGGAATTGTTAAAAGCACAAATTATTGGACCCCACTTAAGATCTGAATCAGAAATATTAACTTGAGGTGAGGAATCTATGATTCTGACATACTGCTATCGATTGAATTACACCCCCCCACACACACACACATACATAGATGCACTCAGAAAATTATGTTTGTGTCCTAAACCAATGTGATCATATTTGAAGGTGGGATCTTGGGAGATAATTAGGTTTGGATGAGGTGGTGATGTTAGTAGTATCAGTATAAGAGACCAGTGAGTTTGTTCTCTCTCTTCCCATGATCATTCGCTGAGGAAAGCCCAACCCGGAAGAGATGGTTTCTAAGTACAAGTCAAGAAGGTGATCATACCTGGCCCTAAATCTAACCTCACTTTGATCTTGTACTTCCTGGAATCCAAAACTGTGAATAATAAATGGCTGTTGTTCAAGCAACTCAATATAAGGAATGTTGTTACTGCAGCCTTAGCTAACAACCACACTAAAGTATGAAATTACTATTCTAGGGCAAGCAAGTCTTTTTAATAATATTTTGGAAGGGTTAAAAATGCATACAACTGAGATAAGAAACTCACAAAATGAAGAATGAAGAATATATATGAAGAATATATGTGTGTGTAAATAAAATGCATACTGACAACACCGATATATATCTGGATAATTAAACAACCAGGTTCACATAACCAAAATCTTTTGACGATGGTGTCTGTTTTGTTACAGCATCATGAAAAATATATTATGCTTGAGCCTGTTACTTTTGTGAAAAAAAAATTTGGAAACACTAGTTAATACAACATGATTATAATCTTTTAAAGCTTCATACATTCTACTCTTGGGTGATTCTTTCCTATTTTCTTAGATAATTATAGTGAATTATTGGGTCGCCTAAATATCTTATTGGATAATTGAGAGCTTGAGTACTACAATATCAAATTATTTGCTTTAAAGAAAATGTTTTAAGCTCTTATTTACTGAAAAAATTATTTATGCACTTGGACATGATTACATTAATTTATTACTTAGCACTAAAATTATATTTTAGAAAAATCAAGAAATAATTGTAATTGTACAACTATTAGCATGAGTGGTTTAACTGGTTGGTTTTGTTATAGAAAATTGCTTATTTTGTTTGCACATTATTGGATTACTGTTTTAACAAAATTTACTCCAACTACAAAAAAAAAAATTTACCGAATTTTTTCTTTAGTAATTTGAGCTCTGAAAACCATCATCCTAAAACTTAATTTCCAAATTAAATATTTTTTGTTGTAAAAATCGCATTGGCTTGCTATACTTCAGTGTCCTTCAAACTTGCATTTAAAATGGTATATTTTACAAAATATATTCACTAGAGTTTATGAGCATTCAAATATATTTTTATTTAGTACTGACTAAATTTAATAAAATCTTTGTCACTGCATTTATTCTATTCTTCAGTCAAATGATTTTAAACAAATACTACAATTGTTTAAGTTATTTAAATAAATCAGCTCTTGAAGGGATGTTTTGTAATGTTAATTTATGTTTATTTATATTCACTAGGCCAAAAATATTGTTGGCTTGTAAAATAGGAAATAGTTACTTTTCATATTTATGCAAATCTCTGCATGATTAAGATTGGAAAACAATATTTTATATACAGCAATTTTGATTGACATTGCCAAACAAAATTATTTTATAATTATAAATAATGTACTTCTTCACAGTTTGTTCCTCTAGTGATTTCTCAATATATGCAAATGCCATCTGATTTTTACCTCATTGATTTTCAAGCATGGAAAAATAAAACACTTCGGAACAAAATCTGAGGGCCTTGTAACAAGGGATATCTGGTTTTTTCAAATGAATGTTGATATTCCTAGTGAAAGATAGGATTTTTATTTATCTATTGTTGTCTATATGTTGTTAAAATACTTCTGCCTTACCTTTTATATTATTAAAAGTTATTAGATTGAATGTTTCATGTTATCTGTTAGTGTGTCAAAAAATAATGCAAGACTTTGTTATACATTTTTATAAATAGTATGAAAAATCCATTACACTTAACAGACTTGAAACTGCTGGATTTTCAAGTCATTGTAAAGTAATACAGAGTTCTTTAAGTATTCTCTGATATACAATTTTTGTGTTAAAATACATTTTAGCCCTCAGGCTTGGAGTAATGCAATGTGTGCAATGAAATCTTTTACCAATAGGTGGTGCTAGAAAGTTTAATATTTAATCCAATAGTTGGCTTTACTGAAAAACTGCTAAAATATTTTGTTTTGTTTTTAGATATTATGAAATCATGTGAAAATAATTAACCCTTGCTTGTTTTCTTACAGTTCCACTGAAGACTGTTCGACTGGTTAGTGGTGGAGGCCCTCATGAGGGAAGAGTGGAAATTTTACATGAAGGCCAGTGGGGCACAATTTGTGATGACCACTGGGAACTACGTAGTGGACAGGTCATCTGCAGGAGTTTGGGCTATCCAGGTGTTCACAGTGTGCACAAGAAAGCTTATTTTGGACCAGGTAATTAAAAATACATGTTTTTAATGAAATGTAGTCATTCTCTCATAGTATAGAGAAGGAACAAGGAGAATGAATGGAAAAAATTCTATGTAGGACTGTTATTTCCTTCAAATAGCTTAATCTTGTTTTATTATCAGAGTTAAATCATACATAATTTGACGTCTTAGTTTATTCAAAAATTTATAAAAGTTAAGGCAGAATAGCAAATTTTGCAATGAATTTGAAATGACTCCTATATAGTCTTAGATGCAGGAAACTAGGATTTTCTTAAATGGCTTTCTGTAGAAATAGAGGTAAAAATAAATAACTATTAAAACAAGGGCTTGTATTTTCAGGCAACTATTATTGTTCAAATTTTATTTAGACTGAATCAGCTAGCTATAAAATATTAACACAGAGAAAAAGAGAGTGATTGAAAAGCAGAACAAGAGAAATGTGTGAATTATTGACAAGGAATGGCATACTCTGGCAAGCTCAGTTTATATATCTATATCTTGTAGAGGTCTGAGAAATACCATGTTTTCATTTATATTGTCTATTGTGACACTAGAGAAGAGGGTACCAACTTTTGCATTTACTGCAGTGATGTCCCAGGGAATGAGACAAATCATTATTTCATGATTAAACACCTCTATTCTGAATAAATAGTGAAACCCATGAAAGATAAAGAAGTAATTAAATAGCCTCGGTGTATCTACCACTTATGACTTACCTTCCTTTAAGGAGCATCACATTAAATATGTGAAGAGAGAGGTTACTTCTCTTCTATTTGAGGTTAATAAAACATTGAATTATTCTTTATTATTTGCATATTTGTGGACTTTCACCTAGTGATACACTAACCTTTTCTACCATTGTTAGAATAGCTAAGAAAAGATTTCGCAGGGGTCAAATATTTGAACATACATTTGTACCCATTTTTAAAAATAAATTGGCCCCTTATAAGCCTTTTATGTATAAACATACACAAATGCTTTAAATCTGAATGACAAATTACAAAAAAAAAGTAGCTGCATATGTAATACTGGAATTTTAAGGTCAATATTTCCTATTTATTTATCTTACTGGCTAGATCTGACAAATAATTCACATATCAAATATACATATATATTTGAGTTTTTGATCTTATGAGTTATTCTAGTTAAGTATGGGCAAGAGGGAATCATCTTCAAAATTATAGAGATAAAGTAGCAGTATTACTGGACAATTTTATCTGTAGTGATAAAATAGGAGATTATGCCAATGATCATTTCAGTATATTAGAACAAGATAAGTAAGATAGCATTCTTAAATTCATGAAAGAGATAATTAAGTAATATTGTGCTACATTCATCTTGTTAAGCAAGAATTATGTGCCAAGTATTGTGATAAATAGCTAGGTAGTATTAATAATTGATCACTACAGCATTCTTCATTCTTCTTCCTAAATGAATTCTTTTTAATAGATTTAAAAGAGAGATTTAGGACCCTCCCTGGTGGTGCAGTGGGTTAGAGCACAGCACTAAGAACCTAAAGCCACTTCAGCATGAGTTCAGTCCCTGCCCTGGAGGTGACCCACGTGGTGCAGCAGACCCCTCCTGGCCCGCCCGCTGCTCCCCTCAGCACTGGACTTAGTCAATCTGTCTGTCTGTTCCCCATTCTGCCTCTGGTGAATCCTCTCGCCATCCCTGTAGCTCTGGTCTGTACCCTAGTTCTGTATTTTATTTATTTTATTAATAAATAAAAATCTTAAAAAAGAGAGAGATTTAAGCAGAAAATCAGATTCTAAAGTCTTCAGAGACCAGAAACAATTATCTAATTTCTTGAAAAACTAGAGAAGTCAATAGATAGTAGTGATATTAAAAGTTTCTGCACTCAGATTTGGCTCCTAGCCACCAGTTTTTTAATTTTGCCTTAAAGGATTGACCAAAAGAAACAAAATAATTAGAAAATATCCATAATTTTCCATAACCAAATAGAGCTTTGAAATTTCTAAATTTTCCACCTCTAGGATATTTTTTAGAAATTTTCCCACTGGTTGAGAAATGTGGCAATAAAGTCATTTGGATCCCTTAAAATTTACCTCCTGTGAAATATATTAAATATAATTAGGTGACTTCTTTTTTTTTTTTCTCCAGAGAAGGGAAAAACAAACAAACAAACAAAAGCCATGATCACTTCCTGGTCACTGGAGAATTGAACAAATTAGTCTAAGTCATTTAAAATACTAAATTGCCAATCAGAGTTTCCATAATGCTATCCAGGGTGAGAATCCATTTGTATGGTAACAGATTCATAGCATGAAAGGCCATTTATTTTAAGTATCTAATTCTATAAATGTTTCAAATAACTCTTAGAAGTCATATAAACTAATAATAGAAGGCATATAATTCTCAGCCATAGTATTCACTGGAGGGTGGCTAAAAATTCTTCAGTCTTAGAAATAACAGTATATGGATGATTTTAATTCACAATTGTGTGGGTTTCTGTAGAAATAGAAGTAAAAAAGAAATATGCTTTCAGACAAACATTATTATTTAAATTTTATCTGGCCTGAGTTGGCTAGCTGTGAAATATTAAGCTTTTTTTTTTGACAAAATGTAATTTGCCAATTTATATGATTTAGTGTATATAGACTAGATAAATAGCTTAATCGAAAAAGAGAAATATTCCTAAAATACCTCTCCTCAAGGTGAGCTGTTTTATATAGCTTACATTACCCACAGTTGACAGTTCTGATTTAGCTCTGTATGAAAAAAAGAAGTCTGGGGGTAACTTTTGTTAATTTATTTTTGTTTTTAATTTTATTAATTTCTTACAACATGAAGCAAACCTGTAATCAATTACAATCAGAAAAACAAATTCAGAGCAACACTAGTTATAGAGTCTAAAAAGGTTTGGCAATTACACCATTAAGGCAGAATAGGGAATAAGATGTTCCACTCAGTTATATTTCTTCTCTAAAGTTAAAGACTTGCCATAGACTTCAAAGGTGTTTTTTCATTTAAGTTCAAACACCAGTGGCAAACACACAGTTGGACACTATTGTCTTAAGATTGCATTAAGTTTAAGGCCAGTCTCACAAGTGAAATACTCATGCTCTCACAGCTTTTATTCACATTTGCTTCTGTCTATATGGATTTCTGGACTAAGACATTGGTTTGAAAGGAAGAAAATAAGTATTCTAAAAATACTGGCAAGAAATGTTTTCTATTTAAATAAGTAATCAAACAATAGAGTTTAGTCTTATGAAATTAGCCGGCTACATGGAGACTATTCTCTCAAATTTGCTGTAGGTAGATAAGTGCTTCTTTAGTGAAACTGTATATTTATGATAGTGATTCTATACATTCTACTATAGTTTTTTTTATATAATAAAATAACCAGGATTTTGACTTTTCTTCCACATGTTCAAGTGCCTACTGAAATGAATTGGAAAGACTAGGAGTTTTATAATTAAGTAGATATGAGTTGAAACCTTAGCTCTGCTACTTATATCTCAGAGTTTCAATTTCCTTTTCAATATCTTGAGAATAATAATACCAAACCAGCAGATTTATTTTGAATCTTAAATGAGTTGGCATATAGGAAATGCCCAATACAAAGCCTGGCAAAGATCATAGCCATCAACAATACCAAACTGTTAATTACAATTCATTTGCCATCCTTTTTGAAAAGGAGAAGACTTAGAACAGCATAATTTTGTAGGGTGATATTGATGATGTTGCAAGGGTCATGAAGTTGAAAGTGATTTTCTTTTGTACAGAAGTATAACTGAAGAAGCAGACTGGGGGTTGGGGAGACCTCTAATATCCTTCCCACTCAGAACAGACCTAGCTCTTGTTTCAGCACTCGGCATAGTGTTCAGTACCAAACAATTGAAGAATGATCATGAGAATTTAAAAATTATAAAGCACAATGAGCTGGGATAAATAATAGAACTGAGGTTATTTGTTCTGGAAAAAAATAGAACCTGAAACAAATTTCATGATCTGCTTCATTGCACCTTGTATTTTAAGACACAGACTTAAAATGGTAAGATGATGTTAGATTAGACATGGCCAATAACCTTTTTATGTAAAGCTGTTTAAACTTCTTTTTTTTTTTCTTTCTACATCTCTACCATATATTTTCAGTTTCACTCAGTAGAAAAGAAAAAGCAATCTGAATACAGGCTAGAGATGGAAAAAGAAGTACACAAATATATGTGACTGGAAAGGAAGTGTAGAGAGAGAAGCAGAGAAGCATTGTGGTTTTAATCATCTGCTATTCTCTTAGGAAAGCCAAAAGAATCAAATTAATGCTACATTATATATTACCAAGATTGAAACAAACAAAAAAATAACGTATCTCCTCTATAAGTCTACCATTAAGAAAATACAGTTTTCTATACAGTTTTTCCCTCTCCTTTCCCACCTGGTTTTAAGAGCAAAACAGGCTAAACAGAGATATTACTTATTAGCCTTAAGAACAATTAGCTTTGCAGCTGCAAGGAAAATGAGTTATAGGACTAGAGCTTAAAGTATGTTCCTTTATTTATTTTTTAAGAAGACTTATTTATTTGTGCATACAAGAACAGGGTGCAGGCCGGAAGTTCACAGGGTGAGAGGATTCACCAGTGACAGAAGTGGGAAGCAGAACAGTGACTGGCTGAAATACACTGCTGAGGAGAGCAGTAGGCAAGACAGGAGGGATCTGCCACGCCATATGGGTCACCTCCCTGGTTGGGGATGGAACTCCTGCTGCAGTGGCTGCAGATAGCTTCATAGAGCTACATCTTAACCCCTTGTGCCACCAGGGAGGCCCCAAAGTATGCTTCTTTACATAGATTCTTCCACTTTATTATACCATTACAGCTTTTGCATAAAGCATTATGTTGCTCCTCTCCCAATCCAGTCCCCCTCTCATGATAAATTAAGGAAGCAATGCGAGAGCATGGAAACTAAGTCACTTCTCTTCCTGTACAGTCTTTCCAATGTCTTGTCCCAGGGGTCTGCCTGTAGCAAATTTGAATGGGCTTTATCAGATGATGGTGCTACCTCCTCCCAGAATTTATTCCAGGTATAGCTGGTCTGTGCACTAATGCAGGTAGTAAGACCTAGAACTGGAGCTCTCTCATCTTTTAAATTTGCAGGTATTTGTGCTGTGAGGCTCCAAACTTCAAAGCAGAAACAAGCTAATTCTATCCATAAATGCTATCTTTCATACATCACCCCTTTCACATTACATAATCAGTTTCTAAGTAGAATTATAAAAGATACAAGAATAAGCTGAAGGAAATCAAACCTATAAATGCATTGCTGAACTATCCTTTAATACGTGGGAGTAAAAAAAAAATCTAAAAAATAACTATTTCAATGTTTACTATGTGATTTCATTTATTGTTCTCAGTGCCTTTAAAAAATAAATACACATTACAGTTCCAGTTTTTTAGAGAAGGAAAATAAAGCCATAGATATCTCACAAAACTTAACCAAAGTTACATCGTTATTATGGTGGTTGGTGGGGAAGGGTTAAGGTTTTTGCATTACCCTATCTCTCTCTACAAGTTTGAATGTCTTTCTAGGTGCTTTATCCTTATAAGTTTGATTTCTAAAAGTTACTTCTTGAGAACCTTAGAATTGTAGAATTTTAAAGGTTAAATGAATTCTTAGAGCTATTTTATACTGCCTACATATGCTACTTCTACATATATACTAAAATTAAGGCAAAATAAGTGGCTTCTCCAGAAGCACAAACATGGAATTTAGAACCATAATTTAAGTTTACCCTTTCTCTATTTTGACTCTATTTTACTTTCAACTTTAATCCAAAATGCAATATTTTTCTGAAAGGAGAGGTTCATGACAAATCACTTCTTATCTGGAAGTCTTAAAAGTGATACAAATACATGATACCAAACCATAACTGGATTTAGTTAAAATTCATTCGGTCACTTTTAACCATTTGTGATTTTTGCCTAAGAACTTTTCTATTCAGAAGCGAATGTAGATGAAGAAATAAAAATACATCTGAAATATACTTATCAATTTTTCATAGTTTTACACCAACAGAAGGGATAATTTACAAATAAAAATGTACAGTGATAGCAGGAACAATAAAATCCTTGAGTAACAATTTTTACCTCAAGAAATAAAAGCAAATTTATTTTTTAACCTTGGAGGATTACAGGAAGATAAAATTTTATTAATCTAATGCTATCTTTATATTAATGTTTAATGAAGAAAACAATTGGGAATGAGACGGAAAATGTGTATTAAATAAATTTTCCCCCTAGGTTCAGTAGTCCTGAACATATTAATATAAAAATAAAACAACAAATCTTTGGAAATTATTTTTATTACTCTACTTGGGCTACTTTGTAGTCCATAAACAGCAACAAAACTTGAATGTCATCATCGTGTGCTACTTGGTTTTATTCTCTCTGATATTTTGAGAAAGTCATTCATCCTTCCTGAGTCTCAGTTTACCTGTAAAATGAAAACAGTTGCCATTAACTTACAAGGTTTATGGAATGCAAATTTAAGATATTTATATGTAAATATAAGACCTTGTTGATGATTGCTAAATCCTCCTCACATAGCAAAAGACCAGAGTTAGTGAATGATGTAATAGGTTTTGTACACCCAGGTGTTTGTTACTGGTAGGGAAGCATGGAATGGGAATTCGGGGTGTCAGATGCTACTATCATTTTTGCCACTAATTACATGCATTGGCTTCAGTTGTTTTATAGACCTAAAATTGAAGCTGTCACTAAGGATGTCTGTCTGAGAGAGAATAAACTTTGATTTGATTCACCCATGTAGGTATCCAAATAGATTTGCAGAATGACTAAATCTAATGATGGAGGGGATTTGAACAAACCATTATGTAAAGGCACTGGCTCTAGGTGGTTGCAGTGTGAGAATATGACTCCATTGTACAATAGCTTTGTGACTAATTACTACATCTGCAAGTGGCAGAATGAAAGGAGCACAGTCCTTTGGGTATAGAAGCCATGGAGTCATATCTTTCTCATGTTCCCAGTTACAGCCTTAGTTTTCATCAAAAACTTCTTTTTTTCCTGTTTTTACAATTTCTAAATGTCCATAAGTGTAATAAATACAATTTAGAAATGTCCCATTACTTTGGGTCTCTTCCATGCGAGTATAGGATGAATTTTACTATTTGAGCAATTATCACTTGTCTACATCTTTGAGTCTTCCCAAAAGTCTGTAGAGACATCTTTGAGTCTTCCCAAAAGTCTGTAGAAACACACACACAAACATGTTTACACACACACACACACACACACACATACTCACAAGTACAAAAGGTCCTTGCTATACATAGTAAGAGAAAAAAGGAAACCATAAATTTTTCCTAGCAAGGTTTCAGATTTTGAGTTTCTTTTACCTGAACATTTTCTGTTTTAATCTGCCTTAAAATTTCAAGTCAAAAGGTCCAAAACTCTTATGAACATTTCAATAAGTACTTGAATTTTCCAGATCACTATTAGTAGTCTTCAGTCAACTTTGGAAAAATCGTTACTTTTCAAATAGAAATATTGTATTCTAATTATTTCATCTATATAATATTAATTAATGTATTATATATGTATACATTACACATTATTATATATAATATGTATGCATAATGTTCCTAAAACAATAAAATTTGACTCTTGGATCTTTTCAGTAAAAGCACAAATTATTCAAAATGTAACTGGATGCACCAGTTTCCTTTATATGTTGAAATCAAATTTCCTGAGTAATTCTAAGAGTAAACAAAAGAACAATTCTTCACATAGAATGTGTATATAGAAATCTATTAACTACAGATTTCAGACTTAGAGATTCTACTTAGATTTAATGTCTAAGTTTCTGCCAGGCAATAGAGTAGTTCTGATAATAGCATTGGTATCTCACAATATAAAAATCAAGCAAATTTATAACATTATTCCAGCTTCCTTTCCAACTTCGCCAGTGATTCCTCCTCCCCTAATTAATATTTTAGTATTTTAGATGCTAGGAGAATGTTAACTATATCCATATATCAAACATTTTCATGCTGCTGCTCTCATTACATGGGATAACTCCTTTACATTTTTTTGTTTGTTTGTTTGTTTTAAACCTTTTGGTATAATGAATAAGCATGTTTGTTACCTAGATTTTACATAACATTTACAGATGAGGGAATTTCTAGGCCCAAACAGGAACAGTAAGAGGAAAAGTATTACTGCTGGGAGGTATATATATCCCCCATACATTTTAAGCCTAAGGAACGCAATTTAACAGCAGAAAACACCACACACATATCACTTTCTAGACTAGATAACTGGAGCTAGAGAAAGAGCAGAAAACTTGAAGTTCATGCAGTTACCACCTGGTCTCCTCATCTTGATAATGTACAACCAAGAGAAAATTGTGTTTCTTTTAAATAAGTTAGAGTTAACCTCCCTGATCCTAAAAGTGAACAACTATTATTGGTAACAGACCAAGGGCATTTGCTACAGAATGCTATCCTGGACAAATATGAACTGTTAGTACAGCGAAGAAGAAATTATAGAGATATTCTTTAAATATCAGAAACTTCCGTATCATGGAGTAAAGCTGTAGATGACTCCAATTCCCAAAGCTTTAGCCTCCAAATTTCCTGTTAGCATTTGTACCCACCAATGCTCCCCATACTTCTAGTATCATTTGCTGAGTTATGAGATGCATCCATCCTTCCAGGATATAAGAAACCTTTATTTTATACTCCCCATTAGATCTCAAGTTCACCAGTTATTTCCTTTGACAGGTAGGTCTTTTGATGAATTTGCAGGTTATCTTTTTTGGTGGTGATTTTGTACATAAGATTGCTTTTTGTGCTACAGCCTTTACCAGGGAGAAACCCAGCTTCTTGCAAGGAATCGTCATTCAGAGACCAAAAACTGGTGCAGACCCTGTAGGAGGAGAAGCACTTGGTGCCTTCTATCTTTTACCACCTTGTTGAGTCTATTTTGCTCCAGCTAGTTGGCTTGTCATAAGGTCATCTCTTCCTCTGAGGCCTTTGAAGTTGCTTGATTCATTAAATTGGATATCTGAATTTCCTTCTGCTGCTCAACATGCTTTTTCTTTCTTCTAATTGTATCCCATAACTTTCAGTCTTTGGGTTTGTACCAGGTGACTTTTCTCAGTGAGAACGCTACTTCTGCCTGCACATCTATCCTATGCTTTCTCATTGGCATCTTGTTCAATAAAAGTCATCATATGCTTAATCTGTTCTTGCATATCAACATCACAAGTGATACTGAAAGAGAAGGTAGGCTAGAGGGCAAATGGATCACATTTACAAGGGGTAATGAAAAAGCCTTGACTTTTTTTTTTTCTCAAATGTATGGAAAACTTCTATCCATTTTCTTGGGATAGCTCTAATGTTACCCACATTTTGATTACAAAATCTTCAATATATGCTAACTTATTCATGTCTTACGTGTACATACTATTAAATCATTATGCACACTATTGATGATATATATTGTTAACTTGTATTTGAGCTTACTGAATATTTGAAAATATCACTGTGCCATTACATATGTCTCTTTGAAAAACAAGTCTTCATTCAAGTTTTACAGTAACACAAAGATCTGTTTCTAAGTTGAATTTATTTCTAAATGTGTTTTATATAGCCCTTGGGACTGAAGGAGAACCTTTCAACATCATATTGATCCAAATAGGGAAAAATACATTATTGATTATGGTTACAGTATAATCATAATATTTCTTTACCTTCTACCAATAAAGCAAAGGTGTTCATTGAAATTTAACCGCTAAATCATCAGTTTCTTGTTGGCATGAAATGTTCTTAGAAACTCATGAAGTGATTTGTAATACTGTATGTTTACCAAAACCCAATGTAATAATTCATATAGAAGTTTTTCAAAGGTTTTGTTTCCAAATGCATTAAGTATAAAATAAGAGAACTTTTATATATGTGATACATTTATAAAATCCTCAGAAAATATCAGAAAAACATTTCTAATCTTTTATTTTTAAAATTGTCTTTCTTTGGCATGAGCACCTTTGAAAATTATAGTTGTTTTCTAAGTCATTGATGAAATAATGTCCTTATCTTGAAAGTAAGTTCAACTTACTTAATTAGTTAAATATCTGTGAGGGAGCTTACTATGACAGACATTGTTTTTCCTTCTAATGTGTCTGAAGAAGAGCTCAGAGAAATGTGTTAGCTCTGTCATTTTCTTGTTTCCTTATGTTTACATTAACAATCCATGTTTGTGTTTTTTAACTCTGTGAATCCATTGCTGATTGCAGTTGTCTTAGTTTAATGGGTAGTGTAGTTAATAACTAAGCCAGGAAAACTTGAAGTTCATGCAAACCGAAATCCACTGGCAGGTAAGAAAAGACCTGTGTATTATATTATGTAACAGATATAACTCTTACAGATAGCATTTGGTCATTAGGACAATGATACTTATCCATTATGATTAAAATTTATTTCCCAATTATTTCAAAATAAAATTGTTTAAGTCTCTAGAGAAAGCCAATTATTTTTCAACTCTGATTTCCTAGAACTCTATATAATACTTTGTATTAGCATACACATTGACAGAGTATATAGCTTTGGGGTGTCAGGTGATTAATTTTTCATCCCTAAATAGAGAGCATAGAACTTGTATATGCTAGTAAATAAATTAATGAACCTGCCTCGCTCAAATATAAATGCTAAGTATATTTAATGAATTTGTTATGTCTGATTTTGCAGGTACTGGCCCGATTTGGCTGAGTGAAGTATTTTGTTTTGGGAGAGAATCATCTATTGAAGAGTGCAAAATTAGACAGTGGGGTGCAAGAGACTGTACACATTCTGAAGATGCTGGGGTCATATGTGCTTTATAACGTATCGTATTTTCACTCACATTTGTACAATCATTGTTACAAATTTGATTTTAAAGTCAGTTTCATGAATATTTAAATGATTAAGATCATTGTGCAAAGAAATAGAATCAAAATTAAAATCACTGAGTAAGTAGGCTTCATACTTGGCAAGTCTATATCTGAACTATTTGAACTACTAGAGACTTTTATATGAAATTTTCAAATATAGTGGCATATATTGAATATACTGCAGTTTAAAGTTTCTAGGTTACAAATGACAATAACAATTGAAACATGGAATGATCATTAGTTCCAATTCATATCTTTACTACAAGTTTATGTATGTTACCTTTTTTGTCTTTTTAGTTGATTTGAATTACTTTCTGAATAATAAGGGGTTGGGAAGATTTCTTTTGTACCAAATTTACAAAATCTCCACTTTCTACATGTTTTTAGATTATAAAAATATTGTCAGCTAGTAAGATCTCTGAATGTGCAACCACTTGGCTGCCAAATAGCAATGTTAATATGTTTTAGCTAGGGAGCTTACTTTACATGATTATGTATTGACATTTTTTTTTGTGTGTGCTTTTTTATGGAATCCTGAAGTGAGTTGTAAGTAGGACATAGGAAAAAGACACAGGCCCACCATTGCTAACTGTGTTCATGTAATGGGTAGATGAAAATTGTCATTTTCAGCATGGAGTTGGTTGTGCATTTTGTTGTTCATTTTAAATTAAGTCCAATAATTAACTTGTTACAGTTCTAGGACACTGCATTTAAAAAGTAAATATATCTAATTACTACAATTTAACTAAAAGCTTGCAAATGTCTTATAGTAGAAGAAAGCTTCAACTACTCTTTTTGGAGGAGAGTTTTTCATGAAGTCCATCAAACTAATAGGCAGAATGAGAGGCATCTTCACCCCATAGGGTCAATAATCCCAAACCTGCCAAAGTAGTACTTTAGTAATAGCCCATCCCCAGGGTTCATACCAGCATGTCAAAGGACACCCCAGAATCCAATGACTATAACCCATTGTCCAGGGATACAGGCAGAAAGACTTGTCATTCCTGCTGAAGTCAAACTGAATCTAGTCTTAACCCTGAGAACATAATTTCCAAGTTTCCTAAACCCAACCCAAAGGTACAGGTGAATGGAAAGTAATTCTAGTATGAAATGGCTTTACTGTTCTTTCTTTAATGGTAATAAACAAAAGTATGGGTTTAAGCACTTTTCCATATCCTGAGTGCTCACTTCACAAAAGAATAAGCAGATAATAGGCCCACTGTCCCAATACTTGTACAATTGCCATACTTGTAATTAAGAGGAAAATGGAACATGGGGAACCTTCAAAAAGACTGGAAACGCACTTTTATTGCATTACATTCTATTTGTTGAACATTGGTGATTTTCTCCAGCAGTGTAGTTTTTTTTTTTTTATTAAGAAAATGAACTCTGAATCTAGACAGACTTCCAGATCTTGGATTTACCTTCAGTTAGGCATTAATTCTCTGTGATCCATTTCGCTGTCTAGGTATGTTCTACATATAACAAAAAAGATGTATTAAAGGGATAAACAGCTTGTAGGAGCTATCTGAGATCAGGATCCATGTGTTATGATTATTATATTGCTATATGTTATTGATATATATGCACTGATTTCCTATTTGCATCTTTAAAACTAATAAATAATATAAAATTATTTTGTAATTAAGTTAATATATTAAATTCAGTGCAGTCTAAAAAATAAATTAACTGGGCCAATGTAATTTGTGAACTTTACTTAGTTTGGTAAATTGCATTAAATACTGATGGAAACAGTAATTTGTGATCTATTAGGGAAAAAAAAAGAGAATTCTAGCAGATAAACCACTTGAGCAGAATCAATTGAATTCTACTCATTTGCTACCATTAGAATTTTTTTCCTAAGGGGGAGAAAAAAAAAAGTAAAGTAGTAAATAGGAGTACTTGAGACTTGATAGCCAAATATATTACCCTTATTTATCTGAATAAATACATTTAAACCAAAGCTTTTAATTTTTTCCAAAGCTCTTCAATCATGGTAGTTTATTCTCAGGTAAAGCACCAACCTGAGGAAAATGTATAATAGAAATTATATAGCAATACTTGTAATTAAGAGGAAAATGGAACATGGGGAGCCTCAATGATTTATGTGTGAGCAGGGTTGTAGTGATACTTACACCCAACCAATCAATAGTAGGAGACACAATTTTACCCTCATTAAATAAGAATAATAAGTATTATTTACTTTTCTAAGTTGGAAAAGCACAAGATTCATGAAGCTCATTTCTAAATGAAATCAAGATCCTCACAAAGAGGAGGAAAAGAATGAATATTAAATAGACAATTAACAAAGAAAATATGATGAGGAGGTAGTCAAGTTCAGATTTCTTTAAAAGAATCACTGAAATGGAATATGGTGATTTTATGAAGTATCTAGTATTAGATATAGTTATTTTTCTCATCAAACATATAATCATGATATAGCCTGACTTTTTAAAACAATGAATTTGCCTTCCGCTTTTTCTTTAGTGAATGTTAGGTAATTGATTTTTAAGTTCTTTTTTTATTTTATTTATTTATTTTAAAAATTTATTTATTTGTGCATACAGAACTGGGGTATAGGCCAGAGGCTCAGTGGCGGTGAAAATCTTCACCAGAGACAGAGTGGGGAACAGAACAGGCAGATCTACGAAGTACACTGCTGAAGGTAGTAGCGGGCAGGTCAGGAGAGGTCTGCCACACCATGTGGTCACCTCCGGGGCAGGTGGGAATTGAACTCATGCGGAAATGGCTTTAGATTCTCAGTGCTATGCTTTAACCTGCTGTGCCACCAGGGAGGGCCTTAAGTTCTTTTTTTAATCAAAACAATTTTCTTATCACATCACACAGTGAATATTAAACTCCTTTCTAATACTTATCAGCTCTTAGTTTACAGTCTTTTTGTTACAGGGTAGCCCAGAGTGGATTGGACCTCCTGTCTGTGGGGCCTCACCCGCGCTCACAATTCAGTTATACTGCAGGGACACACAAAAGGGTCAATAACGGGTTTATTTACAAAAGGGGAAAGGAATAGGAAACAACCCAGGGAAAGAGAGCGGGATACAAAGTAACTGGAATACCTTACCGGCTTGGCTGACTGAACACACTGTGTCACTGGGTCCAGAGAGCTGTTTCCCAAGCAAGAGAGGGAGAGATGCAATTGCACCCTATTTATCCCCAAAATGTCCCAGAATTCCTGCTAGCTCCACCCTTGGGTCCTCGCAGTTCTCTCCCTGGTACGGCTGGAAATTGTAATTTCTAATCACTGGAGTAGGATGTAGGGTCCAGAAAGCTGGAGTAGGGGGTAGAGTCCATAAGACTCTGCAGAGTTCCTTTAGGACATCCTTCCCCTTAACAATTTATATTAGAAATTTATTTATGTTATTTTCAAAGATTATTTTTGAACTTTTAGTATTTTTAACAAAGGATTCATTTTAGATATAAGTAATTATTTAAAACATTAAACAAAAAGGATAAATGGGGGTGCATTACGTCAGTAAAACGGTGCAATAAGCAGCACTATATGCTCATGCTCCACAGAAACAAAGAAAAACAGTAAATACTATCCTAATAGATTTTTTTCAGGACTCTGGAAATTCATCAAATTATCTACAACTAAGCAAATGCTGAATCAAGAAAAAAGCAACTCTAGGTAGTACCAAAGTGTTGTGGCCTTTTATTCATCCACTACTGGATGTAGCAAATGTCTTGGCTTTGAGCTATGGAAACCTATGTTCCCATTTTGGGATCCAACTCCCTTGTTTCAGAGGAAACAGAGCAACCCTTCTTCAAAAATGATTGAGTATGTAGGTTTTCACTTGTGTTAGGGTTACCTGAAGGTTGATGCAAGCATTCATCTATGTTTTGCCTTCCCCTGAAACTCAACCTGAAAAAGTAGCAAGCTAGCTTGAACACACTGCATGACTGAATTAACAATCTTCAAATGCCTATGGCAAGAGTGCAGTTGAAATTTACAATAGACTGCATAAATCTTGGTAGTAAAAACAAGGGAGAGTTTCTTTGGGAAATTTGGATATTAAAAAAAAAAAAATCAAGTGTACAGGGGATTTAGAAAACCATGCGCATGCCCAGGGCAAAATGTACACAATAAAGACAGCAGAATACCCTCAGATTTTATCATGGGCTG
This sequence comes from Condylura cristata, assembly GCF_000260355.1. Classification (NCBI taxonomy): domain Eukaryota; kingdom Metazoa; phylum Chordata; class Mammalia; order Eulipotyphla; family Talpidae; genus Condylura; species Condylura cristata. The sequence goes on from NW_004567115.1 coordinate 13,849,245, forward strand.
AACTTTAAGTTCAGGCAAATTTAAATGTAGCAGGAGAGTTCCAGAACAGAGTCAATTTGCAATTACTCTGAGCAGTGTTTTGTTGTTATCTTTTGTTTGCTTATGCTCTTTTGTCAACGTGTTTCTGTTTTTCAGCTTCCAGCATTCAAAAATGCTAGTTGAACACAAACTAAGGAACAGAGACTTCAGTAACACCTTTGAAAGGAACACAGTCTTTGCAAAGATAATTTAGGGAAGTGCATAAACAAATGAACTACTTCAGTCTTCAACAACAACAAAAGTGTAAGCAATTTTGGAGCGTGGTGGTGCGTGCGGAGCCTGTTTCTCTGTTTATATAATTTAAATGACCAGTGTCCAACCAATAAATATCACAAAGCATAAAAAGAAACAGGAAAGTAATACTCTGAAAGGAACAAAATAAATGGACAGGAATGATACTGTGGAAGTCTAAATGTTGGACTTACTTGACAAACACCTTAAAATAACTGCTTAAATTTTCTCAAAAACATAACTAAAGAAAATCAAAATTCATGTATTAAGGATATAAGAATATCATTAAGATATTCCCTGGTGGCACAGTGGGTTAAAGCACAGCACTAAGAAACTAAAGCCACTTCAGCATGAGTTCGATTCCCACCTGCCCCGGAGGTGACCACATGGTGCGGCAGACCTCTGCTGACCTGCCCACTGCTCCCCTCAGCAGTGTACTTCATCAGTTGGCCTCTACTTCATCTGCTCTGCCTCTGGTGACTCCTGCACCTCTGGCCTATACTGCAGTCCTATATGCAGAAATAAATAAATCTTAAAAAAAAAGGAAAAGTTACCAAAAGACAAACAAAATTTGAGTCCTTAAAGTATAATTTCTGAAATAGAAAATTCACTAGGATTTCAAAGCAGAATTGAACAAGCAGAAGAATCAGCTTATTTGAAGGTAGGACAATTGCTATCATTGGGTCTGAGAAGCAGAAAGAAAGAAGAATGAAGAAAAATAAAATGAACCTAAGTACCTGTGGCACACCATCAAGTGGATCAGCATTTTAGAGTCCCACAAATAGAATTTAGTGAGGAAAGAGAGAGTGAAGCAGAAGAAAGATGATCTGGAAAATTTAATAGACAAATGTCCCAAATCTGGTGAAAGACATGAATATACAGAGATAAGAAGCTCCAGTAGAATAGATTCAAAAAGGCCTACACTGAGACACATGATTCAGTAGGTACAAATGAATAACAGTAAAATAACCTTTTTTTTTTTTTGTCAGAAATTACCCAGTTTCTAGAGGGAAGTAATGCCAAATTTTCTTATTCTCAATCATGTTTTGAGCTATACAGGAATGGTCTTAATTCTCCCATAGACTTGTCTGGAAGCCACTGAGTAGATAATTTTCTGTAGTTGGTTTATTGAGTGCAGTTCTGTGTATCAAAAAATATGAACCACATAGAAGGGAAAACTATTCAATGATCTCTAACTAATTGCCTTAGTAAATATAAAAATAAATACAAATAAACATGACTTTAAAACGGAAAGTATTCTGCAGTGTCAAATCCATGACAAAAGTAATTGTGATGTGTTACTCGACTTTCCCCTCTTCTAATCTGCTACAAAACTAACACAAACCCCTACATCACCTAGGCTAGTCCTGTTCCTCCTCCACTACTATGCTGGAGCTTTATTCTGTCAATATAGCTCTGCTTGAATTGCATTTTCCAGCACTCTCTTTCCTCTATTGTTTTCATGTATCATGGGCCACAGCAGATCTTTTAAAGGGGGCTGGGTAACTGAGAGCTTTGCAGTGATCCAAGCATAGTTCTTTTTTTTTTGCTCAGAAAGTCATTGTGGGACCTCAGGACTCTGAGACAGCACAGTTATTGTCATTGGTCTGTTGGCTCTTCTTGTTTACAGAACAGCAGAGTTTGGAACTCTTGAATTTCCCACTGGAGTATTCTTTCAGGGCTCTCATTTCAGAGCTAGGTATACATTTAGTTTCATGATGAACTCCTCACTTCTCTTACTGGCACTTGAATCGTCAAAGTGAGAAATTAATGCAGGTTCCAGCATGTCCACCTGGTTCCATTTTGCCCCTGTCTCCTAGCTCAGGTCCAGCTTCCTTTAGAGATTGTTGACCCTGATGATTCTGATGACTCAGCAGCAGGCACAAAACCAACAGATTTTCACATACTGCTTAATCAGCATCCAGAATCCATAATTAAGTAGGACCAGGTCTCTTGAAGTGAAAGGAATACTTGCTTTGGATAGTGACACTGGGACCATGGGAAGAAAAGTGGGCAGGAAAAAATGGGACATTTAATAACTGTAGTTATAAGCTTCATACTTAGAATCTTTCTAACAGTTTATAAAGCATGCAAGGGAAAAATAACATTATTTTTAAATATTTTGGTTGCTGACTTGGATGGAGCTGGAAAAGATCATGCTTAGTGAGATAAGCCAGAAAGAGAAAGAAAAATACCGGATGGTTTCACTCATAGCAGGAGTATAATGGACCAGGCGAGAAAATAGCAAAAATAATGAGCAACCATATACCAGAGACATTCTGTGGGGGCGGAGTGGGGAATGGGATCAAAAACGGGGGAGGGGGGAGGGAGGGAAATGCACGGGACTATGGTGGTGACACAGGGGTGATTTGGTGATGGGAAACCCGCGGGGATTACAATCGAGATGGAAAAAAAAAATGTGCAAAATGATGTAAAAATAAACTTTGAAAAAAAAAATATTTTGGTTGCTGAGCTGTGCTTTCCAAAGGTATACTGCCTATGGTTTATGTTTTTGTCTTTGAAGGAGAAACTTAATCCATTAACTGCTATTTACTAAGTGCTTTCTCCAAAAACAAGGAAAGCCAGTGTGCTGTTTTAGGAAAAGCCTAATATTTATTAGAAGGCCGTAGGATGTGTCTATGCTGAGACTGAAACACAAGGGTCTAGGTTTTAGCAATTATGTAAAATACTGCAGATTTTGCTATGAAAATGTCAAGTGTATAGAGAATGAAAGGGAAATTTGCAGATCATTTTTAACAGCTCTAGAATTGAATGTGAACTTAAAGCTCTTTGGGCTTCTTGATTGGAAAATTTTATGACTTATGTTTAGAATAATTTTAGGTTATGGATTAAAAAAAAAAAGCTGAAAGACATTTGTTAATCATCCATGAGAAACCTCCCTAAGGCCAAATAAGTTCAGTCAAACCTGCTGTAAAGCTTTTTAATTGCTTCAAAAAAAGTTTCTGATGCTTCATACTTACATCATTTCCCTAAAAAGATGAGAAAAGTTAATGATATAAATTGCTCATTTATTTTGTTTTATTAAATCGCATGAAATTGTTCTACTCTAAAGTTGTTCTTTTGTTTTTTCTAAAAGAAAATAAAACATTGCTGTTACTCTTAATAAAGGTCTGTTAGGAAAGGAAGGCCTGAAGTCTTGTAGACAACATGGCCTAATTCTAATCAGCTGCCAGAGTGATTAGATGATAAAAGGTAGAGCCTGAGAAAGTCTAGGTTTACAAAAAGGGAAGAAGGAAGGAGAAATCCAAGGAATGGCAACGCTGTTATCATCGCTGCACTGGATTTATGAGGTAGGTCAGTTTGGTTATTTTTAAACATCTTATGCTAAAGAAATGAGATAATCATAACTGTGGGGTCAAGCTCTTGGGAATAGAGTTATTTTAGTTATTTTTTATCTCAATATTCAAAGTCAACTTCCTACTTAAAACAGAATTCACTCTATATGGCTGTTGATAATGGAATCAAGCAATTTTAGTGAACAAATTTGTGGTATAAAAATTTCCTGCCTGTGGCCCTCCCTGGTGGCGCAGCGGGTTAAAGCACAGCAATGAGAATCTGAAGCCACTTCCGCATGAGTTCGATTCCCGCCTGCAGCCTGCCCCGGAGGAGACCACATGGCGAGCC
>NW_004567115.1:13853259-13883409 GCF_000260355.1 Condylura cristata
GCCTCTCACCGCCCCTGAGCCTCTGGCCTGTACCCCAGTTCTGTATGAACAAATAAATAAATCTTTAAAAAAAAAAAAAAATTCCTGCCTGTGACTGTGCACTCAAATTATGTTCACATGGAGACAGGAGAACAAACATTGCTGTGCTAAACACTATGTTATAATTTTTTTTAAAGTAAAATTCTAATATCTGTTTAGATATTAACATTGAGAAAAATTGTACCATTTTAGAACAAACATTAACACTGAGAAAAATTGTATCATTTTAGGACAAAGCATAAATAGCTAATGTTCTCTGCCTAAGGATTATGTTCTCCCCGCAGGGGTGAAAAAACTTTTAACAGTTAACTACTATTTACCAATTGCCTTCTAAAACAAGGGAGCAGGTGTCCTTTTTTTGGAAAAGGCTAATGTTTATTAGAGGTCATAGGGTGTGGCTAGGAATTGTCTTGTAAACTGAAAAAACGACAAGGAGGACGTTTTCCAGACTGTCTGGGCATTCTTGGCATGCCCACTATAGAAAGCTCTAGACTTTCATCATAGTTCAGAGAAAGAAAGGAAACAGGAGAAAAGCAATTTTTACTGACAGATCCTAAATGGAGTCCTAGTGCAAATCTCAACTCAAGAAGTACTGGCAAAAACACTCTCCAACTGAATCCACACTCTCTGTTTTCCAAACTTTCAATCCATTTATTGAATGTTTTTCTTTCTTCACATCAGTTCTCCTCTATCTTCACTTTGTCCCCTCTCACTCCAGTAAAGGCTTGGGATTTAATTTAAAAGCTGTTAGACTGAAAACGGTCAGTGCTAGTGGTCACCTGTCAAGGTCTTCATCCAAACCACTTATTAATTCAGTCAATCAGCACGTGACACAGTAACGATCATCCCAGTTAGACTCTGGAAAGTTAAAACAGAGTAGCAGGAAACAAGAAAGGGGGGGGGGGAAGGAAGAAAGGCCCTGCTGGGGAAGTGATTCTGATTTAAAGGAGAAGAAAGTGGCTTGGCATACAGGAGATATTTGTAAGCAGTGCTACAACAGGATAAAACTTTCACAACTTGAGTGTGAGCACTTAGAGCTGAAAGCAAACAAACCATTTGCTCGAAGAACAAAAACTCCAACTCAGGAGTTTTTAATTGGATTTAAGAGGCATTTGGGAACCACTATAAAGCCATGGAAAGGAAGTAATATCTAATGATGATTGTGCTAGAAAAAAAAGCTGGTTATCTGCAGGCTTGAGGGACTGCTTGCACAGAAGATGAGGCATTTGTTTAGCGTGATAATGGAGCTTGTTTAAGTAGAAAGTGATACTCCTTCCTGTTGCTCCTTAGCAAAATAGAGCTGGACACAAAATCTGGATTAGAAAGTCACAATACCCCTGATTATTAGTGTGAAATTAAGCAAGGCAGTGACATGTTTTTTGCTTAACATTTCTTTCATCTTTTAAAAGTAAGATATTTACACCAAACTCTCTCCTGTACAACACCAATACTGTGATAAAATTAGATGTTGATATGAGAATATGTAAACTGTCCAATCTAATAACATTTAAAATAGCGTTATTATTAATTGCTGTCTGGGAAGAGAAGGTAGAATTTGCTTCTATTCTATGCTCAGAGTAAATCTGGTTTGGGATAATATTGAGGATAGAATTATACATACGTGTAGGATGAATTTTTAATGCATGATAATACTATTGTTTCTTAGTAGTCTGGTTAATCATTTTGGCTTAATTATCTTGCTTCACTGTATAATTCATGTTACGACATTTCCAGGTGCACATCATGAGTAATTGGGGTTGGATTAGTTTCAGTGTTTTTTAAAAAGGCATAAACAATGCCCACCTGGGTGTGTAAAAGAACAGCATGATGTGGAAAAAGTTGCAGGGAATCAATATGGGACACAAATCGTAAGGGTTGGACTCTACTCACTAGTAACTCCTATTCTTCAGCTGTCACGTTCAGATGTGGGCTTGGTGCCTGGCGCTGCTTTCACCACATAAAAAATTCCAGAAACATCAATCCATGAGCATCACTTTCTTCAGATGTGTAGATGGGGATAAGAGAATACCTATGTGCTTGTTAAAAATCTATAAAATAATGTAAGAGCAATTGAGGGTAATTTTTAGAGGTTTGTATAATATTAAAAGTCAGATAGAAAAAAAATAAAAAGGGCCCTCCCTGGTGGCGCAGCGGGTTAAAGCACTGCACTAAGAAGCTTAAGCCACTTCCGCATGAGTTCGATCCCCGCCTGCCCGGAGTAGATCCACATGGTGAGGCAGACCTCTCCTGACCCGCCCGCTGCTCCCCTCAGCAGTGTACCTGTCGATCTGCCTGTTCTGTACCCCACTCTGTCTCTGGTGAATCCGCTCACCCTCCACATCTCTGGCCTGTACCCCAGTTCTGCATGAATAAGTAAATAAATCTTTAAAAAAAAAAAGTCTGATAGGAAAAACAATTCTCAACCTTTATTGAAAGCTTCAGGAAGGAGGAGAATGGGAAGTTTTTATATTCTTTTAATTCTTGTGTATTATAATTCAACTCTTCAAGCCTAGAGTCTTAAAACATACACTTTTAGGATGTGAAGATATACAGTAGGGTGCTATTTTACAGAATTCATTTTGAAGGATTATGTTTTCATAGTGAGCCAAAGTTTTTTTTGTTTGTTTGTTTTTTAAAATTTATTTATTTGTGCATAGAGAGCTGGGGTACAGGCCAGAGGTGTAGGGGCAGTGAGAGGATTCACCAGAGACAGGACGGGGAGCAGAACATGCAGATTGATGAAGTACACTGCTGAGGGGAGCAGCAGGTGGGTCAGGAGAGGTCTGCCACGCCACGTGGATCACCTCAGGGCCAGGCAGAGTCGGAACTCATGCTGAAGTGGCTTTAGCTTCTTAGTGCTGTGCTTTAATGGGCTTTGCCACCAGGGAGGGCCCGAGCCAAAGTTTTATAATGTGTGTATGTGCATGTGTGTCCATACTGAATTACAAAGTAAGAAGACGTGTGGTCTATATGGTTTCATCTATGTCTACAAACTCTGTCTTGTGGTCCAACTATGTTTTCTGGTCCAGTAAGCACGAGATATCCCTGCCAATATCGAGAAGATCATAAAAACTACACCACCCTCTTCTGAATTTTGGTATAATGTCTTATTATCTGGATCCAGCTGAAATACGAGCCCTCTGTGTATTCGCATTTAAAAAAAAATTTTTTTTTTACCCACTCCTATCTGTTATAAACCAAAATCATTGTTCCCATAGAATCTTTCCAGCTATCATTTGAAAGCAGTTCATCTTTTTTTTTTTTTTAATCACCTTATGCTACCGGTGATGTAATACATAACATACAGCCCAATGCTTCTGAACAATGCTCCATTTAGAGGATAATGTGAGTAACTACTAAATCAAGCACGGAATTGCTAATAGACTATAAAAAGGTTTTTGTTCATATAAAGTATCACTCATTGGTTTCCAATCATACCCTTTATCTAGCACAGTGTTGATGCAGTAATAATTTCATTTTGAACTTTAAAATAATTCTTTAAAGTAATTCTTTAAATGGCTTAGGCATCTGCTTAGCTGAAGAGGCATAATCTTTTCTGAGTGTTGGTGCCAGGGCATATTAACTGGACTCTGAATATTTTCAGACTTCTCTCTGCCATTTCAATAAATTAAAGCTAATGGAAAACAATTTCCGACTTAAATGGTGGGCAGAAAATATAATAAATTACCTGTAAATCTTTTCTGTAGCTGAGTATTTTCCCAAACAATAATGATGGTATCTCACAATCATTAGTCTTTATTAATGGAAGCAGATAAAACTAGCGGTAAATAAAAACAACGTAAAATAGAGAAAATTGTCAATTACACAGAATTTGTAATGTCTTCAGAATTTATTTATCAGTAAGGTGGAGCAGTGGGAAAGGTGTAAGTTAACACCTCTGCTCTAGCCTCTAGAGGCAGGACAGACTGGGGCATGGAAGAGCTGACGGAGACCAATTTGTTAAGGTTTAGTCATGCACTTGGTACTGTGGCATGTGAAATAATACAATAAGATGATTCAGTTCACAGACAGAGCAATGTGGAATTTATGTGCTGTACCACGGAGCGTAAAAGGGCACAATGAAGGGACACAGAATCTGAGGTGTAGGGAATGTGGGCTTAAATCCTGATTTGGGATTTTATGAGTTTAGTAATTGTGTAAGCTTTGGGAAATCATTCAGCCTTCCCTGGACTCCTTGGTCTTAATCTTTTATTAATGTAAAAATAATTAACATACAGATCCATGGCAATCTGAATCCATCACTCATTGGTAGTCTCACTGAATATGGTGCATTGCACACTGATGTAGTCCTTGGGCTATTTGCTCATCAATAATAAAGTTGAGTTTTTGGACCAGAAAGTTAGGGCACATTGAAACTTGTACCAGTGCTAAAAATGGAATAAAAACATAGGACATCTGGCCATTTAGGAGCCTGTAAAGTTGGGGCAGAATCCAAGTGGGATAAATGAATCACCCCAAGTGGGTAAGCGATTGGGGTCCTAGCATTTAATCTTGGGACAATGTGCTGCTGAGCCCCACAGTAAGGAGGACTCCCCAAAGCCAATGAGTTGGCACTGATGCTGTGTTCCAACTTAACCTAACAGACAAGGGATTTAATTCTAACAGTTTTCTGTTCTGGCTGAAGGTAGTTTTAGAACATCCTGCCTCAAGGATAAAATTGTACACAAACTAAAGACTGTTTTGTCAGCAAGTAGAGGAAATTTCTCGTTCTTGACTTTCCTCTTAGATTGATGGATAATGCCTTTAGAAAATGGTCTTCATTACTTAGGGGTCAATTTTAAGGAGGTGTCTCCTAGGCTGTGTTAACACAGAAGCGGTTTCTTATCTAGGCAGGTAGGTATTAATGACATACTGCCTCCAAAATCCCAGACTTATCCATAGAACCTGTCTTACTCTGACAAAATCCAAATAGAGGTTGCTACATTGAGAAGCCAAGACACTGGTATTAGAATAATAGTTGTTAAGTTCCAATTTACAGACCAAGATTGTTTACCACCTCTTAGCTCAGTTGTTCTGTGATTCTACTCACCTAACTCTTTGTCTATTTCTGTAAACAGGAGCTTGGAATCCTGCTATTTTTCCTATACATTAACTGTGTGAGGGTGTTGAAAAGTGGTCAGGATGACTCCATGTATCCACAGTGAGTCTAATGAAGCATGGCTATGATAGTCCTTCTTGCTGCATTTCTGCATCTTTTAGGTAGGAGTAGAATGAATTAAGCAAGTACTAAAATATATATGTTGGTCCCTATGTTTAATTTCTCTACCCTAGAGGTATGCTGTCTTTTAACTTTAAATACTTATGAAAAATATCATAAAAATCTGAAAATAACTTTGAAAGAAGATTATAAAACTCTGTGAAAGGCACTGCATGTATTTGGGTCTTTGGAAATGGAGGCACGTATATGAGATTATTATTATTATTTTACTTATTTTTTTATAGTATGTTTATTTTTATATAATTTTGTGCCTTTTCCCATCTCATTTGTAATCCTTGTGAGCTTCCTATCATCAAATCACCTGTGTGCCATCACCCATAGTCCAGTGCACTATCCTCCCTCCATTTTTGATCCCATTCCCCACTCCATCCCCATAAAATGTCTCTGGTATATAGTTGTTCATTATTATTATTATTTTCTCCCCTGATCCTATCTACTCCTGTTATGAGTAAAAGCATATGGTATTTTTATTTGTCTTTCTGGCTTATTTCACTAAGCATGATCCCTTTCACCTCCATTCACGTTGCTACAAAAGGCGTGTGTTTATCTTTTTTGATTTCTGAGTAATATTCCGTTGTGTATATGTACCACCTCTTTTAAATCCAGTCATCTAGTTTTGGACACTTTGGTTGATTCCATGTCTTTCCTATTCTAAATAAAGCAGCAATAAACATGGGGGTGCAGGTGTCTTTTTGAATCAGTGTTTTTGTGTCTTTTGGGTAGATACCTAGGCATGGGATTGCTGGGTCTATGGAAACTCCATTTTTAACAGTTTGAGAAACCTCCAAACACTTTTCCATAGTGTTTGTACTAGTTTGCATTCCCACCAGCAATGCAGGAGAGTTCCTTCTTCTATGAGATAGTTTTATTAAGGAAACATCTAAAAATTAAAGGGGAAAAGAATATAAGAAATTCTTAGATTATGTTTCAGGTTTGATATTTTGAAAGGTTGGAAGAAGGAAAAAGGTCTGTATAGGTAAACTAAGAAAGTTTTTGCCAGACCTATGAGAACGTCTCTGAGCCAGAGTTATCTGTCAGAGGAGACCTGGATTAAGTAAGAAAGGTCCTTTATTAGTATCCTTCTGTGTTCAATGATCATCTGGAGTAATGTAGGACAAGTAGAAGGTCAGCTGCCTGGCATAGTTATGGATCCAGAGAAACAACTGAGTTCTTCATCAGTCAACCATGCTTTCTAGAGTTAGAGATGAGAGAAAAGCATTCTCACTTACTACAACACTAAGAATGGTGATACCATTGCATATTCATGGTAGAAACTAGATTTTATATAAAGTCCTAATTCTTCCCAAATTAATGAGGGTCAACACAATTCCAAATAAAATGGCAATAGGATATTAGAATTTTGTTGTCATTTTTAGTAGAACCTAGCAGGCGGACTACAAATTATATGAAAGTGAAAAACAGGGTAGGGAGGGGGGAACACTCCCAAAGAAGAAATAACTTAATATTTAAAGTGATTTCTTTAGAAATCAAAGTATTATAACAGTATACTAAGAAAGATTGGTCTTGGCTCTAAAAATAGACAAATGGAACATTGGAAATTAATTTAGAGGCTGACATAGACCAGTGCATATATGGGAAGCTTGATATATGATTGAAAGTTGGAAACAATGTTTTCAATATCATGATGAGAAAGCTAGTCACTAATATATTTCAGAAATGAAATTATTTTGTGGCTTATATTAAAGAGAAAAGTCTATCTTGTCAATTAAGGACCTAAATGTTTAATGCCACCCCATAAAATTGGTAGATAATGTAGAAGAATGTCTTAAAAACTTTCTGTTGAAAAATATTTCTTGAATGAGACAAAAATATAAATGAAAAATATTTTACTGAATTGAAAAATCATAGAATCAAAACAGAAAGAAGTTAACAATTGAGATAGTTGTGATTACATGAGACAATAACTTGATTTTATAGAATCATAGAGCATATACAATTGATATAGAAGAAAACCAAACAGACTTAGTAGAAAAATGGAAGGAACATATAAGGAGGAAAATTACAACGAGCAAATTATGGTGGTAACCCAGAAAAAAATACCTAAACAATTAATATTTATCTTTCGGAATAATTTTTAAACCTTAAAGTTAAACCTTAAAGTAATGTATGGCAAGCATATAGAAAATATAATTTTCTTTAGATCCAGTGGGAATTTTAAGTTATAACAATTTATGTTACAACAATTTAAATTATAACAATTTAATTTGATGTATAATCTTTTTGAGATTTATAATATTAAAAGAAAAACAGTATTTCAGAGTTGCCTCTGGTAGAATTGACAGAGAAAATAATTTGTAAAAATTTGATGAGAATTAAGGTACGATCTCATCACATTGAGTTAAACAATTACTTTCTCATCTCATAGTTAAGTAAAACTGAATGATGTTAATAATATTTCTATGTTAAATGATACTGAATACAAGTAAATAAATTAACTTGTTTCAAGAAATACTTACTACTGGAAACAAGACTGTGACCCAGCTAAAACAGCATATGCTTTCAACACTGGTATTTCTCTCCCTTTAAGGCTATCAGATTTATCAGGTTTCATGTCAAGATCTCTCTCTGCTCCCCAATCCAAAGATTGAATATTTATAAGCCCTCTTCAGTTTCAACAGTTTCCTGTTTTACAAAGCTCACAGTAAAACCACCTAGACCAGGTTTATGTACTTGTAATTCTATAAGTTTTCTCCTTTGCTTTTCCCTTTTAAACCTTCTCCCTCCTCCAGAAATAACTCTGAAGGCAAATCAATGTTGTATTGTTCTCTACAGTAAATGTAATAAATGTATTCTCCTTGATCAAAAAGACTTTTGGGGAAGGTCTTTTAGGTAGAGATCATGTATATTTAAGCAATGAATTACAAAAATTATGTTCTGGAACCCTGTTAACCAATATGAATAAATCTCATACAATTTTCATCTTAAAAAAATAAAAATGAAACTGCTATGAAGAAGAATGGTTTAGCCCCATATCAGTAAAGTTTCATTACAAATAGAGAATGTTATTTAAGAATACATATAAATCTCATCAAACTTCAGAAAATAAAAGAGGAGGATGTAAAGGGAATAGAGTGAAAAAAAAAATACAATTGGAAATATCCAGAGTATAAAACTGCTATAAATTTATTTTTGAACTATATATTTATGCATATAGAGCTGAGGTATAGGCCAGAGGTGCAGGCACCGTGAGAGTATTTACCAGAGACAGAGTGAACGCAGAACAAGCAGGTTGACTGAAATACATTGTTGAGGGGAGCACCGGACAGGTCAGGAGAGGTCTGCTGTGCCATGTGGATCACCTCTGGGGCTGGGTATCAAACTTGCACTGAAGTGGCTGCAGCTACCTTACAGTGCTGTGTCCTAATCTGTTTTACCACTGGGGAGGACCGGGATTCAAAATTTAAACATAAAACACATCCTTGACTTTAAGGATCTGGTCATCCTCTTGATTGTGTAGCAGCAGAATGGAGCTGTAGAAATGGAGGTCAAGAAAGATTGGAAATTTTGGAACTTGAGACAGGGAATATAGACAACATTGATAAAATACACATTTATACCAACCTTACCCTGTTGTGAGATGATTTTGTAACAGGGCAGGAGGAGGGGCACCCCAGAGCCCCCAAACCTACCTACTCTAAATAGTTTCTGCCATCTGCACATCAAGACCAAATATATAGACCTTTAATGGAAAGGAAATTTATTAAAATTAGTGAATAATACAAAAAGACAAATCAAGCACCCAAAGTTACCTACCCCTTGGTGGGTAGATGTAAAGCCAAACAGGATTGGCCCAAAGCAAGACCTAAAGCAATTGCTGGTGTGGATGCATAGAAAATGGTCAGAAACAGACAAATCTGGGAGTAAAAGAGAAACATTAAAATTAAGGTAAAACCTATCTTTGGTTGCTTCTCCATGGGTCTCTTGCCCATATCTGTTTCAACCAGCCCAGGACCAATAAGCAAACACAGTTTCTTCACAAGTCTGTGCTCCATAAGCTTCCTCCAGACTCTCCATCCTGCTTCTTCCCTTCTCTATTCTTTCCAGCTCCTCCTCCCTGCTCAGTTTCCCTTGGATGGGGCAAGGAACCTGGAACCTTCCCTTTTCCTGGACACAGTTGGAAAGCAAATTTTCCATAAAGTCTGTCATACTTTTTTCTAGGTATTCTCCCATCACATTTTTAGCAAATAGATACTCTTATCTGTTCCTTGACTGAGAAATAGCCTAAACACAGCACATTTGTAATGGTACATTTGCATTTTTAGAGACTTTAATTGCTTTGACTCTGGGCCACTTTACATAAATGAGAAACTGCCAAAAAGGTCAACAGGATGGGCATAGTGAAATAAATTTACCTAAGTTTACAGTTGTTGGCTCAGCTGTAGCAGATGAGAGGCAAAGGAGAGTTGCCAAGGGATAGATCCAGGAATCAGGAAGAGAAAAACTGGAGAAATAAAATACTATGAGAAGTGAGGATTAGGAAAAGCCTTCCTCAATTTGCAATTACTGACCCATGAGAACCCATTTAATACTTCCTTTGCTTTCAATAAATACATTCACAATTAAAAACGCATTATCTGTGCCTAGCACATTGTAAGACTATGTGCTCTTTTCTTGAAGCAGCCAAGCTCAAGTATTTAACTAAATGCTTACAAAAATGTTAATCCTGTGGCAACAATGTCTGGAAAATTCTGTGTACCAACTCAAGTCAGAAATAAATTATTGCAAAAGGTTAAATCAGAACATCATACTAAAATATAAAGCTGGGAAATAAGAAGTTAATGATAATCAAAATGAGAACAGCTATTGATCTATTCTTAAGGTTTGCCAGGTCAAGCTAATAATAATGCAGAATAACCAGTTATATTTATATTCTCAATAAGAAAATAGTTTTCATTCATGTAATTTTAAGGCATTTTTATATTAAAATATTAATTTATACTTACATAAACATCAATTTTAACTGAGTTTTCAGTATTCTGGCAGCCCTAATATTTAGGTGCTTCTTGTAGCCTTTCCTTTTGAGTTAAACATTTATGTTCATTCTGTTTACCACTCTTAATTTCATTTTTAATATCTTTGTCACATTTTTCTACTTTGCTTATATTACACATCTTTCAGATAAGAAACACACTGAATGGGTTTTTACTTCCCCAAGACCTCACATTTTACTAATTACTCACAACCATCTCTGAAAACCTACTTGCATTTCACTTGATATTTCCAGTAATGAAGTCCATTAGTATGCAATCTTTCTCAAAATTAACTTTGCTCAGAAGACCTGACCTGGTACTTTATATGTCTGAATCATCAGGGAGGAAATCAATCCTTTCCTCTACCCAGCTATGATGCTCAAACTGGGTGCCCTACAAAATGAGAACAAACAAACAAACAAACAAAAAACAGGTGAACAGGAAAAAACAGAGGTGTATTAGTATGTACCTCAAGCACATATCTAAGTATACTGATGAGTAAATCAAAGAATTGTTTAAAATTTGGGCTCATACACCTTCTTCTTTTTTAAATTTATTTGTGCATACAGAACTGGGGTACAGGCCAGAGGCTCAGGGGCGGTGAGAAGATTCACCAAAGACAGAGTGGGGAGTAGAACAGGCAGATCTACGAAGTACACTGCTGAGGGGAGCAGCAGGCGGGTCAGGAGAGGTCTGCCACACCATGTGGTCACCTCCGAGGCAGGCAGAAATCGAACTCCTGCGGAAGTGGCTTTAGCTTCTCAATGCTGTGCTTTAACCCACTGCACCACCAGGGAGGGCCAGTAAATAAATCTTTGTTTATGGTGAAACCTCTCGCAGCCCCTGAGCCTCTGGACTGTACCCCAGTTCTGTATGTACAAATAAATAAATCTTTAAAAAAAAAAGATTTATTTATGCTTACGGAACTGGGGTACAGGCCAGAGGTGTGATGGGTGAGAAGATTCACCAGAGACAGAGTGGGGAGCAGAAGAGGCAGATTGACAAAGTATTCTGCTGAGGGGAGCAGCCGGCGGGCGGGACAGGAGAGGTCTACCACACCATGTGGGTCAGCTCTCTGGCCGGGGATCGAACTCATGCTGAAGTGGCTTTAACCCGTTGTCCCACCAGGGAGAGCCCCTCATATAATGTCTTTTTTTTTTTTTAAAGATTTATTTATTCATTCAGAACTGGGGTACAGGCCAGAGATGTGGAGGGTGATAGGATTCACCACAGACAGAGTGGGGAGCAGAACAGGCAGATCGGCGAAGTACACTGCTGAGGGGAGCAGCGGGCGGATCAGGAGAGGTCTGCTTCACCATGTGGGTCATCTACAGGGCAGGCAGGGCTTGAACTCATGCGGAAGTGGCTTTAGCTTCTTAATGCTGTGCTTTAACCCGCTGTGCCACCAGGGAGAGCCAATATACAGCATCTTTTAAAAAAGTACATTAAATTGGTATAGAAGTGACAAAGAGCAGAACTTAAGTTTCTAAGGGTGAGAAATTGTGGAAAGGTAAATAAAGCGGAGAAATAAAGGTAGACAGGGCTGGTTAGTTACACTGGCTAAATAGATTTCTCTGGTGACATGTCTGGAGTAATAAGGGTCTGGAGTTGCCTCTTGTTAACTTCTTCCTGGTAGCGCGGGGATGTTTATTTCCTGCTTTTAAGCAAATAGGGGAAAGCCAAAGAGTTTTTCTTATATCTGCTTCTTCTAAATTAAAATCTTAATTTAGTTTAAGATTTTTGTCAGCTTAAATCTTTGTCAAGGTGGCATATTTGGGGGGCAGGGGGTGGTGGTATATTCTGCTCTTTTCAGAATTTTGATTTTTAAATTAATTCAGGTTAAAAAATAAAATGCTGAGTTAAATCACTGTTTTAAGAACAAGAAATGTTAACAATGTGAAATAATTTAAAAATTTAAAATATTTTGAAATATATTTTGGGTAGAATATGTTAATAACGATTAAAATTTCAAAGGTAGCACACATGAAACTATGCACCTATTTTCTAATCCTCTTTGTATTCTGGATTATAGAAAAGCAAAGTTAGTAACTCTTTCAAGGAATTATCCTTACAGATTCAATAGAGATTTCATTATTTAATATTGTTATTGAGAATATTTTGGTGATCCTCTAGCTTCTACTAGATTGGTTAACTAATCATAAATTCATAAGAGAAGACAAAAACAATTTTAGTAATAACATGGATTTTCTCCCTGTATTTATGGGAGAGGTCCAGCATGCCAACTTTCCCAGGTAGATTAGATCCATCTGAAGGACAAAAAAGGTTGGGGAAGAAAGATGAGATTCCTTAAGGTG
This sequence comes from Condylura cristata, assembly GCF_000260355.1. Taxonomy (NCBI): domain Eukaryota; kingdom Metazoa; phylum Chordata; class Mammalia; order Eulipotyphla; family Talpidae; genus Condylura; species Condylura cristata. The sequence goes on from NW_004567115.1 coordinate 13,865,844, forward strand.
TTTACTGAAGAGGTATGCAGAGTTTGTGCTGCCCTCTCCAGTGAAAAGGGATAAGGAGAATAAATCTTCCTGGGAGAAGCCCTTACAGAGAGAAGTTTAAAATATAAGAGCGAATTCCACTTAGCTGGCAGAATCTGTCTGACAAAATAAACCTCTTGCAAAACGCTATACTGGGTGTGGAAGATTTTTGTTTCCCTATAAGTATATATGCAAAAATGGATAAAGATCATCTATTGCAGAGTATAATGTTCTGCTGATAAATGTTATTGTCCATTACGATTTTCTGTTACATGGAAGTGTTTCAATATTTTGGAGCTTTCTAAAACGTTGTTTCTTGTATATTTTTCTGTTTCCTTATGAATTCCTTTAGAACATAAAATAAACTATTTGTACTTTGATTCTTGCTGAGTACAAGTACTAACACTTTTTTAGTTCTTAAGCTGAACAGCACTCTTGACTTTCCCAAAAGAGATGTATGTTGATTAGATTGAAACTTAATAGCTTCAATATTCTGAAATCACCAGAAGGAGTAGAGGACTTTGCTATGTAGTCCCAGCTCCACTACTTTCTCTGGTGTGATTTTGTACCATCCACTTAAATTCTGAATTTCAACTTGATTTTTTTTTTTTTAAGATTTATTTATTCATACAGAACTGGGATATAGGCCAGAGGTGTAGGGGCAGTGATAGGCTTCATCAGAGACAGTGGGGAGCAGAACAGGAAGATCCGCTGAAATACATGGCTGAGGGGAGCAGAAGGCAGGTCAAGAGAGGTCTGGCGCACCATGTGGATCACCTCCGGGTCAGGGTGGGGTGGGGGGATGGAACTCATGCTGAAGTGGCTTTAGCTTCTCAGTGCTGTGCTTTAACCCGATGCGCCCCAGGGAGGGCCCTCAACTTTATTTCTTAAAGGTGATCTACATATAAGTTGTGGAATTTAAAAAATGAATGCAAGCAAAGTGCTTAGCATAGTATCTGGCTCATTCGAAGTCTACTATTACATTATTGGACTTTAGTGGCTCAGAATAGGCAAAATATTTTCAGAATTTAGAAATCAAAAAATAGATCTCTTTATGTTCCTCATAGTTTTGCATGTGACCAGATCATTTTAGATTTTTCAGTTTGGAATTTAAGTTCAACTCCTTCAGGCTTCCTTGTTTCTCTGCCTCTGTAACCACATTGCCTTTGCTCTCTCATGAGACAAATTTCCCTTTGTCTTAACTTATACGAATATTGGTTTTGGGTACTTATGTTGAGTTTAATGATAATCATTCTCAGAATTCCAGTTCCTCTGATTCCAAGTACATCAAGTTCTTTACCTACAGTGGAATCTGCCTACATTCTAAATAAAGTTCCAAAGAGAGCTCTGGAATCAATTGTACATATAATTGTACATATTCCACTGCAGGATTGTACCTGTGTCTATGACATTCCACTGCAGGATTGTACCTGTGTCTATGCAGAGGTATGTGGAGTCTCCTTCATGGGCAGCTCTCTACAGTCGGGATTTTGCTCCTATCACTCAGGACAACATGGTAGGAAACTGATTTAGTCTCATCAGTTCTCCTTGCCCCCTGCCTTGTGTCCCAACTTTTCTGAGTCTTTGAATCATCAGTGCCTTCTTATTGATTTTACCCATTATCTTGCTCTCATTTGTGTTGTAAACAAGTTTTTTAATGATTAGTTGAGCACAAAAATAATACAGTTGTAGAAATTAGTTTCTTAATGTTACCTTTAAAAAAAAAAAACTACGGTATACCCACATTAGTGATTTGACTATTCATTTAAAATTAACTTTGAGGCCCAAAATGCAGGAGCAGGAATTCTGTTATATATGCCCCTGAGTTCTCTCTCTCATAGTTCCATTGAGACTATTCTGAAGCCCAAGAACATCCCACTCTTAGGCCATCATCCAGATATCATCTCACTTTGGCTTGGATATGTTCTGTTCTTTCTATCCCTTCTAAGGGACTCTTTCCTAATCCATTTGTTCAAAGCAGAATATACTCATCTTCTATAGAACTTCACTCCTACTCCCACTCACCACCTTTTCGTTACATAGCCCCTTCAGTTTTAAAAGCTCAAGTTTGGTAACACTTCTAAGTGTATATTTTTGTAAATTATAATTGTAAAGTTAAAAAAAAAATCACATATACTAGTATATCTAGTATACACATATAGGATGAGTTAATCTCTGTATAAAATCTGAGTTGATGGTAAAGAAAGGAATGAGATTAAACAGTTATAGATAATGTAAGGGTTGAAACAGTGACGAGAGAAAAAATTATATTTAATTCTGTGGAGGAACCATTTGTCATGACATGGGACTCAGATTACTAAGAAGGTGGGTAGGTATACTTCTCAAAGAGATTTGGAGGCAAGGATGGTCTGACAGCTGGGACTGATGGGTCAGGCTTTTAGCAATCATATCTCTTATCACAGCCACCTCCAAATGAATGGGTAGAACTTTAATCAGGCCACCCAAAATAAATCAGCCTCTCAGGCCACTTTCTCTGCAATATTTCCTGAAGAAACCTCATGCTATCTTTCATCTTCCTGCAAGTTAGAAAAATGCTTGGACCTAGCTTCAATCCATATAGGGTTCACCTTTTCTTAACCAAGAGAAATCAGAGAGCTTCTTTATCCCTCAGTTTCCCTTTCTATTACTTTTTCTCCAGGTAAAAATCCACAGGAAGACAATTGTAGAAGACCTATGTCTTTATTTTAGGATTATTCTTGGGAAAACATCAGTCCCAAACTATCTTCTATCAATAGAAAACTATTTTGAGATTTCAGGATAAATGTCAACTAAGAAGGGACACATTTTTTATTTGAGAGTCAGAAATAGATTTTTTTTTAAAAGATAGATAAAGCCTAAGCTAGATGCTGTTAAAAATGTGAACATGGTGAAGATGGGCCCTTCTCTGCAGACACCATAGGTGTCCCCTTAAGTTGCTTCCATATAGTCACAATCTCAGAGAAAGGAGTTGTGCAGAGGGGCGTCTGTAGGAGAAGTTAATTCTTGCTGACTCCAGTAGAATGAGAATGGAAATGGCCTGGAGATTTCTACTCCTGTGGGAAATGTGAGGCATGTTACTTTTAGGAGAGAAACAACCCTTCCTGTTTCTCAGAAAGTCCAGAAGAACTAGGAATAGGCAAATGGGAAACTTTAAATAACTGCCATCTACAAAATACTTACTTGGAAGGTAATCTTTCCTCAGGAAATGGGAATCTTTTTTTTTTTTTTTTTTTACAACGTTGATAATTTTCTTCTAAGATGGAGTTTGTGCCTAAAAATGGAAATTGTTAAAATGTTCAGTTGACTCTTCCTATAGAGCATATTTTTAGTTGAAGTATAATTTACTCTGAAGGGACAAATTTTGCTAGCTAGAAATTATTTTCAATTTTTTAAATATTATAATGTATAAATATTTTAGTTACAATGTTTTCACAGGTATTTGCTTTTTTGTCTCAGTTGAGTAACTTTATTCTACAAACATTTTTGCAAAACAAAAATAATTTGTCTCTATTATGGCGTTTTTGAATGCTTTCTGAACTTTAAATGCTGCCAAATTATAGATCTTCTCACTTCATTCTAGTGCACAACTGAATATAATGTATGCAATTATAAAAAGCACCACCTCAAGATCCTTCCCACATGTTGAAATATTCCAAAGCACACATATAATTTCAAAATTATATCTTTTCCAGTAAGCTTTCACCAAATAATTTGTTCAGTTCTACACTTGATATTGCTGAAATAACATCCCAGATCTTCCAGTTTGCACCATTGTTTTAAAGATGTTTTGTTGTTTAATACTTTTACCTGATTTTTACAATAGCATCCACAATGCCAGATTTCACTTTTTACAAGGAAAAGCCTGGGTTATTGACATAAATGGTTATGGAAAGTAAATATTGAAAATGAAGAACTGTTCAAAGTTATGAAGACATAACCTAAAAGAATTTGTAAAACATTCTCAGAGATCTGAATAGAGAATGTTATTTCCTTCCTTTCTACTTTCCATAGATGAATTTTAAATGAGTGCAGAATAAAATTACTGACATACCCATTAAGACTAAGTCATTTCCCTATATTTTCCAGTTATTGAATCTCAACTTCCGTATTAGATAAGTATGCACTTAACAGCTCCAATTATCAGGAAATTTAGTCTCACATTGTCTGAAATGGATGAAAATAGAAAAAGAAAAAACAGAGACATAGATTTTTAATGGGAAAAAATATATGGATATGTCACATACTTCTACTGCATAGAGGACCTTTAGTTCTTATGTACTTAAGCATAGTTATTATAAAATAAAATTTATGTTGGGTTCATGCTATTATTTAAAAACATAAATTGCTGAAAGAGGATATAAGCAAGTATAATTAGAAAAAAGAAAATATTGGATTTTCAATGTGCATTTGGTCCATGAGTTTCTGAATGAATTTTGATGGAAGAAATGTTGGGCAGCATGGAGGGACTCCATATATCCACCATCTTGCAAGGACAGCCATATAGTCCTTGTAATCAAAGAGGCCTTGGGGGGGGGCAAACATCTATATCAATGGTTGTATCACATTTGTGTACATACTAAGTAGATCAATATCAGGAACAATATCAGCCAATGTCCCACCCAATCCACACAGCATGTAGCTAGATAGCTACTATAATGAATTGGATAAATCTCTATACAATTATATTGTCTTGAAGAACAATATAAACAATGATTCCTCAGTACTTGGGGAGATGATTAAATTCTACTGGTTTAACAAATCTTCTAATATTTAAGTCAATAAGTGATACTATTTGTTTCTGCTCATGTACAATTCAAGAGATGATGGTGAGGTCCAGTATATGATTTCTAGGCTGTCTAACCAACAAAGAGAAATATCTTGGTCCACTTGGAACACTGGTATGTAGTATGGGAAGGACTTGCAATAATATATGACAATTAAACAGAAAATATGAATTTATTCTAGGATTAAATATTTAAGATAGTTACCAATTTTTAAGAGTTTTGTGGATATGAGTTGGATATCTTTAAAAAAAAAAAAGACTACTGGGATTTGATATGCAACATGATGACCATAGGTCATACATGGTAATTGAGAGTAAATCCTAATAATGCAATCCTAATTTGGGGCATCACATTCTCTCTCTCTTTCTTTCTCTCTCATCTATAGAAGAAGTTAGATGTGAATCCCACAATGGCTTCACATAATCCTTAAAATTTGTATTGATGTATATCAATTATTTTTCAACAAAATTGAGGGAAAGGCTATTTATCATTAATGTGCTAATCGTTTTTAAATTTTAGAAAGCCATTGCTTCCCTATACTTTATTTTATTCTTAAACTTTAATTACCCTTCCTTTAGGTATGCTAATATTTTACTTGGGAATAGGTTGAAAGGATAGATTGCAAATTTTATAAAGTTTGAGAATATTTACCTGATTGATTTGAGTAGTATTGAATCACTTTCTTTTTAGATGCTGCAAAATGAGTCTCATCTTTACTCCAGCAATTGAATAATAGTGCCATTATTTAAAAGTATCTTATTTCTTCTTAAACATGTTTAGTTAAGGAGTAAGATCAGCTTGTTTTTCAATATATATTTTGGGTCTACCTAATTGCTTTTTATTCTTATATCTTTTACTGATTTGTAAATTTTCATTTGTAATTTACACATTCTCATTTTTCAGTTCTAGGGTTAAAGAGGTAATTTTTTAAAATTACTTTGACTCTTTCCTTAAACAATTTTTGTTGACTTCTATTCTCTATAATCGCAACTTACTTTCTAATATTTCCTCTAACTTTTTTTCCAAGGTTATACTTTTCTGGAAGAGTCAATTTAATTTTTTTTTCAATTTTTTGGCCAGAATGGTTTCTTTTCCTTTGTTTCCTGGCTCTTCCACTCAGTTTTTTTTTTTTAATTAAAAAAATAGTGTAAGTTTATTTTTACATAGTTTTGTGCATTTTTCCATCTCATTTGTATTCCCCATGGGCTTCCCATTACCAAATCACCCATGTGCCACCACAGTCCAGTGTATTACCCTCCCCCCAACTGTTTTTGATTCCATTCCCCACTTCACCCCCATAAAGTGTCTCTGGTATATAGTTCATCATTATTATTATTTTCTCCCCTGGTTCCATTATACTCCTGCTGTGAATGAAACCATCCAATATTTTTCCTTCTCTTTCTGGCTTATTTTGCTAAGCATAATCTTTTCCAGCTCCATCCATGTTGCTGCAAAAGGCATGTGTTTTTCTTTTTTGGTTGCTGAGTAACCATTGTATATATGTACCATGTCTTTTTAATTCATTCATCCACTTTTAGGCATTTGGATTTTTTCTATGTCTTTCCAATTGTAAATAAAGCAACAATAAATACAGGGATGCAGTTATCTTTTTGAATCAGTGTTTTTGTGTCTTTTGGGTAGGTACCTAGGAGTTCCACTCAGTTTTTAAGATTAACACCCATGATTTACCTTGCCCATGTTTCTGCAAGTTTTCCTACATTGAATTATAGGGATTGCCTAAAATACATATTCTTGATATCTATTTAACAGTAGAGCCTGGCTAATAAATATTGGAAATAATAATTTATCCCCCAACTTAATTTCACATTTTTGGGGGGAGAAGTGTGTTTTCCCTATAACTCAAGAATGAAAAGCTTCATAGCAAAGAACATATAAACTATAAGGGAAAGAAAGAAAATACAATAAATAGATAAATTTATAAGCATAATTCCTGAGTTGTATATTAAATGCACTAAAAGAGGAGAAGCAAGCACCTAATTGAAGTGCTTAACCCTAATGGCAGCTTTTTCATAAATAATGTAATGAGTAGCAAGTAAGGTTTTTGGGAGGATTTAGGGGCTAGGAAATAATGGTATGCAGTCCATGCTTCTGGAAGCTTAGTTCACTTGTGGTGAGGAGACCAATAACACAATTAATTGTGCAGGAAGAAAGGTAATGCAAGGCCATACATGATTAGGGGGCAATTAAGTGGACTCAACCATCATAATTTTAAGTCCCAAGAGAGAAAAGAGTTTTATTACGAAGATCAGAGACTATTGCATTATATTTAAAAACCATCTAGTAGATAATAGGGCAAACCATTCTACAGGTTAAAAGTGTATAAATTTTGAAGCAAATAGCTTGTCTAGATTGTTAGAAAGCAAATATCTGTAGTTATTCTAAAAGGGAACTTGAAAAAGTCTTTTTAACTTAATGGAATACAGAAAAATCACAAAATGAGTACAAAAATGGCAGTATTTCATAAGCATTCATCACCCTGTAGATCTGAATATGTAACTGCCCTGGTGTCTGGTAATCAGGAATGAGTAAGTGTTCACTGCTGGAATGCTAGAAGCACGGGGCCAGGCAGTCTTAAAACAAGGAAGAAAACTGAAAGCAAAATTTAAGCTAGTAGCTCAAATCATAGATTAAGTTAGGAAAATGATAAAATAACAGCACTTGAGATAGAGGTTGTCAGTGTCAACCATTTTAACTAATTTTTTCAACAATTTTCTGCAATTTCACACTTTTCCTGCAAAAGCTGTCAAAGAAGATGACCACAATTTTGTATGAGATGTTCCACAATTTTCTTGCGACATTGATTAAAACTCAATGGCAAATATTTTGAACTGTCCCTTCGTCCACTTGAAAGTGCATCCCAGTCACAACAAATTACTGAAATCTTGCTCAAGAAGCAGTATGTTGCCACAGGGCATTTTGGCTGAAAAGGGGAACTGCATTAATGCATTTATTCTGATGCTATTTTGAATCACCTTCCTCCTACCATTTTAGATTTTTATAAAATAAGTTGGATGTGCTCAAAACATATGCTAAAGGGAGTGGACTTGAGTTTTGAGAAATTCTTGCACAGAGCTCAGGAACAGCTGTGACACTCTACGCATGCCTCAAATCTCCTCCATCGTGGGCTTCTGCAGCGTGATGGTGGTGTCACAGAGAAGATCTGCATTCCTTGGCAGGAAATGCTCCTGGGTCTACAGTTACAGGCTCTTAGAAAACTAAAGGAATTGGAGATATAAGAACTAGGTTTGTACGCATAAATTTCCTGGGATTTTTAATCCATTTATTTGAGAGATGCTTTTTTGTTTTGTTTTCTGTTTTTTTTTTTTTTTTTTTTTTTTTTTTAAGATCTATCTATTTATGCATACAGAGGTGCCGGGGTGGTGAGAGGAGTCAGAACAGGAAAATTGACAAAGTATACTACTGAGGAGAGCAGCAGGCACAACACTTACTAGGGGATAGAAGGCTTTTAAATCTCTGCCTACACTTGATATCCACCTTGCCACAAACACTGTCGCTTTGTCTATTCCATGACTTTGTGCTGACTACTCAAGATTCTACCAAGACACTGTGTATATGACATATCTTTGTTTTCCCCTCTGCTTAAAATGTCCTTCTTATTTGGTAAACATCAAGAAAACTAATTACTAAAAAACTGACATGAAAACTTAGCAAGCCTTCTACCCTCTGCCCTTCTGAGGAGCTTCCTATCTCTTCCCAAAGTCCCTTGTGCATATTTTATAAAATTATCATGATATTGATTTGCTGACCCTCAAGAACAGGGACTGTGTTTGCATTACCATATCCAATCATTAACCTGTGTATTACTCACATAGTTAAATGTTCTCATTCTATAGAAAAATATTAAAAAGGAAAGGGGAGAGTGGGAAAGAAAATGAAGAGCCAAAGAAATAAGTAGGAAGAAAACAGGGAGTGAGGGAAGAAAGATGGAGGAGTAAGTGAATGGATGAGGAAGTGAAGGACAGCGTAACTCTATAATTAGAATATAAGTCTGAGTAAAATAAAATGTAACCACTTGTGAAAAATGAAAAGGTAAAATTCAAAATGTGTTAAATGATGTAGAGCAGACACCAGAAAGCAGTTTGTAAATATCTCTAAGTAATATCAAAGTAAGTGACATCTAGTCAATAAATAGGAGATAGACACTGAAATTTCATTCAAGATATTCTATAGTGAAAGGAACTAATTAATTAAACTTTTATTAACACTGACCTCCTTTTATTAGAATCAAACATAAAAATCAGACAGTAGTCAACACATTAAAGTGAAGATAAAACATCAATTTGTCTAATCCTGAAATGAATGTTTTTGAGAAACATCCCAGCAATTTGTCTTTGAACATCATATAAGAACTGATGACATTTATTCTAAATTCTAGATGACATTCTAGATGACATTTATTCTATAGTCTAGCTATTTTTAGAGCTTACTGAAAAAGTAGAGTGATGATGATAAAAGTAAAATATAAACAAGGGACGCTTAAAGGAAAAAATACTGTCTTTATTCACATCAGTGATTCTATTTAAATTGTTTTATAAAACAAGCTTGTGTTTATCTAGATAAACATTGAAAAATAAGTCAAAACGATAACACCTAGATAGTGAGATGCAAATGAATTGGTGTGATATAGTAGATCTTAAATTCTCTTGTATTCCTGTGACTTTTTTTTAAATTGTCTTGAACTGATGGATTTATTACATCAATTAATTGAAGAAATCTATTTCTGTCTTTCAGTGTGAATAGTTACGTCTGGGTTAATTTTGTTAAATTGACTTGACTTTTCAGTGTTTCTTTTGCTCTCTCTAACCTGCAGCCCCCTTTAAAATATTTGCCTAATGTATCAAGGCCACATACTTCATTGGGTTTGATTTTCCAGCATGTGCACACCTTTATTTAACCTGGCTGAGAGTAATGGAGTATTTTAATCCAGCCCCCTGTAATAGAACTCGTCATGTTTACTTGCACCCCCAAGTATAATGACAGTTGTTCAACCAAGATCCTAATTAAGTGGAGGGAGAGGGGTAAGAAGAATTATATGCCTATTTTCTTTTCATTGTTCCTTTCTTCAGCATTTCAGTAGATTGGCTTGAGAACAGGAAAGACTGAACCAACTGGGAGACAGATAAATGCTTGAAAGACAATGTAAATTATATGAAGGGAGGGAATTAATTTATAACACCTTGTTGCAATGTTCTGCTGGGCCAACACAACCCTCTGTTCAGAAGTATATTTAGGGAACCACATTTTCTTTCCAGCATTTTCTAACAACTGCCTTCCTTAAAGAAGCCAATTGTCAGTGACTTGTTCTGGAAACTAGTAGTTTATGTCTTTTGGAATCATAGTGGAGATTTGATGGTAGGCTCTAGACAATTTGTAAAAACCAAAGTAATACCTTAAGTAATTTTATCTAGCTTCTGTGATTCCCTCTAAATTCAATTTCACATTCCTTATGACAGAGGTTTTTAAACATTTCTATTAAATTATATTGTGAAAACTTGTTTTTCACTGGTAAAGACTGTGTGCATTGGCTGTTTTATCAATAAATTTATTATAAAAATTGTCATTTGGAATAAATTTGTAGAGTCTCCCTTTGGAAGTCAGTTTTGAGGGCTGAGAACTTACTTTGATTCCTAATTTTTGGTAACGAAATCTTATTTAATCATACAAATTTCTGTTATTTTTCCATTTTAAACAAAAATAAATGTTAATAGACCTCAATCCTCTGATGGGCTGTGGGTCTAGCATTTCCAGAATCTCTATTTTATCTGTCCTATTCATTGCCCCCATTAATCAAAATCATCATTTTTTTAAAATATGAAAGTATTTAGTATCCTTGGAAGAGACTAACCTTTTTTCACATAGAAGAAAAAAATTTGAGAAAACATAAGATCATGGCAAATAATCATGTTCTTGTGAAGAAGTTCCAAATTAACCCATAAAAATAGAGGTGGGGTGGGAAGGGGCAAATTAGGCTGAACAATTTACATTTTATATGATCCAAGTAGCTCATTTTGTTGGTAGTCCCAACTGTCTCCTTACTATTCTAAGCCCAGAACTACTAACAAATAGAAAAATTGATGGACTTGAATTCCATTTTATTTCCCTATCCTCTCCTTGATGGTACTATTAATTTCCATTGAAATGATCCCAAGGAATATACCTGTGGCATAGGTGAAGGAATCCTATCAATAAGATAATTAGAATTTGAATAAATTTTCTAACTTCCCATTGGGGTCTTGAAATCACCTGAAGTTGTGCAATAAATTCATAGTCATTTCTTCTTGTCTGTGGCATAGTTAAAAAAAAAAGGAGAAAGAAAATTCATTTTGGATACATTATTAGCAGAAAGAGGAACTTAGAGTAGAATGAGGTGCTCAAGGGGAAGTACTTCTTCTTGTTAACAAATGTCAGATTTGTTAGGTACTCAAAATAAGTAATAAAAGAACAAATCAACTGGTAGTTAACAGGAATAAGAATTGTGTTCAGGCTTTGCACAGTTTTACAAGTTATATTAATATAAACATGCTACTCATTTCTTCAAATATCTATTATCTCATCTAAAAAGTGGTAATAATGATAGTTGTAGATACCTAATATCAACAATTATTCTGAACTCTACATGATACACTGAAAATGAAAACCCATTTTACTATTAGAATTAAAATTGCTTTTAGAAATAAATATAATTAGTCTTTTCTCTCAAGCCCTCTTTTCTTATTGTTAATATAATCACTTCAGAATCCTTTCATTTAGTCTGTTTACCACCCAAGCTAGACTGGTTCAACTCTTAATGGCATCATCTTAAAGCTTTGGCAAAACCAGTGACCATCTTCCTTTGCATTTAAGTTGAACCTAGGTCCATTGGAAATTGCCCAGTGTACCAATTTCTCAGAAATGTTGATGTAAATGCTTCATTTCCCTCTGATCTGATCTTTGAAATTCCAAAATTAAGTGAACTCAAATTTTTCTCAAATCCTTGATAAAGTAGTTTTTGTATATTTCTCCAGGGCTGGTATAGTTACAAACCTTCCCTCTCTTTTTTCCCTTAACCTTGATGAAGTCTCAGATTTCTTCTCACATGGGCAGTCTTGGAGTAGTGACTATGAACTACATCTATACTTAGTAGGCATTCCAAGCCTGGGCTTTACAGCCTTACTGTGCTAATTCTTTTGTAGAGAGCTTCAAGTCACAAAGTCCACTTCCCATTGCAGGTGAGGTGGCAGACTTGAAAAGCATCAGACTTTTTCTTTACTTTTAAAAATATATATTCATTTATTTCCCTCTACAGTTCTGCCTTGCATTGCTTTTTACAGTATAAGACAATTTTTTTAGCACATATCTTCATAATTATGTTTTTGACAGTATCACCTTTACCAGCTTTCTTCTCTCTTCTGTGTTCCTTAAGATATTTTTCCTTGTATTTTTCTGGCAGTTAAAATAAATAGCATAGTTTCCTTTTTCATAAAATGTCCACTTATATGGATGGACCACAAGAAATAAAAAAAAAATGCAGACTAAACATCAGATTTGAATTAGAACAAGGCCTTTGATATCATCTTTGAAGCAAAGTCTAGGAATAAGCACAAAATATATGTCCTTTTAAAATTTTCCTTTTTATTATTGTTTGGGTTGGGGTCTTTTATGTAATGCTTCTTGATATTTAGATATTTCATCTCAAAAGCTCCTATTTCTTTAAAGTGTCTAGTGCTGTATTATAGGAAGCAAAAGAGGTAAGGTGAGTTAAAGACTCCTCATTTCTGCATTTTTAAGAGACCGGTGTGGTGGAATTTGCTCAGTGTGGAGTAAATATATAATAGTTTTAACACTTTTCCATCTAAATCCCCCACCAACCAACCTTTTCTTTCAGGAAATCTCTTAATGCCACAGTTCAAGTCTCTGCTCAAAGACCTTCCCTGGGCTTAGCATCTCTGTGTGACAGATGAGGATGGATCAAGCAAGAGCCTCCATCCTACTAAAACAATGTAGAAGTCTTAGTCAGCCAGTCTTGCTGCTACTGTAGTATTTCTAGTTACTGTCCAATGTTTCTTTGCCTTCAAATAGAGCTGAACATGTAATGATTCAGAAGATAAGAATCAAAGAGAAAACAGCAGAATGTCTTTGGCTCCCATTCCTTCATACCCAGATCATTATTTCCTACATTTACATTAGCCATCAGTCAGCCTCTAACTAATCCATAGATTTTTTTTGTTTGTTTGTTTGTTTTTTTCAGATGAAATATTAGGTCTGGTATGAATGAAATACTTCTGGTGTGGGTGGAGTTTTCATTTTTCCCTACCTCCTTCCAAATAAACCCATATTGTACAGTTTAGCATTAACTTCATAGTCCCTATTCTGGAATCATTGTAGATAATATATAGTTTTTAAATCTCTAAACCATTATAGTATCTATATTTTTTAAATTATTGAAAATTGAGACTACATGTGATAGATTATTGCATTTCTCTCAATATCTGCCAAAGTACTTTACACATAGTAAATACATCATAAAAGTTTATTTGACTTAACATACTGAGTGAAACACATACTGTCATCAAAACTGGAATTTAGAAAGGCAACGTTTATTTAAGGACAAAAGATACAGAAATTTGTGCCACCAGATTGTTTTGTATTTGAACACGATGTTGTCTGTCACATGGTTTCTGAATGTTTCCATGAATATTATAATTTAATTACATTTCATTAACTTTAAAAGATTGAAGCAAAATCCAGTGTAAACATCCTTTACTGCAATGCTCAAGAGCTATAAGTTGCTTTTCTTTTAGGATCTAAAATATAAATTCAGTACATATTGAGTCCAAGAGATGCATATCATAAACTCCATTTTTGTAGAAGGGATAATAATGTCTAGTGTTAAAATCCTGAGTTTTCAATACAGTTATTTCTGCAATCATATTTTTTCTTTGAGAAGAACTAGTAGGGGGATTTCAGGATGTCTACCTGAGCTAGTGGATTCAAAATTAAATCTGGAAAAAAAAAAAGCAGAGTTAAGTTAAGGATAATCAAAAGGTTTGGGACCATTTGTAATATTAGATTTTTTTTTAAATCCCTATTACCCATACATCTGGTAGAAAATATCCAGATTGGAAAAAGTGAACAGCAAAATAGAATTTCTAGTAGAGCAATAAAACCTATTGCCACCAGGGAATCAAATCTTTATAGGTAAATAAGGAGTACTTTTTTGACAATATTTTAATGTCCCCCTTTATTCACAGTGGTCTGACAATATACAAATACTGTATGAAAATCAACTTTTGTTGCTGTACTTGTGTAGTTAAATGTAGTTTGAGAAAATTATCAAAGATGAGTAGATACTGCCATAAAAATAACATTGGTTTTCAATACTGCTTACTACATTTTTTACAGTTAACTCAGGTTTGTGCTCCCTGCTATGACAATAACAAAATCTATAATTTCTTTCAACTGGGTTATCACCCTAGTACCATCTTTTGCCAAGACTAACATTTTTACTGTTCTTTCATTGTAGTTTTGCTCCTATCAAATCTTTCACGGACAGGAACAGAATAGAAAATGAATAAGGGATGAGAAACACAAAAATATTTTGTTTGCTGAGGCAACATAGTCAACCATGTTAGGAAGGGGAAGGGACAAGGAAATAAGAATTGAATTCAGAGCTGGTTTGGTGTTTAGGACAGATGGACAGGAAGTAGTGTTTTCAGTCTAGCAGAGCATTTACTGGGACGTGAACGCTATCTAAATTTCAGTTTGCTGACAGTTACCAGCCAGGAGCAACTCTCTCTTGGGCCTACAAATTTGTTCCAACAGTTGCTAAATCTGGAGATGGAGGAAAGTAAGTTACTTTTTTTTTGGAGGATAAAGAAATATATGTCTTTCTGCCCTTTTTCCCCCCAGGGAGTGATGCCTTTTATTTTTTACTAATATCACTAGGTGCTAAGGAACATAGCATGAGGGACAGCAACAGACACTACTATTTTTCCTGCTTGAGACATATAATATGGTACACAGAATATTGCCTGTAGACACAAGAGCCATACCTACTTTCTTAACCATTGTTAGAATCAAATGAGGAAACAAGTATGAGTAAACTCTTGAAACTGCAAACTAAAATATTAACCATACATAGATGATGTTTGAAAGCTTATCTTTTCTTAAAACCATAAGAAATATGAGATGAAGACTAACCAAATTGCTTGAAATAGAAGGAAAGACAGATGATTCCAAGAAGAACCAAATGAAAAAAACTTTAGGAACAAAGGGTAACCACTCTTTGTAGCTCCTTCTTCAGGGAGTGGACATGACACTCAGGAGATAGGAGCAGGGTGAAGGGGTGTGGTGTGAAGGGGTAAGGAGCTTCTGCAGGGAAGACATGATGCTGGTGTGAAGGGGTAAGGAGCTTCTGCAGGGAAGACATGAAGTCCTGACCTGTCCTTCTTACCAGTGCAGCTCCCCAGAGGCAGAGCTGACTCACTGAGCTCTCAGATAACTCTCTTTCTGCTAGCCATACTGTCTGACCACAGAAGTGATTATTTTAGCTCTATATCTGTGATACAAAGAGTATATGTGGACTTTGTCCCCAATTTCTGACACAGAGTTTCAGAAACCCTTGAAATTTGGGGGTAAAATTGTCTTGTTGTTATTCATAACTGGACCTTTGAGCCTCTCTGAGTTGATGCTAATGAGCTGTTTCCTGCTGGGGTAGCTGCAGGATAGAGGTATTCTCTAGAGATAATGAACTGTGTGATTAGAGACGGGCATTTCAGATCCCCTTCCCAACCTCCAGGGTAGGAGAAATGTTGGATATTGAATTTGGTCACAGTTTACTCAGTAGTGCCTATGTAGTAACCCCCCCCCCCCATAAAAACAGTGACTAACACTCAGAAAAGCTTCTAGATTTGTGAAGATGTTGATGTGTGGGAGAGGGACATTCTGGGTTCCATAAGGACAGGGTATGGAAGCTCTTTGTCTGACCTTCTCCTTGACCCTGTCCTATAGGTTGACTATTCCTAAGTGTAATCCTCATAACAAGCTAACTTCAAGTGCAGCTTTTCCTGTTTTCTGTGAGTACTGGCTAATTTTTTAGCTTAAAGTTCAGAGAAACCCCCGAATTTTGCCAAGTTAGATATGCATACTATATATTGTGTTTCCTATGAATTCATATACTGAAGGCCTAACCTGTGTTGTGATGGTCAGTAAGACAGCCCTCAGCAGCAATCAAGTTAACCAGCACTTTGATCTTGGACTTTCCATCTTTCAGAATTCTGAGAAAATAAATTACTGTCATGGAAGCCCCCAGTCACTGGTGTTCTGTCACAGCAGCTTGGGCAGACTATGATATGAGAGGACCTCTCATAGCTGGTATCAGAAGTAGGAATAGTCATGTACCCTTAGTTAGTGTTAAAATTTATTTGAGCTGTAGCACATCCAGTTGATGCAGAGAAATGGTGTTTGGATATAACATCAAATGTGCTACAATCTTAAATTTCTTTTCTCCAATATTGCTGAGATAGAGACTAGGACAACCAATAGCTGAACTTTCCATCTACTAAAGTACAGACATCTTTCATTTGTAAAGTACTTTAAATTCCATCAACTGTCCCCTCAGATACATCCCTAGGACCTAGAATAGTTAGTACATAGTAGATGCTCAATATATATTGACAGGTTGCCTAAATGAACAAATAGTCCTTTTACAGAAATAGACCTTATTACAATAAATGTCATCAAATATTTTCCAAAAATTTTCCGAGAATTTTTTTTGATATTCTTGATAATTAACTTCAACCTAGACATAATAAGGTATTGTCTCAGTTTATTAAATATCTCTAGAATTATTTATTTATTTATTTTTATAACAGTTTTACTAGAATAATTTTAAACCCCCAATTTCACAGTATGGCAACTTTCAAAACATTTTCTTCTCCATCTCCAAAATTTGTGCTTGTTTATGAAAACATGTTTTATGGTTCTCTTCAATTTCTATGTCATGTATACATGTTTTATTTTATGCTGGCCCTTATCCAAAGTTTATTCCTCTATATCATACATACATGTACACATGCACACACACATGCACTCATGCCATGTTGTAAAATTAATAAAGCTTTCTGGATTTGGGGGTAGAGGGCCATGGTCAGTGGGGTCACATGACATAGCAGATTATCCTATATGTATATATATATATATCCTTTCTGTTCCTCCTTCTGTCTGTGAAGTTCTAATACCAGGCCATGCCTAGGCCCCACAGAGACTCATTTCACTCAAGTGGTCTAATCAAGACATTTCCAAACAAAGGCAGCTTGAGCCCTAAGTTGATTTTTCCTACCAGCTATGAGAACTCAATTTTCCCCCTCATTACATTCTCCCATGAGCAAAATAGTTACAGCTCCTTGCAAATTTATTTTATAAAATTCTCTCCTTGAACTTTCGGTGAGTAAAAAGTACAATGACAAGCAAGTCCAATCACAGTAGCCAGCCTCTCTCCTTTCTAATCTAAGGTCTGTGCATGGCCCAGTAGAATGTTGCTTTCAGAATTTGTCCTGTTGTTAATAACATAATGACCCTGCTCTGCATTCCAGTCAAGCCACTAATTCCCCTCCTCCCTGCAACAGGCTAAGTGTCTAGTGTCCCTGAAGTTGACTGCAAATTCTGCAAATTCTACGGATGTCTTTAATTCACACAAAACAGACTTTAGATTTCCTATTTACGTCTAAGAATATATATATATA
>NW_004567115.1:13883509-13915393 GCF_000260355.1 Condylura cristata
TATATATTTAAATAAATCCCTATCTAGAACCTTTTAAGACACTATCTCTGGTCACAAAATGATACCAAACTCTGATGTCCATCCTCCAGATGAGATCAAGAGCATCAGGTATGTGAACCTCTTGATGAAGGGATCAGCAAAGTCTGTTTCTTCCTGACCCATCTTCTGTTTCCAACTTTACATTTAGCAACCACGATGGAGACTTCCACAGGTGCCTCACTCTGTCACCAGAGCACTTAGTGATATTGTGTTTTTCCTTTTCACACAGGTGTTAGCCTCTGATGCTAGGCTGTACATGTTCATTGTTCCTAAATATCTATTCTCCACAATCTTCTCCACACGAAAGGAAAAAAAAAGACTGGATCAGAGGCTCTTTCTAGAGGTTGTCTGACTGGAGGTAGAGACTCCATCCACCTCGCTTGTTGTGTATTCAACTTCCAGAGTCTAAATATACCCATCCCACTCAGCTTCCAAGTGTGAGAGATGTCTGCAATTCCAATTCTACCCTGGGACTTTATGTAGCTGGAAGTTTAGTGTTGCTTTCTTTCCTTTAACCTTCTGAGATTGCTTCAACTGATTAGTGTCTGTGTGGGGTTATACAAGTTTTACTTAACAAACTGCAGAGGGATTTTCTCTTACATAGAAGAGGGAAGGTGGTTAAAAATTGCATATCTAGTCTCTTAGATTCTCTGTTTATTGGTACCCATGGGAGTATGGCCAAGCATTATCAAAAAGAGCTAGATATGTTGCTACATTGCTACATTTGTGACCTTAATAATGAAACATGACTTCTAAAACCTTTACCAATGGTCTTTTCTTTACCTTTGCAGACTAACAGTACTGTAATATTTTAGTAGTGTGTTTTCTTCTCAACTCAAGATCTTTGTCTCCAAGTTTTGACACAGCTCTGCATGTGAATGTCTTGAATTTCTTATTGTAAAATGCCCTAAACAATGAAGAATAAACAGAACCATTATGGTCCCTCATTTTTCAGGGAACCTCTGTCTTGTACTTAAAAGAGGACAAAGACCATTTAGTAGTATTACATACCAGCCATAGACCACCTGATTTCATCCATGAAAACTCATTTTAAAAAGTAATAATTACATAACTCTTAATGCTTGATGTTTCTCTGCTTCTTCTTGAGAAAACATTATAAATTTTGTCACTGTTATAAGTGTATAATGCTGACTTTTGTCTAAAAAAATCTCTCCAAAACTGGAAGTTTGATAGTAAGCAACTTCCATTTTTGAGGTTGTATTCCAGAACCATAATTACCTATGCAGGACTGTTTTATTTTTTCTTAAACCCATATGTCCTACCATTTTGGCATATGGGGACCGATGGGATTTCGCCTGACACAAAGCAGGGAAGTGTCCTTTAAGTTCACGTTTCTTGGAAGAGCTATCAAACGTGGATGATAGCTGATCCAGTCAACCTTGTGGCCAGAAGAAAGTGCCTTAAGCCACTAATTCTATAATCGGGAGGGATTCTCTATTGTTTATTTTTTTAATTTTATTTGTTTTTATTTTATTTACTTTTATTTATGCTATATTTTTAAAGTAGAGGAGAAAAAGTATCAGAAAACATGATGGAGTCCCTGAGTAGAAAAAGTATCAGAAAACATGATGGAGTCCCTGAAAGATTATATTTGAGGCAAGATAACTGAACTATTTATAGATTCTAAGTGCAAACAAATGGTAGAATTTTGTGATACATGTTTTAATAAAACAGGAGATCAGATTCCCAGAACAATTCATTTCTGGGCTAAAAAATGATTCAAAGTGATCTTTCCAAAGTTAGAGCCAATGGAGTAGGCCCCTTTTTAGAGTATATTGGCAGTGAAATCTTATTTCTAAACTTTGAAATAATAGGCCAATGATGGGTGATCTGTGTTTTGGATCCACACAATGGTACCATCTTAAAGTTATTATACAAAACTGTTGAAGAATAATATACTAGTTACTTTTGAGATCTTCTCTCTTGATATTGACAGATAAAACTACAGTCAGAAGACAATACAACATAATTTAGTGTATATGTGTGAGTGTGTGTGTCTGCTTCACTCACTAAAATAGAGGCAGATAGTAAAAAAAATCACAAAATTGTATATATGTGTGAGTGTGTGTGTGTGTGCTTCACTCATTAAATTAGAGGCAGGTAGTAAAAAAAGTCACAAAATAAATATTACAGCAAGAGCTATGTTGGAAACTTTATATATGTTTATAGGTATTCAGGCGACAAGTGTCTTTATAATGTGGAATATATGGAAGAATATTTTTGTTAGGGTAATATACAAAAATATATGCACAATATTTAACTTTTCTATATTGAAGATAGTGAAGGTTAAAATCTTAAAATATTCATTTTAACCAGGCAGGAAATTACTTTTGAAAATTTTATTCTAGAGAAGTTTTATGTAACTCTAAGATCTTGGTTGCCTTTTTCTGTCCAATTTGAGAACTCTATATCAATTGATTTTTCTTTTTTGTATTATTTTGAGAAATCCCAGACCACAGTTAAAAGCATATTGACATCATAACTACCATTCTTTATCCACATTTTCCTTGGCTCTTGTTTTCTATTTCTATCCATTACTTGCAGTTTTCTTTTTTTAAAAGACATTGAGGAAAAATATTTTGTAAAAAGGATTAGCTTGTAAAAACAATTTTTTAACAACTAAAATAGCTGCAATTAATAAATGTGTATGTATAAAGTTATAAAGTAAAATAAAATTTCAGTCATTTACAAATAATTAAGCATCTATTTTGGAAATGATTATAAAAATAATTATTAATGACAAAATCTGTGATAGCATCTACTTCTCTTTATTTTAGGCATATAATCTAGAATAGAAGCATATAAATGATAGAAAGTTATATTTTGTTCTTCAATCTATTAATATGTCCAAAATTCTATGTGATTCCTACAAAGCATTTTCATACATTGTACATTATAAATATACTTCTCATTTCTGTGTAATTTTACAGTATGAAAACTTATATAAGAATTTATACTTGAATATTTTATATATAGTCTTACTGTGATTCTACTCGCAATGAAAGCCAGGAACTATGCTTATATTTTTCACTCTCAATTTTTATATTCCTATAGATGAGGGCATCAATAAAATTATGCTTTTTTTTAACAGTTGGGTGAGAAATATATTTGGATTTTCAGGTCATCATGATTCTGTTACAACTCATCTTTTGATATTCCAGATGAAGATGGCCATTGACAGTAAAGAAATGAATGAGTGTGACTAGATTCGATAAAATATAATTTACAACACTTAATGGTGGGCCTTAGTCTACTAACTTCTGGAGAGTACAATAGGCATTCACTACCTTTTAAATTGAAAGAATGGGAATTTTAAAGATTAGCATTATAAGATCTGGAGAAAGAATAGATTTAATGTTTAACAGAATGAATGATGAAACACTTCTATGTTTCTTTTTCCTGAGATGAAAACAATAATAAATAAAGTTAAAAAAATAATCAACTAAAGTTAACATGCTGACTGTTGGCCAATTCTGATGACAATAAGCTCTACAGAAATATTTTAGCTGTTTGCAATGTAATTTCAGTGGTTTGTCATTGTGTTTTTAATCTAAAAGGAAAGAAAACTAAATTGTGAATCATTCTATATGACTGTATTTCAAAATTTTGAGTCATTTTTATGTTAAATTATCATCAGCTGTAAACATTACATTAAAGACAGACTTAGTAAATTTTAAAAGGGAAGTCCATCCCCTCCTCCTTTTTTACTCATAAATTTGTCTAAGGCAGAAGCTGGATGAAAATGTATTAAAACACACACACACACACACACACACACACACACACACACACACACACACACAAGCTAGGGCCTCCCTGGAGGAGCAAGGAGTTGGACAAATTTGATCCTTGGCCAGGGAGCTGACCCACATGGCAGAGCAGACCTCTCCTTTTTCACCTACTGCTCCCCTAAGCAGTGTATTTCAGTTGATCTGCCTGTTCTGCTCCCCACTCTGTCTCTGGTGAATCCTCTCAGACCCTGCACCTGTGGACTATAACCCAGTTCTTGCATGCATACATATTTTTAAAAATTAAAAAGTAAACAAACTGGAGAGCTACAATCCCAATACCAATGATTCAACACAAAGTAGCTTTTGGCCGTTTGGCAGTACTAATGTTTGGCCTGGCTTATCAACATAAATATTCTGTAATGATTATCTCCTTTCTACGATATTCACATATTGTAATAGCCCAACAACAAATAGAATACTCATGCATGGTGATGTTGGTGAGGAATGCCATCAAGAGATCGCTATTGTTGGATGAGTTTAAACAGAGAGAGCTTCTTGAAGTATATGCCTATTGAGCTGTGTTTTAGAGAGTAAGAAATGGATTGCCTGATAGCATCAGGAAGGCATTTCACACAAGGCATAGTGGATAATGGATGTATAGTAGGACAAGCCTTAATTCTCCACTACTTAGCTAACTTAGACCGAGCCTAAATAAAGAAGTATTAAATGAATACCTCCAAGTCATTTAGCTCTGAAAAGTAAGGCTAATTTGTCCTTGGACACAGCTTTCCAATAGTTTGTCTAAAAGTAGTTTCTGCTGCTTCTCACACAGGCTATAACACGGTATTGATTTTTGTAAGCTTTGCAATTTCAATTTTTTCTGTCTACCATCTCTTTCATGCTCTGGGTTAGAACTTATCTCACCTGCTGGGCACACTGCTGGTGGAAACATTTAATCTGAACTTCAGCCATTCTCTATCTGGGCCTCAAAGAAGAAAATAAATTTTTGATCTCTGTTCATTTACTTACTGGAAGAAAAATGTTAGCACATTGCAGAAAGAACTAACCCAAGTTAAGCTGAGATAGTGAAACAGATCTTTACTTGGTATTTGCCATGTTGTTAGCTTAATGTGTTTTATGGTCTGTGTGCGCAGATTGGTTATTTTGCAATTTTTTTTTACTAATATACTGATGAAAAATGAACACAATTTTTTAGAGTAAAACACCAATTTATTTGAAAGATTAATTTTGTAAAATTAGTAAAATTTTGTGCAAAGAGATTGAGAAAATAAACCTAAAATTGATGTAATCATTAAAGGTTAAGGTTAGCATTGAAAAGAATCACAAACATTTGCTTATAAAATAGGTCAGATTGTGAAATACCTTCTTAGATAATCTAAAAGTGAATCCATTATTCATATTCTTTTTTTTTTTTAAGATTTATTTATTTGTGCATACAGAACTGGGGTACAGGCCAGAGGCTTAGGGGCAGTGAGAGGCTTCACCAGAGACAGAGCGGGGAGCAGAACAGGCAGATGGACGAAGTACACTGCTGAGGGGAGCAGCGGGCGGGTCAGGAGAGGTCTGCCACACCATGTGATCACCTCCGGGGTAGGCGGGGATCGAACTCATGCGGAAGCGGCTTTAGATTCTCAGTGCTGTGCTTTAACCCGCTGCGCCACCAGGGAGGGCCACCATTATTCATATTCTAAGATGAACTCTTAGTAAAAAGAAACATGGAAAGCAACCAGAACTTAAATGGAAAATAGAGAGAAAAGAAATGAACAGAAAACATATGGATGAACATCAGGACTTGCTAACAAATATAAGGACACATTTCAGCACTTGCAAATGAAGCGGTAAATGATGGTGATTACCATGTGATAATATCTTAGTGAAATTCGTTCATCTGTTTTATGAGTACTCCCAAATATTGATAAAGATATGGTCTCCCTGGACATTGCTGGTGACATTAAGTCTTTTTAGAAGGCAGAAGTATATTTAGCAAAACTTGTCAAGATATATGACATAGGATAAATCATCTCTCTTCAAGCTATTTATGTGTGAGAAATAGTTTAAATGGAAAAAATGTATACATATATATATATTCAAAGATAGATTATAGTATTATAAAAAACATATTTTTTTTAAAAAAAAATATAGAAAACCTAACAGTTTATAATGATGTAAAATAAGATATTTTAAGTAATAACTGTGAATATCATAGACTGCAAAAAAACTACTATTGATAATACTTTAAAATCTGGATACAAAATTATATGTACATGATTATAAACATGTTATATAACAATGCAAGGCACTAGAGGATCATCTCATGGATCGAACTCATGCGGAAGTGGCTTAAGCTTCTTTGTGCTGTGCTTTAACCCACTTCACCACCAGGGAGGGTCCTCATGAACTTTTTTTTAACATTAAAAGTTTAAAAACTTTTTTTTTAGTGTAATTGCTCTTACTTCTCAAGGGTTTATTTGTAATTGGATCATCTGCTGTCTTCAAATAAACCCATTTCAGCGTTGGGATGATGACAATAACATGAGAAAAATATTTCAGCGAGAAGATTCCATACATTTCCATCCCCAAATGACCTTGAATCTTTTCTAAAGAGGGCCACATTTTGCAGACATGGAATGTGCGAGAGTGTTTAATAGCTTTACCTGTTTATTTAAACTGGTGCCTTAGTCGCTAATTTATAAAACGACAATGATTTCATTCAGGTCTTTGAAAGGATTCAATAAGATATACCTAACTCCATTAGCATAAGTTATCTTCTTGTTTTAAGTAGAAAATTAAAAATCACAGGTGTGTATGATAATATTCCCCATCATGAGAAGTAAGACCTGGCCCTTGTACCATGGCTATTAGAATTTTCTAAGTCTATTACTCCTACATAGTCACCCGCATTCAGCCTCAGCTGTCTGATTTATGAAATGGATCTGGCTTAGATTAATATTTAAGCTTCTAACATAAAAAAAGCTTGTTCATAAAAAAGTTATAGAATTACATGTATAGTTTTTACTTTACATTACTGGGAATATTTCTAATTAAGAGTATCGTCAAAATTCAGATTTATACAGTGAAATCCTTAAAGTCAGATATCCAGTTAAAATCCCTAGATTTAGTTTAGCATCTGTTAGATTATTAAATCTGATTAATGAATTATACTAAGCCAACTTTAAAAACCCAAAGGGCACTCAATTTGCTTAGATTCAAAGATACAAATTCAAAGGTCCTAGACCACCCCTCTAATTCCCCAATTAAAACTATTGATTTTCCATTCCTCATCAATAATATGTTCACAAACAAATCCAGTTATATTAGGAAGTCTTTCTTCATGATCCAGTTAGTGCCTTGGAAATCTCAGTAACGTTAAATATTCTGCCCTGTGGTTTGAAAAGAGTCTGTTTCATCTAGCTGTAAACACAAAACTGTCTTGACTGAAAACAGAGGGGAAAGCAAAACCCATTTTCACAAGAGACTCATCAACCTGAATAGTAAACACTCAAGTTGCACTTCAAAGTCAGTCTTTCCTCAGTAAGAAAAGCACAAATTTGAAAAGGAATGAACCCATCAAGTGGCCATATAGAGGAGAGTCAGGACTCATCATGGAAAGAGAGGTCAGGGTGCTCCATGCAAGCTAACTCATGCTATGAGGGACCACCTAAAGGTACCACCCCTAAACTTGAACCCTGCAAAGAAAGCTGTGTCTTTCAGAAAGACTCTAGTTATTATAATAGATAAACAATTATAGTAGATTAAAAATTCCCAGAAATCTTAAGAAAATTCTCCATGTTGGTGAGAATAGGTTTAAAAAAAAAATTCAGTTGGGAATGGAAAGATCTTTTGTATAACTTTTTTACACACTTGTTTTAGGGTACCCATTCCAAGATCAGCAGTTTGCAGCAGTAGACACATCAGCGGCAAGGTCTTCCAGAGTGCACAATATTACATTTTTATGGTTTTCTTTTTTGTAGTAGATAGTACCTAATTAGGAAAAGAGATTTTATTGCAGATTTTATTTTACTGTAAAAGTCAAAGCACTTTCATGAAATGAGGTAGCATTTTCCCAAGGTACTTAGCTAAATGAAAATTTCCAAAAAAATGTCAATTGGCAAAATCTCCTACTTTTCTATGTCTGATTGGTTTAAAGAAAAATAATGGAATACTTTCTACCTGAAAAATAGAAATACCTATTAATACAGATTAAATCTCTAGTATTGGAGGTTATAAAACTGTTCAATGAATTTCTAAGTATCACCATGGGAGTGGCAGGTTTGAAGTTCTATGTTCATTCATCTTTGCTTATTTACTATGCACAGTGTGACACTTGCTTTAACAGATTCAGGGTATCTCTACTAATTCTATCCCTTTTTCTATTTGCTAAATTAAGTCCCTCTCAAGAAAAAAAAAAAAAAAAGGCCTCCATGGTGGGCTAGGGATTAAGTCTCAGCATCAAGGACTGATTTCCATCCCTCACGTGGGAGTTACCCACATATGGTACAGTGGACCTCTCCTGTCTTGCCCACTGCTGCTCCCTCTAGTATGTCAGTACATCTGTCTGTTCTGCACCCTGCCCCTGTCTAACTCTGATGATCCTCTCACCCCTGCCCTACACTTCTGCCCTACACCCCAGTTCTTCTACGCAAAAATCAATTAGATTTAAAAATAAGAATATCCCTACCAAGGCTCTTTGTTCAGTTCACCACCTATCCCCATAAGGATCATCATTCTGGTGCAAACCAAATAGAGACCACCAGTGTTTCACAGTGATACTAATAAAGCACCATTCCTGTGTCAGGAAGGTTTAGAGGGAATAGGGATGGGATGAAGGGTTTACTAAGAGTCTCAAACAGCAATGCAGCTGTAAGAAAGTTATGTTTAGCCTGATATGGAGAATTCCTTTCTACTGAAAATCAAATAAATGGGCTGTTCTGGTGTCCCCATTGTGAATGATCATTTGTTGGGATCACTCTAGGATAATAAAACTTCAAGGCAAAGTATCTTCAAAGGAGGGCTGGCGGTGGGCTATGACACCCGCAGCTGCAGAATAGGGTTTTCCTTTTGGGGGCTACCACACATGATATTGTAATTATGACTTTTTTCTTCTCTGTTTAAAAGTCCAGTTAGTATCATTACATAGCTATGCAGAAAACTGTTTCCTTACATGCAAATGTCCTTGCTTCACCTTCCTGTTTTAAATACATTCCTGTGTAACAATAGTGTATGGACAAAATCTACTTCTCAGTACTTTGAAAATATTATTGCATGGTTTTCTAGCTGTCATTTTGTAGTAAGAAGTCTAATTTTCTATTTTAAAGTAAACGATTTCCCTTCTGGTTACTTTTAAGATTGTTGCCTTTGATGTTCCACACTGTTCTTAGTTATAAATTTGATTTATTTATACATAGATTTGCTGGCATTACTGAATCTGGACATTCATTTCCCCTACCAATCTGGAGAATTTTTTCCTCTTCACCTCTATTAACTTTCTGGAACTCAGGCAGGACTTATAGTCAACATTTTCCTTCCAATTAT
Organism: Condylura cristata; assembly: GCF_000260355.1. NCBI lineage: Eukaryota > Metazoa > Chordata > Mammalia > Eulipotyphla > Talpidae > Condylura > Condylura cristata. Next base: position 13,892,854 of record NW_004567115.1, read on the forward strand.
TGGGAGGTATTTGTGGAGATAGATTTTGTTCAACTGAAGGAAGAGCTGACTAAAACAATAGCTATGTCTAAAGATATCCTACACAGACTAAGTAGCAAGGTTTTTTTTTTTTTTAATGGTAGAAATTTATGAGCGAGTCTGAGCATATTTGAAGAATATATTCTTACTGATACTCAAACACAATAAGGTGAATTTGTAAGATGATCTTTGAGTTCTTTCAAATCTTGAAATCCTATTATTTTAATAAGACAGTGCTCAAATAATTTTATTTCTAAGGTTTCAAGAGTTAAGTACAGGATTTTAACTTAAGTCCTGTAGCAATATGTGCAAAAAAGAGCCTGTCTTGTCATTCTTCCAAGAACGTTGAAATAACTTTAAAATGTTCTAGACAGTTGACCCTGAAGTTCGTGCAGCAGGGATTAATGTTGACATGAATAGTACGGTTACCTGGCACAATTATTTCAGATTGCTTTAATGTTCTTGTGATTATTTAATCAATTTAAATGTGTATATTAAAGAAACAAGTCTTCCTTCTTGACTACATTAAACCAGATTCTTTTTAATGTGCTGTAATTCTTCTTTTTAAACTAATGGCTATAGGGCCTTTGACAAAAAAGCACAAAAGATCAAGGAGAAATAAAACAATTGGAATGATGGAAGCAAGCTACTTATTAATTAGAACCAATACTTTTCCTCTTTGCCCAAATGCTTATCTTCAGAAAGTATTTTTGCTGCCATCACTCCTCTGTCTGTACCACATAATTATTCTACAGTGACCTACTTTTCCTTCCTTCTACTGTCATTGTTATCACTTCCTTCTAAATGCAACAGAAACATAAGTCAATGAATTAATACATGTGGAGGATTTGAAACAATGTCTGCAGCATAATGTGCTCAATAAATGCTGTTAAGTCCATAATACAAGGGGCTCACAGTGCCAACCCAGGGGATGTGTCAGTGGCTCACCCAGAGTCACACAGTGCAACTTGAGGGAGTGGCTGCAGAAAGAGAGCCACACTTTCATGTTTCTGACAAAAAGTTGCCACATTTTGTTGTAGAGATGAGGTAAATACTCTTATTGCATTGGTTTCAAAGAAACTCAATAACCATTGTCTGAGCTACTTTCTAGTAAAACTATTTTTAAATATATGTCCATTTGAATCAATGTGATATATGTGTATAGTAATTAATAATTTCTAAGAAGTTAAAAGTATGAATCTCATTAAAAAAGTCAGCACTTTATTAAAGTCAGGAATTAATGAGCAAATTAGTAAAATGTAAAACCTGATTCCAAGAGATTCCAAAATATCTGAATACAGATACATGTGTACATGGCTTTTAATACCAAACTCATTAATATCTCTTAGAGTATTAAAATGAAACATTCATGGTTATATTTTCTATATGGAAGAAATTAATTTTATTTCCACTGAACATTAATATAGACAAGTATTGTGTCTATTATAAAATAGCATACAAATAGAAATCAGTTAAATATTCACCCTCATAAAGAATGAAATAATTGTTGGTGAAATCTCTATACAGTGATACAGATACAAATATTTTGGTTGTTTCTAAGTCTTAATCTAAAGAACTGCAGAATAATTAAAGGTAGAAAAGTGTGCATTTGGTTAAAGGCACTTGAATTGTATTGTCCTAAACCTATTTTTCTGACCTAGTTATTCAGAGAATAAAAAAATCTTTCTTGTTACTTATTTATGTAGTTTTATTTATCTTTGAATTTAGTGTTCATAATTGAGGGGTGTTTTCTTTTTTTCTTTTTCCTGTTAATACTTTGTGTGTGTGTGTGTGATATCTTTAACATATTGCACATTGCATTGTAACATTTTGTTTTTATATTTTAATATATTGCATACAGAAAGATTATGATGTAAATTAACAGAACTAGATACAAATTTTATCATTAGGAACAATGTTTTTACTTTTTAAGTCATTCAAAAAAAGGTTATAATTAATCCCATCTGCTGTGACATTTAATCTAATGATTTTAGTGAATATTCTCTCATAATAGGGGAAATTTCAGTGAATATTGTCTCAGAATAGGGACATTTTTCTTCCAGGTAATCTAGAGTAAATTTATTTGTAATTTTGTCCAGAGTTTAAACATGATCCATGTTATTTCTTTTCTACTGATTGAGCTTGATTCTTTTTTAAAAACTGTTCTAAAATGTTGATCATTTTGTAGGATAAGATGTTTCAGTCCTTCTTCCTATCACTAATACACTCCTGATCACATTTAGGTTATTGACTGGTCCCTATTTTATCAATAAGAGTCACAGTGGCCCAGAATTTTGTTCTGTTTTCTCCAGCTGCCTATTGCCACCAAGTAAAATCAGTTAGTAAGATAATTCTCTCTTTGTCCACAATTGTCCTTGTTCACAGAGCTAAAGCAGACTCTTTTCACGGTAGATTGTACAGCCAGCTAGAAGAAAGTAAATTCACAAGAATACGATTTAGGCTTATGGTAAGAGATCCTGCTTACTTTCAACACTGATAATGCTTTACTAGGACTCTGAACTTGAGGTATTTGAGGCTAGCCTAGCTTTTTACCCTGGAAGAGAAGAGAGGGAATGACTCATTCAGACACCTATTGTCACTATTGATGTTTTCTGCAAAATACATCTATTGGTTAATATTTTGTAGGAAAAGTTGTACTTTTACATCCAAGCTGTGTGACAGGCATTAAAGAAAGAGGATAATGGTGTTTTTCATTTAACAGAATGGAAAAGAGATATTATAAAAAAAAATTGTCTCTACCCTGACTACTTTTCCAACATGCCATCAAAAATAATACTTAAAATACAGGAAAAAAGAATTCAATACATAAAAAAGGAGAAGAAGTTAAATTAGCCTTTAGTGTATTTCTGTTTGCATAAACTGCTTTGGCATTCCTTAGAGACTATGTATTGCATGACTGTAGAACTGGATTCTGAAATCACTTTTCCTGGATTCATAACCTTCTAGCACTTACTTGCTACATAACCTTAGGCAAATTGTATGGCCTTTTTGTGTCTCATAATCACAGTACTCTTCACAAATGCTGGTCTTTTCCCATATTACTATCTAGAACATTGATATCTGGGGAGCCTATATAAAGATGTTTGGTAGCATCTGGAAGTTTACAAATCTGTGAAAAATGGAAATAATGATAACTGTAAACAGGATTAGGTAACTTAATATTTATAAATCACATGGTAAGGCATGTGATTTTGTATCATCTTTTCAAGTTTCATAATCACCCTATGAGAAGCAAATAGGATTTCAATGAGAAAAAGTCATCAACATGAAATATCACATCTAAATTATTAACACTTTGTTTCTTATTTTAATAAAAAGTGTAAACGTGTCTGTATTTAGATTTATTGTAAACAAAATAAAGTTTTGGACTAATTTGGAAGTAATTGAGAGTTAGCAAATATTAGTCACTAAACCTTTGTTTTTCTCAAGACGGTTCTAAGAATATAGCAAAGAGAACCAACATGCAGAAAATTATTTATTCATTTATTTTTTTTAAAGACTCATTTATTTATGCATACAGAACTGGGGTACAGGCCAGAGGTGCAGGGGCTGTGAGAGGATTCACCAGAGGCAGAGTTAGGAGTAGAACATGTAGATAGTGGAAGTACACTGCTGAGGGGAGCAGCGGGCGGGTCAGGAGAGGTCTGCCACGCCGTATGGTCACCTCCGGGGCGGGCGGGAATCAACTCATGCGGAAGTGGCTTCAGCTTCTCAATGCAGTGCTTTAACCCGCTGTACCACCAGGGAGGGTGAGTAGGAGAGATATTTCATTTGGAAAAATGTTAAATCTCCTTTACTACTTACCTTTGTATTATAGCCACTACTTACCTTTTCCAAATTACTATCATTATTTCTGAAATATCTCCATTGTCTAGACAAATAGCACTACTTAGTTGGGGTGGGAGGAGGGACATGTGCCATTATTGCTTTTCTTCGTAGTATGTAGCATTTTATGAGTCAACCCTAGATGGTATTTTTTCTATCCCTGAATTATCCTAATTATACTTGTAGCTCAGCCAAAATGTAAATATTTTCAAGCAGCTTTGACCAAGACCTTAAATAAATACGCTTTAAATAAATTCACTCTCTCCCTCTAAACAGACTTCAGACTTGATGGCCATACCTTTGTGACACTTTTCAAATAATTATTTTCATGAGCAAGAGAAAGCATTGTCAGGGGCTAAGTTGTGTGAAAGTGCATTTTATATATGAAGGTATGTCTAAGGAGTTGCTGGGTCCATTAAACCCAAACTTCTTAAATCTCAATCTTTGTAACTTCCAAGGAGAACATCTTTCCTAAGAGAAAATGCGTTTAACAAATGAATGTTTATTTTGCAGGGAGGTGGTGGAAGTTGATGTCTTTCACCTGAATTTATTACTGAATAGTCTGTGTCATACAAAGCATGAAATTTATGGACAATGGTGGCTGGAGTGTGTGCGATGTCTGGTGGATGCTTCATACCTGCACCCAGAGTGCTCACAATCCAGCCACAATTGCACAGAACCACTCAAAGGTCCACATTACCTGGACAGAGCAACAGGGGGCAGATTATTAAAATACAGGAATTTAAAATTCTTTCCTGTTTTTTTTTTTTTTTTTTGGCTACTAAGAAAAACTGATAGTATATGATAAATTTCTGCTTCCTTAAAACACTTAACTTTAGGGCCCTCCCTGGTGGCACAGAGGGTTAAAGCACAACACTAAGAAGCTAAAGCATGAATTCAATCCCCTGCCTACCCGAAGGTGAGCCACATAGCATGGCAGACCTCTCCTGACCTGCCTGCTGCTCCCCTCAGCAGTATAGTTGGTCAGTCGGCCTGTTCTGCTCCCCACTCTGTCTCTGGTAAACCCGGAGGTGAGCCACATGGAATGGCAGACCTCTCCTGACCTGCCTGCTGCTCCCCTCAGTAGTATACTTGGTCAGTTGGCCTGTTCTGCTCCCCACTCTGTCTCTGGTGAATCCTCTCACTGCACCTCTGGCCTGTACCCCAGCTCTGTATACATAAAACAAACAAAAAAACAAACAAAAAACCCCAAAAAACCTTTACTGTTCACTATCCTAAGTAGCAACAAATTTTACCTTCATGACTTTGAAAAAAAAAATATCATTTATAGCTTGATGTGAAGGTACAAGTATATATATATAAAATACATATGTGAATTACATATATATGTGGGTGACTTAGAGTGTTCAATAAATTAGTTAAAATTAAATAATTTGAAGAGAAATATAAAAGTTTACCTTATGTGCAAATGTATGAATATGTGTATTTTAATTAAAATAAAAAATTTAACTGAAGAAAACAGTGGAAAAGTTTTAGCTATTATAATTTTAAACTATTTAGCATATTTTTAAAGTCAGTGCAATTGACTATACTTGTATTAAAATCCTTGGCATTAAAAGCACTGCAAATAAGATTAAAATGTAAGCATCAAGTTTGATATTTGAAGAGATCTGGAGTCCTCTCCATTGTTGTGACTTTGAAGGTATAAGAAGGGAGTATGAGCCAAGGACTTTAGAAGGAGGTTTCCAGAAGCTAGACAAGAGAAGGAATAGGGTTCGTTTCTAGAAATTCCAGAGGGAAAGCAGTCCTAACAACACCTTGATTTTTGCCCAGTAATATTCATTTCAACTTGCTATGTAAAGAACTTTGAGGTAATAAATTTTGTTTTAAGACACTGAATTTATGGCAGTGTCAGAAATAATAGAAAACTAATAGGGGAAGCATAACTAAATGTATTTACTATTTTGATGTTACCTCTACACTTCTCAAGTTAGAAAGCATATATTCAAAAAGAGAAAGAGTAAGCTTGTCCTTTGACATCTCTGATAGAAGGTTTGAGATTCTCTGAATACTGGGTTCAACTATGGACCATGTAGTTCTTCTCAGGGTGATTCTCACTAATGGTAATTTAGTTCAAAGAAGAGTTTATCCACCAGGCAGATAGCTATAAGGGAACCTGAGAAACAAATCTACTTTCTAAATACTCAAAATCAGTGTATTTCTATTTCAATATTAAATTAAGCTATTATTTTCTGTATAGTTATCTTTTAATTGCACCTTTTGGAATACCTCAGCAGGGAGACATAATTATAATGTGTGATATGAGCAATTTAGTTTTCCTTTTCTATTTATTCACTGACTAAGAATGGTTGAAAATTGTCGTCTTGTTTTCCTGGTATAGTATTCAGATATTTAATCTGATCTGAATAAGACTGCAAAAGGGTTTCTGAGCAATTACTTTGCTCACACTTTGAAACCACAGCCTTCATTAAAATATAATCATCAAGTTCTATTTTATACAAGAATAGAAACACACAATGTGATTATTGTCAATTTACTCTATAAGAAAAAAAAACAAAACAAAACAGGTATTTCTTGGAGAAAACCTGCATCTTTAAGAACAAATTACCAATTTCTTCTAACTATAAATGACAGTATTCTAATAATCCAAGTCTATGATAAATTTAAGCTGACAAAACTGGAAATAACTCAAGACTTACTTTCAAAGCTACACCTCTATTTGCATTAAATATACAAATATAACTAGGTTGAGCCATATTTTGCATCATTGATGTAGGCAACATATAACAACTTTTTTTTTTTTTTGCTAAGTATCACCAATATTTTGCTAAGTCTCATCAATATAGCTCATTGCTTACCTATATCAGATGAAAAGTCAGATGATCCTACACAACTTGGAGAACCATAATAAATATGCCAAAACATCAGAATGTACCCATTTCTCTGCCATCAACATGCATAATACGTTCTCATTAGATCTCTCAGTTGCTTAACATAATAGATGACTTCTAGGACATGTACATTTAGTCAAATGTAATATTTTGAACTAAAAATGACTTTAGAAAACACCAACACATACATTTATATGTATATACATGAACACACTCACATATATATACCCATACACATCCCCCTCCAACCTCACAAATACGATTAAATGTAATCAGAAATTATTTAGGTAAAAATTCTAGTCATTAATATTCAGTAGCTAGAAAATAGTAAAATTACATAGTTAATATCCTCATTCTACAAAAGATGAGTAAGATACCCAGAATGTTTAAATACAAAAACTAGATACATTCAGGGCAAGAATTCAGCTCTTCCTATCCTTATGACATTTTTGTTTGTTTTATTCTCACTCTACAAATGATTCTGCATGAATTTTAGATATACAGATTTGACATTGTTGTACAAAATCTTTCTCTTAAGAAAGAATGCCCAGTCTCTCTCTCTCTCTTTCACACACACACACACAATTTGTGATATTTAATGATTAAGATTCTGCAGAGTAATTTTTAGCAAACCTGGGTTGGCTGGTCAATATATTTCAGCAAAACTTTCCTGGGTGTGGCCCTCCCTGGTGGCACAGCGGGTTAAAGCACAGCACTAAGAATCTAAAGCCACTTCCACATAAGTTCGATTCCCACCTGCCCTGGAGGTGACCACATGTGGCAGACCTCTCCTGACCCACCCGCTGCTCCCCTCAGCAGTGTACTTTGTCAATCTGCCTGTTCTGTTCCCCACTCTGTCTCTGGTGAAGCCTCTCACTGCCCCTGAGCCTCTGGCCTGTATCCTAGTTCTGTATGCACAAGTAAATAAAAATAAATTAAAAAAAAAAAAAACTTTCCTGGGTGTTTCTAACAAAATGTTTACCTATCAAACTAGTTTGATCATACATGTCACTTTCCTTTCTACCCTTTTCTCGGTTATGTTTAAATGCACTCACACACTTGTAGACATTATGCAAAATTTTAAAAACTAAAATTTTCTAATATTTTTTGTTTGAAACAAAAATAAAATCTCATTTAAGGCAGGTAAAAACCTTGAATGCCTTCTAGTGTGCTTTAAAAAGCAAAGTTAAATAAATCTTCTGTTTTGTTTCTGATATGCTATTCCATAGTAGAGTAAGTCATGCACTGTGCTCCTGTGATCTCTACCTCTTCCAAACTATTTCTTCTGGAATTTCTATTTCGTTTTGTCGTTTTCCATATTACATCCAATATTTGGAAGCAAGCACCATAGTAAGCATATATAAGTGAGTGTATGTATCTTGTTAATTTTATTATTCACTAAGTTTGTGTATGTCCTGCTCCCAAGTATTTGTAAGATTCACATCAAACCTGTGATTTGATATTACCATATGGAAGTTTCTCATTGACATTGATTGATTATACAGTAAAATTCTTTTTGTTGTTGCATTCCATATCCAAGCCATATAAAAACTAATCAATTTTATATCAGAAACCACTGTGCAAAAAAAAAGATGCAGTTTAAGAATCCTAGAGTTAGCTGAGATTTCATTTCACTTTAGAGTTAAAGAAAAAAAAAATTAGAGAATTGACAAGGGACACTAACAGAAGTAAGTTTTTTTTAAAGGATTTATTTATACATACAAGAACTGGGGTGTAGGCCAGAGGTATTAAGGGGTAAAAAGATTCACCAGAGAAAGATGAGGGGGGACAGGCAAATCGACTGAAATACACTGCTGAGGGAAAACAGTGGGTGAGACAGGAGAGGTCTGTCATGCTATGTGGGTCACCTCCCTGGTTAGGGATTGAACTTGTGCTGTTGTGGCTGTGGATAGCTTCACTATGCTGTGTCTTAACCCCTTGTGCCACCAGGGAGCCCCTGTAGACTTTCTTAAATAAATAGTAGCAAAGCTTCTTACCTAAACAAATCAGAATGGAAGCCAAAATGTGATAGAACATGAAGAGAGTCGGTGTGAATTAACCAATACATTCATCATTATGTGTGGCTGGAGACATACACACACACAAACACACACACACTCTTCTGTGAACCTTAGCTTCAGTAGGGTAAGTAATATAATTAAACTGAATATACAACCTTAATTAGGTTCATATATAATTTTAAGAGTAAAAATAAGTATACTGCAGGAATATGTATAATCAATGCTCATTAGAGTCTTAGAAATTATAATTTTATGAAACAAAATAAGTCAAGTGTGCAATACAGTGTTGACCTACTTTTGATGTCCTGGCTAAAGGACCTTCTTGATTGAGCAGTTGAAGATTAAATCTACCTCACAACCATTTTCTTTATCTGACTCTCATACTCTGAGCCACAATTCACCTTTCCAAGGCCAGATACTGTACAGTTATGACATCACTTAGGTATCAAATTAGCCAATACCCTGACATACAACAACTCTAGATAGTCACTTGCATATATAAATTTTTGTTTTTAACGCTGCCTGTGATTCAAGTCCCAAAAGGCTGAATGATAACTTTCACCCCATTTGGAATTGTAGGCAACAAAAGTCCTTCTGCTGATGTTTCATTGTGTTGTGTCCAACATCTAAATGGGGATTTAAATCATATGAGGTATGTAAATGCAAAATATTTATGCATAAGAAAGCATTCAGGAAAATAAGATGCTCTATGGAAAATTCTAATTGTAAAATATTCTAGAATGTAAAAGAGTACTTAATACCTTTGAATCAAACTTGCTTGGGAAGACTGAAGTCTTAATATGTAGTGGTTTTCAGAGTTAAGGGGAAATAATGAATTCTATTTTAGCTACCATCCTTCCAGACATGTCAAACAAGCAGTTGTATTTTGTTTTTAGTCCAGAGATTAACACTATGAATTTTTGAGTCACCAGTGAATTGTTTATATGTTAAGAAGCTGAAAGACCTGAGGAATTTCCCTAAAGAGGCCATGTAGAAGAATGATCCCTGGCCATGGCAACACTCAAAGGTAGAAGAAGAGCTAATGACAGAGAAAAATAGGAAGAGTATAGGGAGAAGGAAAATATGAGTAGTATAGTATCTACAGAGACAGTTGAAGAAGCAGTAGGGGAGGTTGGAGGGGTGAAGAGAAAGACATTGTATCAAATGCAGAAAACTGAAGACCATAAGTACTAAGAATTCTGCATTGCATTTGAAAAATGAATGTTTTAGTGACTTTGGAAGAGTAGCTTCAGGATAGTGTGGACAAAATCCAACTGGAAAACTTTCTAGAGAGAAGAGAAAATAAAATTGCAAAGAAATATAGTAGATGCATACAAAGCTTTCAAAGCACTTTGCTGAAACATTAAGCAATAAAATTAGATAGCAGCTAGTTGCAAATGTAGGAACTGGGCAGATGTTTTGTTTTAACATGGGAGGTAGTTCATTTTATTCTGATTGAAATGATCCCAGGTGGGGGAGGGAAGAGAAAAATAAAGGAAGGGGAGAAAATGAAGGTAAGAGAGGACTTTTGTAGAAACAAAACCCTTGAGTAGGAACCTACATAAATGGAGGAATGAATGTTGGTAGAGATGGGGTTCAGTTTTATCACTTAAGGGAAGACAAATAGTTGGGGTAGAGGAAGGATGAGATCTCATTCTTTTCTCACTGCTTGATTTTTTTGTGAAGCTAGCAGATTCATCTGTGAAGGGTGAGAGTAGTAAGGGATTGCTGATGGTTTGAAAGAGGATCAGGGAAATGGATGATTAAAGGGCAGAGCTGGGACTCAACTGGAGATTTGTAATAAACACTCAAAATGAGATAGGTGATTATGACAGTTTTTTCTTCAGCTCTTGCTGGGGGCTCTGGTACAGACTGGATTAGTCAGAGTAAGGTTTCACTATGTCTGTATAACAGAAAAAATATATAGGAAACTGACAAAGTAAGAGATGAGGGCATTCTCCAATCCTACCCTTAGGGACTTTTATCCTAATATTACTTTGCCCTCCCCAATTCAACCCAAATTTGGAAACTTTAAAAGCTATTGAGATTTTCCATTAAAGAAAGGAAATAATAGAAAACTGCTACACAGATAACTATTTGAGCAGGCAGAACCCTTCTATATATCTTAATAATGGTTCTGTTTGGGATTTTTTTTTTTCAATATTATTTGAGCTCTGATTTCTAATATCCATTAGCAGTATAAGAATGGAATGAAAATGGTACAGTAGTTATATTTGTTACAGTACTAAATATAACTGGTTTAGTAACTAAGCACCAAGTATAGAGCTTAAATTTTTCCTAGTTTATGTCAGTCACTGTACATAGTACCAGCAAATGAGATAAACTCTGTAAAGAGAACAGAAGGACTTGTGTCTGAAAACCTTCACAGGCCACACAGGGAACTTTGTTGTTCCTGTAACTAGGAACTTATTATAAAATATAAACTAAAGAGGGCTATGTAGATAACTGAATATATTTAATATTAACTTTCTAAAATATATATCCTTCTATTTATCACAAAATACCATTTATCCTTTAAGAGTCTGATGTGTGATAGACTCAATTGTTACCTCTCAGCCTCAGTAATGGGGGGGATTTTAATAGTTATCTACAGGGTGCTGAGGACTGTTTTAACTTAAAATCTCAAAAGCTATGTGAAGAGATTTTTTGTAGCAAAATACTTCATTTTTTAAAAATTCTATGGAATAAAATACCCAAAAAAGTGACATACAGATTATTTTTATTTAGGTATAAGTTAAAGCAAGGAATGAGCAATCAAAGATATGGAGAGAATATTTTTTTAATTTTTTATTATATGTTTATTTTTACATATTTTTGTGATTTTTTCCATATCAGTTGCAATCCCCTTGAATTTCCCATCACCAAATCACCTATGTGCCATCATCATAATCCAGTGCATTTCCCTCTCCCCACTGTTTTTGATCCCATTCCCCACTACACCCTCACAAAATGTCTATGGTATATAGCTGTTCATCATTATCATTATTTTCTCACCTGTTCGTTATATTCATGCTATCAGAGAAACCATCCAGAATTTTTCCTTTTCCTTCTGGCTTATTTCACTAAGCATGATCTTTTCCAGCTCCATCCATGTTGCTGCAAAAGACATGTGTTTCTCTTTTTGGCTGATGAGTAATATTCCATTGTGTATATGTACCACATCTTTTTCATCCAGCCATCCATTTTTGGGCATTTGGGCTGTTTCCACATCTTTCCAATTGTGAATAAAAGGGGAGAGCAATTTGCAAGAGTCAAACCAGGAATTTACGAAACATGATTCTATTAACATACAAACAACTAGGTTTGATCTTTTATGTGGATTAGCTAGTCTTCTCTAAGGTAAAAGTGTTTTTTAAAAAATCCTTATAAATATACAAAAATGGGCTTTTGCTTGACTCTTTCAATTCATTACTTGCTTGGTGTCATTTGGCCAGGCTGCTTGATAAGGAAGCTTCTCCTCTTCCTTCAGGTGCAAGCTTGGTCTATGAGAGGAGCTGCCCAGAAAGATGGGGATGGATTTTGATTTTTTGAGCAATGAAATGTGGCTAATTGTTTCTTCAATCATAATCTCCAGCATACCAAAGTAACCAACAAATGTGTATCACAATGCAATGAGGTTTCAACAAGGACAGAACACTCATGAGAGAATGCACTTCCAAGTTAAATAATAACAAAACAGTATACTTTGTGCAACAAACTGGAAAGATAGAGTGGACTATTCTGATTTGGGTTAATTTAAATTGTTCTTGAGAAGCAAAAAGAAAATAAGAAACTGTCCAAATCCATTTCTATAGTCATAAGCACAGTATGACAGATGTTCTATCTTTAAGAAAAATCTTGTGCTGAGCTTTTCACAGAAATAGAAATGAGCCTGCATATTTGTGTTCATACTCATCACAGCTTTGTGTATCCACAGACAGTATCACGCTGGCTTTTGATTGATGCTTCCATTAGGATGGCTTGGCTGTCATTTTGTGTTTCCATTCTTACTTAGACAAGCAATTGATTTCGTTTAACACAGGAAAGCAACAAAGAATATAATATTTAAATGATATAATCTTTCTTAAACTAAAATCATGTAATTCATAGATGTGCTGGACGCTTTTGCAAAGATCTCTCTATTTTGGCATGCATGGGGGGAAAAGAGAAAGGAACAAACAAGCCAAACAGCACTTAAGAACTTTCTACCCAGCAGTGTTTTACAAACACATTCAGCAGCTAATTTCTTTCAAGTCTTTGTCCAGCCTGTGCTTTCTGTCTACAAGTCTCTGTCCCTAGAAATCATCATGGTTTCTCCCCTCCCTTTTATCTAAGTCTTCACTAAAACTTTATGCTCTTCTACAGACTATGCTACATTATCCTCTCTAAAACACATATTGCTTCACTTTAATCACTATTCTTGATATTATTATTGTATATAGCCCTTTTGCCATTCACCATGTTGTATGTTTATTTGCTTTTGCTTATTCTCTACCACCCCCCTGTCTCCCTTCCCCTAATATGATACAAATTTCTTGTTTATTTATTGCTGCTGGAGCTCTAGTACCTAGAATGGAAAATGGACCCTATTTGTTGAATTTGTGAATAAATCCTTCATTTTCTTTAGTTACTAGTAAATCAAATTTCCTTATTTGGAGCACTATTAAATATTCTGTTAATTGATTAAGTGTTCTATTTTCCAAAACTGAAATTCTACCATCTCCTAAGCATTTGCTGTCATGTCACTATCACACCATCACCTTTAAGGTAAGAGGAACAGAAGGAGGCAACTAAAATTGTAATTAACCACACAAGACAAACAATGGGAGTTATATTCTCCCTTATCAACTACAAGTAGGAAATATATTCATTCACTCCTTCTTTAAATGAGCACATAGTTCTATATTTGTGATGCCTATAAGGTATTTAGGCAGAGGGGTTGAGAAGGCACTAGGAGTACATCTCACAGTCCAGGAGAGAGGACCAGATTGAAGACAGATACTTGGGAATCATCAGCATTTCAGTATCACTTAAATTAATGTTAGAGCTTGAAGTCATCAAAATAGCAGTGTTGGTAGAAATAAGGAAGAACCACAACTGCAACCTAACATTTTACGTCCAACATTTTAATGTCTTAGACGTAAGGAGGAAGGAGTAGAGGCCAAGCAGGAGTTTCAAATGTGAAAGAAAAACCAGATGGGGATGGAATTTGGGAGCCAGCTGAAGATAGTGCATCAGTTAGGGGCAGGGGAGAGAGAGGACATCAGACTTAAATGCTGTTGTTACCTCAAGAGATACAGCGATAGGGAAATGGCCATTTGGATTAGCAATGGACCACGTTTATACCCTTCATATGAGCAGTTAAGTTGCAGCAGTATGGGTAAGAAAGTTGAAAGCGACGAGGATTGTAGACAATATTGTTGAATTATTGTACAAAGGGAAGGACAGAAGATTACAGAAGCTAAAGGAGACAGAGGATTTGTGGTTGTTTTAAGATAAGCCATAGTATGCTACTTTCAGTTGTAGTCTGCTTCATACAGGTCAACTGCAGAAAAAAAAAATGCCTTTGGTTTTATGCAATTATAGTATCTGTAAAAGTGAAGCATTAACCTATTCACTTTAAGTGCTTTAGTTCACATTATAAGTACACTGATACCTCATGTGTTGATGTATTTTTTTTTCTATAGGCAATATTGGCTTCCCAACATGTTAAAGGGAAAGGAACTTAATATTGATGACAAGGCAATTTACTGGTCTGCTTTATTTTGTTTCAATGAAGTAAAAATTAGTATATTGAACCAGATACCTCTAGACTGCTAAGAAATTTTGAGTTTATTTCTTTTAAAACTTGCATACAGTAGGAATGGATTGGCTTCATGGCATTTAGAATATAGTGTTAATTTTAAAAATAATGACATATCTTCAAACACCAAGAATAGTAGAATTTTTAATACTAGCCAGCCTCACTACTTCTACTATATCATTATAGCATTGTCTGGAAACTGTCATCTTATAAAACATCTTAAATAAGAACAGGACTTAGTTGCCAAAGTTGGGATCTGTGTTTGGGTCTATGTGGTCAGCCATTGCAGCAGCAATATGAAAATTTCTTTTCAATGGACTGGGTTTGACTGTAGGAGTCTTCCTGGCCAAGACTGCAGAACTCAGTAGTCAGGACTTGGCCACCAACCACAGTTTTTCTGCCAAAATTCATGTCCCTCAAAGGAGCAATGTTTAGGTAAGTACAGCTGTCTATGACACTTGGACCATCCCTTGTCATCCTGCCCACTTCTGTGGAAGCCAGTGCCAGATTCCTTTCATCACCAAACTTCCTCTGCTTTTGACTAAGTCCAGCTAACAACTTCAAAACAAAGCCTATTTAGAGATTTTTTTTTGGGGGGGGGGGTAACCTATATATACATAACTTTATATTTTGGCCAGCAAATGCACAAAACTACTTTTATTGGCACTCCTGGGTGTGGAGACTTTCCAGGTGAAGGGTGGCCTGGAGAAGGACAAAACCAGTGAAGACTGGGCTCCCTCTGGTGTACCTACTGCCCCAGAATTATGAGGTGTCATCACAGGGTAACAGGATTCTTTCAAAATTCTTATCCCTTTTCAGTTACTCTACCTACCTTTTCATATCTCCCAAATTCAGAGGGTCTGAAAATCATGGAAGTTGCCCCTACTGCTGGTTAAACATGAGTCCAGGGGCCAGCTGAGCTTCCTGAAAGCAAGGAGTGGCTGGGTATCAAGGTCATGAGGTATTACATACTATCAAGTAAAACACAGCTTCCAACTTACTCAATTCCATACCTTCCATTCCGAAGGCCAATATTTCTCAATCATGAAAGATTGGCATTATTTTCATATCATTTGCACTACAGACCTTGTGAAGAAGATGGATAACAATAATAAATGTGTAGGGTTAAGGAAAGGGTGTAATATGGTAAATACCTGAAGAACAGCAAGACACGCTTCTGTAGAGAGAAATAATTTTGGTAGTCTTAAGAGAATGAGGAAAGTTGGTTGATATTTGATATCTTAAAGAAATGAATTTAAGTTCTAAGTCTCGACCCTTTACTGATAGAAAAATTGATCGATTGAGTCCATGCAGCATTTTAAAGAAATAAATCAAATTGAATAAAAAGAAAATGCCAGAAAGTGTCTCATAGGAAGGGCAATTATTTATTTTTCAAATTCTAGATTCAAAAATAAATGTACATACATGCGTTAGTCTTGAGCAAAATATATCTTCCTCAATAGGTCTTGAAGTATAAGAAGTAAAATGTTTGTTAGTGTTACATGGAATGTAGACAAATAAACATAAGACGTGGTTCAAACACAAAATATGAATAGCACAAGTGGAAGAAAGAAATACAATGTTCTACAGAGGTGACCTCATGGGTGCTGCCACAAAGGGAGGGGTTAGATAGAGCATAAATACAGGCAAAGGGGACAGTATGGCACAGGTTATAACTGAATATGACTCAGTGAACTTTAAATAAATAAATACATAAATTATATATATATATATGTATTACATTATTTATATTTTTACAACATTGGCTTCCTTTTCTCAGGTTTAGTCTCCAATTCCCACCACCAATCAATTCACCCATGCACCCTTACCATAGTCCCTTGTGCTCTTCCCTCCCCTGTCTTGATTCCTCTCCCTCCTCCTACCTTACAGAATGTCTCTGATTTGTAGTTTTCTGTTAATTATGTTTTTTTAGGAGCAGGAAACATAATGCAGTGTCTACTCACATTGGTTTTCAATGAGAATATGAGACATAAAATGTTGTAATCCAGTGCTACTTCAATTAAGAAAACAGAAGTCTGTTTGCTTAATTGGGAGCCTCTCAATATTCCTGTTTGACTAGAAATCCCAAAATATCCTACACCTACTTTTTTCTTCTGTACTGTTTTGAAAACATATTTCTGGAATGCTTTAGAAGAAATCTTAAAGTCTTGTCAAGAATTTTATGGCCTCCTGTAGTATAGGGGTTACATTTCAATGCTATCACTGCAGTGGGATGGGTTCACCAGGAAGGTGACCCACATGGCCCAGCAGGCTTCTCCTGTCTCCCCTATTGCTCCCCTCAGCAGTGTATTTCAGAGGATCTGCCTGTTCTGCTCCCCACTCTGTCTCTGGTGAATCCTCTCACATACCTCTTCCACACTCCTGCACCTCTGGCTTATACCACAATTGTTTATGCATACATAAAAATAAATAGATACTAATAAAATGAATTTTATTTTATCCTTCCCTATAATAACTTTTATTTTTCCAAAACATATGTTTTGAATAATAAAATAATCAATTTGTAGCTGTTTTTATTTTAATATTTATCTCCAGTTAAATTTTTAGATCCATCTCAACCCTAAATTTCTGTAGTCTACTTACAAGAATATAAATCATATTTATAAGTATTGGTCACAATGCCTTTTCTCTCTCAAATAATTTCTAAAAATAAAGAAATGCATGGTTTTTCATGACAAAGACTGAAATGCAGTGACTCTGATGAGTTAACTATCATTAGGATAATGTCATCAAAGAACCAGGCTATTTTCTCTCTCCTCCATCTCTTCCATGTTTTGTGTTTGCCTTCAGTTTGGTTCCTTTTTTTTTTTTTTTTTAAGAATTCTGCAGATGTTCAAACGTTAAATGTAGACACTATGTACCCAGGGGACCACACAGGACATCACCATTATCCAGAACTACTGATAGCAAATAATTCTTGAAACCCACCATAAACCTCACTGACCTTGTCTAGATCACTTGTCCCAAACTGGAAAAAAAAAAAAAAACATATGAAAGTAGAACTATCATGATTACATTTGATTAATTGGAATTGACCCCGAACTGTGGATGAGATAATCTCTCCCTTTATCATGTGGTAATTGGAACAAAGTCAGTCTTTTGCCAGCAAGGGAAAAGAAGGAAACAAAAGTGGGTCAGATATTCACTTGTAGCTGCTGTGTATGATTTCCAGTGATGTCCCTGAGCACAAGGTCATGAATGCCTTACCCAACCAGCCTGTGGCACAAATCAGGTATGTCCAAGAAACAGCATTCAATTCACTGGTACTTACTTCTGCTATTAAATTGCTGTTGGCTGTAACCCATGAAGTTAGTAGTATAACCAGCACCAGCCTCTCCTTTCACGATGAGGCCTACATTATCTTAAGGATATTGAGAGACATCTCTGCACAGACAATTTCCCAGAGGCCTCTTCTGTATGAACTACTTACCAGAGGCAGAAACTTTTTAAGAGTTCAGTATACATATAAGGATTTTGGTACACAATGCTTTATGCTTACAAGGGATCTTGAAAAGTATGTTTATAGGTCAAACACATCTTTAAATGGATCTTGGGCTGTCTAGAGTAAAACAATGAGAGAAATTAGTAAATTTAAAATAAATCTGGTTAAAGTAAGGCATCCTTTCTTAACCTCTCCTTTGTGCAAATTGAGATTTACATACTTGAATTTATGTTCAATTAGAGTGAATTTAACTGTCCCATATAGTTAAATTATCTGTCTTCAAGAATGTGCTGCCTCATTTATCAATGTTAAAATGATTTCACATGTAAAACATTTATCTCAACAAGTAAAATTAAACTCTATATGACAAAACATGCAAGCATTTGAAAATTCAATTTAAAAATTTGAAGTTGAAATTTTAAGCCAACTTCGAAATTCTATCAATTTCTAAAACCTACAGTATAATTAAAATTAATATTTTTTTTTATTTTTTCTGTTCTTTTTGTAAGAAAGTTTGCCAAAAGAACAAATGCAAATGGTTTTCTTCCTGCTTAATATTATGAATTGTCTGTCAGCCAGATGAGAAGACAATTTGTTTAGTGTGAACATTCACAACGCCATAGTTTGCAACAACCCCAATTGAAGAATTCATTTGCATTCACTTTAGTCAACAATCTCAAGTCAAAATATGCACAGATATAAATTAGTTGGGAGCCACCACTTGCTTGTTCAGTGGTGTTTTAGGTGGTTTACTTTTTAGATCAAAGCACCCAGTACAAGAGTCACCTGAATAACTGATCTGCCCTACATTTCATTAAATCATGATGTAGTCTCTAATACCTCTAGCCAGACAGAACATAAAATATGGCAAATACAAAAGTCAGGAAACAAAGTTGTGAAAAATGCCATATCCATTTTTTTCCCATTGGTTGAGTTTCTTTTGATCCTGGGGAAGAATTTAAAATATGACACATGACACTTTTTTCCTTAATATAAAATAGATTATTTATTTAGTATTTGGGGAAACCCAAAGATAATTATTTTGTCAAGTATAATATAAAAATGTTGAAATTTTGTAGACTTTTAGGGCAAAAGTGTATTGTTAGTATAATTCAGTCTTCAGATTACAGAGGGCAGCCTCGCATGGTTGCTGAGTGACAAGGCACACATTTCATTTTCCTGAGTCTTATGCCAAGACTTCGCTATGCCCAGTTTTCTGTGCAATTTTTGAAGTGATATTTCCTAAAATAATTACAACTAAGTCTTCTATTTTATAAGCTATTAATGCTTCACAAGAAGTGAATCTATGAGCAAATACTTCAGGAAGGACTAAGTCAATTTTCTATTCCATGCCAATTAACACACTGGTCAGCCATGCACTAGATTGACATGTTGTACAAACTCATTGCATTTAGTGGTTTTTGTTTTTATTTATATGCTTGTTCAGTTGTTCAGTGGTATTTTAGGTAGGCTTTTTTTTTTTTTTTTTGGATCAAAATACCCAGTACAATGATAGTATATTGTGTAATAGCAAAAAAAAAAAAAAAAAAAAAAAAGGTATAAATTAGAATTCAGTGTGTTCCTTGTTGCAGAAAATAGAAAAAAAATAATTAAAAAAAAAATCTTCCTTTAAAGCAAAAGGAATCTGGAGCATGAAGTCAAAACTGAGGTGTTAGTCATCAGGACTCATAATCTTTTTATCTTGCTGTTCTACTCCTCAGCTTCTGCCTTTTATCTTCAAGGTCACCTTATAGTCATGTTGACTGCCAATATTTCTGCCTTTTCTTTGTTGTCCAAGAAGGAGTTTCGTTGGCTTTTATTTATTTATTTATTTTACCTCATTTTTCATTTTGTGCAGTTTTTCATCTCAGTTGAAATCCTCATGGGCTTCCCATCACCAATTCACCCGTGTGCCATCCCACTCCACTCCACTCTTGCCACCACAGTTGCGATCCCATTCCCCTTCCCACCCCCATAAAATGTCTCTGGTTTAAGCAGCATTCTTAGAAATCCTATTCAACACATTTGTTAAGGCCTTGTTGGAGAGAACTACTAGAAAATACATTATTTGGATTGGATGACTGGATTATGTTCCCAAATAAAATTTGACTTTTGCAACTATGGAAGAGAGCAAATAATCTATATGCACTTAAAAACCAGTCTCTTTCACATAATTCTGGACCAAAGAAGAGGAAGGAGAAAGGGAGGGAGGAGGAGTGGGAGAAGAGTGGAGAAAAGAGTTTCAGGACTAGAGAGGAGGGAGAGGACAAGTGTGGGGGGTGGGGAGAAATAGTTGCTTTGAATGCATTTTAAAATGTACTCTATTAACCAAGCAAGCATCTGGAGGTAAAGAAGCACTTTATTTACTGCAGAGATAAAAATGGGTAATCATTCCAGCCAAAGTCCAGATGTCTGCTTAAACAGCTCTTAGATATTGACTGATGTTTTCTCCAAATGCGTAAATGCACATTTCAAACTGTCTTCCTGACAATTCCTAACCTTATTTTCTACACTTTGCATACATCTACCAACTGCATCCATTATTATAATGAATAAAACAAGTAGGTGACAGTTCAATTATGAGATGTAATAGGGCCAAAGAGGGGTAATTTGTAATCCACATTGGAAAGTTCATTTTTTGACAGTTTATAACATCCTGAACTGAAGTGTTTCCTGATGGCCAACTACTTTTTTCACTAAGTCAGATTTTTCTCAATAAATAGTAGCGAAAATGAAAATATCAAGGGAGAATTAAACTTTGGTTATTGCAAAGGTTTTCTGTCAGTTCTCATAAGCATCTAGAAAGGGTAGCAAAATTAAACCAATCTCTTGTTTTCTTGGAGATATAACATGTTGTGCAGAAGTGCTTTAAATGGGTCCCTCTGGAACAAGTGTTCATATATAATTTAAAAATATATTAGTATTTTTTTCTTTGATAAAAATCAAAACAATTGACTTAATTGGGGACAGAAATGACAGCTATGATCACCACAATAAATTGGGAAGTAGGTGGTAAATATCAACACAATATGGCTCCATGATCAGATTTTGGGACTTTTGTCTGTTGGTGTGTGTTAAAATTACTTGTACATTATCTATTTTTAATTCTAGATAAATCTCCAGATTGTGGGAAACATATACAAGAATAATACCCTTACTTTTCTTATTTTCATAATGTATTTAAAATACATTAAGTGTTCACCAAGTATATGAGTAGGTATCTGATACCATATCAAGTTTTCTACATGTATTTTCATATTTATCTGTCATTTTTGAATATATCCTTATTTTTAAGGCTCTAAGTACTTCTAATTCTCAATGTTTCTTGTTTTAAATTACAATGTACAAAACAAATATTAGTTTTCCTTTCTTTTCACTCTCTCCTGCATCTATAACTGATAGTAACACCGTATTTAATATGTTGACAATTTTTTACTCGATGGTATTTTATTGATTTACCATGTTGTATTTAATATGTATGGGGAGGGTTGTACCTTCCACCTCTATGAGTGTATAAGTCTCACCTCACCTACCACCAACATTCTAGTGCCATTATCCACCATTATGTTGATCACGTCTAACCTTCTAACCATCCCATTTCCCTTTAGCTTCCCTTCTGTCGGGGGGCGAGCCTACAGCCGAGGCACGGTCCTCCATTACAAGATGGCGCTGGGATGCCTGCCAAGCCCAGAATGCCGCATGATGGCAGGAGAGCCGAATGGGAGGAAATAAGCACCATTGGACACCAGTAGGCTGGGGGTAAGAGGAGGGGCGCTTCTGATTTAGCCTGATTGGTTGCTGGGAATAATAAATAGCGCTGCGCAACAGCAATAAACAGCAGCTGCCTGAGAACAACCAGGGCGTCTTGTTGTTTCTGCAGGTCCGGAATGACACCTGCTAATGCTATAATTTTCTGTCCAAAAAAAAAAAAAAAAATTTTAGTTTTGATTGTTAGTTTGCTTACCTTAATTGCTTGTGGTCTACATATAATAGAAATAATTTGACAATAGTCTTTCATTTTCTGACTTAGCTTGCTTAACATAAACATCTCAAGTCCCATCTGTGTTGTCACAAAAGGCAAGAATCCATTTTTTTAATAGCTGAGCAGCGTTCTGTTGAGAATATTTACCATGAAGACGATATCTAAGCATCCATCTATGAGCATTTATGTTGTTGTGTTAGCCATTGTGGATAATGCTGTTATGAACATGGTGGTACATAAATATTTTCTAACTAGCAGTTTCATAATCTTTGATAAATACCTAGCAGATATAAAATTGGGTCATAGGGTATCTCCATTTTTAATTTTTAAAAAAATATTTATTTGGCACTCCCTGGTGGCGCAGCGGGTTAAAACACAGCACTGAGAAGATAAAGCCACTTCCGCATGAGTTCGATCCCCGCCTGCCCCGGAGACCACATGGTGCATCAGACCTCTCCTGACCCTCCCGCTGCTCCCCTCAGCAGTGTATTTCATCGATCTGCCTGTTCTGCTCCCCACTCTGTCCCTGGTGAA
>NW_004567115.1:13915553-14029329 GCF_000260355.1 Condylura cristata
GCGGAAGAGGAAGATCAACTGAAATACACTGCTGAGGGGAGCAGCGGGCGGGTCAGGAGAGGTCTGCCTCGCCATGTGGATCTCCCCCGGGCAGGCGGGAATCGAACTCATGTGGAAGTGGCTCCAGCCTCTCAGTGCTGTCTGCCATGTCATGTGGGTCAGCTCCCTGGTCAAGGTTTGAACTTATGCTGCAGTGGCTTCAGAGAGCTTCATAATGCAGTGATTTAAAACCAGTTGAGCCACCAGGGAGAGCCCTCCATTTTTAATTAAAAAAAAAAAAAAATCCAAACCATTTTCCATAGGGTCTGTACCAACTTACATTCCTACCACTAGTAAATGAGAGTTTCTGTTTGCCAACCTTGTCTGTCATCTAAAATACGCATGTTGTTTCCAATCTTTTGATAGATGCCATTTCCCCAGATGTGTCAACATCTTATTTTGGTCTTGATTGCATTTCTCTAATAAGTGAAATTGAGCACTTTTTTTCATGTGCAAATAGACTATGTGTTCATCTGTCTTGAAGAAGTGTTTTCAAATCCTCTTCTTATTGTTTGATTGGGTTGATTTTTATATTTCTGTGGAGTCCTATGAGTTCTGATATAAGATGGCCATATTCCCAGTCAGTATGTTTTCTTTTCTTTTTGGGGGGTTCTTTCATTATACAAAATCTTTTCAGTTTGATGTAGTCCTATTTTTGTTTGTTTCCCTTGCCTTGGGGTTGAGTCTCCAAAGACATTTCTATAGTCAATGTTCAGAAGTGTACTATCGATGTTTACTTATGAGGTCTTACATTCAACTTTTTAAACTATTTTGAGTTAATATTTTGTGCATGTTAACTTGACCTAGCATATTATTATTATTTTGCATGTGACTGTCCAGGTTTCACAGCACCATTTATTGAAGAGACTTCCCTTTTTCTGTTGGTGTGGTTTTGATTCTTTTAGCAAAACCATACTGACTGAACTGTACTTAATGCATTATGTATTACAAGGTGGCAGGTACGGCAGAGGCTAGATACTGAATAAAACACAAGAACAGCCCTCTCTGGCTAGAGGTGAGAGAAACACTACACTGGAGGAGGGTGCATTTTAATTTTGAGGACATATTTGCTGGTATGAGCATATTTAAGCATGCATCTGTGGGTGAGAAAAATACTATGTAGGTAGAACAATAGAACAAGATTTTTTTTTTGTGTGTGTGTGTGTGTGTGTGCTTAACTGATGGGTTTGAGTTGTCCACAGCAGCCTGATTGCTACAACTTTTCCCTTCTTGCTCTATCACACATGATGTTTTGTTTAGATTGTTATTTCTTTCAGAATTACACCTTTACTTCAAGCAAGCACTTTGAAAACAATAGTGATTGCAGAAGTGAAGAGGAAATGTATTTCTAAGCAGGTTTAGGAATTTTGGAATGTGAAATGGAAACTCCAGAACTTGGTAGCTTTCAAGCCAGCAGGAAAAAAAATCAACTCTTCTGTAGCTTTGGGCTACATGGATTCTATGTGCTTCTTACAGAATGTATATATTTTTTCTATCTATCTATCTATCTATCTATCTATCTATCTATCTATCTATCTATCTATCTATCTACCTACCTACTTACCTATCATCTATCTTTCTATCTATTTTCTTAAAATGTTTGCTTGCTTTTCTCAGGTATAGTCCCCATAGAATTTCTACCACTAAGTTTCTATTCATATACCATCACCATATACCATCACCATATTACCTTGTTTTCTTCCTGCTTTCATTCTTACCCCTTACCTTCCTTCTTCCCTACAGAATGTCTCTGATTTATAGTTGTCTGTTTATTTTTGTTTTGTTGTTACTACCTTTTTGCTTGATCCCCTATATTCCTCCTATAAGCGGACACAGCCAGTATTTTTCTTTTTCCTTCTGACATATTTCACTGAGTATAGTCCCTCCAAGCTCCATCCATGTTGCTGCAAATGACATTAGTTTATATTTTTGAATGCTGAATAGTATTCCACTGCGTATATGTAACAGACACATTTTGATCCCATCATCTATCTTGGGGCATTTGGGTTGCTTCTACATCTTACCTATTATAAATAGTCCCTTGAAGTATATATTTTTTTAAAAGATTTATTTATTTATTCGTACAGAACTGGGGTACAGGCCAGAGATGCGGAGGGTGAGAGGATTCACCAGAGATAGAACGGGGATCAGAACAGGCAGATCAAGGAAGTACACTGCTGAGGGGAGCAGCGGGCGGGTCAGGAGAGGTCTGCCTCGCCATGTGGATCTCCTCCAGGGCAGGTGGGATCGAACTCTTACGGAAGTGGCTTAAACTTCTCAGTGCTGTGCTTTAACCCGCTACGCCATGAGGGAGGGTCCTGAAGTATATTTTTAAGGTAAGAATGCTGCAATGGACTGGTCCAGTTATGAACTGGGTTTGAGCAAGATATAAATCTTGGTAGTTATGCATTTGAGTACGTCATGACTAGAGTGTTCTGAACATGAGCAGTGATACAAAGTATACTAGTGATGGTACAAACAATAAAAAAAAAAAAGCAGGCACATGAGGAAAAGCAATGAGGAAAGTCTTGTGATTGGGTGGACTTGCCCAAAACCACTGTGAATCAGGCACACTTCATGGGATGGGTTTGGCATCACTGCAGCCTTTGATCTTTTAATTACTTATATATGTGTGTGCATGTGTGTGTGTATACCTATACACACATTTTAATATGCATTTGTTATTAAAAGTAATATGAGAAACTTGTCAATCTTTAAGAACTAGGTAGAACATGGAATATGGAAGGGAAAGTGTTTTGGATCACTGGGAATCTCTCCACCATGCTAACATAATACTTAAGTGTAAAAACAGAAGAAATACTAACTTCATTAGTTTATACATGCACACACAGCACTTTCTCCCATCAAAAAGTGATTTTGATTTGTAAATCCTGATTTCCTGGGGAAAAGAATAAATGAAGTGAACTAACCTCTGTTGAAGAAAAAAAAGCATTGTCCTTCTTCCATTTTGCCCTAGCTTAGTTGTTTAGGAGGAGTTAAAAGTATAGAGCATACTAAGTAAAAATGAACAGGTCACTTTTCTTGGAATTTGCTGTTTATCGTTGTGCCTTTTACATTCTAATTTGTCAAGAAGCCACTGTATTACTGAATACACTAATTTAGTTATTTTGATATTTCCTTTTCCAGGCAACTTGAAGTGATCTTATACCTCATTATATCATTGATTATTTCACATATTTCCCCTGTCTATCAGGTTTTCATTTGTTACAAGAAACCTGTATGAAGTAACTGAATTCTTTTATAGGAATTTGAAGGGCAATTGTTTCTGTGACTCTATAGTCGATTTGTTTCTCAATCTACAGTAGTAGATTGGGACAGCAACACTTCTTTCTGTACTTGGTTCACAGTTTCACATAAATGAATAGCTCTAAATTAAAGGAAGAAGAAATGCATATAATCAATAGCCACATTTTCTGAGTGCCTTTTCCTTCTGTTGCATTGGACCCAGAAAATGGTGTATGTGACAATATCATATATAATGAACTAAGAACATCTGAACATTAAAGTTGAATACTTTAATCTATAGAAATAAATACTTTTAGTCTCCAGAGTAATCAAACTGAATCTAATATATATGCAGTTTTCTTCAAGACACCATAATTATTCTTACTGTCAGCAGGGAGAAAATTTACTCCCAGTAAATCATAAGGCTTAAAACAAGATCTGGGGAAATGAATAACATAACCATCTTGTATAATGCTGCTAGTTCCCCATGGCCCTTCAGTTCTTCAGTCACAGCCATTTACAGAGTCATTGTTCACAGAATATGAAGCAGAAACAACACAAATCCTATTTCTATTTCCCGGTCACAAAGGAAACTTGGGTACCTAGTTTGGAAAATAGAAATCTTATTCGTGGATATGGAGTTTAGACACGGTGAATGGCTACATGTTTCCATCAATTAGACAAGCTTCTTTTGGAGAGTATTGGATAAAGCGGGGGACGCCATTCAGTTACTGCAGAAATAACACTGAACAACGAATAAATCAAAGAAAACAAAGAGGAGCTTATTAAGAACACAGGAAAAGGCAGGGGGTTCCACATTCACTCAAAGTCTGGAGTCATACACAGGTTACAAAGCTAAAGCTGTTGCTTGAGAAAAAATATTTCACCAAACATTGCTAGTTTGTCCTTTCTTGTTGCCTACAGCACAGACTCTATGCTTTGAAATTTAAGTTAGCTACGGACTCTTGGGGGAATCTGTTGGAGAGTTTCTGCCTTTACATATAATAACTGCCCACATTTTCTTCCCAAGAAAGATTTAGGTAATTAGGTCCTAATCCTTATAGATTTTTCAAATGTCAAGCAATCCAATAAGGAAACATTATTTGGTTTCTAACAATTAAGTAGCTAATGCAATGTGCTGGATCTGAGCTGACCATTGCTCTTGATGGTTTCAAACGTTTTCATCTTTGCTACACTGGATGCATTACAAGGTGGCAGGTACAGCAGATGGTATAGACTCAGTAAAACTCAAGTAGGAACAGCTCACTCTGGACAGAGGTGAAAGAAACACTACACTGAAGGACAGCACATTTGAATTCTGAGTACAAATTTGCTGGGTTGCAGCTGGACTAAAAAGATTAAAAAAGGACAATCCAGTTTGCAAGTAAATTGAAATCTACTTGGGAATTTGTGAGCATTTTAGATTGGATACAGAATACAGTCATTAGGTAAGAATAGCTGGAGAAGCCAGGATATGATGGACTTCAGAAGTCATTCCATATACGTACAACTTTAAGGTGGGGCAGTCATGATCACCTTCCCACTATTCATATTTTACTTTTACAACCATTTTCTTTATCTCCACTCAGCACTAAATTTCCCTTACTTTATATGGCTGGTTTTGAATGAGCTCAGCATCTTTGGAGATAAATATCTATCCTTAGAGTGCTAAGGGCATGAACATAAACAGAAGGAATCATGGAAATCTCCTTGTTATGGATCATTGTTAAAAAGCTGACTAAATTTTATTGAAGTGCTAGAAACAAAATCTAACAGATGGAGATAAATACTTAAATTTATATACAAAGACCTGGAGCTTTTACGTCCATTTAGTATATATAATCCTGCAAAGATTGTTATTCCCAATCAACTATGAAACAACTCAAATAAAAAAACAAAATCATATTTCTTTATGAGCCCATAAAAGAATTGTGAGTTCAACACCTGAAATTCAAAGAGAGACAAACCTTTCCAAGCATATGAGCTGTAATCACCTGTGGTAGATCATGAGGAAAGGAACTAACCATAAATATGGATAAGGAGAAATCAACAAAATTTTAAAATTTGTTAAAGGATACGTATATACTAGTCATTCTGGAATAGCCAAAAAGTTCACACCCACTTCTGGCAATACTAACTTGTTCTTTGTTTATATGAGGTTGTTTTTAATTCCACATTTGTCTTCTCTACTTGATATAAATCACTTAGCATAATGCCTTCAAGAATCATGTTATCATAAAAGGCATTGTCTTCCTTTTAATAACTGATAACTGAATAATAGCTCATTTGCTTTAAATATATGTGTGTACATATATATACATATATATACACATATGTAAATATATGTATATATAGATATAATTCCTTATTCTATTCGTCTGAAAGAGAAAATGACAAAGTAACTTGTTTCTATGTCTTGGCTATAATGAATAGTACTGCAATGAACCTAGTTATCTCAAGATAGTGACTTCATTTCATTCAGATATATACCTAATAGTGGAGTTGCTCAATCCTATATATTTTAAGTATGATGTACATAAAGTAATTGCTAAGACCAATGTCAAGGAGCTTTGTCCTGTGTTTTTCTCTAGAATCTTTTTGTTTTCAGGTCCTTCATTAATTCATTTTGAGGAAATTTTTGTAAATGGTGTAAGTTAAAGGTCCAGTTTCTTTCTTTCTTTCTTTTTTTTTTTTTTGCTTGTGGATCTTGTTTGCCCAAAACCATTTATGGCAAAGACTATCTTTTCTCTATTGAGTATTCATAGTTCTTTTGTTAAATATTAGCATTTATTTATTTACAATTTCTCAATTATTTTCCTTTTACCAATATACTTGATTGTATTCTACTACCATGCTATTTTGATTACTAGCTTTGTAATACTTTTGAAATTAGGAACTGTGATGAATCCAGTTATGTTCTTCTTTTATAGGGTTGATTTGGATATTTGAGGTCTTTTGTAGTCTTCATCATTTTAAAGATTTTTTTTTTGTTTTTGTTTCTGAAAAGCAATGTCATCAATCTTTTTTTTTTTTAAAGATATATTTATGCATACAAAACTGGGGTATATGCTAAAGGTGCAGGGGGGAGAGGATTCACCAGAGACAGAGTGGAGACAAGAACAAATAGATGTACTAAAATACACTGCTGAGGGAAACAGTAAGTAAGAAAGGAGAGGCCTGCTGTGCATGTGGGCCACCTCCCTGGCTGGGGATGAAACTCATGCTGAAGCAGCTTCACCTAATTTTGTAGTGCTGCACTTTAACCCACTGCCTCACCAAGGGAGAGCCCTCTTCTTCAATTTCTTTCATCAAAGTATTATAGCTTTCATTGTATAGATTTCAGTGTTTACACCCTTGGTCAAATTTACCCCTATGTATTTTATTTTGATACTATTATAAATAGGAGTGTTATCTTTCTTACTTGGATCATTCATTATTAGTAAATAAAAATACAAGCAATCTTTTTTATAATGACTTTGTGACTAATAAATTCATTTTTTAGTTCTAACAATTTTCTTGTGGCGTCTTTAGGATTTTTTATATAGAAACATATCAATTGCATACAAAGACAAATTTCTTCTCAGTTAGATGATTTTCATTTATTTTCCTTGTTTGATTGCTCCAGATAAGATTTCCAGTGCTGTTATAAAGAAAAGTTTTAACAGTGAATATCCTTGTCTTTTTCCTGGCATTAGTGGAAAAGTAGTTAATTTTTGCCACTGAGTATCATGTTGTGATTTTATTATATGTGTTGCCTTTATTATATTGAAGTATGTACCTTATCCAATTTGTTGAATTTATCATGAATAGGTGTTGAATTTTTCAAATACTTTTTCTGTATTTATTGAGGTGATTGTATGATTTTTATCTTGTATTTTTTAAATGCAACTATATCACATTTATTAATTTCATACTTCATGATAGAATCCTTTTTTTTTTAAGATTTGTTTATTTATTCGTACAGAACTGGGGTACAGGCAAGAGATGCGGAGGGTGACAGAATTCACCAGGAACAGAGTGGGGTACAGAACAGGCAGATCGAGGAAGTACACTGTTGAGGGGAGCAGCGGTCAGGTCAGGAGAGGTCTGCCTCGCCATGTGGATCTCCTGGGGGCAGGCGGGATCGAACTCATGCGGAAGTGGCTTAAGCTTCTTTGTGCTGTACTTTAACCTGCTGCGCCACCAGGGAGGACCCCATGATAGAATCTTTGAAGAGGAGTAATTAAATTGACATAGAGGTGTACTAAATTGCAATATAAACTCCGTATTTTAGAGAAATATAAGAAGTCTATTCTGAAATTGCCTAGAGTAATAAATATGTGAGGAATAACATATAAACACATAATAAAGTAATTTTTAGACTTGCAACCAGATATCAGCACATTTTTAAGTAATAAAGAATGTAAAAATGGTATAAAAATAAAATGTTGTAATGAACAAAACAGAAAGTCCAGGAACATATATATTTTTTTAAAGATTTATTTATTTATGCATACAGAACTGGGGTACAGACCAGAGGCTCAGGAGCAGCGAGAGGCTTCACCAGAGACAGAGCGGGGAGCAGAACAGGCAGATGGAGGAAGCACACTGCTGAGGGGAGCAGTGGGCGGGTCAGGAGAGGTCTGCCACACCATGTGGTCACCTCCGGGGCAGGCGGAAATCGAACTTTAGCTTCTCAATGCTGTGCTTTAACCCGCTGCGCCACCAGGGAGGGCCCTAGGAAAATATTTTATAAACTAAAATACTATTGCCCATAGTAAAGGTGATATTTCAAAGTTGTAATAGAAAAGTAAATCATTCAATGACTACTGTTATGAACAATTTCATTAGGAAAAAAATAGTATGGATATATTTATTAGCCCATATTATAAAAATATAGATATATTAAACATCTAGAAAATGAAACCCAAATTGAATTCTAAGAAATAAAACATACATATTGGACTTTAGGATTCTCATATTTACATGAGGGTTTTTTTTTTTTAAAGATTTATTTATTGGCCCTCCCTGTGGTGGCACAGTGGGTTAAAGCACAGCACTGAAAAGCGAAAGCCACTTCAGCATGAGTTCGATTCCTGCCTGCCCCGAAGGTGACCACATGGTGTGGCAGACCTCTCCTGACCCACCCGCTTCTCCCCTCACCAGTGTACTTCTCAGTCAGCCTGTTCTGCTCCCCACTCTGTCTCTGGTGAAGCCTCTCATCGCCCCTGAGCCTCTGGCCTGTACCCTAATTCTGTATGTACAAATAAATAAATCTTTAAAAAAAAAGATTTATTTATTCATACAGAACTGGGGTACCAGAAATGTGGAGGGTAAGGATTCACCAGGGACAGAGTGGGGAGCAAAACAGGCAGATCGACGAAGTACACTGTTGAGGGGGGCAGTGGGCAGGTCAGGAGAGGTCTGCCATGCCATGTGGATCTCCTCCCGGGCAGGCAGGAATCGAACTCATGCGGAAGTGCCTTTACCTTCTTAGTGCAGTGCTTTAACCTGCTGCGCCACCAGGGAGGGCCTACAAGAGGGTTTTCTATACTAGCCATATGTTAAAATTGAAATACTGGTAGTTGAAAAAACAGAATACATCGAGTAGTTGAATTACCTTGAGAACAGGCTTAATGCAGATAAAAAAGAGAAAGAAACAAAAAGTCAATAAAAATATTAAGATAAATTTAAAAAAAATTTTTTTGGAGGGGATCAAAGAAAATAAAATTAGTACAACAGCGAACTAAAGTTTTCATAATATCAAACAGCACTGTTTTTTAGTTGTAAACCTTCCATTTATCAAACAAGTGATGGAAAATGCCTTCCTATGTTTTAATGAAACAAGTATAAATTGGTTCTGCCTTTCAAGAAAGCAAATTAGGAGAATATATCAAATCACTAGTGCTTACACCTTTTGACCTTGTAATTCTACATCTATGGATTTATTCTACTGATATATACAGAGAGATTTTTACCAGACTTTATGAACAATGAAGCTTATCATAGTGTTATTTATAACAAATAGGGAAGCAAGCCCATGCTAAATGATTAATTAAATAAAATATTAATTCAACAGTGGCATAGCCTACTGCCTTATTGCAATTAAAATTTTGCTTTTATAGAGTAATTACTGACACAGATTGATTATAGCATGAATTTATTTAACAATATACACATGTAATGAGCACATTTGAAAATAAGCACACTCATTTTTAAATATAGTATAATTGGATTTTTAAATATATTTGTTAATTTTGTGTATATTTTAAGTTCCTAACTATTTGCTTATATTTCAATTCTTTCATTCCTTCCCTTGTAACTTAAATGCAAGTCAAGCTTCTTCTTTTATGAAACTCCATGAAGCCAATTTATGTACATTCAACAATGACTGTTGACTGGGCTGCTCTGTTGACCAATGTTCACTTTGTATCTTAACTGGGACTAGAGTCCCACTGATGGCAATGATACTCTCTTTCCTTGTGCACATTTTTTACCTGTGTCAAGGAAACCATATTCTTTTGGTTTTCTTCTAAATTAACTTCCCCCTCACTTTCAGTCAGTCTCCTTTGCTGATTTTTTTCTTCTCCCTGAGCACTGCACAGTTTAATTCTATATCTCTATCACAATAAATTTACACTAAAGCCCATGGTGAGCTTATGCAACTTTATAACTTCAAATTTCACACAATATTCCACAACATCCAAATGATCTTTGCTCTTCAATCCAGCTGTTAAAATCCACACAACAGGGCCATCCTTGGTGGTCAGTGGGTTAAAACACATAAAGCAAAAGCCCCATCAGCATGAGTTCAGTTCCCATCCCAGAGGTGATCCATATGGCATGGCAGACCATTCTGACCCACCTGCTGCTCCCCTCAGCAGTGTACCTCTTAGATCTTCCTGTTCTGTTCCCCATTCTGTCTCTGCTGAAGCCTCGCACTACCCCTGTACTTCTGGCCTGTACCCAAGTATGTAAAAATAAATTTTCAAAGAAAAAATCCACACAACCACTTTAGCATCAAATAGTGGATACCTCAAAACAACAAATCTGAAGCTGGACTTCAGGTGTTACCTCAAAATTACTGTCCCCACATGCTATTGTCCTTTATCCTCACTCTTCATCTCTAAGCTCACAAAATAAATTTAACTAGCTCTATCCTGAAATATATCCCATTCCAAGCATTTTGCATTTGTCCGGAGCTTACCACCATTTGTTTTCTGAAGAACTGTAATCTCATGAACTAGTCTCTCTGATTCCTTCATTGTTTCTGAAGAATCTGTATCAACAAGCCTTTAGAATAATCTTTGAAAACTTGAGGTGGCTACCTTAAAGTGGAGGACTTGCAAATCATTCCATGCATGGAAAGCTGTCACAGTGGCATAGAAGTCCATGTGTCATCTGTACATGCCACATCCTCACCAGTCTATACCTTTCTGAGTTGGTTCCTATCCCTCTCCCTCCAACTCACTTTGTGCCATTGTACAATGGTTTCTTGCTTTTCATCAGATAAGCCAGCAACACTTCAACTTCAGGGATTTTGGCCCTTTGATTAGTATTCTGTTCTCTAGCTAATTCTCCCCTTTTCATTTAGGTCTTAAAAGTAACACTCCCATTTTAATTTAGGACTTATATTCTTTAAACAGCCTACCTTGCAACCTAAATATAAAAGTCGAGCCAAAGCTATCTCTCTTTTTAACCTGAACCAATTAATTTCCATAACCACGGGGTCCCTCCTCTATGTCACCCAGAAAGCACTGGTATCAGGTGATTATTCTTGTAGAAGAGCAAAACATGAAACAGTGATCTATATCCTACAATGTGAGGAAATCTACATAAGAACTCTGTGCTACAGGGTGGTCTGACAGCAGGCATTTGGATCTAGATTTTTAGTTGGAAAGAAGAACTTTTGTATGTATTGGGACTGGCCAGGAAGGTCAGAATGGTAAGAAAGCTTCTACCGCTTGCTATAACAAAGGCAGAAAGTATTAATAGGCAAGCTATCATACAGATTAGTTGACAATGAAACCGACTGGTTCCACAGTTACTATGACTCTAAAACTACAGGTGACAGATGGTCTGGAATCCCAGTGGGAGCAGAACTTAGAGCTCTATGAGAAGAAAGGTGAGGCCATCAATCTGGAATTCATCTATCATTGTTTTTGATCTCTTAATTACTAGGTTCCACTTCCAAAATAAATCCCAAATCATTTGCTTATCTCCATGTGCACCACTTTTCCTCAACTCCAAGTAACCACCCTCTATCTGGACTTCTACAATGGTCTTTTCATTGTCCCCTGACAAATTCTTGACCAGCTTCTGTTCATTCACCATACAGAAGTCTGGAAAATTCATTAAAACCAGATTATAGCTACTCCTCACTTAAAATTGATGGCACATGGGTGAATTGGTGATGGGAAGCCTGCTGGAAGTATAACCAAGATGAAAATTGTACAAAAATGAAGAATTATGTAATTTATATATGTGTGTGTGTGTGTATATAACAAAGAAAAAATATTTCAAATATATATGAATATATATACACACATATATAATATAAAAGAAAAAATTATTTCAAGAAAAAGAAAAAAATTCTTAAATCCTTTTTTAACCTAAGAAACTCTGGTGATAAATCCCTCCATCATTTGGCTCTGATTAAACCTCAACTTCACCTTTTTTTCTGCCTACACACCTAGCTGTGATCCAGACACACTAAATTTCTTTGAGTTCCTATAATAAGTCACTTTTATTTTTTAATTGGACCTTATACTAGAATTTTCTTCTACCCAATAATCAGGAAGCAGCTTGATAAAAATCTAGTTTTTTACAGATGTATGAAAAAAAAAAAGACTTTAGTCTTTAAAGTCACTGGAAAAGTCTTAGTTTTGACCACCACTTTTTCAATTTGTCCAAAATAGATTGTGTGTCTGTGTATCTCTCTGTGTATACTCATTGAACTAAGACACTCAATTACTATGTTGAACTATTTTTAAATTAGAATTAATAAACACACACGTACATCAACCATCTGGTTTACATTCTCCTCATCATTTTCACCTACTGCCACCCACTACCACTTCAGCATGTTCCAGTGTATGAAATTGAAGTCTTCATAGTATTTAGGATTTTTTTAAAAAATATTTAATAATTTATGCATACAGTACTGGGATTTCAGGCCAGAGGTGTGGGGCGGTGAGAGAATTCTCCAGAGACAGAGTGGGGAGCAGAACAGGCAGCCCAACAAAGTAAATGCTGAAGGGAGCAGTGGGTGGGCCAGGAGAGGTTTGCCGCACCATGTGGGTAACCTCTGGGGCAGGGATTGAACTTGCACTGAAGAGGCAGTGGCTAGCTTGTAGTGATCTGCTTTAACCCGCTGTGCCACCAGGAAGGGCCCAAATTTAGGATTTTTAAAATTGTCTCATATTTGGTTTTCATTTATTGCCTGAATGAATCACATCTCCACCTCTTAGAATAAGATAGACATTGTTTTTGTTAAGAAAATCTTGATTTGGGCCCTCCCTGGTGGCGCAGCGGGTTAAAGCACAGCACTAAGAAGCTTAAGTCACTTCCTCATGAGTTCGATCCCTGCCTGCCCTGAGGAGATCCACATGGAGAGGCAGACCTCTCCTGACCCGCCCGCTGCTCCCCTCAACAGTGTACTTTGATGATCTGCCTGTTCTGCAACCTGTTCTGTCTCTGGTGAATCCTATCATCCTCCACATCTCTGGCCAGTACCCCAGTTCTATATGAATAAATAAATAAATCTTCAAAAAAAAAAAAAAAGAAAATCTTGATTCTTTTTGTCTATATCTCTATTTTCCACTGATGAAGATGTGTAGTATTTTATATCTAAATGTATGTTCAAAATACTTAAAATGTGTGGATACTCTAATAGTGATTTTCTGCTGAATGCAGTGATTTGCAATGGAAGGGACCCTAACTCTATAAGAGTCCCAGCAATAGAGTACAAAGTATGATGTGTTTGAATATAGAATGATACAACCATTACTAATTTGATTTACTTTGTGGGATTCTTAAATGGCAGTCAAATTTGAGTTCTATCTGAAAGGTTAAATAATCTAAGAAAATGCTATTAAATAGCTGGTTAGGACTCAGAAATTCAGAAAAAATTTCTCAAATAAAAAAACTGACATTATTTCTATTTCAGCAATTACCACCAAAACCTACTTAAAAAATGAAGTGATTCAATATCTAAAATTAAAAATTTAAATGCTATTTAGAAAACAGAGGAAGGTGGAAAACTATTGCATAATTATTATTGCATGCCAACATTCCAACTAGGACTTTTATGAAGAAAAATATTATGTTATTTGTTCCTGTAGCTTTACTCTTTAGATATTTCTATTATAATAGCAAAGTTTAGTGAGTGATTAAATAAACTGCCTCAATTTAAATAGCTATGTTTTCTTTTCCCTTGAAGACATTCCTTTTTTTGTGATTAATGTTTGAAAAGTAGTAAAACAATTACTGCATTAATCTATTGAGTGTTATGAACCAGAAACCAGAGAAACATGATACAATTTTTTAAATTAGTTTAAAGTTCAATTCTCTCAGGAATTTTTAGGCAATCAACAGGATATTGTTATGAAATAAAATCACATAAAAATCTCAGAAAGTGTTATTTTTAAAGGCCTATTAATGCATTTGGTATTAGTACTTCATCTTTGGGGGAAGGACAACTATTCCACAGAACAAAATAATATTACCGAGTCTTTATTACATGGTTATTAACTCATTAGCCACCAGCATCTTACTCCTAAGTAACAGACATGGTTGTATCACTGCTCTGATATAAAAGGTGTGTAGCTGTTTATTGGATGTAATAACCATAATGTGATGTATCAAAATATAACAAAACGCTAAGTGGCATTGACATCAAAAGGAACAGACATTTATTTTTGTAAAAATAATAACGTGTTTATCTGCAAAGCCATCATCTAAAAACCTAGCATGCATTCTTCACGTACAAATATTATTTCCTGAATTTGTCTGCTTGTATGATTTCAACAGAGAAATGCTAATTGTGTGTATGTCCTCAAATCTGAATAAAATGTCAAGTTCATAGACTGAATTTTTCAGACTTTCTGCTCTCCTGCTCCTATTCTTCCTCTTTTCTGTTTAATTGAATATATTTTAGTGCTCATGAAAATGCATGGACTGACTTCTCTGGAAACTAGTTTCTTTAGAATCCACAAGTACTGACTGGTAGTTGACAGGATGTTCTCTGCTGGTGGGGGATGGGTTTGGTCTGCTTGCTTGATGAACTGTGGGTTTGCCAGTGAAGTTGTTCACAAGAACAACAATTGGTGTTAAGAGAGAAAGGTCAATACCATAAGATCTAAAAAAATGACTCACGGTCTGTTTAATGTATATAAGTAGAAGCTTAGGGATATAAATTAAAATTTAGGAACAGAGGAGATAATATTTCTGTTGTTCAGGTCATATTGAAATAACAGACATTATATCCTTTTCTCTTTTTATTTATTCCCATAATGGTTGAGAAAAAATAAGGTGAGGAAAAATAGAACTATGAATATTTTGTTATACTGGTAAAATCAATAGCTATACTTCTTCATAGCTTTTTCATGCCTACCATATGTATATCTTTTTCAGATACACAGAATATTAGGAAAAATAGCAGGCACCAAGCTTCAGAACCTATAGACACCGTAAGTGTGAACAACCAATATCATATACTACAAATATTTCACATGAGTCTGCTATTCAAATATCTAACTGGTAAAACTTAAAGCAATTCTCTCATTGATTATTTTTTATGAAACATTTTTTTAATGAGTGAATAGCCAAATTACACAGATCATGTAATTTAAGATAAGAGACTGGCATTGTTATAACTCTCTCTGTAAGTGACTTCCTAAATTTGACACATCTCTTGGTTAGTAGAGATGGCTCAGTTGTTTTTTATTTTTGCTTGAGGGTGGTGTGAGATTATTATCCATGTTTCTAAGAGAGAAAGTACAGTCACAGATTACAGGTCTGAGGGCCTTTACCAAGCTTATTTGGAAGAAAGTTAATACCCAAGATTGTGAGTCTGTGGGCCTATTACCAGGTTTATTATCATCACAGACTCTGGGTCTGCGAGCCTATTACCAGGCTGATTTGGAAGAAAAATATGATAGAAAACACAAGTGAAAATACCTTCTTAACCTTTGTAGGAGACTCTGGTTCTGTGAAGTCTTTGGCTAAGCTTAAGAGAATGCCCAGTTCCCTTCTCAAGGCTTTGTTATGGTGAAAGAATGCCCTGACAACTCCACACAGGTTTTGTGTACTCTACCTCCACTCCAGACCAAAGCCATGAAGACACTAGCAACTATAAATTTGATCATCACCAACGGGAGGATTGCTGGGACTTCAGGGCGGAGTTAGGCAGCCAGATTTGTTATAAAACAAGATATGTGAGTCTTGGGGGTCAATTATTCTCTTGCTTTTTGGCTTTTAGGTGGCTTGACATTTTAGCTTTCTGCGGGCTCTCGGTGTGCCATTGGGATTCCAGGTCTGCAGAACTGGTAGGACACATTTACCTATTATTCTCCCTCTCTCCCCCTGAATTTGTTTTTTCATTCTCCCTTTTGTAAATAAGCCCTATTTGTGTGCCTTGCAGTTGAGTGTTATGTCACTTTAAGTGCATGGGTGAGAATCCACAATCAGGCAATCCATTTCATATTGGGGTTGCCCTGTAACAGTTTGAGATGTGGGGTGTGGGGTCCCTGTTCTGCTCCACTTGTTGTGTTGACAAACCACACTGACAAAATGGGAGTCATAAAGCAAGCTGTGGGGCCCTGGATGCTGCTGAAGAGCAAGAGGTTGGCCTTTTTATCGATAGAATAACTATACAGCTTCAGTTGTAAGGGGAAGGAAGAGAAAAAGAATAAGGGAGGATGAACCTTGAAAATGTGCTTTGTCATCTATAGTATCAGGGATTGTAGGGCTACTCTCCAGGCATATCTCATTTGCTTGATGACTCAATATTGTAACTAAGATCAAGCCCCAGTTTCCCAGCTAGGGTTTCAATCTTATCAACAAAGTATTTCACTGATGAGCTTCTGGGGTACACACATGGATCCTAAGCCCCCAGGCATTCCCAGTCTTACCTCAGGATGTATACCCTCCCCAGTGTGATCAAGCTTTCTGTTGCTGAATGATTTGAAAAGTACTTTGTAAGATTTAGCTATGACTGTTTGACCTGGCAGTTCTGACTTTGTACAGGAATGCAGAATTGTAGGTAACAAAATGGTGGCTGAACAGGCTGCTTAGGAGTAGTAGACCCACAGTTTTGGGACAAATTCTTATTTCATTATTTTTTGTCAACTCTTCTATTTATAACTAACCATATTTTTCAAGTTGTCAACTTATTAAAAATTTTAAGGGACTAATAGTGAAAGCTAAAAACAGTCATGAGGTACATTGAAAAGATTACAGACTGAGTTTTTTTTTTCTTGTATTTATTTATTTATGCATAGAGAACTGGCATGCAAGCCAGAAGTGCAAGAGCAGTGAGAAGATTCACCAGAGACAAAGTAGGGAGCAGAACAGGCAGATCAATGAAATACACTGCTGAGGGGAGCAGTGGACAGGTCAGGAGAGGTCTGCAGTGCCATGTGGATCACCACTGGGGCGGGGATCAAACTCCTGCTGAAGTGGCTTTAGCTCTTAGTGCTGTGCTTTAACCTGCTGCGCCACCAGGGAGGAAGGACCCCAGACTGAGTTTTATAAGCTAGATCTACTCATCCTAAACAAACACTTTACAGAAAGTATTTCATCTCCATAAGCGTTATTTTCCTAGATGTAAAAAAGTAATGCAGAATTGTTGAGAAGCATGGTAATAGTTGTAAAATGTGTTACTAATATTTAGTAAATAATTTACAAACAAAAATATGATGTACACTGATAGTTTATACCTAGAGGCAGACAAAACTAATACTAATAACTTAGTCCTTTGGTGTCTAATTCAAACAACCATTTCCGATTTGACCA
This sequence comes from Condylura cristata, assembly GCF_000260355.1. NCBI lineage: Eukaryota > Metazoa > Chordata > Mammalia > Eulipotyphla > Talpidae > Condylura > Condylura cristata. The sequence goes on from NW_004567115.1 coordinate 13,932,834, forward strand.
CATCATAACAAGTAGAAGGGGAGAAAAATAACTGGAAAAAAAAATATATGAGGACACAGTTGTGCCTTGTCAGCCATTCAAAACACTGTCAATCGTCCTTATTCAAAGTACTTATATTAGTGATGACATGTTGGTATATTTTCTCTAGGAAGTTTTGAGTCATCATCCATAATGTTTGACATTAGTAGTTAAATTCATTGTAAGGGATGTAGATGTATAATGAGTAGGAAATTTTGCTTTTGATGCTGAAATATCAGGTTTTCAGGCCTAGTGTACAGGCTAAGAACTGATCCCTAGGCTTCAGTGGCAGTGCTGATTCCCAGCCACTAAAGCACTATGGGTTGGTGTCTCAGGGAGCTGCAGCAGGAACTTCACAAATGCTCAGGCAAGTAAATGAAGAGATAAATGAAAAGAAAAAATGTATTGAAGAGAAATACAACAGAAATTAAGTGGGACTCTCAGGCTGATGGAATCAGGCCAGGAAGGGGTAAGGGTGCCAAAGTGGAGTCATGCCTAAGGAAATACAGACCTACTTTCCTTTAATATTCTAGAGTTCTACTAGTCTCTTTGTGGTTGGTTAGTTCTCAGCATCTCACTCACTCTGCTTTAATGTCTCTGTGCCAAAACTAAGTCTCTTGAGTCCTAGCTCTCTGTTAGTGTACTTGTTCTGCAATGTTCTGTTGCCGCTATTCCTGGGGGTGTTTGATTAGTCCTCTTTGGAATTTGTTGTCTTATCTAGAGCCTCCCTTAACTCTCCTGAAGTCCTTGAAGCTGCCTCATTATCCCTAATTTGCCTTGGGACTCAGTTGCAGTAGCTTTGGTTTTAGTATTATGATCTACTTAATCAAATAATAAATGATCCTTGCTAGCTTTTCCATACAATTTGAGCCCCAGTTTTGCTCTGATCGAAGGTACAGCTCCACCCTTATCCTACATTCGACCTTGGTGAACAGTGATGTTTATTTCTGATTGTTAGAAATCATTCGTTGGTTTAGACAGAAAAAGATGGGTGGTATATGATGGGTGGTATATGATTAAGGTGATAAGAACACTGAAAAATGTTGAATTAATGGAAACTGTATTAGAATTTGCACTGGGGCTTTACCTTTAAAATATATATTAGTGTGTTCTCACTGTAATTCCATAAGTTGAATGATATTACAGTGGAAAGAAGTCTTATGGTGACTAATATTATTAAAGTAGGAAATTATGAAGTCAATAAAATTGTTTACTAAATTTTGTGGCAGATATTAGGCTGGCATTATAACTCTAAGAAAAAAGTCACAATAAAAATGATCATATACATCATAATTTTGAATTGTGAAAAAAATTCAAAGCAAAGGATTAAGGAAATATATCAGAATATTAATGTTGATTTCTTCTATGAATAGAACATTTTTCCACTACTGCTTTTAACTCTTAAGTACGTGTTACTATGCTATGTATTATCTTATAATAAGAAAACAAATTATTAATGATAAAACAATGCGGTGTCTTTTAACTTTAGAAGACTTGGCAGTTTAAGGAAATTTTAAAAAGGCATATTTATTTGAAGATTAAATCTCAGAGGAAATTGAACTTTCTAAATAATAGTAGATCCAGAGTATCAGCAAAAAAATATTTTTGATTCATTGCTGAGTTATTCCCCCTGCCTTTTGCTAGATCTGATAGTAAGACTCTGAAAGTCTTTGAAACTTCTATATCAAAAGCATCTTTTCACTTCCTAAATCAACCTGAAATTTGAAGAAAAAACAAGCTAGTGATTATTTAAAATGTCCCAGTCTATGTACCACCTTTATAACAATTGCTATGAGTATCTGATACACCAGTAATATATCACAGTGGTGTGTCATCCAGGAAAGACATCCTGATGAGAGGTCACTTATAAGACATTGAGTAACTTTTCTAATAATATGCTGTTTGAATATATCCTTGATATAACTGGGCTGGAGGATGAATTGAAGATATCCTCTAAGAATATCATAAGAAAAAAGTAAGTGGTTTAACTTTAGCGATCATTTTGAGAGAGAGAAACATTGGAATGACTCTGGGTACAGCATATAGGGAATAGTAGATCATATAAAGTCTACCATGGAATCAAGACCTGACAAGGAACCTAGAGGTGAGTATCAATTGAGTAGAAAGTCTTCTAAATAGAGGAGAAACAATCCGAATAGAAAGAATTGCTTTGTATTGTTTCCTAACCCATTTCCTCTGAATATCCTTTATTGACAGAAAATGAGTCCTTAAATAGAGGTAGTGGGTTTTGTATATTGATCCACAGTCTTTCATGCAGGGCAATAAAGATATCTTACTGGTTAATAAATAGCATTCTTTGCTAAGTGGATAAAATGTGGAGATAATTGCTTCCCAAGCTCATATCAAAAATATTGTTATAGGCCTGTATGCCATAAATGAGGAAGCAATTTGACCAAATAAATTATGATTAAAAACAGCAAACAAAGGTAGTTGTAGTATTAGACTTGGTGTAGATGTAAGTTGTATATGGAAATTAGGTACGTGGCTGTATATACACACTGCCAGATAGGCACAAATATTGATGAGGGCCTAAAGAAAAAGGAATTATTCACTATTATTGGGAATGTAAAAAGATAAAGCTTCTATGGAAATTTTATTTAAAAACTAAAAAAGAAAAAATAAATGAAAACAATACTACTTCTAGAGATTTCTTTTTATTACAAAGTTTATTTTTACATCATTTTGCACATTTTTTTTGCCATCTCTATTGTAATCCCCGCGGGTTTCCCATCACCAGATCACCCCTGTGCCACCACCCTAGTCCCATGCATTTCCCTCCCTTCCCACCCCCACCCCCGTTTTTGATCCCATTCCCCACTCCGCCCCCACGGAATGTCTCTGGTATATGGTTGTTCATTATTTTTGTTATTTTCTCGCCTGGTCCATTATACTCCTGCTATGAATGAAACCATCCGGTATTTTTCTTTCTCTTTCTGGCTTATCTCACTAAGCATGATCTTTTCCAGCTCCATCCAAGTTGCTGCAAAAGACATGTGTTTCTCTTTTTTGGTTGCTGAGTAATATTCCATTGTATATATGTACCACATCTTTTTTATCCAGTCATCTACTTTTGGGCATTTGGGCTGCTTCCATGTTTTTCCAATTGTAAATAAAGCAGCAATAAACATGGGGGTACAGGTATCTTTTTCAATCAGTGTTTTTGTGTCTTTTGGATAGATACCTAGGAGTGGGATTGCTGGGTCGTAGGGAAGCTCCATGTTTAGCAGCTTGAGGAAACCTCCAGACAGTTTTCCATAGTGGTTGTACTAGTTTGCATTCCCACCAGCAGTGCAGGAGAGTTCCTTTTTCTCCACATCCTCGCCAACAATTGTTGCTAGTTGTTTGAAGATGTGCCATTCTCACTGGGGTGAGGTGGTATCTCATTGTGGTTTTAATTTGCATCTCCCTTATTACGAGTGATGTTGAACATTTTTTCATATGCCTGTTGGCCATCTGCATTTCCTCTTTGGAGAAATGTCTTTTTAGCTCTACTGCCCATTTTTTGATGGGGTTGTTTACTTCATTTTTGTTGAGTTTCATCAGTTCTCCGTATATTTTTGTGATCTACTTCTAGAGATTTGTTTGAAGGATATGAAGTTACTAACATGAAAATATTTATGCACTCCTATGTCCATAGCAGCATAATCTATAGTAGCCAAGGCAGTGAATCAACCTAACTACCCACTGATGGATATCTGAATAAAGAAGTTGTGATACAAATACTTTAAGTAATACTTCTCTGTTATTAAAAATGAAGTTATGCTCTTTTCATCCTTTTAATAGCATGTTTCACATAGTTGAATTTTTAATGTTGATGCATTCTAATTTGTCAGTTTTCCTCTCCAGTTACAATTTTTCTGTCTAGCCTAAGAATTCTTTGACTAGCCACAAAGGCTTTTTTCCTCATTTTTCTCCAGTCTTAGAGCTTTGCTCTTTACATTAAAATCCATCATCTCTTCGAGTGAATTTTTTATATGCTGTGAGGTTTACCTTAAGGTTATTCATTTTTTTACTCCTTTCTTTATTTTTGCTGATTGCCACACCACAGTATTTGTTGCTAAGACTATTCTTTCCCCATCAAATTGCTTTTGCACTTTTGTCAAAACCAATTAAGCATATTTATGTGAATCTCTGTTTCAAGATTTGTCTGTTCTGTTTTGTTTATCTACATCCTATTCTAATTCTAATACCTCATTGTATTAAATACTGTAGTTACAAGTTAGAACTTCATATTGAGTGGAGTGAATCCTCTACTTGTCCATTCCCTTCAAAGATAGTTTTAACTATCATATAACTAATGCTTCATATACAAATTTTAGAATAGACCTGTACTTGTGGACAAGAGCCTTGCTGGAATTTTGGTACTGTAAAAATTTTCAATTGTGTTAGGAAATATAAACTCCAAATCTTTCCAAAAGAAAGAAGAAAATTGTTTTTAAGATGGAATTCATTAACATTCTGTTCAATCTGGGTGTGTAATGTCAAAATTATTTATGTGGAACACATATTTCTTACCTGAATCCCCAAGTTTATTTTCTATTGGCTATCAAACTTTGGCCTACACACCACTTTTTGTAAGACTAACTCACTAAGAATGACTTTTACATTTTTTTAAGATTTATAAAAATTCAACAAAGAAATATGTGACAGAACACAAAGTCAACAATATCTGTCTTTTCACTGAAATAGCTTACTGATGATCTGTTCTATAGTGTAAAATTCCCTGAGTAATATATTTACCACATGCAAACTCCCCAAATTAAAATCACCAATTAAATGAAGGTATATGCTCTTAAATATATTTTATTGAAACTAAATTAACAATTTAATGTTAAATTTCTAATTTAATGTCATTCTGTAAACTGAAAAACATGAGGCTATTCACACACAAAGTACTGTTATTATTAACTTTTATTATTAAAGGAAGATAATTTTATGGAGTCAAAATAGAGTGCCACTTGAGGACACAGATTCCTGAGACAGCTGCTTTATCATTTGTTTACCTATGTCTTTAGCCAAATATCTTAACCTCTCTGAGAGACTCCTCACTTGTAAAATGAAAACGAAACAGCACTTACACAATAGCATCATACTGATGACACATGTGGTAACATATGTAAACAGTATGACAATGGTTAATGCAATAAGCATGCCCTTGTAATAATATTTGTGTTATTTAGGTAGTGTGGCAGGCAGTTCTAACAGTCCAAAAATTAACATCTTAATCACACCACCAGTATCTTAGAGAGCTGATTTTTTCCATGGTAATTTGAATTTATAATGCTTAAATTAAAAGTCTGACATTATTCATTCAACAGATATGGATTAATAAGCTAACACATTGCTAGACACTGGAGAAAGGGTAAGGTGAAAAGACAGAATTCTTATCCTCATGAGGACTTAAAAAGTCAAACTGACTACAGTGGCAGACTTGTACATATTACTCAATGTAAAGGCAATAAATAATATTCTGCAAAATTGAATTGCAATCATGCATGATCCAATATATTAAACATACCAGCATATGGAATTTTTTGTTGCCTATAAAACAGAAATCAGGAAAATGTAAGCCGAAAACTTAAAGTGCCCTATGAATATGGAAGCATAAACAGGTCAGACTTCTCTTTGCAACATGAAACATTACTCCAAGCTCAGTGCTACATGAATCATGACTTTTTCCATTCTGGCACAAAGTTATTGCATACATTTTTTTCTGTAATAATAAGTGGACATGCAAAATAATTTATTTGTCATCAAGATATCTAGATCACATTCATGTAGAAAAATAGATATGCAACTAGTAGAGGTAAAGCTACACTGAGTTAATAAACTAGAGCAGGAAGAAAAACTAAATTTTTTTTCAAAGATAGTTTGATTCTCAAGGGTTACCTAACTGCAGGCTAAAATGTAGCTGAACTCAAGAATAAGTCTTTCTGCACTCATTTTTTATTCTAGTTGGTTGCTTCTTAAACTCAGATTTCATAGCTATTTTTAGCTAGGTCTTTATTTTTAAAAGATGAAATGCTTTATGTAAGAGAGAGGAACATTTTCTCCCTTCATTTCCTCCCTTAAAATGTATTGTGTCCATGATCCAACTATCCATTATGGCTATTGTCTTCATACTACATAGCTAAAAGCCTTTCTAAAAGGAAGAGTTACTAAAATGTGGGATATCTAAACATATGCTTGCAAAACATTTTCAGGTGAAAGTCTCAAATTTTGAACAAGTTACTTTACCTGTTTGCAAGCCAGTGAATAAAAGGACATTTTAGGTTGTGAACTTATAAAAATTTCTTCCATTCCAAATAAGATAACACAAAATTGGAATAAATTTCCAAAAGTGCTATTTCTTTTTTTTTTCTTTTAAAATTTATTTAGTTATGCATACAGAACTGGGGTACAAGCCAGAGGTGCAAGGGGGGTGAGAGGATTCACCAGAGACAGAGTGAGGGACAGAACAGGAAGATTGAGGAAGTACATGACTGAGGGGAGCAGTGGGCGTGTCAGGAGGGGTCTGCCGTGCCATGTGGGTCACTTCCGGGCAGGGATCAAACTCATGCTGAAGTGGCATTAGCTTCTTAGTGCTGTGTTTTCACACACTGCACCACCAGGGAGGGCCTACTGTTTCTTTTTAACCACACATCCTTTAACATAGTAAAAGTCTTTAAAATAGTAAAAGTCTTTAACGTAGTAAAACTTTTGTGGTCAGAACATGAGGCTGCTGATAGCTGCAGAGTCAGAAATCAGCCAGATGGAGAAGGCATTTAGACTTTGGCATATATTAAACAGTAATACTCCACTTGAGAGACCCTTGGCCCTTGTGCTTCATAAATATTTCATTGGGGTGATAACAAAATCCTAACTTCTCTGTATAATAGGAAATATCTCCTAATCTGAGAAATCTCTAGACAAAGTCATTTAATCTGACTTTTGCTGAAGTACAATATACTTAATCGTTTACCAGAGATGTAACATGCTTCCTTTCAAGACCTTAAGGAGAACAATACAATAAGGAATACTAATAAAATGTTTTATATATGCATCACATTTCACTTTGCTTCTAAAATAGCGTTTTATATTTCTGAACTTGTTAAATGATTTTGGTGACCCGTGTCCCAAATATTTTTTGAAAGCAATTAATACCTTTATTACATATAGAATAATTATTGAGCTGTATTCTCATGGCCTGTCAGACATTGAGTAATCAAATTTCATTTGACCTTAAAGGAACTAATGATTGGCTTACATTAACTAAATAAATTTGTATTAGAAGGATCCTTTTAAGTCATGATTCCCCGAAAGTTGATTTCTATCACCATATCAGAGGTAAAATAACTACGCAGTAATTTGTTTAAACATCTGTGTATATTCAGCACCATAAATGCAAAGAAGCATAGCCAAAAGTAATTACAGGCCTGTATTTACATCTGCTTGTATTAAGACAAAGCATATTGTGCAAGCAAGGGGTAACTGCATAGTTTACATTTAACAAGTTATCTCTCAGGCAGCTGTCATTCTGGCTAAGATAAGGGAGCCACACATCAAACCTAAATTACTTTTCACCTCATCGATCAGAGTCAAAAAGGAGTACTTAAAAATAAACAAAACCACAATGATGCTCAAGTCTCCCTGTGATTTATGTCAACAGTTGGTGTGAATGCTGAAGTGGAGGAAAGAATTAAAAACACATGCAGCTCACTCTTAATCCCCAAATAACTTTCAGAAATTTAATTCAATTAAGCAAATGTTTTTTGAGTTCCTACCATGGAGAAGGCAGAGCAGGTGTTTCTACACTCAGAAGCCTGCAATTAAATCTGCTTAATGAGGAAGGAAATGTACTAGAGAATGGAGACAGGGAGAGGAGGGAGCTGCTAGGATAACAAAATAACTACATAGTAAGATATTATATACCCACTATGAAAATTGAGAGATATGAGAGAGACCATCCAAGGCTGAAAAAGTAGTGACCAACTATATACATAGTTAAATGAGACACTCAACCTAAATTTTCATAAAACATAAGCCATGTGATATAGAAGAGGACCTTTCATGGGCAGTCCAGTATACCACAAGCAAATCTTTTTCCCCACAATTTTCCCCTTTTTATTAAGATCATATTAGTTTATGCCACTGTGTAGGTATCAAGAGCGTAATTTCTAAACTAGCAGCTGTATATAATACCCACTACCAAATGTCACCAGCCACCTCCAACCATTCAGTACCCCCTCTGCCTTTCCCTCCCCTCTCTTTCCCCTCTGATCACCACGTTGATGTTGGCAGAGGCAAAGAGTTTTCCTTTTAGTTTTTGTACTTGATCTTTTGTTCTATAGAGCAAATCTTGAACTTTAAATCATATTTGCAAAAACTATGAACAGGTCATGTGCTAATGAGTATGATCATCTACATTTTCAATGACTAGTAGAAGTAGGGCAAGTTTTTATAAGGATGAAATTATATTCCATGACTACATCTCTGATCATTAATTTCAGAATCATCTAATACTAGCTCTATTTTACTGAAATTGGTTCTAGTTTTAAAATTCTATTTATTGTTTGAGTTCAAGTGTTACTATGGAATATGTCAAGCAACTAGTACAAAAAACTTTCTAAAACTTACAAACATTTGTATATGGTGGTTACATTGAGCTATATGTAGCAGCGTGTCAAAAAAGCAGAAGTATAAATAAATGATAAATTGATTCTGCTGTCATGTAAATGTCTAAAGACTGCAAATCCTTCCCACTTTGCCACTTCCCTTCTCTTATCCTTAATTTATAGATAGATTTCTAGTTTGGTTTGGTTTAGTTTTGTCTGTTTTTTTCATTTGATTCTCTACATTCAACCTATGAGTGAATCACTTGCTACCTGTCCTTTTCCTTATTTATTCTGCTTAGAATAATCCCTTCCAGTTCCAACCATGTTGTAGCAAATGGCAAGCTTTCATCTTTTTTAGTAGCTGAATAACGTTCCATTGTGTGTATATGAATTTGTAATACACTTACTAGTCTATTCAAACATTGTTCAAAGTGTTATTTAAAATTGATTGTTACTTTTAAATATTTTGAAACTTATGATCAAAGGAATGTTTTAAAATTTTAGTGAGACCTATATTTTTGACATTTTAGATCTTAGTTAAGGTTGAAATATAATGAATGTACTTTGTACGATATACTAAATGATAAAATTTGTTAAATGATTAAGTACTAGCTATTCAAAATGCATGCAAACCACTCATGGGGATATTATTATTTATTAGTCATTACCATGTATTATTCAGTTTTAGTGGCCATCATTTATTGGTTTTGTATGGAGATATCTAAAGTTAAAATAAATCCAGGGAGTGATGGGAAACTATTTAAATAATTCAGACCAAATGCCCACTTTCAGATTGCCTAGCTCTGGACAGCACTTCTGTGAGTTGCATATCTTCCAACAAAAAGTACTAAAGATAATGTAATATGAGAGGCCAACTAATAGTAATTTTACTGATTTTTTTGTTACTTTTCCATGTAGAAGTAATAATAGCCTACCTAAAGTGTAAATTACATAATTTGTACTACAAAGAATATAAGTTAGAGGAATGATAAAAGAAAAACAAAAATTATTCAACCTAGGTTGAACTTACTCTTTGCAATTTAGTATGGACAAATTGTTATGATTCTAAGAAGTTTATATATATGAGAAAATTAACCCCTATAGAAGAATTCAGGCACCTATAGATAACCTATAATAGTCCTAATTGCATATGAAATTTGACCATAGATCATTAAGTTGAGACAGGTTTGATAGCAGAATATGAGAGTAAAAAGAGAAAATGAATTTGTCACAAAAAAGTGTGTTTGTGTATTAGATTCAAATGTGAATAAGTACCTCTGTTAAGTAAATGACTTCAAAAATAATGCCAATTTAAGGAAACTATTCTGAATAGTCATTTAATTGATGTACATTCCTACTTCAACTGTGTAAGTGATCTCTGCAAGACCATTTTCATACCTATTGTTAAAACTGAAAGTTCTTTTTACACAGACATCATTAGATTTCCTTCTGTAAACAGAATGCTCTCTAACAATTCACAGGGGATTTCCTGTCCAATTAGTTAGTTAGGTACCTCATACCAGAAGAGACTAATAGGTGGGACATTATTAATGAACCACATCACTGTTCCAATTTCTATGCAGTTCATTTTAGAGTCAATTTTAGTCTCAAATTTTCAGTCACACATTTTATTACTGTACTGCTTAAAAGGATTCAAGCAGGTTCATAAATGAAAGGTAAGATTATTTTGGACTGACAGTTTTGCCAAAGGAAGAAAATCTGTAACTCTCAGGAAAATATGTTCAAAAATGATACAGTAGGTAAATTAAAAAGGCAGGCTGCCATAAGCAGATATGTGATTATTAGGATTATAGTTAATGGACAGGGAGAAAATGTAGGGAACAAAATGGTATCAGAAAAGTATGAGAACTGGCTTGTTAGTACTTAATGAGGAAAATGGTTATATTCCCCCAAAGTCCTATCATGCCCCTTTCAGTAACTCTAATTGATTGGCTGGGTTAGTTAATGAGATGCTGTGTGCTAGTAATTTAAGGCAAAGACCTCTATTCTTATTTTATGATAGCACAGATTGATTGCAGAGTATTCACTGGAGACTGGCAGATGTTTCATATATTTCATGTTTTATCTGTGGTGCTGAAATATTGTTCTATGCTTGGAAAATTGACATTGAATGCTACTTTTAATAGAAAATTTGGGGATGTCTTTAAAATTCCAACTTTATGAAGTAGAACAACTCTACATTTAGTCTAAAGAGAAAAACTTTTTAGCAAACATGTATTTAAATAGAAATCAGAAACAGGTGGTGAGACTAAGAAAATATGACACATTGGATCAAGGAAAAATTAGCATAAGCTATTTTACTCCTTAAAAATTAAAAAAAAAATACCTGCAGATATATTTCTATGTAAAGGTAAAGAAAATAGAAATGCAATTTAAAAGCTTACCAAGGATGGATAATTTGTTCGAAATTAGACTAGTTGCTGGTTTCTTGACTAGCACACCTACCTACAAAAATTTCCTAATGGCAAGTGAATCTTCACTATATATTTTCTCATTCTGAATTCTGACTTCCCTATAAATCCATGTTTTAGCTCAAGTGGCCACAATAAAATATTGGTTGGCTTAACAGCATTTATTTCACATAGTTGTGGAGGTTGTGAGGTCCAAGATCAAAGTTAAGGCAGTGTGTGTCTGGTCGGAGTTCTCTTCCTGGCTCCCATATTGCCACCTGCTTGCCTCGCCCTCACATGACTTTTGCTTCACGCATGCACTGGGGAAGGAATCAAACTCATTAGTGCACCTTTTCATGTAGGCATAATCCTCACAGGAGGACTCCACTTTCATGAAGTTTTCTAGCTTTAATTATATTAAAAAGAAATTCTATCCTAAAGTGCCATCACATTGAATACTAGGACATATGAATTTGGGGAAATATGAGCATACAGCTGATAGCACCATATATTTTCAGGTAACTAAAGGATCAGCATGCTCTATGGTTTGCATCGGTATCCTGTACCACATATCTAAAATATTCAAAACATATTTGCTATTTGTAGCTGTTATAATAAGTACTGTAAATTTTACAAGAAAAGAAAGTGTAAGATTATTTATACTCAACAAACAATGATAAAGACTATATGGGATACATTGATTGGGGGGACTTTATTCAGGCTCACCAAAAATAGAAAGCTTACTTTAAAGAGGTAAGGAACATAATGGATAATAGTTTCTGTATTCAAAATGTTACCTGCTTTTTCATTGAAGAGACATAGGATTATAACATATAAATTTCAGATCTACACCATTATGTCAATATCTGTTTACAGCAATTAATTTCACCAGTATAACTCCAGTTATATATATTACCATATAATTGACCATTTTATCTGAATTCCTTTCCATTCTTTTCCAGCTATATTTAAATATTCCAATTACATGGCTTAATGGCTACCTATAATATAATGTAATTAATTATTTTTAGCCCACTACGTTCTTCCTTTCTTAAAGTGTCTTGATGTATTTATTCTTAATTATATCAATCTGCTTATAATGAAACATGCCATTACAACTTTTAAAAGTAATTGTTATCAGTCATTACAATATTAGAAATATATGGGAATTACCAAATAGATCCTAAAATGTTACATTATTTAAGCACTTGGTTGAACAGAACACTAGGAGGTAAGTAAGCAAGTGTAAGAATAACAAGATAACCTTTGACTTCCCCACTTCAAGTCCCTGTGTTATTATCACCTGGAAAATCATAATTTGAAGACCTGTGTAAAGTCCTGTTGGCATTTACAGTATTGGAGAAAAAGTATATATAGGTCATATACATAGGTCTTTATTGCCCTTGCTCTTGGGTGTGGATGTAATACAACAGTTTGTTCTCTATAAATCCCTCAGAGGCCAATTTCTTCCCCTCCTCTAAAGCAGTAGGTAAAATTTTCTGCCAAATCATTAAATTCTCATCCTCCCAAGTCCAGCCGATTACAGGCTGTCTCATATATTGGGTTCCCTTGGAAACAAGCCTCAAGAGATTTCCATGTAGGGTATTTATTGGTCAGTGTTCTTAGAAATACCTGAGTGGTAATGGCAAAAGATCCTAGGGAGAGAGAAGTGGGAGGTGGGCATCGCAAGCCCTGGGGAGACTCTCAGCAGTGCTCTGAATTGAAGCAGAGGATGCAGCATAGGAAATATGGCAGGTGAAGCAAGGTTTTTGATGTGCAATAGAGGTGACTTTGAGGTAATTGTAGGATGTCAAAGTAGAAATTTCCAAAAAGCACCTGTAAATATAGGTGCTTCACAGTTCCAGAGGAAGGTCGAAATCATTTTTTTGGCCCTCCCTGCTGGCGCAGCGGGTTAAAGCACAACACTAAGAAGCTTAAGCCACTCCCACATGAGTTCGATCTCACCCTGGAGTGATCCACATGGCATGACAGACCTCTCCTGACCCGCCCTCTGCTCCCCTCAGCAGTGTACTTCAACGATCTGCCTGTTCTGCTCCCGGCTCTGTCTCTGGTGAATCCTCTCACTGCCTCTGCACCTCTGGCCTGTACCCTGGTTCTGTATGAATAAATAAATAAATCTTAAAAAAAAATACTATGTCGATTTGGGTGAATATTTTCTCTTCTTTGTCATATCACTTCATAGCCAATAGTTTTAGTGCCATGGCTTCAGGTTGATGCCCTGTACCCTTTCCTCCCAGCTGGCCTTCTTCCCTGTCTCTGATAATCACAGTCTATGACTTATTTTGACTGACATTTTTCACAAGCTATGGATTATTTTTGTTGTGATTTGTTAGTTTGTTTGCTTGGGTTGTTTACATATCACAAATGAGAGAAACCATTCATTTTCTGACTTACTTTGCTAAGCATAATCACATCACGTTCCATCCACGTTGTTGCAAAAGGCATGATTCCATCTTTTTAAATGGCTCAAGTGTACTCCATTGAATATTTATACTACAAAAATTTTTAACCAGTCATTCATCAGTGTTTTTAGGGCATTTTCACATCTTAGCCTTTGTGAATACTGCTTCTGTGACAGTAGGGTATATAAATCTTTTAAAAATAGTACTTTATATTTGAAGACCCTAATTTGAGGTAAGGTAAAGGGATAACTAGGGGAGAGCTTAAGGAAGGATACAGTCAAGGGGTGGCTTGGCGGATTTACAGACAACTGAACTTAATGAATAGGAGTCATCATAAATGAATAAGGAAACAGGAGGGAATGAGACTAGGACATCTAGGGACTTTCTATAAGAAGAGTGACAAATGAAATTAAACTGTCTCAATTGGGAAGACAGAAATGGGATTGATATTTAATTTGAGCTGGACAGTGTGATGGTACTTTGATGTTATCATGATGTATGGACTTTAAATTGTTTGGGATAGGACATGAAATCATGGACCAGTGAATATTTAATTCCAAGAAATCTGGTGCCAGGTATAAAAAAAAAATAGTCTGTATATAGCAAGTACAGAGTACTTGGCATATTGGATCAAAATAAAATAGCATTTAGACATATAAAATAAAAAAAGAAAGTGCTCTCTGAAGTTGGAAAAAATATATTCTCTTTATAGTTTGTGTAATCTATATTTTATTTTACTTTTTCCTTTTTAAAGAGTCCTAGGAACCAGATTACATTTGATTATATATCATCTTTGACTGTGTTTTACTCACTTACTGTTCAAGTGACAGACACATTAAAGTACCATTAAAAAATATTCTTGTTGGAACTAACTAGTATCATTTTCATATGACATAATTTGCTAATAGGGACACTTCCCCTTTTGTGATATTCCTATTCAAAATGAATCACCTGATCTTATCATAAGGAGACACAAGATCAAATCAAATTGAAGGACTTTTTTACAAAGCAATTGTCCTATTTTATTCAAGGTCAAGAAAAGCTTACAGATTAAAGTTATGTGACAAGGATCCACAATTCAGTATGCTGGATTGGTTCTTCATTGGGAACTTAAAAATAACTAGAGAAGACATTCATAGTATGGACTGTGGACTCAATCACACAGTTCTAACAATGCTCAGATTTCTGATCTTGAGAAGTGTTGCATGGTGATATGAACAAAAGTCTTTTTTCTTAAGAAACAATTGTTTTTTTTTATTACAAAAGTTTATTTTTACATCATTTTGTACATTTCTTTTTCCATCTCAATTGTAATCTCCGCAGGTTTCCCATCACCAAGTCACCCATGTGCCATCACCATAATCCCGTGCATTTCCCTCCCCCCACCCCGTTTTTGCTCCCATTCCCCACTCCACCCCCATAAAATGTCTCTGGTATGTGGTTGTTCATTATTTTTGTTATTTTCCACCTGGTGTTTTTTTTTTTTTTTTTTAAAGATTTATTTATTTATTTGTACAGAACTGGGGTACAGGCCAGAGATGTGGAGAGTGAGAGGATTCACCAGAGACAGAGAGGGGTGCAGAACAGGCAGATCAACGAAGTACACTGCTGAGGGGAGCAGCGGGCGGGTCAAGAGAGGTCTGCCACGCCATGTGGATATCCTCCGGGGCAGGCAGGGATCGAACTCATGCGGAAGTGACTTAAACTTCTTAGTGCAGTGCTTTAACCCGCTGCGCCACCAGGGAGGGCCCCCACCTGGTGTTTTAAGGCAAGTAGGCACATCTCCAAATTACACTGATGCAGGCAAATTTTGTAAAATATAAACAACTGATGAATCTAGGTCAAACATTTATTAGAGTTTCCTATGTTATTCTTGATTTCCTGAAAGTATGAAACTACACCAAAATAAAAAGTTACAAAAAAAAAATCCTAGAAAATAAACATACTTTATTTCCAAAGGCGAGGAGAATTCGAAAATTCTCTCTACTGGGAATTTTCTCGTAATCCCAGCTACCAATATTCTATAACAAGGGCACTGCAGAACAAATGCAAAAACATTTTGAGAAGAATGAAAAATGGCTATTTAAAGTTGTTACAAGCAATGTGAATACAGAAATGAGAACATTTCAGATGAACAGTGACTGTGCAAGTCTCTTGAAATTCTCAGGAAGTAAGTTCATGAAACATGTTAGAGAATTCATCCACATAAAAACTGCTCAAACCAACAAAAAAGATAAAATCAGGTCAGCTTAGCAAGTGTTGTAAGCCGTAAAACTTACATTGATGCTATTTTCAAAGTATTGAAAGTGAGGCAGACATATTTTTATTTGTTTTCCTTCAATTTGTGGGATTTGAAAATTGATGCTCTTCAACAGTATGCTACTTTAACATAATGGTTTGAAGAAAAACATGACACAGAGGATCAATAATGGCATTATGTGAATCTAATGCATTTTTATTCTCTAAAGTAACCTACAAAGGGCCCCAGTTTACCTCACTTGGAACAAGTAGTTTCAAGTAGTAAACAGTCATCTCCTTCTGAAGATCTTCATGACTATTTGACAAAAGGTGAAACTTTCATGAATGCCTGATCACCTTTTTTTGTGAAAAGATTCTCTCTCTCTCTCTCTCTAACAAACACACACACACACACACACACACAGACATACACACACACACACTCATGGTCACTATCTAACGTCCCATAAATGTCATTCCCATGGAGTCAAGTGCTACTGAAGCTATTTCTATAAAGATGCTAAAATGAATGCCCTGTTTGTACAAATGTTCAAAAGGAAAAAAAAAAGTTTTTTTTTCTACAGACTCTATGTAAAGCTATAACATAGTTGCCCTCATATTTTTGTTATGACTCTCCAAATTTATAACCCCAAAGCATATTTTTCAAAGTAGCCTGGCAGAAGCAATAACACCTGACTTACAACCTAACACCATGTCCATATTAAGACAAAAACCAAGTGGGAGTGATTTTATTTTCCCTGGGAGGCAAGATGAGCACTGTGAAAAGCATAGACTTAGTGACACGTAAACTTTGAAGATATACCAGTTTTTATTTCATTTTTTAGAGACAAGAGAATCAACAATAATGACAATAGTTATGTCATTGCTATATCAAAAAAACTGATTCAATAAAGAGAACATGAAAGAAATTGGCCCTATTTGCTTGCCAATACACTTTAGTATATATAATGCCCAGGTTCAAATTAGGGTTTTAAATCCCTTATCTAAAAATGGGCATTTATTTAGCTTAAAAAAATACATCTTTGAAGACTTACATTTAAATACTTCTAAATCTCCATAAAAATTCTACAGTTATCTGATTCACTTAATATCCTCACTATCTTTATAAACTTAAAGGATTTTTTAACTGTGGAAAGTATTGCTTTATGCATGAGGAAATTATGTTGGAGATTTCATGTTTATTCTCTGGCTCCCTATTCTCTAGACTCATCCCAACAAAAGATATTAAAAGTAATAATTATAACTCAGGTTGAAGTATTTCAAAATTTTCTTCTTTTGCTTATATATATTTCACAGATTCTAAGGAGAGCACTAATTGTTCTTTTCACTTACCTGAAATCACAGGAAATCTTTTTATGTGAAATTGTTGGTTCATAGGTAATTCAGGCTGCTTTGTGATTTTGTAACAGAAGGGAAAGAAATGTCTATAAAGGTGCCTTAGGCTTGTTCCTTACTAGTTCTTTCTGGTACTTTCTCTAGGGACAACTAACAAAATAATTTTTTTTTTCCTGCTATATTTTATGCAGTTGAATCACACTTGTCTTTAAAAGACTTTCTCTACCTTTAGTTTTTGGAGAGAGGAAGCTGGGAACTATCTTGTTAGGAAAAAGATTTTTACTTTTCATAACATTTCAAAATAAGGTCACTCATGAATCATGGTTTAATTTACCATTCACATTTTGCATTTCAGTCCCAATTATTAATGCTTTACTGTGAATAGAAAGCAATGAAGGAGGATTAGCCAAGAGTGAGGATTATAAAAGTGATTTTGGAGTGGGGTAGGAACAGAAACTTTTCTTTTTTCCTAAAGCTGTTATGACCTAATATAAACATTAGTAACATACTAAAAGAATGGATGTTCCTTTATGATCACATCACAGCATGGTGATACTATTTTCAGACATAGCTCTGAAAATTAGTAGCAAGCACTGTATTCCTAGATTATTGATGTTAGAAATTAATGCTTTTTACTCATACAGCATGTAGGCAGTTGAATGTATTTGCTCATGGGTCAAAACATTGATCATTTTGAAAGACATTCGAAAGAGGAACATAAGTCAAGTGTGAAGCAAGGCACTTAGCTTTGTTTATTTGCATGTTTCTGAGACTGCAACTGATTTCATTGCCATGAATTGGAGTCCAAGAATGATATTCTGTGATACATTTTTCACAGGCCATTGAAAGGAATTATTAACACTACCTATACCATCTTGTGTTTTCTGATTTCATGCCAGTTTGCTTGCATTGATATTTCATTTCTGACCTGAATTGACATGCTGTATTATAGCCTTCTGTAGGGAAAAGCTGATATTTTATGAATGTATTGGCTGAGGATTGAAAATTCAGAAATAATGATGAGTGCCCAGGGCAAAATTCTCAAGCAGCTGAAGTACATTTTTAGAAGCCACCCCCTCCTCTTTTTAAAACCTCTTTGTACTTTTTGGATTCTTTTGCCCCAGATTCCATCAACCATATTCTCTTCCTATAGCTATGTGAGACTAACATCAGCCACAGACACCTCCAAACTACCCTATTTCCATTTTTACCCTTTATTAACATCAAAACATCTTTTCTATCTGCAATTATTCTTAGTTGGCTGTCTTTTGGACAGCAATCAGAAGAAATCATCAGTTAAAATCATACAAAAATATTAATGGCTAGAATACCTCTGCCTTCCAGTGGAATTTTCTCTTTACAGGTTTCTCATGGTAAAAGCAAATCTAAATTCTTGGAAATGAATCACTAATGATATAACCTCACTCAGAACTAAGAGCTACTAATGAGCCAGGAAATAAATACCTTTGTCACTTTCAGGTTATATCACTCTATGCTTACTAAGATATGTCTGAGCAAGGCACATATCAATATTTCCAATCACTATTTTATTAATTAGAATTACAGCTGGTTACAGTTTTGCTTAAATCTTTAACTTCTTTTCTGTATATATGTAGAGAGAGGGACCTATGGTATATTAAATTATTTAATGTATATTTTATTTAGTACCATTCTTTGCCAGAAAAAAAGTGCTATAATTTTTTTAAAAAAGACTTTAAAAAGCAAAACCAAGCTAAAAAGAAATAAAAAGATTCTTGGGAGGTGTCTGGGCCCCAAATAAACAAAGCATCATTCGAGGGAAAGAAGGGCATACTGAGGGGATGGGTGATATTTGTTAAAACTTCTAATAAAATTCGTGTATGCAAAAATATGTAAAAATAAACTAATATAAAAAAATTCGTGTATGTTTATCTCTTTCTTGGAATCTGATTGTTAGGTGCAAAATGTGAGTCTGCCCTTTACAAAAGTATCTAAATCAGCTCTGTAAATACTTTTCTCATTCTTCTCTAGTAATGCTAATATGAATATCAGGAAAAAAAATTCTACATGTTTGTGTTTACAAATATTCTAAACACAGGTTACATTCTCATTCATTCATATAACCTATAATCACCTCCCTCTCCAAATCTTTGCAGTCTTCTGTAGGCTAACTGTTGTAGATTCTTTGTTCAACTAGCTAAGATTTGATCATCCTTAGTGTTGAACGGGTTACGGGAACACATTCAATTCTTTTATAGTTACTGGGTCAACCAAATAGTTCCCTGATTTTATCCAGGATGTCTTTTAGCAAAATTAAAAACCAAACCAAACCAATAATGACCCCATTATTACATTTTCATGTATTGTTGATATTCTTAGAGATTTCTACTTAACAAATGACATGAATGTAGGTATATACCAACCAAATCTATGTACTTGTTTAATTTTGCTTATGCTGAGTTCTGTAGATGGTGACAAACTCTACCAAGTTTGTTGAAGCCTGTGCTGATAGTGTTAGACAACCTGGTTGACTTTTTGGTCTTTTAGTTTTGAATACTAAGAACATTTTTTTTTCTTTCAATATATTATGTACTAAACCCAAATAAAATAATTTCTTATGCATGAGATAAAAAATTGTCAACACCACCAAAACTGAACACAGCAAACATCCTTTCACTGGAAAATTTTGTCTAGATAGTATTACCTGAATTTTAAAGAAAAATTCATCCCAAAAGTAATTCCCTGATTGTCCTACTTCATATAGGCCAGTTTTGGTTATTTCTGAAAATCTGTAGCACAAATGCCTCTACTCCATTGTTCTTGTATAGTTATGTTAAAATAGTTAAGAGATAAAAATGGAGTTTCCATATGACTCAGCAGTCCCACTCCTATGTATCTACCCAAGACACAAAAACACTGATTCAAAAAGACACCTGCACCCCCATGTTTATTGCTGCTTTATTTACAATAGGAAAGACATGGAATCATGGATCAACCCAAGTGCCCAAAAGTAGATGACTGGATTAAAATGGTACATATACACATCAAAAAGATAAACACATGCCTTTTGCAGCAACATGAATGGAGCTGGAAAAGATCATGCTTAGTGAAATAAGCCAGAAAGAAAAGGAAAAATTGTTCACTCATAGCAGGAGTATAAAGGACAGGGGAGAAAATAATAATAATGAACAACTATATACCAGAGACATTTACAAGGTGGAGTCGGGAATGGGATAAAAAATGGAAGTGGGGGAGAGAAGTGCATTGGACTATGGTGATGGCACACGGGTGATTTGTTGATGGGAAACCCACGGGGATTACAACTGAGATGGAAAAAAGCACAAAATGATGTAATAATAAATCACTATATTATTAAAAATAAAATAACAGAGAAAAGAAAATTGGAGTTTTTAAAAGCAATACTAAGAGCAAAAATTCTAAAAATTAAATAAGAAACAAGAGAATAATTAATGTACAATTAAAAGTATAACAAAAAATCTTCAGATAAAAATCTCTCTTTTTCAAAATCAGTGTTCTAGATGTCAGTATTCCTGGAAACAAACTTAGAGTAAGTGTGGGATGCCTAAGGTATGAATAAAGGGATAGGAAAGGAGGATGTATAAATATAGCATGTGTAATGTTTGCTGTGCAAATAATCTAAATTCAAAAAGATAAACAAAGCTTTATCCCACAGCTTTTCCAAAAGTCTCTTTTCCTACCTGTACTGACAAGGATTGGAGAAAAAATAGTATGCTCAGAAACAAAGGAATTTTGAAGTATCTGACCCATTTTATTACTTAAGTTACATCAGAATAATCTAACAGATATGTAGGATTCTGACTGCAATTTTGAGAATAGTTATTGGAGGTCTGCTTCAAAAAATTGCTGAATTGTAGCCTGAAATATTGGAGTAGAGATTTTACAATAGACAAGAGACCCACATTTAGGGTTTTTGTGTTTTAAATCGACAACTCCATTGTTGAAAAGAAAATTATTGCCGATATTTTGGATGCTAACTTTCCACTGATAGAAAGAGAATCATGTGAAATTAAGGAGAGACTATATCAATTGATTAATGTTATTTATGACCATACTCTTGACTTTACCTAGGCCCAGGTCACAAGAATGATAACAAACAAGATGCATTACACTCTTAAGAGAATATTTCTTACTTTTCTGGAAATTTATTGCTAACTTCTTTCACATTTCTTTACCTACTTACCCCTTTAAATATTTCAAATCACTTTTGCATATATTTTCCCTGGGTAACCTCATTCCCAGATTCAGTCACCCCATGTCTAAACCTATATCCTTCATTTGACCTCTCTCTGAGTACAGCATTCAGCTATTCAAGCTTCCTGTCAGATATATCTAGTGGAATGTCCCATGGACAATTCAGATTCAACATGTCTAAAATAAAACTCCAACTTGTCTCCCGAAGTGCTATTATTCACATATTAAGTAACAAGAAACTTTTCTCTCTCATTTTTCCACACTCTGTCTTTTCTTACTATATCAATTCTGTGTTCTCTCTCCATTCTCATTTAGAACATTGCAGAATGCTTCTAACTAGTCACCCTCTCAGTGAATTTATTTCTTCTCCAGTCCATCTTGAACTTCCTATACACACATATTTTGCAAAAGTAACCTCGACAATTTCACATCACTGTAGAATAAAATCTGAGTATGAGCTGTGATGGTCAAACCTTTAGAATGAGGACTGACTTTTTGATTGTCCTTTGACACACACTGCCACACCACGAATTCTTATTCTGTTCTGATTCTGAGGGGTTTCTTCCTTTCATATATCAACCCCCATATACTTTCATCTTATTCTATAATTTAAGAACACTTCAAACCTTAAGATATCACTTCTGCATATTCTTAGTTACACACATTCCAGGCCATAATGCCATACATTTTATATTCATGTGTTGTATAGCATTTCTGTTGTGATAGAATTGTGATTAATTTCTTTCTTACACACATATTAGAAAGACAAAGATAACATGAATCTGTTCAACTATAATAAAGGACTTTCCCCCCCCAATTTTTAAAATTCAGAATCTATTTTGAATTTTTTATCAGTTCCTTTCTCAAAAAAAAAAAAAATTCTGGGAAACCCAGTCTTTTCCACTTAAGTTTTATCAATCAATTTCATTTACTTCCCCTTTCCTGTTGTTACCCCATTCCCAACTCACTCCCTCAACTGCTTTTCTATTACCTATTCAGTTCCCATCTCCTATTATATGTCACTACTCATTTATTCCAAATACAGTTTACTACAAAGAATCACAATTTACAATGACAAGTATGGCAGAAAACCCAAGATTGTTTTCTCCCAGGTTTATTGAGATACAATTGACACATAACATTACAAAAGTGTAAATAATGATATGACATATATATAGTGGACTGAATACCACAATGAGTTAACTCCATCACCTCATATATTTTCATTTTTCCCTCTGATGAAAATTAAAAATGCAACTCCTCTTGTAAAACAGTATTGTCAGCTATTGTCATTGCATGGTGCATTGTTTAACTTATAAATAAAATTTGTATCTTTTGACCACCTTCATTCCTTTACCCCATTCCCCTACCCCTTTCTCTGGTGACCAACATTCTTCTGTGTCTATGAGTTTGTATTTTTTTAATTAACTAAATTTACAAAGAACACAAATATTTTCCTATATGTACTGTGTAACACCAGATGATAAGAAACTTTAATTTCTCCAAAATTACATTCATTACATAAATACAACCTTTGGTAAATATGTATTTTGTGTTAAATATGTTTATTGACACTTAAAAATACTGAAAAAGTAATGAGATTGATTTAAGTGCATGTAGTAGAAAATGATAATAGAATTCAACAGTTGTATTTTCTAACCTCTGTAAAGTGATAGTTATTTTTACCTAGTGCTGCTCTCCAGATTATACAGGCTTATTGTAAAAGTAATGTTTGCTGATATCAATTGATCATTTTCAGCATTAATCTATATATACCTTTAGGATCTATACATTTAGGTTCAATATTTTTGATTTTGCATTCTCAAAGGAACAATGTTTCTTTATTTCTATTCATCATTTTTTTTTGCACTAATGAAATCGATTTATTTCATAATTCTGTTTAAAGTTTCTATTAACCACTTTTATGTGATTTATGAGTCATAATTAAGGAAATTTAATGTTAAATATCTACCAAAAATAATGTGTAGTTAGTGTAGCAACTCAAAATATAGAAATTAACATTATTTTTACTTCTTAAATTTATAAATATCAAAGCACTTTACAATATTCAAATTTCTGTTGCATATAAAAGTACAATGTCATGCACTAACATACTAAATATACAGCAGAATGATGAAAATTCTAAATACCTATAAATTATGCCAAAGTTTAGTATAAAGTTTATAATAGTTTATGAAATACTTTTTCAAATAATGCATAAAATGTCAGATGTTTACACACATAATAAAGCAGTAGACCTGTATCTAAGAATCAGTTATCCTCTTAAAAGATTTGATAAATTAATAAGTCAAAAAGTCTCATCTTAATGTATAATGATTCAGATGTAAATAAATATAAAACATTAATTCTTATAAAATATGTAAGCATTGATAACTAGGACCAATGAATATCTCAAAGTAATTGCTTCATCTTAAATCATTATACAATCATGTTTGAATACATGCATAATTTAAGCTTTATAATTACCTTCTAATGGAAATAGTATCTTCATATTTAATTTCTTTTTCAATCTGCATATGCCTAAGGATAGCAGAATGCATTTGAAGAAATTCTACCTAGGGGAGCAGAGCTTCAACTTTATAACAACATAAGAAAAGGTTAATGTGGTACTCTGTGGTTAATTAAAGCAGAGTCCCCAATAGTCTACTTTTTTTTTTATTAAAGGAATGTTCTAAATAGGACATTCATTTTATCTTCTTTTTAGTTATACCCAATGGTACCAGTTTGCCAGCCTAAAGGTTGGTGAATAAAATTCTCATCACCCTGAACTCCAAGTGCCTTTGTGGTCAGGATAACTTATTCTTGGCTTGCAATCACTGCTCTTTATCTGCAACCAAGAGCCCATCCATCTCCACTAATTCATGAATCCACAGTTTATTTGGAAATCAGTGTGGACATTCAAAAACGTATCTATGGTACATAAGCTGCGTTCTTATCTCTTTTACAACCTAACCTACACCTACTTTGCTAATAATGCTAAGCATTATTAGTGTGTTTGGGATATCACGAATATTCAGTCCACAACAGGATGTAATAGAAAACCAATAAACACATTAATTATAAGGTCACCTTTCACTCGAAACCATGTCAAAGCAGGGACATGTGGAATGCACTGAGAGTTCACATTATAAACTTACTCAATCTCAGAGTCAGATTGCATAAGGACCATAAAAAAGATTTTCACTCCCTCCTCTTTGGTATGTCACCGTCACCTCCAGATCTTGAAGAAAGGAATGAGAGTATATACTTTATAAACAGCAAGATATAAGATATATGGTGCAGATTTTATGTTATTAGAAGCAAAAAATTTAATTTCATCTTCAGAAGAACTCGTTTACGCTTATATACAGAATGACAATGTTGGCATTTTTGAGAGTACCATAATGCAGTTGAATGAATATGAGTTATATATGAAAGAAGAAAGCACTTAAGTGTTTGAAAAAAGCTGTTTCAGCTGTGTTAGCTTTCCATTGATTGAGTGCTGACTTCTGCAGCTCCCTTTGCAGCTGTCTGAGGCACAAGTGCTACTTTGTCTTTTAATTTGACATTCCAGAAATTAGTTACTTTAGTTTTAACCAGCTCACTTATTGTTAAGCAATAAAATCCATCTCTACAGAAAATCATTTTCTTCACCGGAAAAGAAAGTGCAAAATATAAACACATAAAGTTGGAAATTAAAAGGAAAATTCTCTTTTCTTGGTAGAGTATACACATCTTAGTTACTCAGAGAGGTGGATCCTGTGGTCACTATCTGTGAGGATAGGTGGGTAGCCTGAATGGGAGGAGGACAATTTTGAAGACAGGGTAAAATGTAACAAAGTGAAGAGGTGGGGGTGTTTCCCATCTCCTGGCACTGTGGTTGTCACTGTCTAGACCTTAGCCCAGCAATATCAGCGATATGAGGGACACACAGAAGTGCAGTCCTAATCTAGGCATATGGAATCAAAAACAGCCTCTACATCTATAAGCCCTCTTAACAACTCACTCTATATTATTGAGAAAGTTCTCTAAAAGAAAAAGAAAGATTTACTTATGCATGCAGAATTGTGCAGGCCAGAGGTGGGGGGTTTGGGGGAGCGGTGGTGAGAGGATTTACCAGAAACAGAGTAGGGAGCAGAACAGGCAGATTGATGAAGTACACTGCTGAGGGGGGCAGCGGGCGGGTCAGGAGAGGTCTGCTGCACCATGTGGATCACCATGTGGATCACCCGGAAGCATAGCGTCAACTTAGAAAGTTACTGCAGTTGAAATATTTTAGGACTATGTACTAATCATGTTAGAGTTCCACTATATGTCAAATGAGATTCTTAGAACATTTAGTGCTTAATAAATGAAAAATTGTTATTAAAATTTATGACATGATAAGACCTTTATAGTGGCTAGGGATCCAAAGGATACAGAGATAAAATCTATTTGGTCTCTTGTTTGCTGAATTCGGTTTATACATTTTCATTTGTGAATCTATTTCATTTATTTGCACTGTATCAAATTATTGTAATGAAATAGTTTGCAAACATACAGATCTACGGATTCATAAACCTGTTTCTTTTTCCGAAAATTAACATATTTAAACACAACATAAATCTACCTACCTTTATAGTATTTATCAATTGCCTAATAAAAGTTTCACTTCTACTACTTTTACCTAACTTCATTAGTCTCCCAATGAACTAGAAGAGCATCTTGAAAATAAATGCTCAATCAATGTAAGGCTAATAATACAAAGCTAAGAAATTTAATACTTAAATATATATCATAGGGCATACTCTTCTTGCTTGTAGAGGGCAAAGTTTGTGAGGAAAATAGTAATTCAGGTAGCATAGGATTCTTAAAGCCTTTGTATAATTAAAAGATGTTTAGAAAGAATGGAGAAAACAGGTCAAATTTATGAATTTCAAATGCATCTTAAGTCCCTTGAAATGTTTGACTTTAGCTGAAAAAATGTTTATATAATACCATACCCTTTAAAACATTAATTCTTGCATCACTGTGGATTTTAAATGATTACCAATTATTTTCACTGTGTACAATTGGATAGACTTAATTGTTTTAATAACTATAGCTAACAAGCATTCCTAATAAATTTTAGAATACTCTAAATGCCAATTACAAAAGAAAAAAATTACAGGAAATTATGTATTCTGAAATTTACTGCAGACTCCTACAAGATGAAAATGATAGGAAGCTGTGGCTTTGAACATATTTATGATCCACTGCTTGTACTTCTAAATATACCACAACTTTCTAAAATTCAAATTTGTATAGAGCAAAAATCACCAAAGGCTCAAATATCAACTCTCAGGAAGCCTTCCACGAAATTCAGTCTAGCTGACATTCCATATAGCCTCAGAACTATTGTGTTACAATATACAACTGAAGATATGATATACTCACACTTTATTATAAATGCTGGACAACTTCTCAGCTGTTATGATAATCATAGCACAATATTCCATGATCACTTAGTTTTCTAATTCCAGCATTTAGAAAAGAAAAAAAAAATTATGGCCTAGAAAAAATAAGGGCCCTCTGTGGTGGTGCAACAGGCAAAAGCACAGCACTATGAAGCTGTCTGCAGCCACTGAGGCCTGAGTTTGATCCTTGACCAGTTAGCTGACCCACACAATGCACAGACCTCTCCTGTCTCCCTGGTGTATTTCAGTGGATCAACCTGTTCTGCTCTCCACTCTGTCTGTGGTGAGCATCCCTTGCACCTCTGGCCTGTGCCCCAGTTCTTGTATAAATAAGTAAATAAATCTAAAAAAAAAAAAATGTTGAATGAGTGAATGAACAAGTGCGTATATCTAGCATATGTAAATAAAATTAATAGTTAATAGCAAATATGGATGATAAGTCAATGCTGTCTTAACTTCATACTAATTGTCTTGCAGTTTGTAGTGACCTTTTGTAAAAACTTGTGGTTTGAAAGAGTAAAGGAAAAAAAAGTTTCATTAGTCATTCACAAAATAGTGGGTTTATATGTGTTGATACTAAATTATATTTTATTTTTAATTAAATAAGAATTTAAAATTCAACAACAGGTAAAAGCGAACCTATCTCTACTGGCTGCTCACTTTTGTTTTTACAGTTTTTTTTTTTCTTTAATCTTATTTAACAATCTCATTTTAACAGAGTACCAGCCTATGTGATCTGTTAAAAAACTAATTTACTATGTTATTAACATAATTCATTGTGACAAATTTTGAAGAAATGAGACTGAAAATCTGCTCAAAGTAATGATAGAAAAACATAGATTTTTGATGTAATTTTTTTCTCAGGCATTCTTACATATTTTCTGTCATTTTATAATAGCACTAGTGCCACTTGTACTTTCTTGATTGGTCTCTTCTTGTTTTCCTTCATAGGAAAATATATATACGGATATAAAAGAAAAAGAAAAAACATATATGGATATAAAAATAGCTTCCTTGTATTCAATACTGGCCGTTATCTATAAAAATTTTCAGCAACTTCTCAACTAGTGAAGGCAAACCAGTTGTGCCCTTTACCAAGATTTATTTAGAGGTTCACTGAGGATTAATGATGAACATTACAGAGGAAAAAGAGTGAAGTACCATAAGCCACCAGCTCATTGTTTGATCCAAAGTCAAATAAACTTAATCCCTCTGGGCTTGTGTTCCACTTCTTAAAATAAGGTATTTCTCCTTACGGAAGTCAAGAAACCGTCAATACCTACATTTCTGTATATTTATTTGTTGGACAACAGCAAAGATATGAGTGCTTGGTTCCCTGACACCTGAAATTTTTTTTTTTTTTAAAGATTTATTTATTTGTACATACAGAACTGGGGTACAGGCCAGAGGCTCAGGGGCGGTGAGAGGCTTCACCAGAGACAGAGCGGGGAGCAGAACAGGCAGATGGACGAAGTACACTGCTGAGGGGAGCAGTGGGCGGGTCAGGAGAGGTCTGCCTCGCCATGTGGTCTCCTCCGGGGCAAGCGGGATTTGAACTCATGCGGAAGTGGCTTTAGCTTCTCAGTGCAGTGCTTTAACCCGCTGCGCCACCAGGGAGGGCCGACACCTGAAATTTTTTGAGCAGATTCTTCCCCAGGTTACACAGTCCCTCCCAGAGAGTAATAATCACATCTACCAATTTGTCTCTCTGTCTCTCAGGGGGACTTTTGAAATCCCTAAAATCATAAATTGATACACTATTTGACTCCCAGTTGTAATATGAAAACAACTTTATCATTTCCATCTTCCGTATCTTCCTTTGGGAGTATTTTGAGAAAAATTTCCCACACTGCTTCCTTGGGAATTGGGTTTCCAGGTGTGAGTATGAAACATGAGGATTTTTTCGGTTCATAAAACTTGTAGAGGATGCCTTGTAGAGAAGTTGAATGGAGGAGGACTTTTTGTGCAGTTTGATATTTAGGGCTGTATGCATTTGCTGGCTTATAGAACCAAGCAAGTTTCTCCAAAACTGAAAAAGTCCAGAGAAATTGCCTTTTTAAATTTTAAATGTTAACAAAAGCTGGAAATACTTGCTTCTCTCTTTATGTGTCCAGGAAATTATAAACAATGGAAGGAAGTAAATCCATACCATGCATTATTTGACTTCTGTCACTTATTTTTAAACTATTTTTCATTTGATCTATTTGAAGACCTCTATTAATCCCTGTATATATCATGAGATCTTGTCTTGGCTAAACCTTCTGTTCTGCTTCTAAACAGAAAAATACCTAACAGCTGTTTCTTCCTGGAGGAAGCATGGTCTCAGTCACATCTTTAAGAGTTCATCATTATTCTTATTTTAATTGTTACATAGAAATAGTAGAGAGAAAAGAAGGGCAAGAGTGTTTGTGTAGTAGCCTCCATTTTCTTTAGAAGTCCTTCCTGAGCCAAAACATGAAACCAGTCATCTTTATCTAGGGGAGAGGATACAAAACAAGTACACAGATTTGCTGTCAGAAGTGAGTTCAAATCCCAGTTCTATCAACAACAAGCTATGTAATCTATGCAAATATTTGCCCTCTGTAAACTTTCATGTGCTTACTTGTAAAAGTGATATCATAACATGTCCCTTCCTGACTGGATGTGGAAAGTATGAATGGTCACCCTTTGTAGAAATGTTTATTATTATTATTATTTTAAAGATTTATTTATTTGTGCATACAGAACTGGGGTACAGGCCAGAGGCTCAGGGGCGGCGAGAGGATTCACCAGAGACAGAGTGGGGAGCAGAACAGGCAGATCGATGAAGTACACTGCTGAGGGGAGCAGCGGGCAGGTCAGGAGAGGTCTGCCACGCCATGTGTTCACCTCCGGGGCAGGCGGGAATCGAACTCATGTGGAAGTGGCTTTAGCTTCTCAGTGCTTTAACCCGCTGCGCCACCAGGGAGGGCCGGAATGTTTATTATTGAGGAAATTTATCATTCCTTCCAAACTATTGAGCACATAGTTTTAACGAATTACAAATGCAAAATAAAGAAATATAGAAATAGCATGGGTAAGCTGGGTTATTCTTTAAAAGAACATGTATTATGCCTTAAACTCAATTCTACTTGTCACAGCACAGTATTGGGATGTTAACTTCTGAACATGAGGTTAAGTGGAAGGGCCTAGCTATGCAAATACTAATATAAGGTATATGTGATAATAATACTCTAGAATATGAAATAAGAGAATGTAAGTATGTTTTGTGTATGTGTGTGTGTGTGTGTGTGTATATATATATATATATATATATATATATATATACACATTTTTCTTCTCTTATTACATTGAGACTAGCTATTCACATTCTCTCAATCTCTCAACTCATTCTCTTCAACCCAGGTGCATTTTCCGATAATCTGTCTTTGTGATATGTGGTCTTCCAGGAACTGGTAATGCAGTTCTGTCAGTGAGTATTGTAAAGGTTAACCCTCATTTAAAAAAAAAATGTATAGCACTTTTGAGAGCTAATTCATCTATTTATCTTCCTATATTGATTTTTGCCAAAAATAGCCTTGTCATACTACAGAGAAAGTTCTTATAAGCAAAAGTCAAAATGATTTCTACTTAAATCTTCAACTGTCACCTTGGGTTTTTTAATGCTGACATGTCTAGCAAATTTTTAAAATCTTTGAAAACTGTTTTATTTTATTTTATATGACTCAATGTTAAGTCCTCACTTTGACAAGATAAGCATTTCTATCTATTCTTCATTTGGCTCAAAGCAGGCTTCCAGGTTCCATTTCCTTTGTGCATTAAAAGATCAGGAGGAAAAGCTTTAAGTTATTTCTAATGTCCTTCGGAGACTCTCCTTAACTCTGTGTTATCAGGCATTAACAGTTCCAGTTATGGAAATCATTAGAATTTGCTTTTACTGGCAGCCAGGTAATTGAACCATACCTCTCAAGAATGGTATATTTGGATGAGCAAAATGAGATTCAAGGGAAAAATAAATGTTCTACTGGCCAGTTCCTATGGGCCAAGGGAGTCCTGTGTCCTGATCCACCCTCCAGTGCACAATAGGCCCTGTGATTCCAGCCTCTCCTCAGAAGAGGCAGGCGAGGCCGCACCTAATAATCATCTTAGCATTTCAGTTCCCAAATGATGTGTTCAGAAACTAAACAGTGTTGAGATGTTGTGGCATATGAACAAGGGTTGAAATGGAAGGGTCAAGCCATTAACATGGTTATTAAGTAAAAAGAGGCCATATCCAAATTCTCAAGAGTAGGGGGTGTTACATAAACAAAATTAAAGAGATGGCTCACGAAAGAGACATCTAATTACATTACAGTGTAATGTGAATCTCCAAAGGAGAAATATAATAATGTTGTTCACAGCTTATATATTTCTAAGAATACCTCACTTTTTTCATGGAATAAACTAGATGATATTAGCAGGAGATATGTATCAATATCACCAATTATAAATTTTTATCTACTTTATAAACTTCAAAATAGAAATTGTACTTATTAATTTTACTCGTAAGTCACTTTCATTTGTTTAATACAAATTAATTCATTCTCCACTAATTAATTGAAATATAAAAAAATTTATTATCCAATTCTTAATCATCCTAGAAACCAAAATTCTATAGAAATAAGGTTAACATATATACTATTGTCATCTTTATGGAAATAATAAATGTGCCAAACTGTTATCAAATAAATATGAAATAGTATATTCACTCATCAAAGTATTTTTATTAGGCTTAATTGTAATATTTTATGAGTAGCTAGGCCCTCCCTGGTGGCGTAGTGGGCGCACTAAGAAGTTAAAGCCACTTCAGCATGAGTTCAATCCCTGTCCCGGAGGTGACCCACATGGCGTGGCAGACCTCTCCTGACCTGTCCCCTGCTCCCCTCAGCAGTGTGCTTCATCAGCTGGCCTGTTCTGCACCCCAATATCTCTGGTGAATCCTCTCACCACCTATGCACCTCTGGCTTGTACCCCAGTTCTGTTTGCATAAATAAATAAATCTTAAAAAAATAGTAGGAAACAAAGAATTAATAAATCCAAATATTTTTACAGGTCAGGATACTTGATTAGTTAGGCCATAATATGCAAACCTCAGAGATGATATTCTATTCTGTTAAAAAAAAAAAAAAAGTCAAAATATTATTCTTTATTTACTAGAGATGTTATAATGAATTTCACTTCTGTTATCTATTATAACATTTTTTCACTAATACTTTCTTCTTCTCTCTACACACAGAATATTCCATGAATTCTTTTTGTAATGCAAAACTGTAAATGCCCTATTATGTATGTCACATCACATTTGAATTTCTGATTCCTATTTTGTTGAAGATAATATCACGATTTTTAAGAAATAATTTTGAAAAGGAATATTAGGGATTTTTCTAAACATTTTTGTTTGCTAAGCAAAAATAGTATTATTATTTTGAATTATGTTTAGAAGGAACTTTATGAGATATCTATAAGAGGGTCAAATCAATAATAATTCTGTTCTTATTTTAGAATCTAAAATGCATGTAAATCAAACCTTTCTCCTTTATTGAAAGTAGCAAAATTTATTTTATGAAATCATTTTAGCACTACATAAAATCTTACCACTTTAATTTCATATGTGAGGTCTTAGTATAATTATACAGGAAAAAGAGTAAAATGCACACAGATGGGAATGGAAAATAAGACTATCCTAATCACAGGCAAAATAAGTGTCTAGACTATCCTAAGGATCCATAAAAAATAAAATGCTAAGTATATCAGGTAAATATAGTATATTTGCAGGATGCAAAGCAATTATACAAAATTAGGTATATTTCTCATAGTAGCTAAAAGCAACTGGAAAATAGTTTTTAAAGAATGCCATATGCAGTAACATCTTAAAAAATTAAATATTAGGAGATGTTCTTAATAAAATATAGGCAAGTCCTCAACCTAAGCAACTAAAAAGCATTGTTTAATTAAGAAGATAATAAATAAGGATACCAGTTTCATAGGCTGAAAGATCCAGCATTGTTAAAAATATCAATTCTCCCTCAATATATTTTTAGTTTCCCTATAATTCCAGTTAAAATATCTCAAAAATAGAAATTAATAAACGTATTCTAAAATTTACTTGAAAATATCTTTGAAATTTTCAAGATTCATATAAACCTACAAAAAAAAATCAAGAGATGTACTACCCATGAATAAAAAATTAAAGATCAGTACAATAAAATAAATAACCCATTATTAATAGATTTTCAATAAAAATTCAGGATAATTCAACAGGGACATAAACTTTTCAATAAAAGATGCTTAAACAACTAGGTATCTGTGGAAAAACTAGGAACATTTATAACATACCAAAAATTAACTCAAATTGGAACAGAGATTGAACATAAAATAATAATAATAAATTAAAATTAAAATATCCTGGAAGACAAGGAAATTTTAACAATTTGAGGGAGGCTATTTAGGTCTTAGAAATGACACAAACCATAAAACAAAATAGCATTTATAAAGTGAAGACAAGTTATAGGTGGTGTGCAAAATTTCAAATATATGAATTTGATATGTATTTCATATGATTACACAATATATGCAGAACTCATAACTCAATATAAACATAAAATCCATTTATAACAGATAAAAGCAAATATGTAAATGGTTAATAATTAGATGCAGGAATGCTTATTATTTCTCATGAGAAAATTTACTACCCAAATTATAAATCTTTACAGAACCATTAAAATACTAAAGTGAAAAGATCTGGCAATACTGAGTGTTAACAAGCATGTGGAAAACTGTAAATTTCAAATATAGCTTGTGAGAATGAAAAAATGAAACAAATGAAACAACCTCTTACCTTGGAAACATTTTGGTATTTTAAAATTTTTTAGTTTTTTGTTTTTTTTTAAGACTTATTTATTTATGCATACAGAACTGGAGTACAAGTCAGAGGTGCAGAGGCGGTAA
The DNA here is from genome assembly GCF_000260355.1 of Condylura cristata. Taxonomy (NCBI): domain Eukaryota; kingdom Metazoa; phylum Chordata; class Mammalia; order Eulipotyphla; family Talpidae; genus Condylura; species Condylura cristata. The sequence continues at coordinate 13,966,508 of NW_004567115.1, forward strand.
GAGGATTCACCAGAGACAGAGTGGGGAGCAGAATAGGTAGATCTGCGAAGTACACTGCTGAGGGGAGCAGCCGGCAGGTCAGGAGAGGTCTGCTGCACCATGTGAGTCACCTTTTGGGCGGAGATTGAACTAGGACAGGACGGAAGCAGCTGCAGCTTGCTTGCAGTGCTGTGTCCTAACCCCTTGCGCCATCAGGGAAGGCCCTTGGCATTTTTTAAAATATAGCCAACCAAATCTACTAAAATATAGCCAGCAAATCTACTCCTAGGTATTTAACTGAGACATACAAATTTATATCCAGATAATATTGCACTTGAAAGTTTCAATAGCAATAACCCTGAAGATGGATGAATAAGCAAACTGGTGTCTTAATAAAATAGAATATTACCATATGGCCCACATATTGCAATATAACCATAGAAATAAATAATATACTTTCTATAAGTAATATATTCATATATATAAATATATATAATGTATTTACATAAATACATTATATATTTTCTAACCAATATAAGGGTATTATGAGAATGACAGAAATGAAATACAAATGAGTATATATTGTTGAATTTCATATATATGAATTTCTGCAAGAGGAGAAATCAAAACTATGGTAACAAAAAGATCTGTGGTTTTTTGATTCTAGAATAAGAGAAATAAGGGCATGAGCGTGGGTGATGGAAATGTTCTACATCTTGATTGTGGTGATGAGTATATGGGTATGCATACTTGTCAAAACTCATTGAACTGATCACCTACATTATGTTGAAAACAAATACATCACACTAAAGTTGAGTAAAAGGCAGAGATAAAGGAGGAGGGCAGGCAGAAGGGAAAGGAAAAACAGAAGGTGCTTATGACAAACAAGCTTTGGAACAGAGGGGACAATTTTCTTCTAGTATACACAGAAGAGTGAACTGTGCCCTGATTCCTTCGTAGAACCTAAGAGGCACAATTACCAAAGGAGAGGTTTATGGAGTATAGTTAGTCAAATGAACCTTCAATGGTCAGGGAAGGTCACATGACCCAGCACAGTTTATAAGCTACTGAATTGTACCTGAATCTAGGGTGATGAAGGATTGAAAAAACCTTCAGGTGGCCACACAATTATGTGACTCAGCTTGGTGCAGAAATAACGAATAAACCCTGTGTATCATAGAAGAAATCCAGGATCTCTGCAAAGACATGAGAGATGGCACAATAACAATCTGTGTGCTAGCAATTGGAAACTAGGTGTGATGCCTGTGATGCAAGCAGCTGCCCACATATCCGGAGGCTAACTGGGTTCACATCTTATCAGTGTCAAAGGCTCAGACAATGAAAGTCTTTCTGACCTTAGACAAAACTTTAGGCAGAGGGAATGGGAACTCAAATGGCAGTTCACGCCATGAGCAGAGGTACAAATAGAAATGACAGCTGAGTTTTTGAAAAGAAATAAATGCATGCTTCTCATATTTGAGATTTAAGCTGGGTATAGATTTATATTTTGTATGGGCTTATGATTTTTAAAGGAATTTTTATTTGTATACAGACTTTTAATGAAGAACAAAATAAATGTCACTCATATTTTGAAAGTCATCCAAGTTCTTTTATTAAAAAAAAAAAAAAAATCGAGGGCCCTCCCTGGGTGTGCAGCAGGTTAAAACACAGGACTAAGAAGCTAAAGCCACTTCAGCAGGAGTTCGATCCCCGCCCTGGAGGAGATCCACATGGCTCTGCAGACCTTTCTGACCCACCCACTGCTCCCCTCAGCAGTGTACTTTGTCAGTCAGTCTGTTCTGCTCCCCACTCTGTCTCTGGTGAATCCTCTCATTGCCCCTGCACCTGTGGCCTGTACCCCAGTTCTGTATGCAAAAATAAATAAATCTTTTTCAAAAATCCATAGCTACCCAAGGATTTTTAAAATGTAATTTTAAACCAATAAACTTTAGGTGTTGCTCCTTTTTCAACCTCAAAGTGGGTACATGACTTGCACAAAAAGATAAAGTAGCACAGTTTGCTTGTACCAGTAAACTTGAAGCCCTCAGGTTGTCCCAGAAGCCTTCACACCTATGACGCATAGTTAGGCTGGAAGGTGACACACCTATGGCCACAAAAATCCCTTGACCAATAAATCAGAGGCTCTTTGAGATGGAGGTGGGAGGAAAGTGAGGGCATAGACAGAAACAATATAGATTTTATAGGAATGTTGATAATGGAATCTTTTGTATTGTCTATTAGCCTTTGAAAACAGTCAAAGTTCAATATCAATGTATTTCCTAATTCACACACACACACATACACACACACACAAAAGCCTTACAGGGGAAATGAACAGAGGAAGTTATGTGACCCTGTGACCCTTTAGGATATTTCAAATGACAGTTATCACATGTATAAGAATTGTGTATAAACAGCTATCTACAGACTCTAGGAGCATCAGATAGGAGGCAAAATTAACCGGGGAAGATAATTTGATTAATTGTCCACTAATAGTCACTTATTTCCTTTCTACCATATTTTGTTACTATTTCTAGATAGAAACTGGAGTAGCCCAATGGTAGCTGCATATAAAATCTGTTTCTTTGTTCAGCTCTCTGTTTTGTTGTTGTTCTTTACTATATAATATATATTAAATTGTCTAGTTTTTAATGGATAAACAGACTTTTCTTCCACTCTGCTACATTTCTCTGAATTCTTTCACTTCTGAACTATAACTGTAGTATTTTTAAGACAGTATTCTTTGAATTGACTGTAAGCATTTTTATTATTCTTTTAACAATCCTAACAATGTTAAACATAAAGAACCAACACTTTCAAAATACAAAAAAAAAATGAGATTATGTTAACATCTGTGGCATGAAATAGAAATCATGTGTAACAGACCCTGATGAAAGATGGTTATGATTCTCAATTTACTTTTAAAATATGATATACTTAAGAAATTTACAGAATGACAGATTTCCTAAGGTAGATGATGGATTAAGCTGGAATAGCAACATCTTTTCAAATTGTCATTTAAGATTCTGAGGTTATTATGTGGGAATCCTTATTCTCAACAAGATGATGGGGGATTTGTAAAAGACAATGAGTAGAGGTATACCAATCATTTAGGTGTTTTTATCAGACTTCATGAACCTTACCACCTCTCAGAGTTCTAATTCACCTCCAAGGAGAAAGTATAGATACTAAAATCTTCCCCTAGGTAAGTTTAATATGTACGCTCTATTCCTGCCCTTAATTCCAAATCACCAGACTAAAAAGCACTGTGGCAGAAAATGCCGCTTATCCAATATAGGAGTTTACTTAAGCCATGGACAGGTTGAAGGTGAAAGGGATCAGCATTTCCTTAACAATGTTAGTTAGTGCCAATTACTGTAGCATTGGCCACTTTTCATGCAATGGAGCTCTGGAGGATCTATAGAGGTGCCAGCTCCAGAATATCTTTAATTTAATTCCCTTAAGAAGGATGGACGGAATTAGATTAGATCCAGTGATTCTAGCATATTAATTATAACTTACCCCCACGGATTCTGAATTAGGGTATGATTATTCCCCAAATAGCTTCATTTTGCAATGTGTTGCCTAATGACATTGAATATTCTGGATGCATTTTCTGACTGACAGAGCCAAGAATGGTTTACTCAGATATTCATATTTGAGCAGATATGACCTATAAGTCATTTACTAACTTAAAACTATTATTCATTAAACAATACATTAATGTTGCAATACTGAAAATATGGGAAAACATTCAAATAATCCAACATTTAGAGGTACACTTATAAACTTTATATATTGTGGTTCTACACGTCTAACAGGTAAACAACAGCACATTTCAAAATAGAAATTTAATGCATAAATAGAAAAATAGATATCCTATCAAGGAAATAAGGAAAGAAGGAGCAAGAGAGATACTGGAAGTGGCTGGAACAGGAAAGATTTTTTTTTTCATGTTTTATCAATAAAGATTTACTAAAATAATTTTAATGCAATCATTTACACTTAAAAAACAGTGAGAAGATGGTAATGTTGCATTCATCTTTAAGGTTGAATATGCATTTCATATTGTCTGAAACACCTACTTGTTACCTCTGTATCTTTGTCTCTTTAGTATGATCAATATAATGTAGTCTTAATGATGATGAGGAGTAATAAGAATCGTGAATGGCTGAATATGTTCTTATGAACAGGAGTTGCTTACTGGAACGCACACATCACAAGCACTCACAGAAACGCTCATGCTTGCCTACTGTTCTCTTGGGCCTTTCTAAGAAGTAACTGACATATGTCACTACATAAGTTAAGGTATACAGCATGATGTTTTCATGCACACAAGTTGGGCAATGATTCTCCTAATGGGTTCACCTAACAGTCCCCTTATCAAATTAATACAATTAAAAATTTAAAAATAAAGGAAAGGGGAACATTTTCCTTGTGATAAGAGCTTTTAGAATTTACTCGCTGAATAATTCCCCTACTTGTCATACAGCAGTTTAGTTATGGTCATCATTTTGTACATTGTAAAGCTAGTATTTTCTTACAATTGGAAATGTGTATCTTTTGGTCGTATTTTTACAGTATTCTGTTTCTTGAAATATGAATGAATTTCTCAAATTTGATGAATGTCTAAAGATTAGGGTTATTTCCAACATGATCACATTAACCTTAACATATTTTTGAAAAATAATTCTTTCAAGCCAAATATCCTGTCAATATCTTGTACATGTTATAATTTAAAAAAAATCAGAATCTGTGTAAGTTCACAGTTGTAATTGGCCAATGTCTCTTTTAAACTTCTTTTGGTCTATAAATTGCACTTCCATTTCTGCTTTTCCTTGTAATTATTTGTTGACAAAACTGTCTTTTTGGTCCTGTAGTTCTCTACAGGCTGGGTTGTGTTGATTGCATCCCCGTGGTGTAGTTTAACGAGTTCCTGTGTTCTCTGTATCCTTGTAAATTGGGAGTGAGATATAGGAGTTACTTGTGTTCAAATTCGATTTATCTATTGACAGGACAGCTTCATAGACAGTGGTATATTCTTGCATCATTTTTGTCTTTGTGATGTTAAGGTATAGATATTTGGTGTTTAGCTATGGCAGCATTTTTTAGATAGAAATTTCACAGAAATCACTGGATACATAACCTGTTTAGGAGATAAACAATTCACCATTAAAAATTACCAAGAGCTAAGTAGCAACTACTGGTTTTAGGTGGAGTTTTTGTTCTTTTGACCCAGTAATTCCTATAAACCCACTCCCCAGTGGTCTATATTCTTAAGATTTACAAATCTCCCATTGAGATTTAAGATTACAACATCAGGTAGAATTGTACACTTGAATAAAAATAAAATGAAGTCTTGAAAGTTGTTTTTTAATTAAAACAGGTAAACAAAGCCAAACACTTAGAGTAGAGCAAGGGAGAAATAAGACAAATGGGAATAATATGTGTACAGGAAAATGGCAACATTTTTGGTGATAGAAAAATAAAAGTAATAAATATGAACAACTAGTATATTAAATATTTCATATGTAGTTAAAAATTTTGTAGTTTGAATATTACTCTGTCAAAATGACAACTCAAGGAAAATTTAGCAATCTCTCAAACATTTCTCTATAAAGGACTAAAATATTGTATGGACAGTTTAAAATGATAGTACTTTTAATATACTCCAGTAGTAATATCAAGGTATCATTTTCCAAATACAGTTTTACTCTGCCAGGGTTTAGATTATTGTAGTCTAACTAAACTCCTGCTTCATATGTCTTATTTTCATTCTTCAGTCATGAATCTACTATAGGTGATACCTTAGGGTTTTCATAAGTTTTCTGATCACCTGAATTTTATTCACTCATTTATAATTACAAAGAGTTAAAAAAAATACACAGTGTCCCAGAAAGAAAAGTAAAATTAACAACCATTGTAGGAAATCCTAGTTTGAAAATTCATTGAAGCCCATCAAAGGACTGAAAAGAAAAAATGTTTCCCAGTGTGGTTCACTTTGAAGGTAAACAGTAAAAAATGATTTTGAAATGGTAAAGTCACTTTATTCCTGAACAGTCTTCTTTAACATTATCTTGGTTTTCACTTTTCAAGACCCCTGTAAGTAATGATCATTCTTCAAGTATAACAGATGTTAAAACAATATCTCTTCACTTAAAGGAAACTTTATATTTCCACCATCCGCATTTTAAGGCAAGAATAGAATTGAAATGAGAAGTGTTATTAACAATAACTTTCTCTGTAGTATTCTAGAAACAGAAATCTCATTAAGAATAGATTCACCAACTCCTCCAATGATCCCTGGGGAGATTCTGGAAGAATTATTTGCACTGCAAAGTCACTGTAGGAGTTCTGTGTTCATTTTTCAGAGCAACCAAGCAAAATATACTTGGAAGAAGAAAGAGGGGGTAGGGATATTAATGATACATTTTGTATTTGTCTAACAATAATTAAGCATTTACCTTATGTTAAAGCATTGATAAAGAAAATACATAACCTGTTCCTTAAGAGCAAATATTCTGTTGAGAGGGAAAGATCAAAGAATAGGCTATAATACAATGTGATAAATGCAAATATAAAACATGATAAGTTGTTGCTGGAACACAAATGAAAAAAAAAATAAATTGTTTAGCCTAAGGGAGTCTAGAAAATATTCACAAAGGAAGTAAATTTTAAACTGGGATTTAAAAAATTATGACAAGGGTGCATGTTAGGAAGAAGAACACAGAGATGTCAGTACAATGGTATAAAGAAACCCAATGTACATTTCAAATAAGATATGTGTGTTTAATGTAAAATCAGATGGGTAGTTGCTGGCATTAACTGACTCAAAATTGTAAGAGTTGGCATCACTCAAATTCTATTGGTCCCTCATGCTTTCAATTTCAAAATCACAAGATAGTTACTATAGATACAGAGGCACATATGTATCCCAGTAGGAACAATATACAGAGGATCTTTTCAACAATGTCTGTCTTCTTTTGTTATGAAAATAAAACTTTTACAGAAATGACCAGTGGAATTTTACTGACATTCTATTAACAGGAATGTGTTAATACATTAGTACTCTTCAACAATGAAGTCTAAGACTGGGGATATTTAGTTGATATTTGGCTATAATATTCTCTCAGCAAGAGGACAATGCAAAAAAATGGATAGTGGGTAGGTGCAGATTATAGAATCTATCATATTTTCAAGAGATGGAGAAGAAAAAGTGAGCCTCTCACCAGTGAAATCATCTTTTTTTAAAAAAAGGAGAAATTGGCAAAAGTAATCTCTCATGTTAGAAAGTAAGGTAGTAGTTATATGGAAGTAAGAGGGAGAGAGGGACATTGGAAAGGAACACAATGAGGACTTCTGAATTGCAGTAAAATGCAATTAGTAATACTAAAGCAATTGAAAAACATGAGTAAACCTTGACTACACATAATTGTAAAGATAACCACTAAGATGGTAAGATTAAAAAGTATTGACAAGCTAAACCACTCGGCAGCAATAACATGCAAGGTTGGATAGGATAATGGAGCTAAAACTTACTAGTTTTATTTTCTTCAGGTGGCTCTGTGCTACTGATTAATATTTTGTTGTCAAAAAATACATGTGAAACTCATAAGCATGATAGTCAACCTAGAATTTCTTTGTTCTCCTTTCAGTCTTTACTCCTCCTGCTCTGATACTGGATGGTCTGAACCTTGTCAAAGAATGGATACAGATCCCTGCAAAGGTGGGTAAGTCCCATAATTAGTTTTTAGCCTACTTCAACAGTAGGGGAAGGGTTTTGTTTTTGTTTTCTGTTTTTAGTGGTGACTGCCATGGAAATCAGAGTATTGGATTGGACATTTTAATTTCTAAATCAAAACTATGTTATAACTGTTTCCCAAACTCTGGATGGATTATTATCATCTAAGAAACTTGTTAATGGTAGACATGCTAAACATTTATCTTATTTATTTTCTTTGGTTTATTTAAAAATAATGATGACACTATATTACCTAAGAGTTGTGACATAAATCATGGGTAGCCTGGCTTTCAATCTAAAACAGTAGTGAAATTTCTTCATTGAATCAGTTTTTTTTTTAAAGATTTATTTACTTATGCATACAAAACTGGGATACAGACCAGAGGTGTAAGGACAGTGAGAGGATTTTCCAGAGACAGAGTGGGGAGCAGAACAGACAGATCAAGGGAGTGCATTGCTGAGGGGAGCAGTGGGCAAGACAGGAGAGGTATGCTTCACCATAGATGGTCACCTCTGGGGCTGGAGATCCAACTCACACTGAAATGTCTGCAGCTAACTTGCAGTGCTGCATCCTAACCTGTTGCACCACCAGGCAGAAGTTTTTAATCAGTAGTAGTAGACAAATACAGTTACTCCCAGGTACAAGTTATACATCTTGCTTATTCAATGACCCATTACATGCAGGTTTTCAAATTTTAAGGGAAAGCACTGGGAAAAATAGAAGTAAAATACATAACTTTCAAATCAATAGAGGAGAAAGTAACTGAAAAGGTTAAAATTAATCATTTTGAAAAAAAGGAGGACGAATCAGCATGGCACATTGAAGGATCCAGAATATACCAAGTAAGTGACAAAACAACTCAGAGAGAGCAGATTGTAATGTCAAGGTAAGTAATTCTAACTACTTTGTTTATACTCCCTCAAATGTCAGTGACTTAAGAAATTAAATGCTCAGTCATATAGACACCCAAAACATGGTTTCTGGTCAGGCAGACTTTTTCCAAATAATGACTCAAAGGTCTGTTTGCCTTCTATCAACCTATGCCAGAAGTTTAGATTGATGTAATAAATTACCTCTTGATTTACAAGCTTAAAACTGCAAGACTGACTATTTCAGAGTATCTATAGGTCAAGGATTCATGCACGGTTTAGTAGGTCTTCTGCTTCAGAGCCTCTCTTAAGCTTGTAATCAAATTTTCACCAGGGTCTATTTTCACCTCAAGGCTGGATAGGAAGGAACGGCTCCCAAGCTTGCTCATTCTATAGCGGATAAGATGCAATCCCTTTCAGGTTATTGGAATATAAGACCTAGTTTCTGATGGCTCTTAAAGTGCCCCCTCTATCTGTCTCATAATAAGGCCATTCACAACATGACAGCTTTATTATATTGAGCAATAAGCATGCTTACTCTTAGCTCCAAAGATAAACTATCACTATTTCCCAAAGCTGTTTATTATGCTAACATCTTTTAAACATAGTACAGAACAATGCTGCAAGATGAGCGGAAATGTGAGAGACACCTAGAGAATTGTCTCCCAACAAGTTCTTAATAAATTAACCAGCTTAATAGAATTAGTATAAGGCTATGAGCATGCCACAGAATTGCTACAAGGACTTAAAAAAAGCATGACTTGCTGAAGTTCCAACAAGACTTACTAGAGAAGTGGGCCACTGAAATTGACATTGCCTTAGCCCCCCTGACCAGAAACTGCAGAATCAGACAACTTTAACCTATCTGCCAGCTCCAGGGTAAAACCACTCTTGTCGTGGGTGGGAAACAGGAAACCAGGCAATGGAAGTTTAAGTCATTGAGTTGCTACAATGACGTGGTTCCAATTTTTTTTCTCTTGAGCTTAATACATGTGTCATATCTTTTCCTTTAGTTCACATAACTCAGTTTATGATATTGACAGGAATTAAATTGTTTCTAGGACGTTGGCAATGAGGTTATCTCAAAAATAGACTCTTTTCTACTTTCTATTTCCCTAAAATCCAAGAAGGTATGTCAGAAGTCACTGGAAATAGGTATTGGGCAGGACAATACCTATTGTCCTCCCACTTCCTATCTACTTAGTCACCTCTTACAAAGTTTGTAATCTATTATCTTTAATGCCTCTATTTCATGCCATTTCACTGAACTAAGGAAGAATTTTCAAAGTGCTTTTCTGAATCTTGCAAAATTAAGCACTTCCAAAGAAGTGGGTGAGCTTCACCCAAGAAGGAAGGTGAGAATGTTGGTTACTTCATCTCCCCAACTTGGAGAAAGGGAATATTCTTCATATTCTTCTAGTGTGTTTGTCCCTAACTTGGTGCTTTGTGAACTAGCAGGCCAAACATCAGGGCCCTCAGCAGTATGTGGTTCTTTGTGCCCTGTTGACATATAAGACCCAATACTCGAATTGGATCCCTTCGCCCCATTCATTTGGCTGGTATCAACTTCAGTTCCATGGTTCCAAACAATTCCTCCTTACAGTGAGAGAGGAGGAAGATGTGAAAAGCTTTAATCCTTTTCCTTTTTTAAAAAAAAACAATTTCATTGTTTTTTAGTAACAGTAGTAATAGTAGTATTTATTAGCATTTATGTAAATTATGTATTGTTAAATATTTCTGTAAATAAAAACTCAGAAGGCAGTTCCTACAAAAAAAAAAAAAAAAACTAGGTATCAGATCTTAGTCACAGATAGTATTCACGTTACTTATCTCTGTGAGATTCTTAGCCTAATTTTGATTTTTTTCTGTAAAAAAAAAAACACCCCAAATTAGTGCTCATTTAAAAGGGGTTAAGTCAATGTGTCCATGTGGCACAGGCATATTCAACCTACAGAAAGAAATCTAAATACTCAACCTGGGAACAAGAATCCCAGATTGAGGAAATAGGATGATGCTACTATTAATTCTTTTTTATATATTGTACTATCAAGAAATAAGTCATCTGCCATATACACCTGATGTCATTAATTTAGTCAACTTACATTATTTTGTTAGGATGGTTTGAAAAATCCTTTTTAGTGAATTAGAAGAAGTAGCAAACAAAAGTTATTCATGCTTTCTTACAAGAAGACTTTTTTTTTTTTAAAGATTTATTTTATTTTCTCCTATAAGAACTGGGTATAGCTCAGAGGTGCAGGGGTAAGAGGATTCACCAGGGACAGAGTGGGGAGCAGAACAGGCAGACCTACTGCAATACACTGCTGAGGGGAGCATTGGAGAGACAGGAGAGCTCTGCTAAGCCCTGTGTGTTAGCTCCCTGATAGGGTTGGGACTCAAACTGCAGTGGTTGCTGATAGCTTGGTATCACTGACACTTTAACCCCTGCACCACCAGAGAGGCCCACAAGAAGACTTCTATTGCCACATCTGACTTTAAACTACATCTTCCTAGCCAAGCACAAATTCCTCACATTTTCTTCATGTGAAGTCTGCTCCCCTTATATCTGTTAGAATTTAGGTAGAATTTTGCAACTTCTCTTCTACCGAAGCCAGCTGTTCAGTTGTGTCTATGGAATGCTGAACTTAGTTATACTTCTGATTTCTGAAATTTTATTTATTCATTTCTTACTTTTTTTTTTTTTTGCCTTGAGAGTTTTATTAACATTGTACCTTTATTGCATGCATTTTAAGTAGACTTGATTTATAGTTGCAATTTTGCTTTATATGTATGAAAATCCTTTTTAGGTCTCTTTACCATATCACAATAAAGGGGTTAGAGGTAGATCTAATTAGGAGCAAGGAAAATTAAGAAGATGACAAGATAGAAATAATCATAATCCCTCAGGCTCTCCATCATCTATCAGAGAATCTTACCAAAGTGCTAACTTCAGAGAGACAAAGCAGGAGACGGAATCAACCCCCCCCACACACACACCCATGGTTTTCTCTTCTTAAGGAAGGACTCAGGTTAATGAGGAAATAGACTACTTAGCCCCAAGCAAGCTATTTACAGAGCCTGTATCTCAAGACTTACCATCCTTCTCCAGAGGTTAAGGGGGACAGATGGCGGAAATACCTGTTCCTGTAGGAAAGTGAGTGAGGTGCTTGTCTCTGGACCATTGGTCTAAGAGAGACGGCAGCTCAGGCTGTCACTAGCTCATTGTCCAGTTAGCCCTGCACAAACTTACAGGAAGTCAGAAAACTCTGTTTCTTCAGTAAACTCTATACTCTCCTTCCTTTTCCTTCTACCAAGGACCAGAAAAACAAAAGTGCAGCTTGAGAAAGCCTTTTGTGGACGTCTCAGGGGATCCAATTTGATGTAAAACCAAGTAGAAAACACCAACAGCATTTTGTTGTTTGCTGTTTTGTGAGAGAACAATAGACAACATTTTATGACAGCTTTTTAAAAACAATTTATCAATAAACATTTTACATTCAATAAACATTTATCGAACACCACACCCTCATGCACCTCTTTAAAACTATGAATTACAGCTTAGCAATGGATGAAATAGCATAAAGAGGGGTTCAAACACCCATTAGGCTAACTAGAATCAGTAGTAACACTTTTTAAGCTGGATAGCCTTCCTTCCTTCTCCCAGCAAACCTTAATAAAAGTGGCACAGCTCTGGGTCTGACATCCACACACTAATGAGTGTTTGCTGTAGGACTTCACAGTTACAGTTACAGTCCTCTGTACCATCGAGGCCAAGAAAGAGTGGAGAACCTTTTATTTTGTTTTAAAAAATAAAATATTTTTTCTTACTGAGGTAATACTGGCTTACATCATTATTTGTCTTTTATTCTGGAAAGAGCACTCATTAGTCACTACCTCTGTTAACAGAACTGAAAAAAAAAAGATAAAACAAGTTTATTACATCACTTTTACATAAATATAATTTTGTCCCATGTTTAGGTCTTTTTCATAGCCTCAAATACATACGCTTTCCATCTTTGCAACTTCATGTTAACTAAAAGGCTTATAGTGCCCTTCCTATGTGTGAATTGGGAGATGCCAATTTAACCCTAGGTAAAGATATCCTTAAGCTGGCACTCCAAACTGGGGTTACATTCCCCCTTAGGTCAAACATAGATAATAAGAAACGTGGTATTTTTTCAAGTAACTCCAGAATGTTATTTAAATCAGGTTACAAAATTTTAGAGTGTACATTTTATAAAGCTATATTACTATTTACCCTCGAAATTAAAATTAAAAAGTCTACACCACATTGTGATTGTTAGTCTGTACAGCTTGGTAATTTGTCCTTTGTTGAACATTCAAAGTTTTATAGATATAAGAAAAGTGAGAAAAAAGCTGCATATTCATCCGGATTACTCTAGTGTGTAAATTATATCCTGAGAGTGAAATAAGCATGTTAAGTAGAGCATTAACTGCTTCTGATCACGAGGGTATCATGGAGGAAATTACTGTTCCACCATAGTAAACAGCACCGCTGAGACAAAGAAGTGTTAGAATATTTCCCCAATTTATAAAACAAACACCCTAATAGTGATGTATACTGATAATGCTGTTATTTTGCATTTTTAAATGTTTCATTGGACAGTACTTGACTTGCCAGTTTTTTTTTTTTAATTTGAATAAAAGGTTAAGATTTTCATGTCTAGTACAAACTTGCTAACATTAGGTGTGGAGACACATTAATTCTTTTAGATATTAATAGATATTGTTTTCTCTTGGACAAGTATGTTTCATAAACACAATGTTGCAAACAGTTGAGTAGGTGTTTTTATTGAGGTTTACTTATATATGCATCCAAGTACCAAGGTGGAGGCCAGAGGTATGGGTGGTGAGGGGATGACCAGAGACAGAGTGGGGAGCAGAGCAGACAGACTGATGGAAATCCACTGCTGAGGGGAGCAGCAGGCAATGCATGAGAGGTCTGCTGTGCCATGTGGGTCAGGTCCCTGACCAGGGATCAAACTTGTGCTGTAATGTCTGCAGATAGCTTCATAGTGCTGTGACTTAACCAGGGAGGTCCAGGAGAGTAGTTTTTTTTTTTTTTTTAATGAGCAAATACGCACTATTCATAGCACACTATGAATTGTGGTCATCTACAGATGAAATGCAGTATGTAGCAGTTCTCAAATATAGATGACCAAGTTCCTTTTATTTTACTTAAAAAATGTCACCAACATCTTTAAAAATACTAGTTCTCAGAAAACAGCTTGTTAAAAGCCTGTCTGAAAAGTTTTGGTATTTTCAATTTGTTTTACATTTATAAAACCCATTTACAGAGTTTGGCAGTAGCCTCATTACATCACAGCAGTGCTCAGTTTTTCCTCTCCATGCACAGATGGAAAAACTAACCTACGTTTTCTTAACTAGACAAATCCATATAAACACATAAGGAAAATAGAACGACGGTGCTATCATTCTCAATACTCTTAAGGTATGTTGATTAACAAGTTTTTAAAAGTTTTTAAAATGCTTTCCTCACATAACTTTTGTTCTTATTATCATGTGAGATAAAATATAAACCAGTTCTTTGTCTATCTGGAGATTCTATTTTACTTCCTATTCCTAGTTAAGAAGTTCTAGTATGTCCAATAATTCTTTAAGTCTTAAAGACTAAATCTGTATTATTAAAATAGTAACAGAATCTTGAACATGTTTGAATTTTTTAATACAAGATTTAAACTGGGATCCCAAATCATTGTTTTTTTTTTTATTTTTTTAAGATTTATTTATTTATTCACACAGAACTGGGGTATAGGCCAGAGATGCAGAGGGTGAGAGGATTCACCAGGGACAGAGTGGGGAGCAGAACAGGCAGATCGAGGAAGTACACTGCTGAGGGGAGCAGTGGGCGGGTCAGGAGAGGTCTGCCTCGCCATGTGGATCTCCTCCAGGGCAGGCGGGATCGAACTCTTACGGAAGTGGCTTAAACTTCTCAGTGCTGCCCCACCATATGGATCTCCTCGGGGCAGTGGGGGATCGAACTCCTGTGGAAGTGGCTTAAGCTTCTTAGTGCAGTGCTTTAACCAGCTGCGCTGCCAGGGAGGGCCCAAAATCATTGTTTTAAAAACAATTAGTTTTTAAATTTTTGCCTTTTGCTTTTGATTATAAAACAATAAAAATTACTTAAGACAAGTATTTAAATAATTAATGAAAAATAGCTGAAAAACATACATGTATTTGACAGATTAATTAAATTAGAAAGAATTATAATTTAAAACTATAGATGTAAAATCTTAAAAAAAGTAAACTTTGTTGGTAGATTTGCATAACTGATAATTATTTACTAAGTACTATGTAATAGCTTCATACTCACAAAATCAGGTATTGAAGGTATAGAAAGGTAGATTGAACACTGGTTCTTTTGACTTCCCAGACCCTTTTTTTAAATGGAGAAGGTGATGCATATATGTAAATGACTTAATATTTGGAAAACTAAGGTGTCACAGCAAAATGTACAAAAAAAATACTGTGTGATTTTAGAAGTGGTAGAAGCTTGGTAAAATAATTGGAATAGACAAATAGAGAAGTTGAACTTTGACAAGGCATCATCATCAGTGATCATATGTGAGAAATGGAGAAATGTAGGCAGTGGTTTTAGTCTTCAGGTGTTTATCTGGTATCTGGAAGGCATGTCGAAATCATATGAACCTATGGCATCAAGATTGGATGAAGGGTCTGAATTAAAGTGATACATGATCCATTTACATTTGAAATAAATGAGTTATTTCTAGATGCAATGGTCAGAAAAAGCTTACAGATCAATGTTGTATTAATTTGAGCTTCATGGAACTTCATTTGCAAGGCAAAACGTAATAGATTGGTGGAATAGCATTTATTCATTAAACAAATATGCTCAGTATGTCCCAGCACTATATCTCAGAACCATAAAGTGTTATCAACCAATTCTGCCTCAATAAACATATTAATAAAATAAGCAAATATATATAGTCATATATATATATAAGACAATGCCCCTATAATAACTCATAAATCATAATTCTCAAATAATTCATAAAATTTAGAAGAGACAGTAGAAGAAATTTAAGGTATGCAGATGCATTTAAGGGAATGTACATAAATTGGAAAGGATGCGAATAAAAAAGCAGCTGTAAAAGACTAGAATTGTAAGTTGTGTCAGACTTCATGTTTCATGCTAGAAAATTTTGGATATAGGCTCTAAAAAACCACGGAAAATTTCTGAGTAGAAAATATTGGTAAACCTAGCAAAAATATACTTTTACTTCTATTAATGTGCTGGGTACAATAGATGTAGTACAAGCAGTTATTCTATTTTAAACCTTTAGAAATAAGTCAAATATACTCTTTTATTAAAGGGTTTATGCCGATATGGAATTCAGTACACATATACCAAAAATAAATTTAAAAAATACCCAAAGATGTTCACATGGTTGAAGTAAGTGATGTAAGTGACATTGCACATTATCTGAACTGGAAAGATTAATGGAAACAAAAGAGCTTAAGAAATCATCAAGTTTAAGTAATAAATATATGGAGACAAGACAATGTCCCTAGCTGAATTTATTGCTGAAGGGCACAAAGAAAAGAAAGTCCTGAATATTGGGTTCATAGAAGAAGATGGTAGGAGACAAGACTAACAAAATAATATGGATCATTTTCAAGGGTTTTGGGTTTCAGAGTAACTTTATTTCACTGTGTAGCAATTAAAAGCTACGTCAGAAAATTAGAAAAGAGATATTGTAAGTGGGCAAAAGAAGATCAGCAACTTCCTGGAAGATTCCACTGACGAATAATGGCAATGAATATAGAGACCTTAGAATACTGCTTAACATTTCTTTGTGCTATATACTCTCTTTAATTATTCATTATTGGAAATATTTCTACAAGTTCGTTTTACAGCTACTTTTTCTTCCAAACTTTAATTTCATTGTATTAAGGAGCAATGCATTTGCTTATAGAAATGTGGTATCTGTTTCTATAAAAGCTTTATATTTATTTTTGTACATTTATTTACATTCTAGAGATTTTTTATTTCTGACTTGGTCTTTAACCCAAATTGCATGGAGAGTCTGTTTTCTTTCCTTAAACGCTATTATTGTTATTTCTTTATATATTAATTTAGACCTTTAAGTGCATTTGATTTATTAGATTTATTTTCTTCCAAATGGAGATACAGTATAGTCAGTCACATTATTATATAATTTTTTTTTCTGGATCACTGTGACAATTTTTTATAGTTATATTCAAGTATTTCCCCTATTTGAGGTTGAATTGTCTTTTATATTCCATTGATCTAGTATCTCATCTTAGGCTAATAATATATTCGTTTCATTATGATGAATTCATAGTTCTATCTAGGAATGTAAGTCCTTTTATGTTCTTTTCATAATTTCCTTAACTATGACTGAGTATCAATCCTTTTGTATGAAATTTAACATAGTTTTGTCCAACTCCAAAAAGAATCATTCAAAGAGAATTCTAGTTGTATAAATTAATTTGGGGAGAAACAGCATGCTTTAAGATTAATTCTGCTCTGAGTGTACACACACACTCCTTGTTCTTTAAGGATGTGTTTATTTACTTCAACATTAGACTCAGTTTTCATGAATAATTTTATTAATTTGTGAATTGGCAATTTACACTGGGATTAGTTGATTAGCTTTTGCCTTAGACTAAGTTGGACCACACATGTGACTGTACCCACCTCTATCACTCTGCTTCTGGGGGTGGTTCTTGGCCATGATTTGGGTAGGCAGGAGTAGCTGGATTATATAACTCTTGGCATCCAAAAGACTAACTTGGGTTCATCCCACCAAGTGAAAGCCCCACTGCAGTCTTTTCCAGTCTGCCTTTGTATCCATCTCTTACTGCTCCATTTCTAAAGCATATCATGGATTATATCTCAGCAGTATAAGCAGGCACTTACCAGTGGACACAAATAGATGGAAAGAAAAAGTTTGTAGCCATTTTGAAATCAACCATATGGTATGCCCTTTAAGTGAGGGAAGGTAAGTAGAAGGGCCTGCAAACCTTTTGTCTGGAACAGTAATTGTTAGAACAAACAATCAAGATCTTTTAGGATCTCAATGGAGGGTATACCCTTCTGTGCAACCCAATTTGAAAGGCAGGTAGGATAAAATGACAGTTTACTAGTACTATAGTGAAAAAGCAATAGGGAAAGAAACAATTTCCCCTCATTCTCAAATACCATTTACTAAGTATGGCATTCTCCAACCTCTAGGAAAATTAGAAGCATGGGAACCTACCTTCTCTTTTTAATTAACTTAGTTCTTGCCTGAGTTGTTGCAAAGGTCAAGAAAATTGGAAGAGAGGGAAGAGTCCTGCTTTTCAAAATTAAATCACCTTTAGTCTATGCTAGTTAAAAGGGCATGTGCTTTTTTTGGTTGTTTCAACTTATTTGGGAAGGATTGCACACTGGCTTTGTTGAAAACTTGATATATAAGGTCAGATGTAAGGCCACTGCAAGGTCGATGCGGCCTATTGGATAGCTTATGAATAGAGAATAGGATCTTTTCAGAATACAAAATAATGCCTGGAGGTATGAGTGGATTTGGGGCTCATATATTAGGATTTGTCTTAAGTCTCTGTTTCTAGAAGTGTATTTCACTTCATTCAACTTTATGAACCAGTTTATGAATTATAACCTGAAAATCACCCTTTGTAGATTGCCAGAAAAAGAGATCACAAGCATTTTTAAATGATTAATTTCTTTGATGAACACTGCTTTAAACCAACATTATTTTGTTGTAAAAAGCAAAAATTGTGCATTAAAGAATTTTAATATATATGAGTATTTTATACATAGTGAATATTACCTTCTACTAGGTAACTCCTCCACCCCTTCTCTGAACATCTGCATCTGAAGAGTTCTCCAGCCACTGAACTTTATCCAGTACAGAGGTATGAGACCGAGCAGTACACCTTATATCATGCAACCACTTTGCTATGGCAAATGGTCTAAAGAGAATATGTGTTCTAGGATGTGGGAGGCACCATTTATATCTTCTTAAGCTGTAAAAATGAAACCATAGATTTCAAGACACGGTGCCTCTGAGAGCTTGTAAAGAAGTATATCACAATGAAACCAACTGGACCGAGGCACCTGTCCAGTTAGGGGAGACACCTTTGCCTTTTTGGATCAGGAATTCAAATTTCTAGATCTGTCTCTTCCTTGTCTGTGGTTTGGATCCTGGGTAGAAAAGATCATTGATTCCCTCATTTTGCTTAACTAGCTCAAGTTACATTTCTTTTGCAAGCCATGATCCCATCTCTGAGTAACACACTGTATATGACAGCATGCTTTAAATATGAAAACAAAGTTCTGTGCTTTTTCTTTCTGAAAGCATATTCCTGAAATCTATTTTATGTAATGGGAGCTTATCCTTTCTAAATTGAGAAGGAGATCCTGCCCTTTATACTTAAGGACCTGCAGGAAAATTACATTGACACATGGGCCAGTGATACCTGCTAAACATCTGCAGCTAACGAGAACTTTCTGTACAATACTTGGTTTCAAAGAGGCTTTTTTATTGTTAATCACCTGTTCTTCCATAAGACTGAAAAAATATTAATATTGACTGCATGGAACCTTACCTTTTTATGGGAATTGGCTTTATTTTGTGGGACTTTGGTGCTAGGGAACTGTTTTCCCCAGACACATTTAGAGGATGTGACAGCTAGTAAAATCTGATGACAGCCCAGATTCCAATTACTAGAGCTTGGAAGAGGGCGGCAGCACAGTTGTACAAATAGTCTGAATTGGTGTTTTGCAATTAACTTACTGTTTGCCATACACTTTTTTTTTTAAGTTTTGGTTAGATTTTTAAATTGATAGTGTATCTGTACTGGGGAATTTAACCTTCATAGTTTTGAAATTTTCTCATGTGACATAATTTACTGATCTATTAGTGTGTTAAATTATTTTGTGACCTTAGACCTAAGTGTCTACATGTTTTATCTCTTTAAAGACTGTACAAATGCAACCGGTTCCATAAGTCACATCATATTTTATTTTATTTAAAGAAGAATGAGTGAATTTTTACAAAAACTTAAATGGCTGCAAATTTTTGATTTGTTAGTGTTTCTGTTTGAACAACTCGGAGGACTATAACTAGGAAATAATATAGCACTGTAAGTAGGGTTCTGTAATCACAAATACCAGCCATGAAGCTATTGTCATGGATTCCTAGTACCCAGGTTTTCTTTATAGATTCCATGTGCCTCTTCTCATTGTTTCATGGAGATTTTTGACCATGAGTTGTTTATTTTAAATCTGGTGACTTTTTTTTTTTTTTTAAGATTTATTTATTTATTTATTTATTCATATAGAGCTGGGGTACAGGCCAGAGATGCGGAGGGTGAAAGGATTCACCAGAGACAGAGTGGGGAGCAGAACAGGCAGAGCGACGAAGTATACTGCTGAGGGGAGCAGCGGGCGGGTCAGGAGAGGTCTGCCACACCATGTGGTCACCTCCGGGGCAGGCGGGGATCGAACTCATGCGGAAGTGGCTTAAGCTTCTCAGTGCTGTGCTTTAACCCGCTGTGCCACCAGGGAGGGCCCTAAATCTGGTGACTTTTTGATATTAACTTTATTCTTGACTGAATTTGGGAAAGAACAGAAACTATTAAGTTAGAATAATAAATATTTCTACCTACCCAGAGGTCTATGAGAAATTGAAATTTGGCTAAAACATGATTCAAGATAGTTGTTACTAAAACAAGTCAATTTTTTTCTGCTTTAGTCTATTATTTCCATAAGTAAAATCTTTTTACTTTAATTATTCTTTTGCAACCTTAAGGAGAAAGCACTTTATTTTGGTCCCTTTTCTCAAGGGATGAGGTCTCTAAACCATTTCCTACAAAGTGGAACAAAGATTCCCAGAAGGGTGAATTAGCACCGATTTGGAGGCAGCATAAAACATATTGTCGGCATCACTGTGAGACTACAGTGCACAGTTTGCTAGTGGGCTACTTGGTTAGGGGTAATAGAGATTGCTATATATTATTAATCAGAAGAGAAAGAATGAGCATTGGCACTGCCTACAGCAAAAACCTAGCTGTAGCACAGTAAGAAGAGGAAATAGATTCAGAAAGTAAGGCTCTAACAGGTACCTAGTCACCAGAAGGCATGTAAGAAAAAGAAGGTGTGAGAAAATTTGTAAACAAAATATCTAAGAGCTCTATTTGTCCAGGTTTTCATTTTTAGTATTAGTCTCTAGGTGAATAAATTTACTCATAATGATAAGAAATATATGTACTTGAATTTTGGTGTTTTTCTACAAGGAAGTGAATGAATATTCTTCTTCCAGGAGGTTTGTACATTCTCAGATGTAAACCGATACTGAAGTCAATTCCAGTACTCTTTTTATCTGAAGGCCTTTTTCACAGAACCGTCTACTGATGTTAGGGTCAAATTCTCCGCAGTTGGCATTGCCTCATGGTTATGGCATGGCTGCCTATCTGGGCCATCATGTCTGCATTTAAAATTGAAAGAAAGGGGATAAACCTATGTGAGTATATTTAGAAATCTGGAGTGATTTGGAAACTTTTGAAAAGAAAAAGCTTTCCCAGAATTTACATTTTCCAATAGAGCCTCATATATTGCTGTAGGTTAATATAATGTCATATTGATAGCCCTACCTATAGCCCCATCATAAAGACTGGAAAAGAGGAAAACCTAAATATCATGGTTCTTGGTGACCCATCACAAAATTGCAGTGCCTATGGAGAAATATATTAAGGGCTATGAAATGTTGTTTTTGTGTTTTGTAACACCATATACTGATCCACATGTGTGTGTTAAGAAAAAATGTCTTTAAATGAATTGGTATCTGCTTGAGAACTATAGTATGAGGATTGTATTTTAATATATGCTTATGCCTAGCTGGAGAAAGCTTTTACATACAACTCAAGTCAATCACATAATTACTTGAGTTATTGGTGGAAATCTACATTAAAATAACAAGAGCAGGGCCCTCCCTGGTGGCACAGCAGCAGGTTAAAGCACAACACAAAGAAGCTTAAACCACTTCCGCATGATTTCGATTCCCACCTGCCCCAGAGGTGACCCACATGGTGTGGCAGACCTCTCCTGACCCGCCCGCTGCTCCCCTCAGCAGTGTACTTCATCGATCTGCCTGTTCTGCTCCCCACTCTGTCTCTGGTGAATCCTCTCACCCTCCGCATCTCTGACCTGTACCCCAGTTCTGTATGAATAAATAAATCTTTAAACAAAAAATAACAAGAGCATACAATTCAATTGGTAGTAAAGGGGTGATTACAAAACAATATAAAACTCCAGAGACCCGCAAGAGAGTAGCATTGTTTGAGTTTGACATTCCCTTACAGCTAGCTCATCACAGAGTCTACTTCTCAAAGCAAAGCCCTGGCAGAGACCCCATACGCATGGTATGCAAAGCTTCTCCAAATGGCTTGTTTCAGTTCCTAGGTATACAGCCTCCAAGGCTGTTACCAAAGCTACCTGATAGTCTTTTGGACTTGAGGTTGGTCTCTCAATGGGACCAGGATTTTATCTACCCTTACTTCGTATGTCTATTAATGTCCTTGTAAATAAAGTTGCTTTCACTTTAAAGTGCTAGCATAATCACACTCCATTTCACTTATACCCATTTACTGATCTATTAGGAGGATTATCATCCCAATAGATACATTAACTCTTGTACATGTTTCCCCTAACATTAAATTAAAATATCTTCTTGAAGTACACCTGACCCCAGAGTATAGATAGACAAATTTCTCCTTAAGTGCTAGTATATATTTTAGGCTTTGTAGCTATACTGTCTCTGTTACAACTCTCTGTCACAGGCAATATATAAATGAAAATGAAACTATGATTATAATACAAATATACCTACTTCATTTATGGACTGAAATTGAAACATCATATACTTTTCATGTGGCATGAAATTGCATTCTTGAACCATTTCAACATGTAAAAACTCTTTGACTTTAAGGTCTTACAAAAGCATGCTTTTGCTGTCATAATTTGCTGTCATTTGCTTCAAACTATCTGTAAGTGGGCAGAATGAGAAGCACACCAGGTATCCCAAAACTGCCTGCTCTAAATGAGTTCTGCCATCTACTGTATAAAGGCGAAACATATTCTTAGCGTGTGAGACCATCAATAGAAAAGAACTTTAATGGAATGTGTTCAACAGAGAGAAGAAAAAGAATATATAATAGTTTCCAAATCAAGCATACAAAGTTTTCCATTCCTTCATGGGAAAATGTACTTGGTTCAAAGCAGAGTGATTGAGGCCCAAGCTTGCCTCAAGTCTAAGGCACCTGCTATGGGAGAGCCACAGGAAAGAAGCAGAAAGTTCTGGGTAAATCTGGAAGGAAAAGGAAAATACAACTCAAGATAAAGGCTACCATTGTCAGCCTCCCCACAGGTCTCTCTCTCTCATGACTCTTGTTTTTTTCAAGTGCCTCCTTCCACGTCCCCCAAGTCCCTATAAAATTCCATGACCAAGAATCAAATGTGACTTCTTCTTTACATATCTCTGTCTCATATTCCTCCTCCTAGTCTTCATTCCAGTCATCTTCCTCCTTTATCCTCCGTAGCTTTCCCTACCGTCCTTAGTGGGGCAGGGAAACTGGACTCTTCCATTTATTTCTAGGGGGATCGCTCTGTTATATAAAGACCACTCAATAATAGGTCTTTTGAGCAGAATATCAATGGAAAAGTGGGAGATAGCTGTGCTTAATTGTCTGTTTTACTATATCATGAATTCATTGAGTGGGGGAAAGAAAACTAATTTGGACACAAAGGAAAAATAAAATAATCTGCAGTGGTTTGAGTCACCAGATCAAAATGATTTTGTTGTGAAGCATCACTTGCTCCATTGCTATCACCACAGCCCGAAGCAGAAATATCACCCAGTGGAGACCCTGAAGATTGCCCACATGTCAGTTACCAAGACATTTTTTTTTAAACATTCTTTTTTTTTTTTAAACTTCCTATTTATCTATTTATTTATTTATTTTTAAGATTTATTTATTTATGCATTCAGAACTGAGGTACAGGCCAGAGGTTCAGGGGTGGTAAGAGGATTCACCAGAGACAGAGTGGAAAACAGAACAGGCAGATGGACAAAGTACACTGCTGAGGGGAGCAGTGTGTGGGTCAGGAGAGGTCTGCTGTGCTATGTGGGTCACCTTGGGGTTGAACTCACACTGAAGCATTGCAGTGTTGCCTCCTAACCGGTCACACCACCAGAGAGGGCAGACAATTTCACCAGACATTTTTTTATAAATTTTCTCTTTTTTCTTCTTCACCATTAGGTTGCATCTAGCATAGAGATACTGATCTCTAATTATAAGAATGCACCATGTTCCCCTTTGGTAGGATGTTAGGAAATGACCTAACCATACGTGTGCACATGAATGCTTTGAGGCACTAATACACTTGCTTTAATGTGATTTATTTGTCTCCACTGAGAATCACAATCTATCTCAACAATATATAAGCTAGATCCTATTTTAAGGTGGTACAGAAAGTGGCACCCTGGACACTTGTCCTTTCTAACTTTTCCCCCCAAGTTAACCTTCAACATTCAACTCTGGGGGGGGGATCCTCAAAACAGTGGTGGTTAATTTAAACTTATTAAACTTATAGGTTTTTGGCAGGAGCAAATGTATGGTGATGACCCTCATGGTAAATCACATGTGGGCTGTTAATTTAGCCCCTAAACCACTACAGTTTCTTAAGCTGTCCCATTAAGCTATCAAAGGGAATTCAGACTTTTTAGATCAGCAAACATAGAGAAACTTTGCTTAAGAAAGTAAATAATTTAAAGGAAAAAAGGACTCCTAGGTGTGCTGAGCCTGAGGGGAGCAAAGAAGCTGCAAAGGGCACAAGTTTTGGGGATATTTCAACCCTTTTTCTCTATTACAAAATCTCACCATTCTATTTTGTGATTGGCTCTTTCCCCTAGTGACTCTTCTCTTCTGGGCAGATGTAACCACTTTCCAGCTCTCATCTTAGACTTTCTTCTTTTACCTCCCCTGTCCAAGGTCTCGTAAAATTTGTTCTCCTCATTTGCTCTCCTGGATTTCTGACTTTATCTCTGGAGTATGTTTAGTTAGCTCCTCTTGGACTTCACTGTCTGTATCTCAGAAGCCTCTTTAACTCCTGAAGTCCTTGTCTTACTGTTCCTGAAGCTGCCTAATTAGCCCTAATTTGCTCTGGGAATCAGAGGTTTATAGAATATGCCATTGTGGCATAAGTATTATTTCAAGCTGAAGACAACTGAACATGAGTTGATGCAGGGAAATACTTTTAGTTTCTGAGCTCTCTTTCTGAGTCTCCTCAAAATAACAACTGTCATAAATCACCTCACTAGGTGATTTTAAAAAGGGGAGATTAACTGCTAATACTTTTTTTTTTTAAGATTTATTTATTTATACAGAACTGGGGTACAGGCCAGAGATGCGGAGGGTGAAAGGATTCACCAGAGACAGAGTGGGGAGCAGAACAGGCAGATCGACAAAGTACACTGCTGAGGGGAGCAGTGGGCGGGTCAGGAGAGGTCTGCCACGCCATGTGGGTCACCTCCTGGGCAGGCGGGGATCGAACTCATGCAGAAGTTGCTTTAGCTTCTTAGTGCTGTGCTTTAACCAGCTGCGCCACCAGGGAGGGCCTAACTGCTAATACTTTTAAAAGATATCCATATGTCAAAACTATCACATCTCCCAACTATTCTACCAAGGATTCACTTATCTTTCCTAAGTTATTTGTTTCCCTATCAGTGACATTTCTTCTATTTCTGTTCCCTATTTAGACAGTATTTAAGCCCTAAATTCTAACTGCTTTGCATTTTTAGAGAGCTCCCAATTAAATTTTGCCTAGGTCTCCCTGGTGCCTAAGGGTTAAGTCAGCACAATCACCACTAAGGCCCATGTTCTATGCCTTGCCAGGGAGCTAAGCCATATACAGCACAGCACAGCAGTCCTCTCCTGTATCACCACGACTCCCTTCAGCATTATATCATTAGATCCACTTATTCTGCTCCCCACGCTGTCTCTGGTGAATCTTCTCAAAACCCACACCTCTAGCCTACCCACTAGTTCTATACCATTCCACACACAATATAAAATAAAATAATTAAATGAATTTTGCTTCTTCTCTTGTTCATCTAACTGCTGTCACTTTAATTTACAGATCCCCCCCCCCACCGCCAATTCTCAACTTCAGAGAGTAGGGGAAACATTTTTCCTCCCTTATAGCCCAGCACAACCGCAACTACCTTCTCTGATAAGAGATGGAAAAAATAACTGTCAGGATTCCTAGATTTAGTCTCTCTGTCTGTCAGTTAAGTTCTATGGGGCTCATTGTGCAATGTGACCAAAACAATATTTGAGATTACAGCAATGTAAGCCCCTGTTTTCTGGTTTTGTGATCTTCTATATTAGCAACCATCTTAAATGACAGTGATAACCTCTAACTGGGTCTCTGCAATCCTACTCCTACAACTCTATCTTCTAACAACAGTCATAGTGACCTTTTAAAAATCAAATTGTTCTCATGTTAATGTCTTAAATGGCTTCCCATTGCCTCAGGGAAAACCTACAATTAGAAGTGTGGATAAAATTCTCCTTGATGAGGTTCAGCATTAGAAATACTAATGCGGTAAGCAATACTATGTTTTTGCATATTTTGCGATGTTACAGGACAACCATATTGCACAATGGGATCCTCACCCATATGATTAAAAGGGACTTTTAATGAGACTCTACTGCAGACATACACAAAAAGGTTAATAAAGCCTTTATTTACAAAAAGAGGGAATGAAGAATAACAGAGGGAAATGTAAGTTGGTGATTGTGTCCTACACGTTCTGCTAACCTGGAATCCCAATATTATGCTGTAATCCAGCGAAAAATCAAGGATCCCAAAGGCCCACATTTCTGGCTGTGTACCAAGCCTGACTGGTTAACTACACCCTTAGTTCCCAGTAATCATCCCTTCAGGTGTGAAGACATTTTGGGATTTGTAGTCCCTGATGTCTTGGATCTCTTTGGCCTGGGCTGGGAGTGGGGCTCACAGACTCTTTGGTTTGTGTTTGTGGAGTTGATTCAGGACATCCTTTCCCCCCAGCAAATCTACTGGTGGATTTTTAGAGATTGGATTGCTGAGTCAAAAGGTCAATATAGTTGTAATTTTGCACATATTACCTAATTCCCTTCACATGCTGCTTTCCGACCAGCAAGGTATGAATGTTCATTTGCCCATAATTTCACCATAAGAATATTTGAACAATTTTATTTATTGTTTTGCCATTGAACAGATGAGAAATATTTGTTTGTAGATTCTATTTCTGATAGTTGAGCAAAGTTGATTATAACCCTTTTAGTTAACAATGTGCATGTCTTTTATCAATGTTTGATAAGCTCTTTAATCCTTTTTATTAATTTTAAAATTGTTTTTATACATTTCAAGAATCAACTCATATCAATTTCAGCTATTTTAACTTACTGTATCTTTTTTCTTTTAACTATACATTGTTGTTGCCACATAAATATCTTTAGTCAGTGTGTTAAATTTATCAGTCTTTTGTTGTTGCTGTTCCTGAGGTTTCTTCATTATTACCAACACTTCTCTGAGTTCAAAGTGTTCTTTTCTATTTTCTTTTAGAAAATGTATGTGATTCATTTGAATGATATTCTATTTACTCTGTGAGAACACCCAATTATATTGCCAAATGTGTAATGAGTTTTAACAACAAGATTTCTTAAAAGCACAATATTTCCCAAGTCCTTTTTAATTGTAAATTTATGATAAAATATTTTTATAAGTAATTGAATCAATGTAGAGCTTTCTGTATGATTGGTCTATTTATTCAGACAATAGCAGATTATTTCAATAATCAGTATATACTGTAATTTAGTATCTGGTGGGGATGACCAACCCGTTTCTCTTTTTCTTATTTCCCTGAATGTTTTTATTTAAGACAACTCTAAAGTCAACTTATTTAACTCCAAAGGTAAATTATCAGTGTTTTCCTTTATAGCATGGTGAGAGAGAAAGGCATTCTGTAAAAAACCTAATGATTTGTTTCAGTTTCTTTCATGCAATTGTTTTTTCAATACCATTCTTTGAATTTCCTTATATAGGTTTATATATTTCTTATGCAGTTTATTTTTAATTTTTTAAATTATTTTCTTTTGTGAATGAGATTTTTGTGCTCACTTTATTTTCAGATTAGTCTACATATCAAAAATTATTGATTTGTGTACTTTAATATCTTACTATCCTATGTGAATTACCTTAATATCTGTAACAGGCTAGTCTTACATTCTGTTGGAATTTCCAAGGATATCATGGTAGTATCTGTCTATACAAGGAATTTTACTATGTCATTCCAATTATTATCTCACCTTTTTCTTTATTTGATTCAATTGTTTAACACCTCCAATATGATGGACACATAGAGGGATTGTTAACTGAAAATATTTTGGCTTTCCCATTAAAGAAGGACCTTGGGCTATGATAGACATAGATAGACACCGGTGACTGAGATAGTTAACTGGGGCATGGGAGAGAGAGAGAAAAGATTTACCTATTTTTGAGGTATTCATTTATTGCTATAGTACAACTGAACTGGCCTTATTACTTTCATGTATGATCTTCACCAGTTTTGGGAGTGCATTTTCTTATTTCTTCTTTTTTTTAAAGATGTATGTTATATATTTACACATGCAAATTCTGGTGTGCAAACCAGAGGTGTTGGGGGTGGTGTGAAGGGATTCACCAGACAGGCACATCTACTGAAATATACCATTGAGGAGAGCATCTGACAAGATAGGAGAGTTTTGTTGTGCGATGTGAGTCAGCTCCCTGATGGGGGCTTGAACTTGTGATACAGTGGCTGGTGATAGCTTCTGAGCACTGAGACTTAACCCCTTTGGCCCACCAGGGAGCCCCTGGGAGTTCATTCTTTATAATGTGAAGATACTAATTCTAAATGGTGATTTAAGTATTATAAAACAAAAGTTTTCCTCCTTTCCTTTGATGATATGATATACTTCATTCTTTATAATGTGAAGATACTAATTCTAAGTGGTGATTTAAGTATTATAAAACAAAAGTTTTCCTCCTTTCCTTTGATGATATGATATACTTCTCTGGGCTAAATGGGAAAGATAACATGCCCCTTTCTCATGGCAAAATAAAATCTTCTACAGTTTGTAGACCAGAACAAACTTAATTTTTCACATGTCCTCCCACTTAATAACCAGAATAGTGCTCATAGGAAAGACATGTCTCTCACAGAAAGAATATGATATGACATCAAAAAATAAAATAATGTATTTATGGACATCTCTATCATTATATCACAGGCTCATTTTGTATTACTGATATTCAATCCAAAAATGAACTGAATATATGCATGGTATTTGCATGGTATTGGTCTTGCTCTTTAGATACACCTTGATCACATTCTATTCTTTAAGCATGGAAGTGGGGGGGGAAAAAAAAAGAACATTCTGGATGTTAACCTAATTGAGCGTAAAACAAGATATTGGCATTTCAGGTATTAGAGACATTTACAAATGCACCTAAAATAGTTATTTATTCTTAAATTATCTTAAAATTGTGGCTGCCTCATCGTGGACATAATATTTTTCATTTTGTATTTCTGCATCTGATTTTTACTCCTGAAGCTATTACTACTGCTTATTTGCTTGTTTTTCATTATCATGCATATATTATCATGCAAATACCATGCATATATTCAGTTCATTTTTGGATTGAATATCTGTCTCTAGCAAACATTCTTCATATTCTTTCTGCCTTTGGATAGACAATATCACAAAATTTTGATTTTCTTCCTACATCTCTACCACTAACTCACAGCCTCATTGTCAGGCTTCTCATCTACAGACCTTCAAGGTGTGTGTGCCCCAGGAGTGCTGTTCTTAGACCTCTTTTCATTTCCTTGTCTTCCAGTATGATCTCAGCCTGTCATCTCCCACTTGTGATGTTCATAGTAATACCACTTTCTGAAATTCAAGAACATATGTCCATTTTATTTCCATAAGTCATACACTCTTTGATGAACTACAGCATCTTAAATTCAACTTTTAAACAATGAATTATCCCTTGCATACTCACAACTGTTTTTATTCTCCTAAGCCCCTCAGTGTATATTCTCAGGCACTAAAAGAAAACAAAATAAAAGAAAGAAAAATAAAATAAAAATGACATTAGTTTTTATTTTTTGTCTCTTTTATGATCCATTTACTTCCTTCCCAAATCTAATAAGCCTTTCCAATTTTCTAACCATTCCTCAAATACACCTCTGCAATTTCATGGCTACTACTTTATACATGTGCTCTTCAATTTTGAGAAATACTGCAATATTTTACTACTTTTCCTTCTTGCTTCCGGCTTCAGCATTTCTAATCAACTCTTCATTCTTCTGTCACTACAATTTTTCTAGGTCATAAATCTGATGAGGTCATTTTCTTCCAGCTGTACTGCAATGTGTTAAGGGGAAAGCTGACATAAAAGGCCATCTCCACACATTCTTTCCTTTCTCCATACATCCTCAATTTACATTTCTCAAGACTAAAAAAAACTAAATCAAGAAGAGAAGCCTGAAAAAAGAGACTGAATTAGTGCTAGAGATATAGGAAGAAAACAAAAATTTGTGATGTTGTATATCCTAGAGGAGGAAAGGATATGAAGAAAGAATAATTGCCAACATCAAATATAACATAGTTTGAACAAAAAAAGATTGCATCCATATATTGCACTTGGCTACTGTCTGGTGATGATGAAAAGCAAATAAGCTATAGTAGTAGCTTGAGGCATAACGAACAAACAGAAACATATGCACTGAAAAATATTATGTTCATAAGGAGGCAGTTACATGAAACTCAAATCACATGACACAATTTTTTTTCAGAGAGACCGTTGTACTTTTCATCAAACCTATGGGTTAACTACTTTTTACAACCTATATAGTCTGCAGGGTACAGCTTCACACCTTGACATGTGCACATTCTTCACCTACCCACGATCGAAGTTCTAGATCTATTCCATACCCTATCACATTTTGCTTTTCTATCCTCTCTTGAATCCTCCCCTTCGGTGATTACCATGTTTTTCAGAGTATACCTACTATTTTTGTTGTGTTTTATCATTTGTTTTCTTTATTTATTTATATTTCCAAAAGTGAAATCATCTAGTAATAGTCATTCATTTTCTAACATATTTCACTTTAGCATAATCACTTTGAGTTCCAACCATAATGTCAAAATGAGCAAGAGTTCACCTTTTTTGATTAGCTTAGTATTAGAGTAGTATTCCATTGACTATATATACCACAATTTCTTTAACCAGTTTTCTGTCAATGGGCATTTAGTTTGATTCAATGTGTGACTATTTTGAATAATCCTGGTATAAAAATAAGTGAGTATGAATCTTTTCACATTAGTGTTTTCATATTCTTCAGATAAATAGAAGTGGTATTGCTGGATCACATAGTATTTTCAGTCTTAGTTTTTAAAGAAATCCCCATACTATTCCCATCCGCTTACATTCCCATTCTCCATAAATGAAACTTTCCTTTTCTCCATACCCAGTCATTTGATAGAGACTATTTCAGTGTGAGATGATATAATATTTTAATTTTGATTTGCATTTCCCTTATAGTAAGTGACAATGAGCACTACTGTCATGTGCCTTGGGCCATTGCTGTGTCTTCCTTGGAGAAATGTATTATTAGGTTTTATGCCCATTTTTAATTGAAAGAATTATATGAGTCATTATTGAGCAATATGAGTTCTTTGTATTTTGGAAATTAACATATTGATGATATATGATGGAAAAATATATTTTTCCAGTCCATAGATGAGCTAGTCATAGTTTGGTGATTTTTTTTTTTTTGTTATACAAAAGCATTTTAATCTGATGCAATCCCATTTGTTTAGTTTTGCTTTTGTTTCCCTTGCTATTAGAATTAAATCCCAAATATCTCTGGAGCTGATGTTCAGAAATCTATCACCTGTATTTTCTTCTATGCATTGTTTTCTACAGTGGTTTTAGGTTTAATTACTAAAGCTTCACTCTGAATTAATTTGTTTCTGGAATTAATTAATGATGTGGATTAATTTTTATTTGTTTCCTTTTTGAACATGCTGTCCATGTTCGCAATACCATTTGTTGAAGATAACTTTTCTTTATCCACTACATGGGCATGAATGCTTTGTCATAGATAAATTATCCATATTCATGTGGATTTATTTCTAGATGATTTCTATTTCATTGTTCTCTCTGTTTTTGCTTCAATATTATACTGTTTTGATTACTATAATTTAGTAGGACAGTTTGAAGTCAGAAATATGATACCTCCATTTTTCCTTAGGATTTTCTTGTTATTGGGAGTCTTTTGTGGTTTCATACAAAATTTAGAATTGTCCTATTTCCTTGAAAACATCACTGACATTTTGATAGCTATTAAGTGAAATCTATATATTGCTATAAATATTATGGACATTTAAACAATGTTAATTATTCCAACCCATGATCATGTAATATCATTCCATTTCTTTGTATCTTATTTTATTTTGAAGAACATCCTGTAGTTTTTAGTCAATAAGATCTTCTTTTCCTCTGCTTAGTTTACTTACAGGTGTTTGATCCCTTTTGGTGCAGTTGTACATGAGGCATGAGGTTGTTTTCTTTTCTTTCTTTTTTTTTTTTTTTAAGATTTATTTATTCATTCATACAGAACTGGGGTACAGGCCAGAGATGCGGAGGGTGAGAGGCTTCACCAGAGACAGAGTGGGGAAGAGAACAGGCAGATCGACGAAGTACACTGTTGAGGGGAGCAGCGGGCGGGTCAGGAGAGGTCTATCTGCCACACCATGTGGTCACCTCCGGGGCAGGCGGGGATCGAACTGATGCGGAAATGGCTTAAGCTTCTTAGTGCAGTGCTTAACCCGCTGCACCACCAGGGAGGGCCCAAGGTTGTTTTCTTAATTTGTCTCCCTCTATACATCTGGTGTCCCACCTCTTTATTGTATTATTTATATTAATTTTTGCTAGATCCTTTCGGATTTTGTTATTATCTGGTTATCTGTAACTGGTTTTGTATTTTGTTTTTCAATTTGTATTCCTTTTACATATATTTTTAGCCTAATTGTTCTCACAAAAACTTCTAATACAATATTAAACAGTGGTTGTAAGCATAAACACTCTAGTCTTAATCCAAATTTTAGTGGAAATCCTTTTAATGTTTGATCATTTGGTAAAAGGTTAGTTGTGTGTGCTCAAACCTATATCACATGAGAGAAATTCCTTTTTTTTTGAAGTTATTGAAATTTTGTATAATAGTTATTGAATCTTGTCAAGTGACTTTTTGCATTTATTTATATGGATTTTATGACTTTCATCTTTCCTTTTGTGGATGGAGTGAACAAAATTGATTGATTTGCATATGGTTTGCCTGTCTTGATTCCTGGAATGAATTCTAATTGGTCATGATGAATAATTTTTTATTATAGTGCAGATTTTATTTTGCCAAGGTTTCATTGAGAATTTTTGTATCTGTGTTCATCAGATGTTCAATCCATAGCTTTACTTTTTTTTATGTACAATCTCTGTCTTTTTTGGAATCAAGATAATAGTAGTATTATAAAATGTGTTTAGTTATCTTCCCATTTTCAACTTTTCTGAAGAGTTTAAGAAAAAAAGGTATTAGATCTTTGAAAATTTGGTAGAATAGTGAAACCATATGGTTCTAGGTATTTGTTTTTAGGCAGGATTTTGAGCACTGTTTTAGATTTTTATGCTTGTGATTGGCTTTCAAACCTTTTCATTCTGGTTCAACCTTGAAAATTTCAGTAATTTAAAATATTTGTTAATTTTTCCTACGTTGCCTCAGTTGTCCAGTTTGCATTCTGTTCATATAAATGTTCATAGTGGCCTCTTATGGTCATATATGTCTCTTCAGTATCTGCTGCAGTATCTTTAATCTGGTTGCTTTAGGGTTGTCATGCTTTAATTTTTTTTAGCATGTTTAATATTAAGTTTGGTTTTCCTTTTAAAGAACATTGATTGCATTGTTCAATAGTTTTAGTTTCACTGATGTTTCACATCATGTTTTAATTTCTATTTAAATTATTTTACTCTATTATTTTATTTTCTTCTATTGCTTATTTTTGTTTTTATTTATCTTTTTTTCTATTTATTTTATAAGTGTATATTGTTTATTTGACTTTTCTTATTGGTGTGGATCAATATTGCTATGAACTAGTCTCTTAGTATAGCATTTGCTGCATCTCATGATTTAGTAACTTGTCCCTTTATTTTTGTCAGGTTCTAGTAATTGCTTTTATTTCTGTTATTTCTTCATAGATCCAAGTATTACTCAAAAGCCTTTTCTTTTAGCTCCACAAGATTTAGTTCATTCCAGGTTTTTTTTTTTTATTATTATTGTTTTTTGGCTTTATGCTATATTAACCATAAAAGATACTTGAAATGATTTCAGATTTTATATTTATTGAGTCTTGTTTTAAGATCTTCCCTGGAGGAAAATTTCCTGTGAACTTGAGAAGAATGTGTATTAATTAGGAATGGAAATATCCTAAAGAGATTCATCTTATTTTTTATTTCATGTGAGGCCAATTTTTCTTATTTATTTTCTGTTCAATGATATTTCCATTGATACATATAGTATGTTGAGATAATCTTCTATTATTGTGCTGCTATCAATAATTTACTTTGCTTTAAATATTTTAATTTTTGTTTTATGGATTTAGATGCATCCATGTTGGGTATGTAAATATTGATGACAGTTGTATTTTCTTAATGAATTGTCCCTTAATCATTAAGTTCCATTCTTTGTCACTAATTTCCTTTTATAATTTCCTTTAAATTATCACATATGTGTTTCTTTTCTGTGTAGTTGGATGACATACCTAGCTCTAGATTTTCACTTTATGTTTGTCCTTTGATCTGCTATGAAATTCCTATATGCATAATGCTGGAAAAATACTTTATTTTCTTTTCTGATATCCTAAACCTCCCTTTCTGTGGTTAACAGAGAGCCTGTAACTTCACTGAATTTCTTCATGATTACTCTTTTAAGCTCTTTATTAAGTCTCTCAGTTTTGTGTCATAATGCTTGTCATTGGCTGCTTTGTTACATCTCAATTCCATGTTCCTTTTGTGGCATTTTCTTTCTTTTCTCCCAATAGGTCCTGTTGTATCTATAGTTTTTGGATTCCCTTAGATTATCTCAGTGGTGACTGAGGGGGTGTGGGAAGTGGCAGTTCAAAAGCCTAGGTCACAAAATTCACAAAGTTCTTAGGAGAGGGATGAATACACACCATTATTGTTACTGCTGCTTCTCTCTCAGCAAACTAACCAAGCTCCAACCTATGCTCTCAGCCTGCTTTCCAGATTCCTGCCTCTCTATTTTGTGTGGGTATCAGCTCATTGCAGAGGTCACATATGTCAGTGTGGGCCCAACAAAATGTAAGCCCTTCCCCAGTTTGCTCCTCCACCAGAATGGCCACAGTGAGGTCAAGCTCCTTTTTCTCTCAGTAATCACAAATAAGAAGAAAGTTCTTCCCTCCAGCAACTCCAGTAGGGAACTGATAGTAATATGTATGTGTGTTATAATTGGTTTCTGCTTATTCTTTTTTAAATCTTTTTTATTTTATATATTTTTACATTCTCCTTCATTTTGTACATTTTTTCATCCCAGTTGTAATCCCCATGGACTTCCCATCAACACTTCACCTATGTGCCATCACCACAGTCCCATGAGCTATTTATTCTTTTTTTTTTTAAGATTTATTTATTTATTCATACAGAACTGGGGTATAGGCCAGAGATATGGAGAGTGAAAGGATCACCAGAGACAGAGCAGGGAGCAGAACAGGCAGATTGACAAAGTACACTGCTGAGGGGAGCAGCGGGTGGGTCAGGAGAGGTCTGCCATGCCATGTGGATCTCCTCTGGGGCAGGTGTGGATCGAACTCATGCGGAAGTGGCTTAAGTTTCTTAGTGTCTTAGTGCTGTGCTTTAACCCGCTGAGCCACCAGGGAGGGCCTGTGCTATTTATTCTTAAAGAGAAATTTGTCTGCCACTAGTTACTCCTCTATGTTCTGGCATCACTCACTGATGAGAGATTTTAAATAACTCACACCAAACTTTTTACCAGCTGCCTAAGAGATATGCCATCCTTTGTTCATCTGTTTTCCTACGTACATGTCTCTGGTTAATCTTCCAGCATTTCTTTCTAGAAAAGTGAAATTCTGTTCAATATTTGCTTTTCTAAGTATCTTCATTGTCCCCCTACAATGTTATTAAATGACATCTTTTGTTCTTTTATAGTATTCTGTGCACATTTTGAAGTAACATTCATTATGACCTGCTATTTTCCAATAAATTAGAAGTTTTTTGTGATCAAAGGCTTTGCTTTTCAATGCACTATTCATGAAGTTTAATATAATGATAGTCAAATAATAGGTACTATATAAATGCTTATTGAATAAGAGAAAATTCATTTAATTATCCACACTGTGTGGGATATGGAGAAGGGGCAATGATGCTAATGTTTTGTTTTATTCTTTCTTTCCTTTCTATGGAGAAACCTAAAACCAACATAAGAAAAATGCTATACACTTACTTGTCATCATTTATAATTTTAGTAATCTTGTGTCAAATATTTTATTTTGATGTAGAACCTAGCTATGATCAATAAGGGATGAAGAGGAGTGACCTAGAAAAAGTCATAAGCATTAAGACTATATTGAATCCTCTAAATAGATATTCTTTCTTACTCATTATGGACATTTTCAGTCATTCATTATTTATTCTATATTGAACATACACATTATGCCAGACATTGTAGGAAATGCCACAATCACAAAAATGTCCCCTGCTGTATACTCACATTTGGGGAGAATGCATTTTAAAATAAGTAAATTTTAAGAACTATGAATTAGAAGAGACATATCCTCTTTCTTATGAAACGAGACATATCCTCATTCATTACATTCTTGTGAAAGTATAGAGAAGAAAATATTCATGAGATGAGGAAGACAAAGTAGCAATTAATTGTTTAGGAAGTTGCCACAAGGGAAATGAAATTTGATCATTGGAATGAGGTTAACTAAAACATCAGTCCATTTACTTTCCCCAAACCACATCCTTCCATTTATTTTGCTTACTGTTACAGACCCATCTAGCAAGCAACTGCATCCATACCTTCTCTTCAACTTTTGTAATCATATTTATATTAATTGCAATTTTGTGTTTCCTTAATTAGATTTTAAAATACCTTAAATACAGTATCATGTTTTCATTATGTCCCCGGGGGGACTTAATGAATTCTTTTAATGTGATAGCTTAATGTTCCCAGCATCATTAAATTGGAAGAATCATGTTCTATGCTTGGTAAAGTTAGATTTTACTAATTTATAATATGGTCAATTACATTATCTCACAATTTTTGCTGATCTATTTTCTCCCTTTTGATTATTCATTTTTAATCATGTATCTCTTCTTAATTTCAATAATTTAATATTATATAGTATCTTATTTCAGATGTAAAAGTAGTAATCAATTACGTAAAGATTTCTTAAATCCGAACAGAATGTCCACCTAGAATAAATCATTACATAGTAAAATCCTTTAGACACTTTCCTTTCACCATTTATTAAGAATGATGATTTTAAGCCAAAAATGATATAGCATATATATGGGATTGGTTACATTAGATCAGAGTCAATTCTAGCTCTACCACTTACTTTTCTATGAACTAAGAAAGTTGTGTGATTGTACAAGTCTCTGTTTCTCTCATGTATAAGTTAGAATGGATATGAAGATCAATTAAACTAATGAACAAAAAGCACTTTGCAAAGGACCTGGGCATACACATATTAAATTACCAGTTACTATTTAAGTGGTGCTACTTATAAACTAAGATACAATGTTGTATAACAATTGCTGTAAAAGAAAATAAGGAATCAAAGAGGTTGAATATCTGATAGCACATATGCTATTTGATTAAGCATAAAATAATACCTTAATACTATAGTATGATCATTTTCATTCTGCCACATAGAAATTTTTGTTGCAAAATTAATTGCACAATCTTACAGAAGAAACCATTTTTACCTGGAAGAAATGAAACCATTATGAAATGTTTTGTTCACTTTACTAATTTCTCTTCTACTGAAAATGTGTGTGTGTGTATGTGTTTGTGCATATATAAATACATATATATGTATGTATGTATAAAAACAAGTTTTAGTCAATTCTCAGTGCAGTGAACATATATTTTGCATTATCACATCATGACTTCCAAAGAAGTAACTCCTGTTACAAAATATTGGTTAGAAGTAAATGGCAGATTACAGAAAATAGTGAAAGAAAAAACGTTACTAAGATACATTTTCAATATAGGTTCAAGTTATCAGGCCATTCAACAACCTATGTGTCAATCTTGCACCCTATTTGATAACATATCTGATACAAACCAAACTGAAAATAAACACATCTCAACAGATGAGCTCTGTAATTTTAACACATTTATAGTGATAATATCTTTGTGAATTAGATCATTTTATTAGTACGGGGAAACACAGGAAATCAATTTTATGTTTTTTTAAAATCATTTTGTATATTGGAATAAAGCCAACTCTGTGACCAACCATCTACTTGGAGAATACATTAGAAAGGAGATGCAAATCTGAAATCTTAGCCAAAGAAATCCTGGTTCCTATTAAGTTTTAATTAGTTAAGGTAAGAGTAGTAATCTTTTCCTTGCATTTTTCACTAGAGAAAACATAATTTATGTTCTTAAAGGCATTAATACCCTTTCATAGTTTTAAACTTCAAAAAATAGTTTTATATCCTTAAAATATGAGCTACTAACACCATCTTCCATGCACTCACATATAGATAATTTCATACTTAGGCTTATATGTACATTCTTCTCAAGGTTATTCAAAAATATTATAGCAAAATTTATTTGTTAGGATCAGAGTTCTCTAAAAAACCAATAAATGTGTGTATACTTCCAGAAAAATATAATTATGTAATTAATCACATAGATACTATTATAAATTATTGTAAGTAAATGTTAAGCTAGCTGTATAGAAGGAAAAGCAAGTATTTCATTTCAATAAGGATTTTTTTATATCCATTAAATCTTTATTTTCCAAGTCGAGTATTTAAATTATATTCAGTGAATCAGTGTAGTTTTGAGTGATGAAAAGTTTGTCAAGAGGTTATTGGGCCAGTATCAAGCCTGACTTTGCTCTTGCAGTGAATGTGCTTGGACATGCCTGGAGTCTGATCCTGAAGTGTCTCCCTAGTCTATTTCAGTTACACAAACTCAAATGACTCAAAAACTTCCATATTTCTTATAATTTGCTTTGATTCTCCTTTTTATCAGTAATAAATTTTAAAAGTTACAGTTTTGGTTATTTTCAGCTAACATTTTTGTTGCTTATTGCTGTTAATGATATTTATTATAATAGACTGGAAATAACTAATCATGTTACTTACTTATTAAGTAGTACATAACAAAATTATAGAAATCTGGTAAAAGAGAAAGATGTAGGAGAAGAATCTAGGGGCATTGACAAACTGACAGGATCTCATCATCCAAACTGAGACGGGGAGACAGATACTTTCGACCACCTTGAAATCATCTCTCTCAGCTCAGAAGACCATTATGTTGAATTGAGCTCCTATCCTGTGTGTGTATGTGGGTACATGTTATATCCCAGAAAATTTCTAAAGCCGAAAGTCAAGACAGTTGTGATGCTTCCTTATTTGTTTATTTTCTCTTCAGGATTACAGTCCTACATTGCCCATTTTTTCAGTGTTTGAAATATTTGTTCTATTTATCTCATGCTTTATAATGGAGTACTAATTTGAAATGGAACTTTATGATATGGTTAAAAAAAGAAGTCATTTTGTGT
The DNA here is from genome assembly GCF_000260355.1 of Condylura cristata. Lineage (NCBI taxonomy): Eukaryota > Metazoa > Chordata > Mammalia > Eulipotyphla > Talpidae > Condylura > Condylura cristata. The sequence continues at coordinate 14,006,112 of NW_004567115.1, forward strand.
TTCCTTTGGGCTTATCTTTTTGTTAGAGTTGACCTCTAGAATAAATCTTAAGTCCACTGGAGACTCTGTGTGCACTGGAAAATTGGTTAAAGTAATGGTGGATTTCATTGTCATTCAAAAGAATGTGATCTGTTACATTAATGGTTCAATCTAGACAGAGAAATAGTTGACTTTTCTTAGGATGTGAAGATCACCTGCCTGACTTTCATTTTGGGAGAAGATGTTTGAAGGGAGGATTCTCAGGGACATTCTCATTCCAATGTCCCTGCCTGATGTCCCTGAATCAAGAGCCCATTCTGTTTCAATTTCTTCAAAGGATACCTCTCTAGCTTCCACTGAGGGATAGTGTAATCTTCTGGCTTTTGGACAGATGAGATATTCTGTTGATTCTGCCTTCAAAACACATCTAGAAAATAATGATGGTCTAACACTTCCATTGCTACCACTCCATTCCTAGTCGCCTATGTTGGTTAATGTCATGTGTCAACTTGGTTAAGCTCTGGTGCCCAGGTGTTTGGACAAGAATCATTATAGATATTGCTGTAAAGGTATTTGGTTCTAGGTTTATTGGATTTATGTCTCTGAAGCAAGCTAATATACCAATCTCATCTCTCACCTGAATTTTGTCTATCACCTCAAAATAGCTCTCCCTTCTTTCCATATAATTCTTTATAGTCTAGAAGATATTTGAAGGGAGAATCTTCAAAGGACCACAAGAATATAAAAATATCTTTTTTTTTCAACAGAAGTCTTTATATTTAGCCATGGACAATAACTTACACAATCTAGCCCCTGTTTGCTCTACAACCTTACCTCATATCATTCTGTTCAACCACTCCAGGTGCCCACACCTGGTAAACACATCAAATGACTCCATTTGAAACATATTACATTACATAAAATGTGAGCAGTTCAATATAAGAAAATCTCAAAAGGAAACATACCAATTTTTAAGTTTCAGTTCATATTCCAGATTTCTGTGGGTTCAATGGCAGATTTTATCATAATAGGCAGAAACATTAATAAACTAATCACAACATTTTTTATTATTATATTTTCATCTCTCTGAAAGAGATAGATTTCTGTTTAAGTGACAATGAACCCAATTCCTTATGGCTTAAATCAAGTCTCTTATTTAACTAAATAGTTGGGCCAGCCTCCCCTAGGTTGGCTGTCTATATAAACTGAATTTTTAGTCAGTCAAGTGATTCATAAGACAGAATACTTATTGGTAATAAAATAGGAATAGAAATTAAAATACTGACTTTTGTTCACATTTTATCCATAGTAAGTCATGTAAAACTAGAGATGTGTGTACATGTGTTCACATGTATGTGTGTTAAGTGCATGTATGCAAAAATGGAAGGAAGGGAAACATAAAATGTATTGAGTCTCAAAAATCAAAGCTAATTGCCATTACTAGCTAATAGTTAACATTCATTGAATACTTCTAGCTAGTTATATCATTACTCTAGGTATCCCATAGAAGTCACACTTGATAGGTATGATCAACAACCTCATTACACACATAGGCAAACTTAAGACATACAAGTGGTAACTTGCCCAAAGATTGTGATCAGAAAGCAGGTGTCTCACTGATGCATTTGCTTCTTGTCTTGAATTCTAGCCACCGTTTTATTTTTCTGATCAGACACAGCCTTAGAAAACATTTTGGATTTTTTTTCCATTTCAGTTCTTAGTATCTAAGATACAACACAGTCACTAATTCCTAATAGGGGTCCGTAAATTATTATTTTTTTTCTTTCCTACATACAATCCTACCTATTTTTAACTTGTTTCTCAATAAATTTTCAGCTTCTTCCCACAGGCATCTTTGGTACCCATAGGTCTTCCTACTGAGTTTAGGTTTGTACTAAGATAGAATTGGAGAATTGGTGTATGGATGTTTCACCTGGGGTAATAAGTAGACCATGAATAAGAGGTACCATTATCCTAATTATTTCTATTAGAAATTACACTAAATTTTTTCTAAATATTAACTTATTACTCATAAGCTCAAAATCACTTTGTTAAAATTTTCTTCTCAAGCTTTTCAGAATAGTTAGGTCCTTCTGATAGGATAACAAATTGGCAAACAGAATAGAAAATAGCTGTCAGTATTAGCTCTTTTACCAAATGACCCTCATAAAAAGCAAGAGACAGGCTTTTCCTCAATTTGTGTAAAAAACAAAATTGTATTTCTTTCTCGTTAACTAAAATAAGCAATTATTTATTTCCCTTTACCTATACTTATAGATATGACTCAGTGAAATTTAGATCCCTTTGGATATATATATATATATTCTGATAAAGAATAGAGTTTGAATAATCTCTCCTTGGTTCAGCAGGGGGATCTGAGGAGCAGAATTTGTCTTCTTGAATATAAATAACCTCCTGCATATTAGTTCTCTCAAAACAAATCAACAATGATTTAATGCTTCCCATTTTTTAGGCTCAAAGAGAAAAAAATGAGGGAAAATAAAGCCTTACTTTGCCCAAGCTCATGACATCCTATAATATGTACAGTGATTTTCTTCCTAAATATGTCTGGAAGGGATTTGGGGCTCTTGAATTAGACATTAATCTCTTTGAGTCATGATTCCACATCCTACCTAAGTTACAAAATGGTTGTGCCCAGTATAGTGATTTTTTTTTTTTTAATTCAGGTTGCTCCACTGGTGGCCACAAAATCATAAAATTTTTTTTTTTTAAATCATGGATTCAAAAGGACATCCAGAATCCTAGCACTTTGTCACTTATGAGAAGTGTAGAGAAAAATGGATGCCTTTTGGACCAAATCCCTACCTGCCAAAGCCCTTTGGAATATCAGCCTTTCAAAATACTGAAGTTTCCAATTTGTCACAGACATGGAATTAGCCTTCATCTTTGACACAGTGATCAACTACATCTCACGGAATGTCACATCTTGACCTGAAATGACACTGCCGGGCATGTTGATGCCCCTATCAAATACTCAGTTACATAAAATAGAAAGTACATAATATTATTGTTTTTCTCTAGGTTTATTTTTTTCTTTTATAAAAAAAAATGACATTTCTCTTTGAAATGCTTATTATTTTAATTATAACTGGGGAAATTTCTCCCTTGCTAAATCTTTTCATCTCTGTTGAACCATAGTAACTAGCTTCAAGCTGTCAGTACAGAAATATTTGCAGCTGCCCCTTGACAGGTGGGTGGCTCTTTCACTCCACATCAAAACCAGATCCTTTCTTATTTTGAGTCTGAAGCTAAGAGGAAGGTAATATGAATAAATCTTCATTACATTCCAGAAAAGAAAATGGTAAACTGCTTACTTAAGCTCTGCCAGGCAAATTTAATGGAAAGGAAGTCCTTATTACACCTTATTACACCCTACACAGAAGGTAGGGTGACTTTTTCACAAATAGAGAGAGTCCCTGAGAGTGTAATACTCTAATTTCACACCTGGCCCAAATATGTCAGGAGTGATCTGCCTTTACATTTGAAACATCACTCTGTCTTATTGTAGGATGGAGTAGGTTGTATTTGAAGTCAAGTTCTTAAATAAAACTTTTTAGACTGCTTAAAATTCTGCTTTCTCATGATACATGAGCTGCTCTCTATTTAATAAACTTTCTCTTCTCCTATACTTCTCAGTATATGTTAAGTAAAATAAACTAATTTTCCTCAGGATTTTTTATTCCAGATCTTATGCAGCATTTAGAACTTCCTTCATTTAGAGCTACACAACACCGTCCATCACTTAGAGCTACACAACGATGTGATAAAGTATATTGGCCATATTCTGTCCTTGCAGGAATTATTTTCCAAGTGCTGCCTAAACTGATGGAAATGTGTTCACTAAATGTTGGTCATCAACCCTTTATCAGAAAACCTGCATCATGTAGAGTCAGTATGTACAATAGAGATTCATCTACATTTTCCCCATGTGCATCTAAATATATTCAAGTAAGAGTCCTGTTGAATTCCAGTGTAATAGAATGTATCTGATTCCCATGGAATTTTTTCACCTGACGTATATATATGGTTGTTTATATTTGTATTTTGTATGGGATTTTTATTTAAATCTTTGTCCTTGTGGATCACTATAATTTATTTGAACCCATGTTGTATACTTGTGACAAGAGATATTTAAAAATAAGGCTAGTTAAACTTTTTGTAGCACATGACATTTTGGAAATTGTAAGTAAATTTGTTGATAACCCTCATTTTTGCATATAAATAATTATTAGTAATTTGTATATTAATGACTCACAGTAGAATACAGTTTTTTCATATTGTTAAATGCTGGCAAGTATGATGGAAGGAATAAAATCACTCAGTACCACTTCATTTTAAAATAACTGTTTCTGAAGATTTAAATCCTATTCTCCTTAAGATATATGGAATATATTATTTCTCCAAGAGAGTAAATAACTCTGTGATATTTTATTAATTTCCAGAAATTTTTGATATTACAATATTAAAAAAAACTTCAAATTTTTGTATTCAGTTCACATACAGTCTTGCAAATTTATTTTAAATTTCATCACTACACTGATCAGGGAGCCTCTCTCCCTGTTCTGTTTCCCTCTTTTTCTCCAAGTTGGCACTGAAGTGTGCAGTGCTCCATGTGTAGAGCAGAAACAAGGCTCATCTCTGCTACGGGCAAGTGTTCGGTCCTCACACAGTCTCCTCTCTGCTTTGGCACTCAGTTCACAAATTTACCTTGTTGCAAACTCCTCTCCTGCAAATCTAGCTGCTGAGGCTTCAGTTCCAAGCAGTATTTCCATGGTCGTTAGTTGTCAAAGACAAGGAGTTTGGGGGTATTTTTGCTATTTTGTTTTGTAAGTGAAACTATTTTTGGTCATCTTCTGTCTTATTCCACTCACAAACACAGGATTTGTTACACCTTTACATTTAAGGTAGGGGGTAATAAAGAGTAAGTATATAATAAGTGAATTATGAAAGTGTTATGGGAAAAAGGTGAAGGGATTTAAGGAGGATTCAGATATTGAAGTGGATAGGACAGAATTTTTAATACATGGCAAGGAATGAAAATATGACATTTGAGCAAAGACTTCAATTATATTTCATCACTATAAAACTGTATCTAAGATATGTTGAATACTTGCAAGAGAATAGAAATACTCAGTTAACTGAGTAAAGCCAAAGTACTGTGAAGTATTCTATAAGCATAGACCTTATAGCATAAAACTATAGACAGTATCTGCTCAGTGTTACCTCCTAATGGATATTACCTGCTAATCAGAGTTAATTCATTTTCAGATAGGTTTTTCTCACTTAAAGAAAATAAGTTGATCCTTTACCTGGAAATTTGAGAATTAACTCCCTCCACAGAATTGACTCTCTACTTGGTAAACACAAACCTTAGAGACCAAAGTAATACTTTTCTTTCTTTCTTTTCTTCTTTCTGCCCGTTACTGAAAATTCTTTTTCTACATACTTGGAGGTATATTTTAGCACTTCAACTCATGCCCACCAGATTCTATGATGGAAACTCTCACATTGGAGAAGCTTTGCTATGAAATACTTTAGTTATTCACTTTTTCTGCCATTAAAAATTCATACATTTACTCATAAATTTCACATTTTTTGCATAATTAATTTATTTCCTTTCAATGTATATGACTCCATGAAAAAAATCCATGGCATGAAATATATTCTATTATTTTAGTATTCAACAGGATTCCTCTCTGAGTATATGCACATGGGGAAAATGTGGGTAAATCTCTATAGTACACAATGACTGCACGTTTTAGCATATATTTACTCATGACTTTCACTGTTTTTACTCAGTTGACAGAAAAGTAAAATAAACAGTACAGTTACTGGAAATGTACAAGTCAAGTGAACCTATTAACAAATACATTTCTAGAAACGCAGGCTGTTTGGGATGACTTATTGATTTCAGCTGTAAATAGTCTACGGGCAGCTTGCCTGTTTCATTTCTGATGCTAACAACTCATTTGTTAGAACTAGCACATAACTTTTTAAAAATACATTTGAAATGACTTTTAAAAACACATCTACCAGGTCCGTAAGTGTTTGGAACATGAACTACAGAATAAATAATTGACTATTAGTGGATTTTTCTCCCCCATACAAGAGTCAGTCTATGTTCATACAACAAATCAATCACAATTATTGTTTTACTGGAGTCTGTAAAACCACGAAGGTGGGATGAAAAGAAGCTTCCTATTCAGCAAGCCAGACTGAGCTAGCTTATTTATCCTTCAGTTGCTTCAGCACTTTGCAATTCGTTTTACTCACTGACAGGCCTGGCATGAAATCTAGTCAAATTTAGGCTCCACTCATTTATTAATCTTATTTAGGAAATACTACAAATCAGTAAGATTGAGATTAGAGAAAGATTTTTGTAGTTCGGAAGTTTTTACCACTTTTTGAGACATGTATTCCTGCTGTATCATTATGGGAAATTACCTCATCTACTCTATGATTAAGATTTGTTGTTTCTAGATACAGAATATACCCAGAAGTTATAGAATATAATTTACCTGCTGTGAGTTTATAGCTTATCGGAAAAGTAAACTATATTTCTCAAGGATTCTTTTTCCATTACACTGGAGTAGTATATGGACGATTTAATTTTCTTGAGTGTGATTAAAGTTTTCTTGCTTTTGTGGGTGGCATTGATTAATTCTTCTAAAATAGTGTATGCATTTTACCTTAAAACTAGTGGTATTCCTGACAATCTGTGTTTGCTTCATTGTACTGCTTAAAGAAATTCATAGTATTTCTTGGTAACATTCCACAATTATGAATTGATTCCATTTCAGCAAGTTGCTAAGCTGAAGTCTGCTTTAGAGTGTGTGTTAAAATAAAATGAGTACACTATACATTAAGTATCTTTATGCCTAGACTTTAGGAGCCAAGAAAAGTACCTCAAGCCAGGCTGTGTATTTCTTGTTCTACAAATATTTTGCATCCTCTACTCTTTTTTAGAAAAGGGTCCACAATTGGATAAAAAAAAAGTTATTTAAATTCACAATTGCAGTGAGCAGTATTGTTCTAAAATTGAAAGGAATGTCTCTGAGGAAGCAAACTAAATATTATGTGAAGAATTTTTCTCTAGGGCAAATATTTCCCATTTTCAGTTTCTTACAACTCACCCCTCTCCAAGGAAGTTTCCTAATACTTTCATTTATAATAAGAATGATATTTCTGACAGTGTATCTGCCTCCTCTGACCTGCCACTGATTCCTGACTCCCCATATATGGGACCATAGATGGTGGTGGTATGACCAGACAAAAAGCTTTCCCTGAAGTTGGAAATCTTATTAATTTTACTGCAATGTAGAGTAAGTGTGTGTGTGTGTGTGTGTGTGTATGTGTGTGTGTGTGTGTGTGTTTGGGGGAGCTGTCTTAGATATTTATTGTTCTCATATCTCATTAACTTTTGAGTTTCCTTTGGGTTCTTAGTATTGCTGCATCATGGATTTTAATACTGTAATATCTCTGTGTAATTGTATTTCCAGGATAATATATATTTAAAAAGGTGATTCCCAGTAAGACCTCATAGCTTTTGCATGAGAGTTTGCCACTAACACATATGATTTTGATAGGCATTTCAGTCTTGGAAAGCAAGAAGGAAGACATTCCCATTTTAGTGTTGATGGAGGTGACTAATAACCCTCTGTCCTTGCAGTAGAGTGAGAATTCAAAGCTAATCCTTTTCACTTTAAATCTAGAAAGTTTTATAATGCTCAAAAATGAATGTTCTGATAACATATGGTCCGTTGATACAAATGCAAAAGTATTATCTCATAGGATACAATGTAATTAATTTTTTTTGGCCGAAGGATCTAGTCTGTAAATTTAATTCTTATTGAGATTATTTTTATTAAATTATTTTTTTTAGCACTGGGGAAAAGTCATCAGTATACATAAGACTATGTTTGCTTATTCCCAATACTTCAAAATGACTGACCATAACTGTGTATATTTATCATTCACAAAGACCTAACCTGACAAAATTTAATATACCAGTGAACAAATTAATACCAGTCATTTCACATTTACTCACTCCACTATCATACCCATTCCTGTCTTTGTGACTCTCTTAGAACTTTCAGCGGTTTCTAAGCTTACAAACCTGTGCAAACATAATGGCCAATACATATTGAGTGATTCAGATGCCAATTAGTATACCTCACTCTCACATTCCATCTTCATTGCAGATTTTAAAACTAATTTACCATAAAGGAATTGAGAGAGAACTAGGGCTGAAAACAACCTGTATTCTGCAGCTTCTAATACAAGGAACAGAAACCGTATTTTAGAACTTTAGAGACTGATCTCACCACTATCCAACTGGATCACTACATTTTTTTTAAGATGTATTTATTTATGCATACAGAACTGGGGTACGGGCTAGAGGTGTGGGGGGGGGTGAGAGGATTCACCAGAGACAGAGTGGGGAGCAGAATAGGCAGAGCTGACATAAGCCTGCTGAGGGGTCTGCCGTGCCATATGGGTCAGGAGAGGTCTGCCGTGCCATATGGGTCACCTCCAGGGTGGGGATCAAACTTATGATGAAGTGGCTTTAGCTTCTCAGTGCTGTGCTTTAACTTGTTGTGCCACTAGGGAGGGCCCTAGATCACTACTTTCTATGAAAACCTTCAGGCTTCTCTGAAATTAGGATTCCATTACCTACAAATTTATGTTTTCAATGGAAGTTCTGTTTTGCAAGCCTTTCATGGGACTACTGGGCTTATTATTTCCTTCAGTCATGTGTCTTGAAGGTTTCCTACAAATGAGATTACTTTATGCATTTTCATTGAAAATAATATATAGCTCCATTTATAAGAAATAGCAAAGAATAAACTAAATGTAAGCATCTTTATACTAAAATGAAATTATGTCAAAATAGCCCAACTGCATAAGTTGTTTTCATTTAATTTGCAAGGAGAGAAATTTTCATATTCTAGATGGCATAGCACTGAAAAATGTCATTGACTTTTAGTAATAATTCACCAAAAATTCTGTAATCAGGTAAAATCTCCTGAACACTAGTGAACTGCTTTGCTAATTTATACTTGTGTGATGGGAATATGTTCTGAGAAATGTATTAGTAGGCAATTTGGTTATTGTGTGACTGTCATAGAATGTAATTACACATACCTTGATGACAGAGAAAAATATTCACCACCTAAGCTATATGGATTAGTCTATTGGGACCACCATGCTTTAATATTGTAGTTTGTCATTAACTAAATCATGAGTAAGCGATACATGACTGTGCCTATGAAATGGCTATTGATGCCAGCAAGAAAACTAGAATCACTAAGGTGAGCAAATTAAGTTGGTAAAATGGACAAATAGTATCATTGGAGAAGATGTTGGGAGAATCTGAGTATATTTTTAACAAATTCTCCCTGTAAAACATGGACATTTCTGTTCAATTCTGGACAAAAGTGCCAAAAAGCTACAATCAGAATTGGTTGAAACTAATGTGTTCTAGTAATTCTGTTTGGATAGGAGTAAAAAAGTGGTCTCAGAGACAACATATTGGGAAACTTTATTTTCAGATAGTATAATTAAGGAATATTGTAAGATATATGCATGGATTTAAATTAGTAAAAACTTTTCACCCCAAATTTGACCTTTACTAGAGGTAATAATTATCTAATTACTCCCAAAATCTTTTGTTATTGTGAGATATATTTTCAATGGTCATTAATAATATTGATCATTGACACTTATTAAATTTGTCCCAGAATTAAAAATTATAGCATCATAACATCACCATATATATGAATTTCTAATAGTCATGCTATATTATATCTCATAATAAATATGTACTTAATAAAATTTTGACTGAAGTTGAAATATAACTATGTAAAGAAATTTTGGCTATTGAGAAGTTATAATAAAATCGGGGAGTCCTTTAAGAACCTCTTCTACTTTCAAAATTATCCTTTAAATCTGCATTATTATAATGTAAATTAAAATTTTACCAAGTATGTTGACTATTTATGTCATAGTATATGAATTCCTCCTTAAAAAAATCCATATTCTATTTTCTTAAATTCAAAGATGAATATATTTTAATACAAAACTAGACTTTAAATAATAACAGTTTTATGCTAGAGTGCTAGCATATAAATATACTAGAAAGGATATTGATCAAAAACTAATGAATACAATTCCCACGGCAATAAAATGTCAAAAAAGCAGTACTGTTGATAAATGCTTATGAAAGGTAAGTTCTCTTATTTCTGATGGCAATAAAAAGATTCAGTCTTTGAAGAGAAATGCAGTATTCACCAGAACTCAAATGCATGATTTTGTTATTTATTTAGAGCAAGAATCTAAGTTCAGGGTAGGCCCTAGGCAAGTGGAATTTTAAAATTGATAAAAATCACAGGAAAAAGAACTGAGATGATAGGAATTTAAAAAATCAGCAGTAATACTGAGCCTACTTGTGTGCAGATATAAATTTAGAACTTCAGTGATATAAAACCCTATAATATTTAAAATATAACCCTCATTATACTATTTCAAAATAAATTGTAAACAAGTATGGTGGGGAGGAATCCAGAAGAAAATTAACACATGGGTATAATTTCAAAAATCACGGGAGGTGGGCCCTCCCTGGTGGCACAACGGGTTAAAGTGTAGCACAACAAGCTAGTACAGCCGCTTCAGTTTGAGTTCGATCCCCGCCTGCCCCGGAAGTGACACACATGGCGCCGCAGACATCTCCTGACCCGCCCTCCACTTCCCTTAGCAGTGTACTTTGTGATCTGCCTGTTCTGCTTCCCACTTTGTCTCTGGTGAATCCTCTCACCACACCTGCGCCTCTGGCTTGTAACACAATTCTGTTTGCATAAATAAATAAAACTTTAAAAAAAAATCATGGGAGGCATAGATGGAGGGTGGTGTGAGGTTGAAGGCCCTGGTCTCCCTTCCTTTATAGTAACAACTAAATATCAGGAGATAAAGTTAATAACAATAACCCTTCAACAAAACAAAACAGATGACGATAGTACATATTAGGGACAATGGTCTGGTAGAAAAGGGTGAGAAGAACTTTCACTGGATTGCATTACAATGACAGAGTTCCCACATCAGGGGCTTAGGAGACTCGGCACTGTGCTGGATAATGGAGTGCACAGCTGGTGTCCAGGACACAAGTAGGTGTCACTACCTGAGAACTGTAGGGGCAGGGTTACATGGTAAAGATGATAGACTTCAGCATGAAGTCCCCCAGGTAAAAGGGGCAGAGCCCAAACCAGAGGGAGAACCAGGTCAGATCCCTGTGTCTCCTCATAGAGGAGGCTCTTAGTTTCAGCCCCACTCTGGGGTTTCAAACCACCTTCTGAAACAAACAAACAAAAAAAAATGAACAATTTTATAAAACTGGGTAAATGCCTGTTAATACTGGAGCAAACATCCCAAGATAAAACTCTGCATTGGTGAAGAAAAAAGAACACTAGCAGTTAATGACTCTATTTCTATAATTGATGGCTACAGCTGCATCCAGTGTTCAAGCATAGGCTAGAGAAGGAAGATAACAGAAGACTACAAAACACCAAGATTGAGCTGCTGACCTTGAGGAGCATCTCTGCAGATGCCCAGCACACAGCACTGGACCTCACAGTAGTGGAGGAAACTTAAATCCCTGAAGTTCACTGAGGTGACCATTCAGGGTGCTTCTGTCCTGAGTCCTTTCTACTCATTACCCTTTGTTAGTTCCATTTCTCTGATCACTTCAGCAGGTACAGAGGCAGAAGTCTGAAAGTCTATCTCTGTGACAACCCATAAAATTTAAAAAGAAGAGAGAGACAAAAGAATTTATCACAAATGCTTGAACAACAACAGCAACAACAAAAATCCAGGAAGTTGCAACGCACCACACATGAAGAATATGCTTTAGCAGAAGTTCAAGGTGACAAATATAACAATGTTCATGAAACTAAAACAAAAATGAATGATATAGTATAGGAGCATAATAAAGACTAAAAAAAGTATGAAATAACATCAGAGGTAACTGATCTAAAAATACTATAACTTGATTTAAAAGTATAATAGAGGGCTTCACAGCAGATAGATACAGGTGATGGAGAAAACTGGCATGAAAACTGTCATGTAAAGGTCCTTTGGGCTAACCCAAATAGAAATAACATTCTTTTGGGGTCCCAGAAGGAGTTGCAAAACAAAGACATAGAAAAATTATTTAAATTAGTTGCTGAGAATCACCTCAGTCTGGGAAATAACTCATATGTTGTGACATGAGGTCCAAAGAATTCCAAACAAAATAATACCAGTCAGACACACACTGAGTTACATTAGAATAATAATAAAACTATTGAACACCCATGGCAAGAACAGGATATTAAAGCCATCAAGGGATAAAGGGTAACCTATTATACTCTCAGCAGATGTTTAAATAGAAGCACTATAAGAAAGGGAATGACTGGAAATAATTAAAGTGGTTAAAGAAAAATAATCTAGCCTAGAATCCTTTGCTGCAGGAGGTTAACATTTAAGACAGAAGGAAGGGTAAAGAAGCTCACTGAGAGCCCTCCCTGGTGGCTGAATGGGTTAGGATGCAGCACTGCAACCTAGCTGCAGCCACTTCAGTGTGAGTTGGATCCCTGCTCCAGGAGGTGATCCACAGACCTTTCTTGACCCACCTGCGCTCCCCTCACCAGTGTACTTAGTCTAGCTTCCTACTTTGTCTTTGATGAAGCCTCTCATCACCCCTGCAACTCTGGTTTGTACCCCAGTTCCATATGCATAAATAAATAAATCTTTAAAAAAAAGTTTCACTGAAAAGCAAAAGCTAAAGGAGTTTATCAACATGCAGGAAAGAGTTCTAAATGGGTAATTATAAAGCAGTAGAGAAACAAATATAGTGGTGACAAAAACTACATTATATAATGTGGAGGAGGAAGAGAGTAACAGTGTGATTCATCAGAAATAATTTGAGACTAGACCATCTAAAGTGTCAGACAAATAGTCCACCCCAGGCCCTCCCTTCTAGCGCAGCGGGTTAAAGCACAGCACTACCAAGCTAAGGCCACTTCTGCACGAGTTCGTTCTCACCCCAGAGGTAATCCACAAGGCATGGCAGACCTCTCCTGATCCGCCCACTGCTTCCCTCAGCAGTGTAGTACTTTGCTTATCTGCCCGTTGTGCTCCCCACTCTCTCTGGTAAATCATCCACCGCCCCTGTGCCTCTGGCCTGTACCCCAGTTCTGTATGCATAAATAAATAAATCTTAAAAAAATAGTCCATCCCATACTAACCTTAACAGAACTATAAAAAAAAACACATTAGCCAACAACAATATACAAAACTAAAAGAAGACAGACAATGTTTAAAAAAAAAATGAGCAAAGTGCAATGGGCACTTATTTCTCAATAATCACCTTAAGTGTAAATGCCTTATATTATCCAGTCAAAAGTAGGAGAGTGGCTGAATGGATTTCAAAACAAGTCCAACCGCTTTTGTTTATAAGAAACTCACCAACAAAAAAAATATGCACTGGTAGAGTTAAAGTCTGGAAGAAAATCCTACCAATTGTAGGTTTAAAATTACAAGTTTTAATTAAAAAAAATCAAGAGCAATTCATTATATCAGCTAAATATACTTCCAGTTTAAAAAGATAATAAGATATAGATGGACATTGCATTGTGATTAAGGAACTAATACATCAAGAAGAAATAGCACTCATAAATATATATATACACTAAATGATGGAGCATCAAGGTAAAAGAAAACCATTATTGGAGAGAAAAAGTACACCATGACTAATGGTGTTCAATCATATATAAAATAAGAATTTGACAAAAATGTTATCAAGGGGATTTTTTTTTTATTTTAAAATGGATAATGCTGAAATTTGGCTCATTAATCAGAATCATCATGGAATTTTTTTCAAGAGACATTGTCTTTATTTTAACCTCACCTACACAGTGTCATAATTTACAAGGTGGGAAAGCTTATATTTTTGTAAAAGCATCATAGGTAACTCAGATGATCATCCAGGTTTGACATACACTAGATATTTCTAAGTTCTTTTCCAAATATGAGATTTTGTGATCAAAACAATCTAGTTACTTGTCTTACTTGTCTATATTATTCTCAGTAATCTAAAGGAAAAAAAAAAATCTGCAGTGGAACCATTATTAGGATGAAAATGTGAGGGAAGGAGGGTTAAACATTATTTTACATCCTAGTTTTTGTACATATGGTCTACATAGTATATTGTGCTTTGAGAAACATTTTTGGGAAAGGTTTATTTTTTTACTTATGCATTCAAGAACTGAGGTACACGCCAGAGGTGCTGGGGTGGGCAGTGTTGAGAGGTTTCACCAGAGGCAGAGTAGGAAACAGAACAGCTGGATTGACTGAAATGCACTGCTGAGGGAAGCAGCAGGAGAAACAGGAAAAGTGAGTTTTGCCTTGTGGGTCAGATCCCTGGCCAGCAATCACTGAGGGTAGTGCTGAGACTTAACCCCCTGGAACCACCAGGGAGGATCCTGGAGACATTTTTTAAAAGCTTTTTAGTGATAGTTTGTTATGTATATGCAGTTTGCCAGATTATGTGCACATATAAACATCTATTTATTTGGACAGTTACATTTTTTAACTGTAAAGACTTGAATAAAATGTCTAAAACTTCTATCCCTGCCTTCAAATAAGCTAGTTTTAAATTGCAATTATGGTTCATATGTATTGTATTAATGGATTTAAATAAATGTTCATGAAATTTAATGCTCTTTCACTTTCAATTGAATAAAATTCATTTTACAGCTGATATTACCAATACAAATCTAAACAAATTATTATTCAGCATTTTGAAGTGAGACAATTTTATGCAAAGCATGTATGTATAGGATCAGTTTCACATAATCATATGCTTTAAGAAAGAATAAAAGTACACATCAGATTTTTAGTCAAGAAACATCTTTTAAAATTAGTTGATTGATTGTGAACATTTGTTTACAACACTATATGAGTTTTAGAAGTACAAATTTGTACTTCTTCAAATGTATAAAACCACACACCACATGTTCTGCCAAAGTACCAGTGACCCTCTATTCCAGTCCACTGGACCCATCCTTACTTTGCCCCCCCCCCCAACATATTCCCCTCTTGATACCTCAGTTCTCTAGTCAGAATCCAAACGTTTGTATTTTGGATTTTTTTTGTTCATGTGTTTTGCTTCTTTGTATTACACATGTGGGTAAGATTGCCTTGTAGTTTTCTTTCACCCTTTGATTTATTGCCCTTAGTATAATTCCCTCTAGTTCTATTCATGTTGTCACGAATGGCAAGATTTAGTCTATTGAATAGGTATTTAGTATTCTATTGTGTATATATACCACATCTTTAGCCAATTAATCAGTGGGCATATAGATTCTTTCCATATCTTAGCTATTATAAATAATATTGCAATAAACATCTGAGTGCACCTAACTCTAAATTAGTAGTTTCATGTTATTTTGATCAATTTCTAGAAGTGTAACTGCTAGATTACAAGGTAGTTCTATTTTTAATTTCTAGAGGATACTTGAGACTGTTTTTCAAATTGGCTGCTTCAATTTATATTCCCACCAACAGTGTAGGAGAGTTCTTTTTTTCTCCAAAGCCTTAAGAATACTTGTTTCTAATTCCTTTTATATAGGCCTTTCTTACATGTAAAGTACTAGCTCACTGTGCTTTTGTTTTACATTTCCCAAATAACAAGTGATGACTGGATTTTTTCAGATAGATTTTGACCACCTATATGGCTTCTTTGAAGAAGTGTCTAGATAGGTACTCTGCCCAATTTTTGACTGGATTGCTTGCATCCATGTTGTTGAATTGTGTGAATTCTTTATGTATCTTAGATATTAGCCCCTTGTCCAATTTATCATGTGCAAATAGAATGACTTTCCCATTTGATGACAATTTATTTTACTGTATAGGGTCTTTTTAGCTTGACATAATTTTATTTGTTTATTTTTGCTTTTGTTTCCCATTTAATTTGATTCATTCATAATAGAGCTTATTGCCTATGTTTGCTTCTATTTTGTGATTTCAAGTCTTACATGCAAGCCTTTTATCTACTTAATTTTTGTGGATGGTGTTACATAGTGGCCTGGTCTTGTTCTTATGTATATAGTTGTCCAATTTCCCCAGCACCATTTACTGAAGAGAATTTTTTAATGTATGCTATTAACTCCTTTGTCATAAATCTACTACCCAAATATGTGTGGGTTCATTTCTAGGATCTCAGTACTACTCCATTTACCGGTGTCTGCTTTAATTCCAATACTATTTATACCATACTTCTGATTACTGTTACTTTGTATTATAGTTGAAATTCAGGATATAGTCTATCTCAATTTTACTTTTCTCTGAGGTTTGTTTTGATTCTTTGGGGTTTCTCGTGGTTCAGTATAAATTCTAGTATTGTTTCTTCTATTGCCTTGGAAATATGCCATTGGTATTTCATAAGGATGATATTGAATGTATGTATAATTTTAGGTTGTGTGTTCATTTTAATAGTGTTACTTCATCTAATCCATGAGCATAGCATATTTTTCCCCTTTCATTGTATTTTTTGTTTTACTTTCATTGTATAAATCTTCTACTTCCTTTGCTACATTTAATCCCAGATACTTTTATGTGATTATAAATGAAATTATTTTAGTTCCTTTATTTTCTAGTTTGTTGCTTGCATAAAGAAATGCAACATATCTTTATATTTTGATTCTATAACCAATAACTAAAATATGCTAACACTGTTTTAATAGCATTTTTAGTGGATTCTCAGAGATATATCTTAAAGTTATTATAGGATATAACTGCTCTTTGAAGTATTTAGAAGCAAATCATATGTTCACTCAGTTTTATTTACTGAAAAGTTGTTGCACAATTCCAAAGTAGTCAAAGTACTACCTCTTAATTTAAACCCTCCTAGTATAGGCCACTGGGACAAGAGATGGGGTACACTATGGGAGGGAATTCTAATAATTCTAAGAACATTTCAGGTAAAGAAGTCTTTCCTTATTCCAATAGCAGAAAAGCCATATTTGGTCACGTAGCTCTGTGGATAAGGAAGAACACACTTCTGATTCACTGTCAAAGTAATAAAGTCTTGTTCGCTTGTGAAAATTAAATACACTTGGAATTTACTGAGGATAGAAAAGGGTTTCAGAGTGTACAGTCACAGATGCAGACCTCAGTTATTAAAGGTTTATGGTTTCAGCTACCAGTTATGTTATGGCACATGTTTTCATAATGGAACAATTTTGTATTGCCAAATCACTCACAGAAAAAGGGGAAGAGAATGTTGCTTTTAATATTTAAGTACCCACTGATTGTCAGTAAATTTATGAGATAGTCCATTTAATTTTAACAACAGATCTGCATCATATAAAATATTATCAAATATTATCCCCATTTTTCAGTGGGGTTTAGTTCTTAAGGTTTACTTTCAACCAAAATCTTATGTAATGACAATAAATTTCACTTGCTCTGTAACAGTGGGAACTCACATGGCAGGTGGGCTGTTTAAGTCCATTCTAAATACCTGACTAATTCAATTCACATCTAATTGTCTAATTGAGTTTTTGTTTGTTTGTTTGTTTGTTTTTGTTTTTTTGAAGAGTGAATTTGGGCAGCTCTTGAAGTCTTGTGTCTGAGTTCCTTTCTTTATCCTAAAATCAAGAAGTTATTAAATATATACAGTGAATTTAATTCTATATATGGTAAGCTTAATTGATTCCTGAAAGCTTATAACAGACTTCAGCAAATGTGTTTATTTATTATCATCCTACTTTTAGGATAAGGGAAGTGACCAGTTATTACTCTCGAAGTTCATATGACTAAATGTAATGGAAACAAATTTTTATTTTAAGAATCTGACTATGAAACAGGCACAAGGCTGCTTTATATTGCCACCATAACTCTGCAAGTAAATACAGGTGATGTAGAAATAGAAGTCTTTATGAATCAGTTTTCTTAAAAGCATCTAAGAAGTGATTAAGTTTAGTTGAATATATTATGTCACATACTGTATAAATATATGTCTAAGATTTTGAGTAATAAACTGACAATACAATTGTTACCATTGTAAATTTATTTTATTTTAAAGATGTATTTATTTATGCATCCAAGAATTGGAGTATTTAGGCTAAGGGTGTGTGTGGGGGGGGATGGGACGTGGGTAAGAGGATTCATCAGAGACACAGCAAGGAACAGAACAGGCAGGTCTACTAAAGGTCTGCTGCACTGTGTGAGTCAGAGACCTGGCCAGGGATCGAACTCATGATGCAGTTCACTGTGGATAGTTTCACAGTGCTGTGCTTTAACCCCTTGCACCACCAGGAGGGCCCCTCCATTGCAACTTTCTTAGCATGTATGGTACTCATCCTCTCCAAGTTTACCTTTTTATACTTCATTTTTATTCTTATTCCTGCGCTCTGACATTCTTAATGTAAATAAGAAAAAATGACATTCAAAAAGGTCTGATGGATATGAGGCTTTCCAAGTGTTTCTAAAAAGTGGCTGGCTCAGGGCCCTCCCTGGTGGCACAACAGGTAAATGCAGCACTAACAAGCTAAAGCCACTTCAGCACAAGTTCAATCCCTGGCCCTGGAAGTGACCCACATGGCACAGCAGACCTCGCCTGACCCACCCACTGCCCCCCTTAGCAGTGTACTTTGTCAGTCAGCCTGTTCTGCTACCAACTCTGTCTTCAGTGAAACCTCTTACCAACTTTGCACCTCTCGCCTGTACCCCAGTTCTGTATGCCTAAATAAATAAATCTTAAAAAAAAAATGTCACTGGCCCTTAGACCAAGGGGATTTGCATCTAAGCACTATCAGTATTGATGATCTGAAGGCCCAGTATGCAAAGCCGGGATGGACTGGATGGTCAACAAGTGTAAACTTGGTTAAGATTTAAGTCTACTGAGTCAAATAAATTATTCTGAGCCTCTATCAGTAACAGAAATCACTATCAATCTCTTCTCTATCTCCATCCTTCTTCTCTTTAACCTTACCAAGTTAGAAGTGTGTGCTTTCATCTAAATACCTGTTTTTGAGAAGAGTTGCCTCCTAGGTTAGGCAATATTATGAGTATAGTTTCTAGTGCTCAGAGATACACAAAGATTAAAAAACACATTAATTTGCTAAAACACAGGATCTCAGATTACACGAAGCATGCAAGCTTTGCTATGTGTTTTCAACTCAGTACAGGAAGGATGTTTATTAACAAATTAAAAGGTTCACAGTGGAATAATTTTTGATTCACTTTTCCTCTGAGACTGGAAAAGAGGAATGAATTTTGGTGGTTGGTAGTGCCACTGCATGTGTCCCTGTGTTTGGTGCAGGACAAGGAGCAGGGCCAGCCCGCTCAGGGATCATACCCAGGGAGGAGGCCAGTGGGTAGCAGGCAGAGCAGCAGTGACCTCAGTCTGGCAAGTGCTGAAGCACTCCTGACCACTATATGCAGAATTGCGTCCGTACTGAACTACATCAGTAGTCTTTTTAGTACAAATTTGAAATCCCAAGGGCACTATTGACCCAGTAAGAAGTATAGCTTGTGAGTGTGGCTGATTGATTTGTTCATTATAAAGATGCAATGGAAATTTTGAAGGGGAGTAGAGATGTAAGGTTACAAGAAAATTTAAACACGAGTTAATACAGTGAAAGAGCCACAGGTGTATTTCATCAATCAGTCAAATAAACGAGTTCACTGACCAAAAAAAAAAAAAAAAAAATCCACAAATTATCAAGCATAAAAATTTTAAAACAAATTTAAACACTGACAAATAGAAGTTGATTAGGTAACTTTTCAATTTATTTTTCCCCAGGGATATATGAGCAGGCTCTAACAACAAAATATTCTCCCAGAAAAATAATTAAAAGGACCATCATTAGAAGTGCACGACACTACTTAATGTCTTATCTTCAAAAAGTCAAAATGGAATCTGATCAAGTATCTTCATCTAACCATCTAATTGCCATTTTACAGGAAATTCAGAGAACAGAAGAACAAATTAAATGACAGCATAAAATGAATTAACAAAACCCAGATCAGGGACCCTGAACTGTTTCTTTATCTCATAAAATGCAAAGGGGAACAAAAAGATGAAAGAGAAACTATAAAAGCGAAACCAAGCAATTTCAATGTGTGAAACTCGAGCCTGTTAAAAAAAAAAAAATCTGATGAGACATTCAGGGTCTGGTAAATTTGACTATATATTGAATGTGCTTTAGGGGGTATTATTATTTTAGCATATTCATTTATATGACTTTTTTTAAGATTTATTTATTCATACAGAACTAGGTACAGGCCAGAGATGCGGAGGGTGAGAGGATTCACCAGGGGCAGAGTGGGGAGCAGAACAGGCAGATTGATGAAGTACACTGCTGAGGGGAGCAGCGGGCGGGTCAGGAGAGGTCTGCCACGCCATGTGGTCACCTCCGGGGCAGGCGGGAATCGAATTCATGCGGAAGTGGCTTAAGCTTCTTAGTGCTGTGCTTTTAACCCGCTGCGCCACCAAGGAGGGCCTATATGACTATTTTTAATCTTCCCTCTGAAGTTGTATTTTTCATTTGCAGTGTTTACATTTGATATTTTAGAACATATATAATTTTGATCTTTGCTAAAACTTCTAATCTGTTAATATGTGTTGTCCAGTTGCTTAACAATATTATCATTTTTAACTTCACTGGTTTCATTTCACCTCTTCTGTGGTCAACTGTTTTTCTCCCTCCCTGTACTGCTCTGCCAAAAATAAAATGAAGCCACCTTGGACTTCTATGGGCTTTAAGGAACTGTTTTATATTTTAACGTCATTTACTCACTTTCTATATTTTATTTTGATTAGATTGCTTTGATCTTTAGATATATTTTTAAATGGCTTTATAGGTTACTTCATTTGCTTTTCATTTCAGAATAACAGTCTCTTTGTCTTGTTAACATCTTATATCTTCCAAGTAAGTCATCTTGTTCTTCATGCTTAAGAAATGTGTGCCAATCAAATTATAGATGAAATGACATAATGCCTGCCAATTGGTTCAAAATGGCATATAATAGAGTGAAAATGAGGTGAGCTCAGAATTGTCAAAATGATGAGTTTATTCGGAATTAGCACAAGAACTGCACTTGGGATATACATACCCTAGCAAGCCACAGAGGAGCCTATGGGGGCTTGTGGCATGATATACTTGGGGGCAGAGAACTTGTAAAGGAGAGAATTGAGTCTTTTAAAATCAAAAACCATATGGTGAGCAGCCTGAAAATTTCAATTAAGCAGACACAACCAGTCAAATCATATAATCCAACCTAGTTTGCAATACCTGATGCACATCTTGGTTATTGTTTCTAGAAATCTAAGAAAGCTTCAAGAGGTGAGTTTCAGTTTTCTGTAAATCAAGCCTTTATGGGGAATCAGTTTTTCAATTATGATCAGTCCTTAGCTTTTGTTTTCCTTTATATGAGGTACAATATTAATTTTATGTTAACTGGTTCCATTTTTGATTGAAATTCTTTCACAGTGGAATATAGATAAGACATTTTTGGACCATTGTTGGTGTGCCAGTTGAAATAAATATTCACGATACTATTCTTTCTGTGCTTTTATATGTTTGAATATAGTTTCCAAAATAACTTAAAAAAAAAAGATACTGTAAAATTTTACTGACTTTCTGCTGATGAATCATAATTTTCTGTAAGTTTTTCAGTGGCAAAAACAAACAAAAATCTAGTCAATTACAGAATTCAAAATGTCAATAAAGAAATGGAGTATAAATAGAGAATTTTTTTCAGAAGCTGTTCTTTGTTTTAAGGTCAGAGAGAAACCTTTCCTGAGGGTTCTCATAAAGAGAACATTGGGAAAGACAATAAAAATATAACAACCATAACAACCTCCTCTCAACAGAAGCAATAATGAACTTCTTAGAAATTTTATTATAGCATCGTTCAGCGGTGGATGACATCACAAAACATATAAGTCAGCACAGATAAATAAACAAACCTCTTATAGATTTGCTCCACTGGAACAGATTTTTTTCTTTCAAATTGTCCTCCCTAAACTTTTTTTTTTTTTCCTCTACTAAGTTCCAAATCACAGGAACTCCAAACCCTCACTTTCCCCTCACCCCAGGAGAGCAGTTGGTTCACACAGAAGTGTATGTAACACTCTAGGAAGAGGAAATACAGGTCAGTTGGGCCTCCTGCCATGCTTTGGCTTCTGTGGTATGCTCAGGCAGTTATTGTGGTTGCTCTCCAGCAACTGTTCTTTATCTCTTACTGCTTCTAGGATCCTGTGACTCAGCAATATTCTCTGGCTAGTCCTGGCTTTCAGTGGTTTACTCCTTTCACTCTTAGGTCCTCCAGCTCCATGATGTTATCCTCATCTGGGAAAAATATTGGCTCTTTATCTTCAGTCACTCTCCTCTCTCCCTTCAAAGAGCACAGCACCTGTACTGCATCTCCTTCCATCCTTTATACTTCTTTTCTAGGGAGCCCAGTTTGGAAAAGAACGATTTTCCCCATGCATATTCCTATAATCATTCTTGCTCACTTAACATGATACCATGGATTTAGAAAACAATGATATTTTCCAGAGAATCAATGCAATTTTTTTTTGTTTAATCTCATGATATATACTCTTTCCTTCTACCCACCCCATCACCTCCACCTGCTAATTCACATCTATTAGGAGACAGAAGCAAAATCCTTATAGATTCATTCTTTTACTTGTAATTCTTCTCAAAGTGTCTCCCACTGTACAGTCAGGGCTTTCATTATATAATCATGTTCTTAATTCATATTCTGTATCTTCTCTAGTCTATGATCCACTTTTAAAACCCTATCCTTTAGATCTTCAGATTAGAGTCCAGTCACTGAGCACCAACTATAAATTTCTTTTATCTGATAAAGTTGACATTTACTGGTAAAATTTCAAAATATATCTTTTTAGAATGGAGACTGAAATGACATCATTGTAGTCAATTTTATTTAGCAATATAGGAGCACCTAACAAGTTGAAAAAGTAAAGTAATAAGTACTGAGGTTAAAAAGAAAATAATGAAACTAATAGTATATGTAATTAATTAATATGTGTGTAGATAATCATTTTGTAGAGAACCTCTGAGAAGAGTGTGATAAACTTGGTGGATATAAAATGATAAAAAAAAAAAACTTGCTGTATTTTTATTTTTTTTATTTTTTTTTTTTTAAA
>NW_004567115.1:14029514-14034099 GCF_000260355.1 Condylura cristata
AGATTCTCAGTGCTGTGCTTTACCCCGCTGCGCCACCAGGGAGGGCCAACTTGCTGTATTTTTAAATATCAGAAAGTAATAGAAAATGAAATATTTAAGAGAGCATTAAAACACTAACAAATATATAAAATAACAATAAATCTAAAGAAAATGTGCAAGACTTACTTATAAAATATAAAACAGGGAATGAAATTGAAGGAGACTCAAGTGAATGAATGAGTAATCTACATTCCTTTAATATAAGTCATATTTAAAGATGTCAGTTCTTCTCCAAATCTATTTATTGCAATCCCATGTTTCCAACAGGACATTTTTGAAAATTTAGAAGGTAATTCTAAAAATTAAATGGCAACAGTACATTGAAAGAAAAAAAGTTTAACTATTTGTTAAAACAATAACTGAATGTGAAAAATTGTTCTATCAGGTATCAAAATACAATAAAGTTACAGGAAATAAAGTCACATTGCATGAACAGAGAGTTGAACCAATTTAACAAAGATCAGAAACAAGCCAAGATGTCTTTACTTATTTATAATAAAGGTGGTGCCACTGAGTATGGACTAGAGTAGACCTGTTTTTCCAACATGCATTGATTCTTTCAGTGGCAACTTCATTATATCTTTAGCTTTGTAATATAACTTGAAATCAGAAAGTGCGACTTTGCTCTTTTTTCTCAAGTGTGCTTTGCCTATTTAGGATTATTTGTGATTTCAAACAAATTTATGATTGTTCTATTGTTGTGAAAACTTGACATTTTAATTTTGATAGGCATTGAGTCTCTGAGCAAAAGAGATTAAAATATTGTATTATCAGTAAAATATTGTATTATCAGTAAAATATGATAGAAGAAAATTGCCTAGGAATGAATAACCATGACACTCACATAATGGTTGGCTCTCATTATTGTGATGTTGAGGGCGAAAAGGTCTGCTACAAATGACTACATGTTACATGGCTCCATTTAAACTATAGTATTTAGTAAGAGAAAATCAAATATTGTGATTGCCTTTGTTGGGGAAAAAGTATAGTAACAGGAAGGGGCAGCAAGGGCAATTTTTTTAACATTGCCAATATTTTCTTCCTTGACCTATAATTATTGTAACACAGTGTTTGTTTTGTGGTAATGTATTAATATATGTATTTTTGTTTCGTGACTGTTCTGTATATGCTAAGTATATTGAAAATATGCACATGAATGATTAACAGAAAAACTGCATCACTGAATGAGTCATTATATTTTGATGGAGAATTTAACAGTGGGAAATTGAATGAGAATAATGAAGTAAGAAAGTGTATATTCAATCAGCTGAAAGTTCAATGAAAACAAACAAATCGTTACCATATTTAGACTTATTCAAGTAACAATAAAGCAACTGTCTTATGTTTATCTTGACGTCATATATATTTATATATATATATTGTATTTATATATACATCTGTATATGTGTATATGTGTGAGTGTGATATATTCAAAGTATTAATGTTATAATGAGAGTAAGTATTAAAAGAATTTAGCATTTTAACTTAGAGTTTAGATTCTATGCAGGCTTCTCTCAGTGCAGGCCAATCCTTTACATAAGTGCCAATTGAATCAGAAAGAAAATAACCATGAAAATATGAAGTATATGTGGTTTCATGTGGCATTAAAAAAGAAAATGAAATAAAACATGCATTTGAAGATACTCAAAAGCATTTCAAATGTGATAGCACTTTTCTGAAAACACTTTCAGTCGCATCTGTGTTGTGACCATAACCTGTGGGCAGCAATGAATGGAAGACGGGAGAATACTGTAGTTATTATTATTTTAAAATTTGATGCTGTTATTAAGTTAAAAGATACTGTTTTTTTTTTAATTTAGACTAATCGAAGTATGTAAGTCAAAAATATTTACTACCTGCTTTCCACAAAGCACTATGCTAGATACTGATGAAAGAAAGTGATGCTTGTGTCTCAGAGACAAAGAAAACATATAATCACCATGGAAGCTAGAATGTAACTATTATTTTGTAAATATTAAAGGGATATGCTACTAGTACTTGTCTGAGATAAACAGAATTAGTAGAGGAAGTGATATTTTTATAGGAACTTACAGAGAAAGAGAAATGAGGCCAAAGTATGAGTGCAGAAATGTACAAAATGTACCTGGAGTTCAGTGAAGGATCAGTCTTGCTACAGCATATATTTAAACACTGAATAGAGGTCAGACTGGAATAATAATTAGAAACATGTGTGAAAAGGACTTAGCATCAGCTAAACAGTTTCAGTGTCTTCCTATGGGAGGCGAATACAATGTTTGAATAGAAAATATTTTCAATTCTTTTGATCCTTTGCTTTCTTGTAACTTTACCTGGTTCTGATAAGAAGGAAATACTCTGCTCATGGAATGAGTATGGACGTGTTTTCTCTGTTTCCCTTATAATATATTTTGTTCACTTATTTTGTGAATGAGTTTGTTCAATAAGTTTACAGGCTTTAGCACTTTTGAGTAATTGACCCTGCTACCTTCTGGCTTCCAGTTTCTCTTCTAGTGACAGAGTAATTGTTAATATTACTAAGAATTTTCTTTCCATGAGTGACTTATTTTTACAGATTTTATGATTATCTCTTGAAAGTTTAATGTCTGCTTGTTGTAGATCTCTTAGTCGATCTTACTTACAGTTAGTTGACATAGATGTGTAGCTAAAAGATTTTCATCAACTTTTAAGTTTTGCACCATTAATTCTGCAAATATTTTTCTGTTATATTCTCTCTTTCTCAGATTCTGTTATGTATATGTAGTAAGTTTGAGGTAAACTGCAAGTCTCTAAGGTTCTGTTCTTTTTTGTTTAATATACTTTTTCCATTCTATTTCTCAGATTGGATAATCTCAATTATAGTACAAGTTTTATTTTGTCTGCAGTCATATGATTTTAAGCTCTCTTTTAGTTTGCTAGGACTGTCATTATAAAGAATCAAAACTCGTGTGGTTTAAACAGATATGTATAATCTCGATATTCTAGAGGCTAGAGGTCTGAGATTAAGATTTTGGTAGGTAGATGATATGGACATCTATGCCATGCCTCTTTTCTTAGCTAGTGGTCTGCAGGCGATTTTTGATATTCTGGCTTATAGGCACATCATTACCATTACTGCTTTGATGTTCACACATGTTCACATGTTTCTGTCAGTGTGAAAATTTACCCTTCCTATAAAGAAATCTATTTTACTTGAGCCCTCCTTTCCTCCTACTTCAACTGGATTATGTCTATAAAGACCTAATATCTGAATAAGATCTTATTCTGAGAGTGAAAACTACAACATTTGAATTTGGGAAGAGAAGCAATTTAACCCATAATGAAACCTTCTACTGGTGTTTTTTCACAAAATTTCATTTCACTATTTTACCTGTTAACTTCAGAATGTGTATAGTTTTTTTTAATTATTATTTTCTCTATTAATATTCTTTCCTTATTGAAACTTCATTCTCATATATATTTAAAGACTATTTATTCATATAGAACTGGGGTACAGGCCAGAGATGCGGGGGATGAGAGGATTCACCAGAGACAGAGTGGGGAGCAGAACAGGCAGATCTACGAAGTACACTGCTGAGGGGAGCAGTGGGTGGGTCAGGAGAGGTCTGCCACACCGTGTGGTCACCTCCGGGGCAGACGGGAATCAAACTCATGCGGAAGTGGCTTAAGCTTCTTAGTGCAGTGCTTTAACCCGCTGCGCCACCAGGGAGGGCCATTCTCATATTTTTTTAAGTATTTTTACTTCATTGAATCCACTTATAATATCAAATAAACACTAGAAATTAGATTCCTAACCCCTGTTCATGAGATTGTTTGGTTAATGGCACTATTTATTTTTTAGTGACTTTCCTAGATTAATTCCATAGTTTAGCTTATGTACAATCATCGAGTTTGCTCAGTGGTTATTTGTGATTGGACAGAGATTTACTTAAAAGTCTTGAACAAGCAGTTCTCCTGATCTTTGCTGAGGGGCTGTGTGTTTGTATGTATAAAGGTGTCTTAACCTTCTGATGTTCAACATCTACCTTGCTCTCTCATGTACAATGGTGTTTGTATAGTTAGTACTGTATGAGGTTGTTTCTGGGCATTATATAGTCCTGCCTATGTGTGTTGCCTTCAAAATTTTCAGGAGTATCTTAGAGCTTTTCAAAATCCCCTAAAATATCTCATTCTCAGTTTTTCCTTTAATTTTTTTTGGGGGTAAGTCTTTTGTTCATCCCAATGGGTATTCTGCCTTAGGCTTCCATGATATCAAAGAATTGCCACTGGTATTTTTCAACAAATGCTATGATGATAGGGTTTTTCTCATAGAATGAAACTTGACTTAGGTCAAGTAAAGAGTTTGAGCTTTTACAGAAAACTGGCAGTAAGGGAAAACTGTAACTTGTGTGTGAGATCTTTGAAAAGCTCCAATTCTATCCTATCCCATCCTGTGGCAGCTGGACTAATAGGCTGCTGGTTTTCATAATGGAAATGGGGCAGATCAAAATGCCATGTCCGGGCCCTCCCTGGTGGCGCAGCGGGTTAAAGCACAGCACTGAGAATCTAAAGCCGCTTCCGCATGAGTTCG
>NW_004567115.1:14034680-14047323 GCF_000260355.1 Condylura cristata
GGGCAGGCGGGGATCGAACTCATGAGGAAGTGGCTTTAGCTTCTCAGTGCAGTGCTTTAACCCGCTGCGCCACCAGGGAGGGCCTAAGCAAGGTTTATTTTTAAAGAAATTTCTATGTTAGTTATATTATGGAAAATTATTCCTGGTTAATTTTAAGAAAAACTTCCTACTATTTTAATTCCATAATATTGGACACTTTATTCTTAATTTGGTCCTTTTATTGCCCTTGTCAACCATTGATTTGAAACACATAGTAAATATATATAGACACATACACATATGAATGTAGAATGATTCTTTAATATAGTGCATTAAAAATGACAGTGCCATTTGGGAAATAAGCATGTCAATAGATAAAGTACCAGTATTTTAGGGTTTTGGTATTATAACAGTTGGCCACATTTTAAAGAATTAGAGTACCAGAGTAGCATCTTTGTGCCTATTATAGAATGATTATAATATGTATTGAGGAATCAAAATCATGGACCAGATCTGCTCAGTTATAACATATTACAAATTTTCATATAAATTAATGTCTCCGTTATTGCAAATATATTGTAAACATAGTAACACCAGAAAAAAAAAAAAGTATTGCTATTTCTATTTGTCTTCATCACCTAGATCTGAAAATATAGACTTCCCTGTCTTTTAGTCAGTTCTGGGGATCTCTAATCTTAGCAAATTTCTCAAAGATGCCAAAAGAAAGATACATATGTAAAGATGCCACCATTTTATCAAAGCACCATTATTTTGAAATTTGAGGTGGAACATTTTTACACCCATTCTGCATCCAATATTCTATTTCCTTGTCCCCATAGTCTACCCATTGTTTTATATGTACATTCCTCCTAAATTTCTTTTGCGATAGTTAATATGTACTTTGTATATAATTTAGAACTTGGTCATCTAAGAATTTCCCTTCTGTTTAGACATATACATGCACTTAATTCTATGAATGTAAAGAAATATAATAAATTTCTCAATAAATGTCTGATGGTGGATGTTAATTAAGGCAGTAATTATTAGACCAAAATATAGATGTTCAATTAAATAATTTCACATTGTAAAAATCAAGAATTGGAAAGAATACAGAACTCAGGAACTAAACTTTTTAAAGAATTTGATTCATTCTTTTCATTTTTTTAGAGACTGACTTTGCTGTTCAGAATCTTTTTTTTAAAGACTTATTTATTTATGTTTATAAGAACAGGGTGCCGGCCAGTGGTGCAGATGTGGGATGAGAGAATTCACCAGAGACAGAATTGGAAACAAAACAGACAGACTGAAATACAATGCTGGAGGAATAGCAGACAAGACAGGAGAGTTCTGCTGTACCATGAGGGTCACCTCCCAGCTGAGTATCGAACTCATGCTACAGTGGCTGCAGATAATGTCATAGTGCTGCACTTTAACCCCTTATGCCACCAGGGAGGGCCTGTTATTCATTTCTACTCATAGTTCTAGAAACATTGGTAAATAACATGCAACCATCATAAATGTTTTATTTACATATAAATAAGACCTAACAATGATAATTATCAGGCACATTTGTATGGAATCTATGGATACTTGGAATTCCTTTATTATACATGATAAACAAGTGCTAGAAATGGTGGTGGATATTAGGCCTTGACTTTCTCTCAGCTTAGTTTTCAAAATTTCTATTCATAGCATGGAACTATAACACAAAAACTAGTCACTAAGATCTGGAAATGTATCTCAAATTCATGTTGGTTTATCAGCAGGAAGACTTTGATAGGATTAATGACATTTTCCTCAATGTACTAACTCATAGAGGCTAATGTCTCAGTTAAATTTTCAACATTAATAATATAATGTATGTGTGTAACACATAATTTGCATCTAATTAGTATTAGTTTTTTGTTTAGTATAGAATGATATTAACTTGAAAAGTATTATGGCTATTAATTTCAAGTATAAAATGTATTTTTCAAATAGTTTTGTAACTTTGTGCAACTGACTAAACCTTTTCAAGTCTCAGTTCATTAATCTAAAAAATGGGAAGGATACTTAAGAGGATTTCAAAATGTTTATAAGCTGCGAGTCTTTGTCATGGGTCTATTGGTTGTATTAGAAAGCCATATCAATCTAGCTTAAACAAAAATATTTTATTAAAAACATTTTGATATATCATTAAATAAATTAGTGTTGAAATACTGGACACAGGAAAGGTGATTTAATGAAGAGAAGAAACCTATGAATCTTCACTTGATTGATATTCTAAATATCTTTACCTGTCAATCCAAAGTCCCTTGAAAAAGAATCTGAGTTTTTCTCATCTTTTGTCTACCTTAGTTACAGAGAGTATAAACTATTAGTATTCAGATTTTTTATAAATTTATTTATTTATGCATACAGAATTGGGGTTCAAGCCAGAGGTGCAGAGGGGGTGAGAGGATTCACTTGAGACAGAGTGGGGAGCAGAACAGGCAGATTGATGAAGTACACTGCTGAGGGGAGCAGCGGCAGGTCAGGAAAGGTCTGCCACACCATGTGGGTCACCTCTGGCGCGGGGATCGAACTCATTCTGAAGTGGCTTTAGCTTCTTAGTGCTGTGCTTTAACCCGCTGCACCACCAGGGAGGGCCCAGTATTAAGATTTCTTAATGCAACATAACTCTTGGTACCTACTCTTGTCAAGGGCTGTAGATGATTTTCAGAGGATTTATGGAATTAAAAGAGTTTGAACTGAACCCTAATTACATTAGTACACTTGCTGAATGTTCAAAATAGGTAGTTTCAATATATGTGGTTCTAAAATATACCCACTGATCATGTTTCATTCTGACATGTACAAACATAAATAGACACATTTCCTTCCCAAGGAAATGCAATAAAATATATTCCATTTACTGCATTCAGAAGAAATATCATTGAACATCTTATATTAGATTTCAAGACTTCCATTTGATATTTATTCTCCTTTAATTCCATTAAATTTATAATGGAATTATAATGGAAATTATAATTTATAATCTCTGGCCTAAAGTGTTACTTTAATCCTAAAGGAGAGAAAAGGAAAGAAATTTACTTTTCCTAAGTCATGTAAAATGAATGCAGAGCTATCAATAATAATTCTGGCAGTTTGACTTTCCAGGTTTTCATGAAATGCTGAAAAATATGTATTATTACATATTTTAATTACTTTATCAAATATTAAAAAAGGTCATATTATAGAATCATAGGAAGTATTAGCCCACTTAAAAATAAAGTACTGCTTTAAAATAACCTGTTTCATCTCTTTCCACCTACATTCATGAATTTTTAAAAGAATTAGAAAAAATGTGTAGAGAAAAATAAAAGGTGATTATTAAGAAACCAAACAGTAACAACTGAGAGACTATTATCTGATAAAAATCAATTATTAATTTTTCCAAAAAGTAAACCATCTATTTCTCATGGCTACATTATTTGATTTCTCATCAAATTAAATAGAAAAATTTTCCTTCATAAAAACTTTACTATCAACTTCATCATCATGATCAATATAAAGTCATAATAGCAAACACATATTGTGCTAATTTATACAACATCCATATTTAATTGCCTTTTGAGTTTAAAAAATATATTCTACCAATTCAACCAATATTCTTTCCCATTTATTCTTAATGCCCCTCACTTTTTAAAATGTTCTCTATTCAGAACATCTTTGGCCCTTTGTGATAGCAATTTTACAGAGCCTACTGCAATGGTTCTTAACAGTGACTGAACATTAAACTCACTTTGGGTGGTTCAAGATACTGATGTTTGGTTCCTGTCTCTGGAGCATCTACGACCCATTGACCTGGAATATTCCCTTAACACTGGAGCTCAAAAGATCTTCAGATGATTCAAATATGAAGAGTGAGAAGCATTATGCTAGGAGACTGTTCTCAATTCATTTATTCCTATACTAAGGAAAACGTTGGGATTTTCATCTGTGAATTCACATCTTGTGTGCTAACAAGAATGTAGTCAGATTCTTCAGAGGAGTAGGTACACACAGGAGAGCATTTTTTAAAAAAATCTATGAAAATCACCAAGTGTCTAAAGCAGCTGGGTTGTGTCAATCAAATCAGGTATGATCAGTCACATGGTGGTGCCTGAGCAATGAGAGCTTGAAAAACTAGTGTCTCCAAATCTAGCACTAATATGTGCTCCACTGTTATCTGTCTGATAGAGCTTTCCTCACCTACAGTAACAGAAGCTGTTCCTTTCAGTGCTGGCCTATTTCAGTAGGGAGCAACTATCCTATGAGTATATGTGTGCACATTTTGCTATAGTCTGTATCACCCTTTCTACTCCTTGGCCATGTGTTTGAGTAGTCACATGGGACAAAAACATGAAATGTGCTTTTTTTTTT
Organism: Condylura cristata; assembly: GCF_000260355.1. Taxonomy (NCBI): domain Eukaryota; kingdom Metazoa; phylum Chordata; class Mammalia; order Eulipotyphla; family Talpidae; genus Condylura; species Condylura cristata. The sequence goes on from NW_004567115.1 coordinate 14,039,043, forward strand.
TTTTTTCTTGCCAGAGATTGTTTTAAGCTAAGCATATGATAAATTTCTAGCTAAAAATAATTGAGTGAGATATACTGAGGGGCATGGACATTGATTGGGAAAGGTGTTCTCCATGAATCTGTAGGTCCACAGGAAACTGCTTTTTTCTTTCACTGGACATTTTCACATCAACTTGTGTTTTACAGCATGTAGTAGCGGTCACATGTCCAGAAAGAAGGAAATATCCTTGATGATGCATGGAACACTTCATCTCTTTTGGGTTTTCTTTCTAGACATTTTATAATGTGGAATAATAATTCTTTATTGTTTTAGGCATTTTAAACATGTGTTTTCTGTAGCACAGAAACAAAGGTTTCTCAGTGATAAAGTGGTGTTGGAAATATATTACAGAAAATATGGGTAGAAATTAGCAATGAGTTAGCTTTATGATCTCCTTCTGTACTAAATGACTTCTAAATGACTTCTATTTTTCAGTTATATCACATATTTGCACTATAACTTTGACAGTCAGAAAGTATTTCCAAATCACAGGACACAACAAAGAAATGCATACCAATGAAACAAAAGCAAAGAAATCCATGTTTCTAACTACCTTCTTCCTAAAAGGCAATATCTTTTAAGTATTCAATGGGTAAACATATTGTTAGTCAAATTCCTGAAGAAATTTCTATAATATCCATGACATGGTCACTACTTATTAGACAATCTTTTATCTTTCCCAAGTTTTAACAATTTAAAAAAATGAAATAGATTTCCATTTATGGGTCTTGAAAAGAAATACAAAGTTTTTTTTTTATTTAATTTTATTTTTTAAAAGATTTTATTTATGTATTCACATAGAACTGGGGTACAGGCCAGAGATGTGGAGGGTGAGAGGATTCACCAGAGACAGAGCCAGGAGCAGAACAGGCAGATAGATGTCGTACACTGCTGAGGGGAGCAGCGGGCGGGTCAGGAGAGGTCTGCGGCGCCATGTGGATCTCCTCTGGAGCAGGCGGGAATCGAACTCATGAGGAAATGACTTTAGCTTCTTAGTGCAGCGCTTTAACCCACTGAGCCACCAGGGAGGGCCCAGAAATACAAAGTTTTATATTGACTATTCTATTAGATATTAAACTGACTTTAATGTCAATATTTTGGAAGAATGTGTAAAATATATATGCACTATATATAGTCAAATGCCATATGTATATGGAATATACAGAACACAGGGTTTCTCTTGGGTCAGTGTAAGAAAAATGGAGAAAATTTCCTCTCATAAAATCACTTTATGTTCTGTCTTTGGCATATATAATTCTATTCCTCTTCTAATCTGAGTTCTTTCTGAAAGTCAAATTACTGGAGAGATTTAAATATAATAAATTATAATATCATACTTTGTGGACAATGTTCGGATTCCCTGGGCATTCTGAAACTGTGTCATTTTACCCCAAATTCTTATACATACAAATGCCATTACCTGCCTATCATTCAAGACCTGTGGGTTTTCTTAGGTGTCTTCATCATAAGAGAGCAAAGTGACTTTGTGTGAAACTGCTGCAGTTGTGAGAGCTCAGAAAGTCTGAGAAGGTTACCATTCAGAGTCATGCTCACATTGGCTGGCTTTAAACAGGAAAAAGATTTTGAAGTGTTTACTTTCATGACAGCTACAGTTTCCTGGAAAGGGGAAGGGGAATCGGGACTAAAACAGGCACTATTCATGTTTTTTGTTTGTTTTAGTTTATGGCACTGTATATGATTCAGAAATACAGGATCCCACCTCTTCAGGTATATGTTAGCGCACCACACACACACACACACTGCCCTAGGCGCCACTCCTTTTAAACAAAACAATGCCCATGTAAATTCAGTATCATTGTCTCAATGGTAGAGAGAACAGTGCACTGTTTAAGCAATAAATTAATTTAAAAGTGACACAGATTAAATAAGTGGCAAGGGTAAAACTGGAAGGTAAAACAGGGGAGTTTGGCTGAAAGACTCTTCCCAGGACCTTGACACCAGGCTGCCTCCAAAGTGGCAGAAAATCCACGTGAAGAGACTAATTCTGCAATGACTCAGTGAAATGAGGTAATAAAGAGTCTTTCATTGCCAGCCGTCTCTGTAGCCTATGTTGGAGATCTCTGCTAAACAAGTTTTGTTCCAATGCCATGCATTTTTTTTTATTATTGTAAGCCAATCAACCACCATAAATATGTAAAAATTAAAGCCAACTTGAATTTCTGGTGCCAAGACAGTTTTGTAATCTAATGAGAAATAATGTCTTGCTAAACTCTTTTAGCTGATTTAGATAAAATTTGAAAAGATTAAGTGCTTTGTTCAAGATTACATAGCCATTAAGTGACAGAACCCTCAAAGTGTTGATTCCAAAGTCTGTATTCTCTCTGCTATACGCATGCCTTCATTCACTACAGTAAACACTCTACAAATCAATACTTAAGCTAGTTATCATAAATAATAGAATTGCTAATAGCAAAGATAGTTATCTGCACTTTTAAATAATCCTTTACTTTTCCTTCTTTGAGAATTATCTGTACACAATGGGAAAGCTTATTTCATTTTCATCACCAAGTTGAATACAGAGCACAAATTTGAAGCTCCTTGAACACATTGAAAATTTCAAAATCGTAGAGGGAGATAAAAAAAAAAAATTATCCATGGAGCAGTTTAATCTGCCTTCAAGGACATTTGGTAAGAACGATTGTTTCTTATGTTTACTGATGAAGCCATTTGTCAAATAAAAGCATATGAACCTCCCTAGCACCTGGCTGTTCTCTGGAATTCAGCCTTTTAGCCTGCTTGGAAGTCCTCTTTAACTTGGAGCAGGAAATAAATCTTGCACATAAATCAATCTGTAGACTTGCCAAACATTTTTTTTTTTTTGCCTTTGGGATCTCATATAACATTAAGAAAACTCAAGCAGTTCAATAGCTTTCTACCTTTTCAACTAATTTATATTTTAGTCTGGTTCAGAAGGAAATCCTTGATCCATTTAATTCAGTGGAGTCCAAAAACCAAACATGACAATATCTGGTGTATCTTTTCTCATTGCCCAAAGCAAGTGGTGAAGGTGGGGACTTTTAAGTCATAAATTCACCCTGATATTACATTAAGACAGACTATATAGCATTTCAATATAAGGTTGAGGTAAATCCCAGATTAATATTTTCTTCTACTCCATCTAAAAATGCCACAGGAATTATATTAGATGTGTATAACAATGAAGTAGGGAAATCTACAAGCTGTTCATATATAAAGTCTAAAGCCATTTCATTTGTTGTGAGGGATGTTTTTCTGCAATTCTTTCTATTATAACCATGATTTCTTTAAATGAAGACCATGTATGGCAATAAATGGGAAAAAATGGTGACATATACTATTATCTTGTCCTTTTATTCATAGGGAAAATTTGTACTAAATTTGCCATGTCCATTTCTCTTTATAAAAGTAACATTAATATAATCTATTATTCTACTAGCGAAGGATATTTTGTTTGGGAGTAGAACTACATTATATATCTTTTTTTTTTGCTTATGCAAATTCCAACAAAAGCAATTTGATGTGTTCTAATTCTTACTGTTATATTTATGAAAGGTAATGATTTTATGCAGCTATGAATATGTATGAATACATTTTTTTCCTCTCTGAAAAATAGGGGTGACTATACTATTGTTTGTAAGATCCTTCTCATTTTTCTTTTTTCTTACTGAAACATCTGTTATTGGATGACAACCCAATTGCTTGTTAAGTACTTCACAGAAAGGTCATGAAAATATAAATACATGTATACTTTTATAACTTAAAATGGAGAGGTACACAATGATAATTGTACTGGCAGTACTGTTTTAACTATCCTCATTCTTTTTTCCTGCCAAATTGGACAGTCTCGACATGGCAGATGCCAACTGAAAGAAGACCAAAATGGATTGACATGAACGAAACCTCAGCAATAAATAGTGTTATCTGTGCAGCAGCTCAAGAGAGAATTCTCACATACATACATTTATTGTTTATCTTTGGCAAAGGGGAGGACAGGATCTTGCTTGACCCCAGAATAACAGGTGGCATCTTACTGTAAAATGCCCACATTAAAGGAGCAGAGGAAAGTCAGCTAAATGTTAGAGGAAGCACCTCTCAATCAAATGCGTAAGTACCAGGTGAGATTTTTCTGAAGGCCAGCTGTGTTTAGAGTTGTGTAATGGGATGGAAGAAACAATAGCACCGCTCACTTTATTTTTGGAAAGCATGTTTGGAACACAAAGGGAAATTTCTATATATTTCTTGTAACATATCAAAATAAACCTTATTTGGTTCATAAATTGCCTGACATAAAATATGTACACATAGAATACTGGAAACTTGTTCTGACACCTGTCCCCCAAATGCCTTGTGATGTCTCCTGTGGCCAGAGGTAAGGACTGCAGCAGAATGAGAATCAGGAATGGATCCCTCAGAGGATCAAAGTGTAATGAGTCAAAACCTATAAAAATTTAGAATATCTTTTGGCAGGTATTAGCATTCAGCAAATGTAATAACTTTCCTGACTCACCTTAGTCAATAACAAAAACAAATGTTTATATTTGTGGTTTTTGTTAAGATGTGGTAAATAAATATAAGTCCATAATGGGTTTTTCAAGGCAAATTTTCACTGTATTCTTAAGTGACATGACCTGATCTCGTGTCAGACTGGCTAGTATGGTCAGCAAATCAGATTTGAGTTGAGCGTGGAGAAAGAGGTAGAGTGAATGGGATGTTATTGGGAGTTATAATTGAAACAGACAAATAAAGACAGTTACAGACAAAGATTATTTAATGATGGTTTTAAATACCTCTTCCATTATTCCTCATGACCACCTGAACTACTGAAACATATCTTTAGACAAGGCTGGCGTGAGGTGAGAAATAGAAATATTAGGTGGCAGGACGCAGGTAAGGGTAGCAGAGTGCTTTAACTTTAGTATCAGTGTGACATCAGAATAATTTGGAGGCAAATGTGTCATATCAGGTTGCCTTTTATTTGTGAGAATCATAACTAATTTTGGGTTATAAAATGTAGAACATATTCCTAAGATGATAACTTGTAAAACAAGTCACAATATATAATATGACTTACATGATGAACTTGAAGACAAGAGAGTTAATATGAACAATTTTTTTTTAAAGTTTTTATTGTACAATGCAGTTTAGGTTTTAAATAAAAGGGTGAACTAGTCTTAAGAGTTAGAATTTGAAATTGTGCTGGGAAGGAGTAAGATTGATAACATTTGAAGGAGATTCTGAATATGGTTTCTGTTGAAAATAAGGTATGATAGGAAATGTAGTCTGGGGTGACACTGAGGAGACCTTTGACAGCCAAGATGAGAATTTGAAAAAAAATGCATTATCAATGGAAGGCTAATGAAATTTGGAAAGGGTATATAACTCTCATTTTAATGGAAAGAAATAGATCAGAAGGAGAGGTGCTAAAAATACATATTTTGAGAAAGGAACCAACAAGCTAATCATGTAATGCTAGCTATAAAAATGGAGAAAGAGGGCACACCCAAGATGTCAAAAAAAAAAAAAAAAGTGGAAGTGAAGAAGTCAGTTAATTTTGAATTGAGTAAGAAATGGTAGAAAATGGTAGTTACAGCAGTTACAATCTAATGCTGACTGCCGTCAGCATAATAATGGTTCACTTGTCATTTGTCCTTGGACAACTATTTAAGCAATTTTCTTAACTGTAAAATTAGGATAATAATAAGCATGTCATGTGTGCATGCGCGCGCGCGCCCGTGTGTATGTGTGTGCGTGTGTGTGTGTGTGTTAAACAAAGTAATCTAAAAGTAATTCATTATGGTCTCTGACCATAGTCAACTGCTTAAAAATATTATAACTTCATCATTATTTATTTTTAAATTTATTTATTCATGCATACAGAACTGGGGTACAGGCCAGAGGTGTGGGGGATGAGAGGATTCACCAGAGACAGAGTGGGGAGCAGAACAGGCAGATCAACAAAGTATACTGCTGAGGGGAGCAGCGGGTGGGTCAGGAGAGGTCTGCCGCGCCATGTGGGTTCAATCCCTCCACGGCGGGGATTGAACTCATGTTGAAGTGGCTTTAGCTTCTTAGTGCTGTGCTTTCACCTGCTGCTCCACCAGGGAGGGCCCTCATTACTATTTCTATCAACTAATTCCTCCTGTATGTTGTTTCTTTTCTCTAGAATGTATGACCACCAAGTATGTATGGGGATTTTTGTTTGCTTTATTCATCTCCAGAGTATTGTCAGGCATATTACAGATGCCCCAATAAATAAATAATAATGTACTTCAAAAATTATCATGATTTTGACAAAGTTAACAAAAGGTAGCATTTCAACCAAAACAGAGAAGTAACAAAAAGGAAATTTTGTTGGAGGCCAGATGATGAAACATATTTTGATAACTTTGACATATTATTAAAATATTATCTTTTAGCCACTACCATCCATTAGCCTAAACATGTTATATCTGTTTATCAGAAATTATCAGTGAATCTACCATCAATCTAACATACAAACCTAGAAGGTAGGGATGGATATAGTAGTCTCAGTAATCACAAAGGAAGAGATCCCTGAGTGTGTGGAGCAGTATTGGAGGATCACAGGAACACTGAGAACAGAAATTCCAAGGGGATTTCAATTCAGAGAAGCTAGAAATGAAACTGACCTGTTTCTGAAGATTATTTAGCCCTTTCTGGTGTTCAAAATATACACAATATACAGAGAACTCCTTTTTTTATATTAGTATTATTTCAAGGATTTCATTCAAAATTGCTTTTAGGATATCCTTTTCTTTCTAAATTGTTTCATTTCACTCTTTTAATTAATGTGGTTGACAGTTTAGGACAGACAATAGATTATTTTAAAGCAAATAATACTAATGTTAGAATACTATAGTAAATAATGGCTATTTAATTAAAATAGTGGGGGAAAGTTGATAAGCAAGAAACTTTTCATATAATGATAAGGCTGAACACAATATATGAGAAATGAACAAATCAGACTTGTATTCAAGCAACAAAAATGTTAGGAGAAAAAAAAAATATCACCGGTGAGTTAAACAAGTTGGAAACAATTACATAAATGTCAACAAATGTGAGCTATTATTTATAATGAATAATATAACTAAATTACAATAGCCATATAGATAATCAACTGTGGGAGGACAAGTCCCAAATGAAAAGAGTTATAGAGAATAAATATTCACTTAGAAGCTAAAGACACTGCCTGACAACATTTTTGAGTTAAATACTATGTTTTGCATGGGTAAATATTTCATAATAATTGATTTAATGTTTAAGTTCATAGTTTTAGAGCACCGTATACCTCATTGAGAGAGGCAGGTTAAATTTGGACATTTTCAGATATGTAATGCTTGGAAAACAAACTATGGCAGACAGGGTAAACACGATCACTAGTTTGATAAATCACTGTCAGGGCTGCAAGAGGACAAAGATAGCAGATGTAGAAATAGAAGCCCCAAGGAGACAAAGGAAGTTGATGATGAATGGTATCAAATGTTACCTTTAATGGAAAACAACTAGGACAGAATGCTGTAAGCGTTCAGGCGCCTTTATTGCAGCTTCTGTGAAGCCCTTGTCTTGATTTCCTTCACCACTTTGAAACAGATGCTGCAGTCGCTGCTTCTCACTGGAGTTCAGGACTGGAGTGAGTCCCACAAAAGATTTTCCAAGATATTTTGCTTCACTTGTACTGACTTCCACCCAAAAGAAGGCCATGCAACCAGAGCAGGTCATTGTGTGGGTGTAGAAAATAAAGTCCCTTAGCTGTTAGACTACATAGGTATTTGCAAAGCCCTGTTCCACCCGTTCTTTGTCCTTATCCTATAGGCTTTCCAAGTTTTTGCAAGTATAAGGAGGCTGAAAGACGCAGGGTATTCTGTCCAGGGATGCCCAGATGAAACCACACTTTCTTAATCTAGAGACTGTACCTCCTCATGGATTGCTCTGATTTAGTCTTCATTCTTTAAAAAATCTTATTGTACTTTTCCTCCCACAGATTTAATACAGTACTTTCCCCAGAGTCAGATTGTTTAATTTTCATGTTCACTATGTGGAAAGTCTTGTTTGGAAAGTGGTGGACCGTTACATGGAAGGTTTATATGGAAGGTTTATTTTTTTCATAAAATGAATTCCTGAATGATAGAATTTATACTTGTGTAAGTCCCCTCTGTGCAATAAATGTTATTAGAATGTATGCTTTTATGTATAAAGTTATATATGTGTGTGTATGTATGTGTGG
>NW_004567115.1:14047423-14077094 GCF_000260355.1 Condylura cristata
ATTGAAATTAATATAATTTAGTATAGACATTTTAAAGATTTACATATGTACATATACAGAACTGGGGTACAGGCCAGAGGTGTAGGGACAGTGAAAGGATTCACCAGAGACAGAGTGGGGAAAAGAACAGGCAAATCGACAAGGTACACTGATGAGGGTTGCAGTGGGGTAGGCAAGAAAGTTCTGCCTGCATCATGTGGATCACCTCCGAAGTGGGGATTGAACTGTATTGAAGTAGCTGTGGCTCGCTTGCAGTGCTGCGTTTTAAGTTGTTGTGCCACCAGGGAAGACCCTGATTTAGCTTTTAAAATATCCCAACTGAATGTTTGAACATTGACTAAATGAAACAGCTTTTATTTCTAACACAGGAATCTGTTCACACACTTGAAATACTCCTTATTCTTCCTACTAATCAAATAATAAAAGTTTATTAGAAATAGAAGTAAACAATGTTTAAATAAACAAAAAAAGTTTGATTAACTTTACTAAGGAGTATTGTAGGCATGTGAAAATGTAGAAATATCTGGTATAATCTCTGCCTATATAACATTTACAGTTGAATTAAAGAAGAATTAGAATAGAAGGAAATATTTTAAGATGCTTTATGAAGTTCAGGCCTAGGTAAGTTCTAGAATTTGAAACAGGAAATACATTAAAGATTAAGCAATTTAACTTCCTTATTTTGTGTAATATAAAAGTTAGTTTTATAAAAATCATCTCTGAACTTAGGCACCTCCTCAAACTAGTGCATTCTAACTCCAACTTGAGGATTCTTTACTCCAGCTTCATTGGTACAGTTGTAGGATGAACTAAAACAGTTGACGGGTCAGGTGCATTAGTTTCCTGTGTTTGACCACTAACTGAGGATCTGACCTTACTTCACTATTTAAGAATCTGAGGATGGCATGACTGGCAAAAGGAAGTAAAAAGAATGCCCCTAGCATCCACCCACAATGATTTAAGGCAAGGAAAAAAAAATTTCACAGATAGTCCACTCTGTCTCCAATACACTGATTAATGTTTTATATGCACAATTAATATGTGCCCAGTGAAAGAATCAGCAACCCCATTTATTTCCTGCAACAACCATGCAATGTATGGTGATCCTTAGCTTCCTTAACGCTGAGATTTGCTCTGTCTGCAAATACTTACTCACTGCCTGTTGAGTGCCATGTCTAATGTTAGACATAGCAGCACAAGAGGCTTCCTATTCCCCACCCTAATATTATATGTATTAGAGATTGAACTTCAGGATTTATATGTGCATTGTACTCTGAGACTTTTTCTTATAGAGTCAGAGAAGTTATCAAACATTTTCAGGATCATAGAGCTTAAAAATGGAAAAATTAGAGCTTTAAAAATGCACTTTAAAATTGTTGCTCTTTCTATTAGAACCCATAGACCACCATATGAGAGAATAGCAGAGAAAATGGTGTCATCAAGGTAGAATCAATTTGGGTTAGGAAATTCAGTTGAGAACAAAAATCCATGGAAATATTCACACAGAGCACAGAGGAGCAGTTAGTCTCCTCTGTGCTCAGGACAAAGACACTGAAGCAACAATGGAAAGGATTCAAACTCAAGTAACTTCATGGGAGGTTTGTATCCAGAAAGTTAAGGTTGGAGACTTCAAAGCAAGCATTTAGGAGCAAAATTAGTTACTATTTCTAGAAAATCAAAAGGAACAAATAAAGATGAGCCAATTGTATACAACACACCTCATTCTTCACTATTAAAAATCATATAAAAGGGCCCTCCCTGGTGACTCAGCGTTTAAAGCACAGCACTAAGAAGCTAAAGCCACTTCAGCATGAGTTCGATCCCTGCCCCAAAGGTGATCCACATGCCATGGCAGACCTCTCCTGACCCGCCTGCTGCTCCCCTCAGCAGTGTACTTCATCAATTTGCCTGTTCTGCTCCCCACTCTGTCTCAAGTGAATCCTCTCAACCCCTCTGCCCCTCTGGCCTGAACCCCAGTTCTGTATGCATAAATAAATCTTTTTTAAAAACATCATATAAAAACACGCTGTTTTCTTGCCCTCTCCATACTCACTCACATATATGTTACAACCCAGTGGCTTACAATACTGACTGTGCTTTTCTCTCTTATCTTCTGTCCCCAACAATCCATGAAAACTTGTTCAGATCTCTCTTTGCAGTCCGTAGGACAGAAAGAAGCTAGGAGGATGAATTTCATTACAAAAGTCACAGATTTTACCCTGAGCATTGTGTTGACTGGGGCTTTTTTAGAAGTATCCCAGAGATTCCTCTTGGGCTGAGAGTGAGGCATATTTGTGTAATGGGAACAGGAAACACATATGGAAAACTTGTGGGTTCACAGGTGGTCTGCTGATGCCTACCATGGTTGAATGAAGCTCTATACATGAACTTGAGACTGCAAGTGTGTGTTGGATATGTGGAGGCAAAAGTCTCATTTTTTTTTTTAATCTGAAAGAGCTACGATGAAAAAATAGAACTGTCCTTAGAGCAGTTTTATAGCTCTCATATAGGTAAGCGTGGGTAACACTGACCTATAATGCCAAGTATACATAATTGTAATGAAAAAATATATATATGGAATTGAGTAAATAAATTGTGGCTACTGTGTTCATTTTTTCAGATCCCTAGAACAAAACAAAACACTGTTCCCCTTTTAAAAAAAAATGACACCTCAGAGTTTCAAATGGATCAGTTATTTTCAAGGGATCCAATTTATTCTAAACATTTCCTGTACCCTGAGAAAATGTGACCAAAATATTAAACTCTAAAAAGTCACAGAACCTTAAAATGTTTGAAATTGAAAGATAATATTTGATAGCATCTGATACCATGGTTACTAAAAATATTCATATACTTTTTTCATGGATAAGAAATTTTGGGGCCCTCTCCCTGGAAAAAAAAAAAAGAATATTAATACAGGTTGCTTATAGTTCCAGGGAGTTCAGAAATAGCTTTAGTCTTTGCTGCCAGAGTAAACTCCTAAATGAGTGGAACTCTCAATTAAATAAGAATTCCTCATTTCTCAGCTCTCAGTGCCTCATCCAAGGCCACAGATCTAGCTGGTGTTGGAGCAGGAGAAGGACAACTGACCCAATCCATACCTGATTAGAGTTACCACTCAGATTATAGAAAGTTAATATCACAGGGACTTAAAATTGCCTGATAAAGCATACGCTTTTTCTTGTTAACATTCAAGATCATGCTTTATGGTACTTTCTAGATGAGTTCAGATTCAAAGAGATTTTTTAATAGATTGTATCCATTCTAATAGCTACATTTTGATTTTCTGTTTCCCTTGTATTTTATTTTTTACTTTTCATTTTTAAATGCTAATTTTTGTCTTTTTACTTTAAGTGGTGGTAAGTAAAGAAATTAAGAATACTCATGAACATCTCAGTGATAATTTTCAGATGTTTGTAACTTCTCCATTATTGCTTTAAAATAAAATAAGTCTCTAAAGTACATAGGAGTAAACCCTCTTAGCCAGTTTAATTTCTATTAAAATTCATAAAATGGTAATCTAAAGTTGGTATTGTGTGGTTTTCTGTGAGGTAGGTGTGCTTATCTTAATACGTTGACTGGAAGAGTGTCTTTTCTAGGACCAGTGGACACCTGGAGTTATAAAGTCTTTCATCATTAAATAGTGGAATTAATCAATCTAATATAACATAGCTACCATCTCTTTGTTAGTTTAGCAACAAGAACATACAGAGGAAAAGACAGCTCATGTTATGGGCTTGTGCTATCTTCTCTGATAGCAATGGGTTCATCACACTTTCCTTGTAGTAATGCATTCTGCTGGATTAGCAAAAACAAAAATATTAAAACACTTGGCAGAGGATCTTTGCTTCTTTATAGATAAATAAATTATGTACAGATTCACTGAAATTGATTAGGATATTTGAAAATGTGTATATGTGATGGATTTGGTAGAAATTTGATGTCCCTTCTATCATCAGTTAACCAGAGATTGATTTACTAAACACAACGGCTATAAATAGTGGTTAAGATAGGCTACCCTAAGACTTTATGCAGTATTTATAAGATATTCTAGTAATAGCTCAGGAGAGATCTAGTATACTCATCAGATATTCAAGGGGAAAGCCAGGACTCATAAGACATTTTTATTTCAGCATTCAGGATAAAGCCTGGCACACAATAGGTGGTATTTGTTTAAACCTTTATTTTAAATCTTTGAATATTTAAGATATATATTTTCTATCTACCAACAACCTAACTAAAATTGTGTTAAATTGATATTTACCTAGTCAAGTGATTTTTGTGGGTTGCTAAGAAAGCCCTACTGGCAAATTTACCTCAGAATCTGAGACTGACACTGCTATAGGTTTGTTCCTTTAAATGCTAATTCTTGTACTTGCAATTTTTAAAAATAATTAAACATCTCTGTAAAACTTCTTGAGACATGTGTATGGTTTTGTCTTATGAATGTCCAAAAGAGGAGATCTATGCCATGGTCTTTCCAAACTTATTTGACCCTGATTCTTTTTCAAGAAATTTATTTTTTGACTTAATGTTGCATAGATTAACCACAGATAATCGATGCTATGAACTAACTTACACTTACACTAATGTGTTATGATTTCATTGCATAGACAAGTTCTGCAGGGTTTATATGTGTGATTGTATCAGGAAATACCATGAAGAGTTACTTAAAATAACAAAAGAAAGAAAAGAACAATATAATGAGGATAAATGTCATCATTTTGCAAAGGATGGATCATTTCTCTAAAGCCCTATTTGCTGGAACATAAACCAATGTTCGAAGCTTCAACAGCTGCAAATAATGTTAACAATAATAATTATTAGTTTGAACATTGTCAAAAATTAATCTGAATGTTTTCATGTTTCTTCATGGTTAGAGTTTTCTGATATGAAATTATTCAGAAATTATTAACAACCTCAATGAAAGGATAAGTGAATGGCAAAAACTATGAAAATTTGATACAGTTAAATGTGCTATAGATGTATAAGTTTACCTCATTTGGAATCATTTATTTACATTCCATAGAGGGAATTGGTGCTTTTCTTCCTAGATACTTGCTCTTATTCAACAGCAATTTTTTTTTTCCCTCTTACAAGGTGAGAGGGGCAATTATCTATATCCTATGTAAGCTCTAAAAGTCAATTTCAAGACTGTTCTCCTGTATGCAAAACCTACTTCTCCATAATACCTGCCCTCATCATGTAAACTGGGGCATGAGAAACCAGTGATAAGGTCAAAGTTAAGAATATCTGTTTCTGAAACAAAAAGCTTGTGGTTAACACCCAATATATAGTAAAGAGGTATTCAAAATTGATCAAGCTTTTATTATATCTAGTTACTGTGCCAAGTGATCTATATACAATAATATATTTAATCTTCACAATAAGCATATGAGCATTAGGACTGATTTACAGATAATGAGACACAAGGGTCAGAACTAATAACTCATCATCCTTATAGCACTGTGCTCTTAATTAGTGGGTTTGAACTTCTAAACTAAGTCAGACTGAGACTCTTAATTATGTTAGGATATAGCGGTATGAAGCAGAGATTTCACCTGCTTAGTTTGTCAGTATATGTCCAATGCCTACAAGAGTGCTTGACACTCAGTAGATGCTCAGCAAATGTGTTGACTAATAGTTCTGCACCTTTCTGGAGTAATGAATGTGGGTAACAGTCTTGTGAGTAAATTCTCAAGTGGCAAATTGCTTAAAAGTGTCATCTTACTGAATAATTTAATTTCATGTAATTTTTCCATTTTGAAAGAACAAATTAAGGAAATGTTTAAGACATTAAAATAAGGCACAGTAGAAAACAATTTGGATTTGATCAGTATGACTTATGTGTCAACTGAATTTATTCCAAGTGGAGTAAATTATCAACATTTAGAATCATGCACACACAAACAACTGTATTCTCTCATAACAAAGTAAATGTTATTTTGCATGATGAACAACTTCCTACAAAGTAATAAAATGTAGTGTAATTTTGCTGATTACATTCAAATAAATAAAATTTACATACAAGTAGAATGCAGACGGGATTTTGACTTTGGTTAATAACTTTATTTACTGCATATATCCATGTAATCCACTAATTATTGCAGAAAATGGTTTTAAAATAAGTAACTAGTAAACCTATAAAATGCTGAGTTTGGGACCATGTCCCTAAACATATAGAAACTGAAACAAATTAATGTAAATTTTTTTGAATAATAAGATTTAACTCTGTGCCGTTTTAAAATTTATAGCTGCTGAAGAATAGATGAACAATAAATTTGGATACTAGCTACATGAATGTAATAATTAATACCAAACTAGGGAAAAACTTCAACTAGTGGAAAATATAAACAGAGTTTTTAATTGGACTAAAGGAATGCCTAGTACTGCTAATAATGAATCCTAAATTATAAAATAAAGGTCCTCTAGGAACACTTTCAATAAAACTGTGGACCAAGGTTTTTTTTTTTTTTTTTTTTTTGGCTTTAGTCTAATCCACACATACAAACACACACACACACACACACACACACACACACACACCTATGTTGGCATTATTATTGTAACTTTAAAATAGAAATTTGTACTTGGTTGGTGGACATTGTATGGCAACATATCTGAAGAGGTGAGACTCTACTGTTTCTATACCACTAAATAATATGTTGGAATGTAAACCAATATTTCCTCAATAAACAATAACTTAATTTAAAAAGTAGAAATCATCTAAAATTCTGAGTCATGGAATATCTGGGATTGTTTTCAAGCATTGATAATATTGTAACTGGGGTGAAAATGAAGCAGAGAAAAGACACATCATTACATGGTTAAGTCCATCCAAATTCATAGAACACTCAAGAGAAGACTTGCACTTTCTGTGTGGCTAAACTAAAATGTTCCGTTTACTTTAATAGGAAAGGGTGAAAAGCTAGCAAGATAGATCAGAGCATAGTGACCTGTAGACAAGCATATTTGCAACAGATTGTATGTTGATGAGACAGAAGGAAAAGACAGAGGTGTCATATTATGATCAATTAAAAATTGACAATTTGTATGCAAAGAAGGAGTAACACATGAAAGAACAGTAACCATGATTAAAAATTCCTGTAAGTATGGAACACAATCTTAGCCTCTTATTTTATACAAGTTCTGGTAAATATATGTTTGCAGAAAAACTGATTTTACTCAAAAATTGAATAATAAATGAAGATACTAAAGCAAATGAAGAGGGATACAAAATCAAAAATAAAGAGCAGGCACAGAACACTTCTCAAAAAATGGTTGTTATAGAGCAGATAAAAATTTATAAGCAAATGAAAAAGTATGTTAACTAATTCTATGTCAGAAGTACTAAATAATGATAAAGAAATTCAGGTAAGTAATAACAAGGCACTAAAATATAAAATGTAAAGATGAACTCATCTGGCAGATCTCAACAAAAAAGTGGAAGAGGGTATGAAATCACAGAATAATAGGAGAAATATGAAGAACCAAAGGATAATTGGCATGGCTAAGCACCATAAAGGACGTGAAAGCAAGAAGGAGAGAATCAGCAAAATTAAATAGAATGTACTAAAGAATTTAAAAGGATAAAATAAAATGTTTCAGAAAAAAGGCAAATTAAATCTGTATATATGTCATTGCCCTAACAAAAAGAAACAGTGACAGTAACAAATAATATATGTGTTATTTAATTGTATTTTTATGGAGGCCAAATTCATTTACAACAGTTTATGATTTAGGGGTTTAAGTCACACTATTTAGATTTATATTAACACCTAAACACACCACCAAAGCAATCATGATCCTCCACCATAGTTCACTGAGTCTCCTTCCCTCATTACTCTCCTTTCTTACACCTCAAACTCTGGTAGCCTCAGTTCTGTAGACACCTTTTTAGGTTTACTTCTTAGCTTGGCTTTATTGTACCCTTTGCTGTGTTTCTTTATATTCCATATATAAGTGACACCATCTGGTACTCATCTTTCTCCTTTTGATTTATTCAGATTAACATAACCCCTCCAATTCCATGCATTTTGTCACAAATGGCAAGAGTTTATCATTTTTGATAGCTGAGTAGTATTCTGTTGTGTATATATACCATATTTTCCTGTTCTACTCAACTGTATTTGGACCTTTGGGTTGTTAGCTACAATTGATGTGGGAATTCATGTTTCTCTCCAAATTAGTACTTTTGTATATTTTTGGTAAGTACCTAGGAGTGAGATTGCTGTTTCCTATGGTGGATACACTTTTAATATTTTTGAAACTTCCACACTGTTTTACACAGGGGTGGTGCTAGTCTCTATTACAACCAAAAGAGTACGAGTGTCACTTTTTCTTCACACCCCACAAATGCTTGTTGTTACTGCTCTTTTTGTTATGGGTCAATCTCACAAATGTGAGGTGCAATCACCTTGTGGTTTTGACTTGGATTTCCTTGATGATAGTGATGATGAGCAATTTTTCATATGCCCTTTGATTTTCTGTATATCTTCTTTAAAGTGTTCATTGAGGTTGTCTGTGTAATTGTGGAATGGATTATTTGTTTCCTCTTTGAGCTATATGATTTCTTTGTAGCTTCTGTCGGATGTGTAGCTGTACCACATATTTTCTCCCTTTGGTAGGATGTCTTTTCATTTCATTGTGCACAAGCTTTTTAGTTTGATGTGGCCCTATTTGTTTCTTGGTATTGTTGTCAAGTTCCTACAGCCATCTCTGAAGCCACTGGCTCACAGTGTTCTCTTCTAGGTATTTTATGGTTTGAGATCTGACATCAAAGTCTTTGCTCCCATTGAGCTAATTTTGTGTGGTATTAAATAATAGTTTAATTTCATTCTTTTGCATATGGTTGTCCAAGTTTCTCAGCACTTATACAATTGTGATAAATTAATTCCCCCTGTAAATGTGAGTGTATTTCTGTTTTCATAATTTATTTTACTTTATTGTGGTATTCTCCCCAAAATTTTCAATATCATCTTTTTCAGCTTGCCTAATTCCAACTATTTTATGATGTGGAGCTTATCACATAATATAATAGTTTTCCAATTTTTAAGTCTTACTTTTTATTTGTTAATAAAATATTTGTTTACTTCATATTAGTCTGGTACAATTTATACTAAATTATTCCTAGGTTTTCCAGATATATAAAAATAATAAATTTAACTCTTTGAGTTAAAATATCATTGATTTCTTTTTCTCCTTTCATGTTGTTTAACTCCTCCAGAACAAATCCCATCCTGACATTTGTTGAATTCCTAGAATATGAATATGAATATGAATTTATTGGAAACCTTGGCTTTTCAGTTAATTAAATGACCTCAAAATGAGGTCAGTAGGGTAATGTTTAAACCTGTGTGACTATTATACCTCTAAAAAAGAAGCAGATTTGGACACTGGGCCAGACATGTAACAGACTGGGCCAGAGAAAGATAATATGAAAAGATATAAGGAAAATATGGCCATCTACAAATCAGTGACCATCTGAGGCTACTAAAACTAGAGGAAAAGACCTGGACTAGATTCTTTACTTTTTCTTTCAGAGGGAGTGTGGCTAGTTTCGATTTGACTTGATATTCTGGTGTCCAGAACTGTTGCTGTAAACTACCTATATGTGCTGATTGCTCTGGAAACCCTAAGAGACCGCATATAGATTTTGTATTTCATTTGGAACCAGTTTTGAATCTATATGATCATCTACAAGTGCTTTCAGATTTTTTTTATAGATTTATTTATTTGTGAATACAAGAACTGGGGTACAGGCCAGAGGTATGGAGGGGTAAGAGGATTCACCAGAAGCAGAGTGGGGAGCCGAACAGGCAAATTCACTGAAATACACTACTGATGGGAGCAGTGGGCAGGCTAGAAGAAGTTTGCTTGTCATGTGGGTCAACTGTCCGGCAGGGATCAAACTCTTGCTGCAGTGGCTGCAGACAACTTCACAGTGCTGCATTTTAACCCCTTGAGGCACATGGGAGGGCCCTACTCTCAGATTTTTAATATAGCCTCTTTTCTTTTACCATTTAACAAAGTGCTACTCGGCTCTGGGATGCTGACTGTATAATTTTTAAATCTCTGTAAGCTGCTCCTGCAACTTTCTTAAAATAACTAAAATGTGCTATGAAGAGAACAAGTGAGAATTGTAATTGTTTACAGCTTTGCTAGAGCAACTGGACTATAAGAGCATGTGTTTACTCTTACTTTTGAGTCAAGAAAAAAGATCAGCAAACAGGAAATAACATTTTCCTTAAATATGTAGAAAAACAATGCAAGAGACTATCTAATACATTGCTTTTCAGTTAAAATATGAAACCAAAGACAGAAACTGGAGCAATCACGTAGTTCTCACACCATGGTAGATGCTGACTGCTTAGCAAACTCATTAAGGTCAAAACCAGTTTGTTCTGTTGTTCCTCTTGTAATGACATTTGTTTTATCACTGGGTGAAGAAGGAAAGCCAAGCCAACAAAATGTTGGGGTGAATAAAAGCACATGAATCTACTAACTATTTAAATGGTAGTTTTTCCATGTTGACAAAAAGCATGTCACATCCAATTCTGGTAGAATTTTTCTACCAAAGTATTGCTTTTTTTTTTTTTTAAGATGTATTTACTTAGAACTGGGGTATAAGCCAGAGGTGCAGGTGCAGTGAGAGGATTCACCAGAGACACAGTGGAGCATAGAACAGGCAGATCGATGAAGTACATAATATACATAGAAAATTCCAAAGATTACACTAAAGACTAATGGAAACAGTTCTTCAAAGTTGTACACTACAAAATCAATAAAAAAATTATCTGCTACGGGCCCTCCATGGTGGCACAGTAGGTTAAAGCACAGCACTAAGAAACTAAAGCCACTTAGGCATGAGTTTGATCCCCGCCCTGGAGGTGACCCTTGTGGTGCAGCAGACCTCTCCTGACCCACCCGCTGCTCCCCTCAGCAGTGTGCTTCCTCAATCTGCCAGTTCTGCATCCCACTCTGTCTCTGGTGAATCCTTTCACCACCCCTGTATCTCTGGCCTGTACCCCAGTTCTGTATGCATAAATAAATATTTTTTTTTAAAAAATTGTTACATTTTATATATAAACTACATTGTAACTTTTTAATTGAAAAAACATCCCAATAACTAACCATTTGTTAACATATTTATGCAGTGAATATTCAGAGCATCATTAAAGGTAACATTACTAAATCCAGGGAACCAAATTTGTGTTTGCTATACTCTATTTTGCAAAATATTAAACAGCCTATAACTATGAGATATACATAATTACTATGCTCAAAGAGATTATTTGCTAGGGAGGAAGTAAAGGAGTCATTGGAGTCATCATTTTGGTGAAAAGTGAATGAGGCAGTCAAATAGATATACCTTTGAGAGTTAAAAATGAGGACTAACTTGGAAAATTTCAGACTGTAAATACAAATTAGGAATGATCTGACTAGAGGTAATAGTAATGGTAATCAACTAGAAGATGAAGAGGAATTATAGAGAAAATTGAAAGAGAAGACTATGGAACAATGAACAGTGGTGTTTTAACAAATCTGTTAGTTGGTACAGAATGAAGACAGGGTTACTGATAAAGATAATCCTGATGTTCAACCTACTGAAATTACATCAGAAGGGATGCTAAATAACATTTAAACATAAACTTCCAGAGAATCATTCATGAATTTTGATGATGAGTGAAATGTGCTCTATAATCAAAATGTTCTGAGTTTTCACCAAATAGGAATAATGTTGTCTATATTGACTTGTCATATTAAGAAAGACTTATTAAGAAAGACTTACTATGTGGTTAAATAAAGCTCTCATTATTAAGTCAGCAATGACATAAGAACCACAGTAGCAATACATGGTTGTATTGAGTTAGAGGAGAAATAATTTAATTCATTTTTATACTAGAAGTATGGTGAACCATAGTTCTTAAGAGAATAAGTAATTTGAAACATCTGTCCCAGTTATGGACATAATTATGACTGCCCTTCATATCTATAAACTTAAAAGGTAAAGCAGTCTCATTTGAGTCATTATGTTTCAATTTCTTCTTCTGATCCTCAGTGTCAATCACAGAGGATTGGGAAATGAAAGATTTCTATATTCTTTAGAAGCTCATTTTTAATCACCTGTCAACTGCAAAGGCTGAGTGGTAAGAATAAGGAAAGTGATTAGTTTCAAGCTGTACAATCAACGGAACTAAGAACATTCAATTTTGTGAAAATTAAAAATAGAGTACATTTGAAGGTAAAGAGGCAAATGAAAGTACAATAATAATTTAAATAGGAAGACAGCTCTAAAGGAAATGTCTGAAAATCTTTTTGAAAGGATTTCTATTGAAGTTATACAATAAGTAAAATCTTTACATGATGTTTGCTCAGCATATATAGTGTCTCAATCACTGAAAAAAAATGAATAGCACATGTCAATTTTATCTTAGCATATCAACTGAATAAAGAAAACTTTTAAAAAGTATGACAGGCCTCCTATTAATCCAAGTTTTGCTACTGAATGAGCCTATTCTCTTCTTTGGTCTCCAAAATTCTAGGATTTAGACTGAAATGTTATAGTTACCATTACCTCCTTTTTTTCTTTTTCTACCTTTAAAACAGTCTCCTCAGCTACCTCCTCCTTTCCCTTCTTGGGATCATCAGTGTAAATCAGGGCTTTTGATTTGATTCTAGCACTGAACAGTTTACTGGGCTTCTTATCTTTCCACAATTTATTTTAGCGCCGCAGGTCAAGTTCTCTGGAATGACACCCTGAGAAAGAGTTTGGCCACAAAATCTTTAGTAGGAACTCACAGTAGTGGGGGGGGGGGGAAGCATGATTGGAAAGGAAGAAAAAGGCAAACTTTGTTCCAACATAGGTCCATCAAGCCTCTCTCAAACTCATGGAGATTTCCAGAATGTTTGCTCTGGCATGTATTTTTTTATTGTGCTTTATTATACAATGCACATCTCCTAATTCCTCTAGATCAGTGAAAGAGCATGATGTTAGGCACACAGTTCTTTTTACTGAGATAGTCTTTGAAAATACTGGCATCCAAGACTGTCTAATTACTCTAATTTCCATAGATGAGCAACTTTCAGGTTTTACACTTTAGTCTTAATAATTTGCTCAACATGTATTTTAAAAATTTAATAATTTAAATAACAAATTTTGGAGAAAGACACATATTTGATTCCCAAATCCTCCAGTTACTGGATGATTTATCCTGAGTGAATTATTTAGTTTTCCAGCCTCCTCCCTTATAGATGTGAAGAATTCAATTACACACATTTACTTTTTGTTTTTTTTTTTTATAAGAATTTGATGAGACCAGGAATGGAGATGTCTTAAAATATTACTGGCATGTACAGGACTTAAGGCAATATTCCTTATCCTTCTTAGCTATCTTAACACATTAAGTATTGTTGACTAACCCCTTCTCGAAATGCTATAATCTCACTCCTTTCATGTTACTGCATTTTCCTGGTTCTCCTACAACTTTTCTATAACTTCAGTGAATTATTTACTTTTCCCCTTAAGATTTAGTCCCTTTGTTGAGCCCTCCCTTGTAGCACAACATGCTAAAACACAGCACTGAAAGCTAGTCACAGCTATTTTGGTGCAAGCCCAGGAGGTGATCCACATGGCACAGCTATCTCCTGTCTTACCCACTGCTCCCCTCAGTAGTGTACTTGTTCAGTCAGCCTGTTCTACTCCCCACTCTATTTCTGATAAAGCCTCTCACCCCCTCTGCACCTGTGGCCTATACACCAGTTCGGTATGCATAATAAATAAATAAATAAATAAGGATTTAGTCACCTGTAATTAACATAAGATGCTTTGTTAAGTTTAAGGTTTGTAATATGACTTGATATGTTTACTTACTGTGAAATAATTATAATAAGATTGCTTTGACACCCCCAAACTTCACATAATTATCACATATTTTTGTCATGAGAACATTTAATATCTAGTTTCTTAACATCTTATAAGTATATAACCTTGTTCATAAATTATTTTCTCCCTTTCATCAAACTTATTTTTTATGTTTCCTTGAAGTCTATTTCACTTCCTTAAATATAGATACTTTGAATTCCTTTCAGGCAAATTTTAGCTCTCCATGTCTTTGTATGATTACTTATTTTGATGCTTTAGTGATACCATATTTACTCAATTATTCGTTTCTGAAATTTTGCACTGCTCTTTGTACTTGAGCTAGCAGTCACCTCCTTTAGGTTTTACTGATTGACTTCCAGAGACAAACACCTCTCTTAAGTCTGCTAGAAGTCTAGCGGGACTTTCTTAGATCTGTTATAGATATATTAGTTTCACTTTTCCTCCCTTTTGTGACATAGAAGGCTTACATACCTCCTCAGGCTTTGCAACTCACTAGAATCAGATACTGAAAACCTCTCCATTGTTTTCAATGCTAAGGGCAATGCTAAAACATTTTTTCTCTCTCTCTCTGAAATACATATTTGGGTCCATTTTCTTTATGTATGCTCACTAGCCACCTCCCCAAATCCCTCACTACTGTTGAGAGTGTGTGCACAGAGCTAGCCACAGGATAGGAAAGTGTGTGAATGAGGTGACACTGTGTGTGCTGTGGGTCAGCCGAGAGGTTCTGCAACTAAGCCATCTGAGCAGTTCATGGGATAGCATCCCAGGGTGGCAATATGTGTAATGCAACATATATTCCTTTGATATACTTACGCTGTGGTTGCTGTTCTAGCTATTCACTGTCTCCTGTCTCCCCACCCCCCAAACCCAAGTCATGTAGCTAACAACTCAATAATAGGGTTGTGGTGAGAGAGATTTATTTTGGTATATCCCATATAACTAGGGAAGCCAAGCACTCACTCATATACTCTTACCTTCTTCCACAGGAGTAAGCATGGTCCTAGAAGTATTCCTATCACACTAAGACATGTAGTCTTCAAGGAGAGATTGTTAACCAAGTCAAACTCTTATCCTCTCCAATGTATCCGACCTGATTATACAGCAGTGTAGTGGAACATTTATGCTAGACTTCTGGACTTAACCAATGGACATATTTAATCCTCCTCCTGATCACCATAATTATTTCTTCAAATAATTTCCTCCTTTAGATTTTCTGTCTCATGTGGATGAGGACTTTGGAATTTGAAATTACACAATATCATGATAGAATCCTTGTTTTAACAGCTAAGTTAACTTAAGAGAACTACTTCCATTGTTTGAACTTCAGCTTCCTTATTTGCAAGCTTAGTATAACATGTAAATTAAAGAATGAGTACCTATAATATATCAAGTACAAAAAAGGGTTTCAGTAATATATTAGCTGATTATGAAAATACTAATGATAGTAATGACAATGATCGATCACAATCACAGCCACCTTTATTCACACTACCCTCATGTGACTATCTCTTGAACAAATTATTTTCATTTCATTGTATACTTTCTACTGCCTACTGCAATGCTGTATGTAACCTTTTGTTTAGTTAACATTTGTTCCAAAATTACCTCAAAATTTTAATCCTTAAATCTGACCTATCTATTTTCTTAGTAAATAATCTTTAATAATTCATGCCTATGGAAAGAAATAGAAAATATCTCTTAAGATAGTGTATGCAGAAAAGATCTCTTAAGATAGTGTATGCTTGAAAATTTTATTATAGCATCGTTCAGTGGTGGATGACATCACAAAACATATAAGTCAGCACAGATAAATAAACAAACCTCTCATAGATTTGCTCCACTAGAACAGATTAATTTTTTTCTTTCAAAATATTATAGATATGAACAAATAAAGGAAAACAGAAAATGAAACAAATGTTGCTTCAGAAAATTACAACATACTCTTCTCTGAAGTCAAGTTTTAGGTCTTTGGGCTACATTAATTTTCTTCTTTCCCTGGCTTTGATCTGAAAGGTAAGTAGACTATAGGGGTAGCTTGAACCAGTTCATCAACCAACATGTACCATTATTAAAATTAATTAGGTATTTTTCTAGGCTGTAAAATGGTGCTTGTGGATATAGTCTAGGTTACACACTTTGTATAGCCCACTCTTGGGGACTTCTTTTGTATAAACATTGTGATCTCTCTGCATTTTTATCCAAACCTGTCTTTTCAAATTCTCCTATCTCCTAGACTGTAGTAAGTTGCCTACTTTCTTAGAGCTATGTCAACTCCTCTATAAAAATGGATATGCTGCCCTTCCCTGGTGCTGCAATAGGTTAGGACGCAACACTGCAAGCTAGCCACAGCCACTTCAATGAAAGCTTGATCCCCACCCTGGAGGTGACCCACATGGTGTGGCAGACCTCTCCTGACTTGCCTGCTGCTCTCCTCAGCAGTGTCCTTCGTCAATCTGCCTGTTCTGCTCCCCACTCTCTCTGATGAATCCTCACATCATCCTTGCACCTCTGGCCTGTACCCAGTTCTGTATGCATAAATAAATCAATCTTAAAAAACAAACAAACAAAAAAACACAAAATGGATTTGCCTTCCTGGATCTAGATTGCTTCCTTCTGCTCCCCATAATCATATCCTGACAGTTGGTGTCCTGTTGAGTCTTATGTCATGATGAATGATTCCCGCTCTGCATTTTCAGATGTAGACCAACAACCCTTTGTACCTACTACCAGGTTAGCATCAGGAATTTTCTAACTTGGTTCTATCCTTCATATTAAGTCCTGTCTAGAAATTGGGCAAATTGCATATAAGACTCTAGCCCAAAAAGTCCTAGCAGTTACCGCCTGTTGCTTTATGAAGTTTTTTCCTCATCTTGTTTCAACTGAATAGCCTTGAGAGAGTGGCTTATATTTTTTTAACTTTACTTCCTTCTTTGTAAATCTAGTGCAGCATTTAAATAAAAGGTTAAAAAATATTGTATGAAATTTATACTGTACACAAGAAAAGCATTTCTATAATATATTGGGTGATTATGAAGATACTAATGATTTAACCAGATTGTTGTTGGTTTAAATTTTAGTTATAGAATTTGCATTCTACTAAGGAGTTCACTGTACATCCTGTTAGCCTATATAGCATCTTGTAAAAATACTTGTAATTTAGGATTTTCTAAAAGTTTGCTATATTCTGTGCATTCAAAGTTATCATTTAGTGATTTCCCTCATAAAAACTATTTTATTTCAGATTGATTGCTTTCTTATACTCTGTCCAACTCAGCCTCACAAATCTTCCATGATCTTTTCCAAGGATTTACTCTGCTACTTACCCTATTAAAATTCCTTTCTACCTTCTGTCTAACTATTGATTTCTATCCAAGCTCAATGACCCAGTGCCAGGCCTCCTAATGTAGGCTGTGATAACTCAACCTGCATAGTTTCTGTGCTGGTATATTTTTGTTTGTTTGGCTGGTTGACTGGTTTTGTATTAAGCATTTACTGACAAGTTTTTATACAATCAATATCTTTATAAATACCACAGTATTATGAAATTGTCTCCAGTAATCTTTTAAGTATGGAAATATTTAATGTAGTTCTAGGTTTATATTATGGTATTACTTGTTTATATATCCATCATATAAAATAGCTTCCCATCTTATTGTTAGGCACTATTTCTCATTCTCCTATGTTAAGGAGTTCTTAATACAGATAATTTTTCCATTAACACTGAATATACAATAACCTCTAAATTTTGAGTTGCATTATGTATGGTTTTCAGTATATCCCAGGTATTTACACATGTTTATTTATAATTAATCATATACTTTTCCTCTGTGTCTTAATCATGATAGGAGGGGATTTATTTCTTTTGTTCATGGAAAATAAATCTATACATACTAGCATCAAATAAAATCTTTAGTCTGTGCTGTTTGGGTTAATATACTTCAAAATTTCCTCTTTAAAATTTCCTTATACTCTAGCCTTTGCTGTACATATAAAGTGGTGGTTCTCAAACATTAGTCCATGTTAGAGTTATTTCAAAGACTGGATAAAATACAGACTGTTGGGTCCACCTGTGTTTCTGATTCAATAGGTCTGGGAATGGGCCTGAAAATTCACGAGCCTGAGAAATTCACAGATGATACTGTCGTTATAACTCCTGGGACCACACTTTAAGAACCAGTGATCTAAAAAATGAGAAACTCAGATTTAGAAACAAATTCTTTATCACTGAAGGATGTTGCAAAAAATTTTGGGAAAAATGCCAAAACGAGAACATATTTTCAGGAAGAATGCTAGTCTTCAATATTAAGTCTACATCTGTTAATTAATTTTATGACCCTCTATTTGAAACATATTCACCTTTAGCCAATTAAAAATCTAAAATTTACTGTTCTCCTTGTTTTGTTACATATTGTTTTCTTTGAGGATGGTATTAATTACATACATTTTTCATAGTCAATATTTTCAAATAAAGAAATTATGTCTTACTATAGTAATGTAAAATAATTATAAATTTGATTAAAATATTTTTCAACTTTACATCTATAGAATACAAAGAAAATCAGTATTATTTATTTGGCATCTGTTCATAATTTAAAATAACAAGAGTTCTCCTTGTAGAAGAAGTACAAATGTTTGCTAGAGACATTAAACTATATTTTAGAAGACAAACATATGCACACACATTTTATACAGATACATAACAGGCCTTCACATATATTCATGACATCAATAGAAGCAAGCCAACATATGGGTTAGCACCTCCAGCTTTGCCTCTGAATCTGAAGTTCAGGACTGAAGCTCAGTCACTGTGAAGTGTGGAATAAGTTATTTCATGTCTCAGCCTCCATTTCTTCATCAGTAAGATATAGGCAGTATTAACATTTCCCCAGAGAATCTTATAAGGGATATGTTTGAAGTACTTAGTGTCTGGATTATAAAAGTATTTGGAAAATGATTGCTGTTATTATTAATGAATAGTACTTACAGAAGATGCTCAGCAAATGTTTATTAAGTAAACAAATGAGATATTAATCTTAGCAGGATCTAGCAAATAAAGCAAATATTGATGGCAGACACACAGGCACCTTTTTTTGGTAATCTTTGTTCTTTATGTATCCATATTTATTTTTTTGACACATTAGTGTTCAATTATAATTAACATAATGTTTTCCCAGATGATAGGGCTTGGTGAAATTTGACTAATTATGTACAAGTAATTTGGAACATAAAGTGAGCATATTTTCATGTATTAGCTTCCAGCTCATTTTTTATGTTTGCCAAGTATATCACATTGTTATCACCTATGTGCATAGTTTTCAAGACTTGCTTTCTTTGTTTTCTGGAAAGTGGGGAGAAAGGAGGAGGATCAGTCATTAAATATCATAAATTAATTTATAACCTGATTAATGTTTTCACATTTGTGCTTATTCCATTGCCTCCACCTCCAAATAACAGATGGAGAAAGGTCTGTTAAAAGGGTTTTTAAAAGAGAAACTCTAGGTGCCTGCATTAGTGGCAGTGATTGAACTTTCGCTGGACTTATGTTTTCTATAGCAACTAGTTCTAAATTACTAATTAGTAATTTTAGTTTCTGGCCTGTATGTCTTAGATTTAACTTCCAATAAAATCACATTGAAGGACTGTCTTGAGCAGCAAACATAGAAATAAAATTTTGTGATTTTCCTTTCTGTACAATATAGCAGAGCTGGTGCTGTTTGGCATTCTAAATCTCCATTCTGCTATAAGCGCAAACCCAGCGTCAACTGTAAGTGTGTGATTGTAAAGGTACTTATGTTCCATTTGAATGACACCAAATTACATGCTGTGTCAAAACATGTAGCTATTCTGTGAGGGCTTTTCGGTAGTGGGAAAATTCCAAATTGCCAGTGTAAGTAGGTTATGTGTGTGTAAGTAGGTTATGTTCCAGGCACTGAAGGTTAGATTGTAGTTAAAAGTCTTGATATAAATGAGCCAAATTTAATGAACTGGCTTTTTGAAAAGAATATATATATATATATATATATAAAATATAAACTGAATATCCTGAGAGGTCGCACCAACAGCTTCTATTGGGATAGACATTTGGTGTTTCCAGTTCTCATCACTGATGCTAACTAGTTCTGCCCGGGACTTCATCATTTATCTTATCTCACAATATCCCCCCCCTTAATTTATTACTTGAATTTTTCTCTGACAATTAGTAGTATATCCTATGACATCAATTGTGCCTTTGTTCTCAGTAAAGTAGTTGAAATGTTATATACTGCTACCCCTTCCTTTACATCTGTAGAATTCATTGTATTTCCAGTTTGTGTATGTGTAATGGGTAATTCAAATTAAAAAAAAAAAAATGAAACTTCCATTATACTTCTTAAAACTCATCTTTAATTTGCTATCTAAAATGTTGAGATAATTCAGGAATCTGACTCATTAACTAATGTACAGCCAAGGATTGAACACTATAGAAACCCCCTTTAGGTTATATTTGCTCAAAGATAGGAGCTAATGGGAGATGTAGGCATTCATTCTTACTGTTACTCCTGTTGAAAATTCACCAGGTATCTTCAATAAATGGCTGGTTGCAATTTGGATTCAGTATATCCAGTACCTCTTCCTCCGTCTGACACTTTTGCCAGAAGGGGTTGTGTGATTTGTCCCATCACAAGCTATTTATGGGCCATGATGTCATTTAAAGAGCACTTCTTCCATATTAAGTGCTCTATGAGACACTTTATTCTGGAATTTTCCCTGGAAACAATGCCAAGTTTGCTATTGTATAATTTGTAGCACTCACCTTTAGAAAACATTTAGTGATACTGTTAGCAAGTTCTCCAAAAAGGGACTGAGTTGTAATTTATCTGAGTCAAGAGATTTGAACTCAGTGGTCAAAGGACAAGGACAAGAGGCAAATTGCCAAAAGAAGTGGTATTGGCTGAACATTAGTAAGACACAACACTGTCTAATGTTTCCTCCTGGAATAGGTATGTATTATCACTGACAGAAACTTCAGTTCCCAGTTCTAATCGCTCTTCCTGTGTTTCTCCTTTCCCTGTTAGAGTTTCTCCTATAAATTTGAGTTTCAAAATAGATTTTTGCATTACTTTCCCAGTCAAAAATTTACAGTGGCTCCTAAAAGTCTCCTGTACTCAGTGAAAGCACATTCACCTCTTTGAAAGGTATCTGAAATCTGACTCAAACTTTAACACTACTATTATTTTTTTAATTTCCTGCCAGGAACTTCATGTCTTTCAGGATGCTGCTGCCTTTCTTACTATCTCCACTCCACCCCCAGAACCATCCAAAATTGTATCCATGGATTTACTTCTGTCCTCCCCCATTAGTATTTCCTTCTGCCATCTCCCTACTTACTAATGTTCTAGGCATCCTTAAGCTCCATTTCTTGTATGATATCTTCCTTGATAGAAATCTCACAATCACTTTCTTCCTGAGATTTTTATGTGCAGAATATTACCTAAAAGTTTATTATTCACATCACGTACCATTTCAATACCTGTATTAGTAGTGCATTTATTAAGGCAACAATTAATTTGTGTTTGCATATACCTTACTTCAGGATATATCTTCTTACCAACTAGAGAAAAATAATTTCTTGGTAACCAGCATTGCTTGTAATTTTCTCCTACTCAATAAAACTTAACAGTGACATATTTTTTTCTGTTATAATTAAGCATGCAGTCAAATTCTGGACCACTTAGTTTTCAGCTCATCTCCAGGTATTCATGAATATTTTTTTTTGTAAAATAACTTATTTCACAAATTCCCTACACTTAGTGTTTAATTTTGATAAGTCTCAAAGTGCAGAGATCATTAGCTTCTTCAGTTTGCGCAAGGACAAAACTTTGGATAGAGAAACACTTCAGATAACTGAAAAAAAAATAGACATAATGTAGGTGTTGGCACACAAACATGACACAGATCTTTCATTCAATTTCTAGACAAAAGGATACTTGCGGGCTTGAGTAAATTCAATCATTTTAAGTTCATAAGCTTTATGGTCCCCTGAAAATCATAACATTTTAAACAGAAGTATTTTATTCGCGATGCATTGTGTGAGGGCAGCTAAAAGTGCAGTGTCTATGTTTACATATTAGTAGATTGAAAAGTGCATGTTTTTCACTTCTTCAATTTGTTACTCATTTAAGCAGGAGTTTGTTCTTGCAAAGAACAATTTATTTTGGGGGACTTGTTTCTGAATCCTTCTAGAAGAAAGGTGTTTGATCATGGAATTTAGGAATATCATACATACTCTGTCACAGCAAGACTAAATTTTAGCAAGTCATTCAAAAGTTAAATTGAGTTCTTAATCTCTTAATTCTAAAAGGAAAAACATGGAATCGCTATTTTAGACTAAATAGCAATAAGTAAAGTCATAAATTTACATATGTGCATATTTTCTAATGTATAACTGAAATAATGCATAAGCCTATTCTAACTATTATATAAATACTGTCACATTTAGTCCTCACAACAACTCAGTGAAGTAAACACTGTGATTATGAGGAGATGGAGACACAGATAGACTAAGTAGTTCAAAGTCAGAAAGTGAGTGATGAAAGAATCCGATTTTATATACAGGTAGACAGTGTCCAGAGAGACTGTGCTTTTCCTCACTTCACTATACTAATTCAACATATTACTTTGATAGAGATTAGCATTGATGTTGAATTACTGAAGAATGATAGTGAATGATTGAATGATAAATTCTCTCATTCAAATAATACTGATAGTATTCAGCGATTACTGATAGTAGGTACTCGATATAAATTTATGTTAAAATGTTTCCATTTTCTATCTTTTTTTAGGTTTTAAGAAAGAAATCATTTTGATATTTTAATCCTTTACATTTTTATATTTTACATTATTTTTAATGTAATAATTTAAGTATATCTTAAGTATATATATTTTACAGTTACAGACAGCAAGAGAATTGTTGTGAGTCAGTGGCTATTACCAGATACCTTCTGGAAAGTTCAAGAACAAGCCAGAACTGGAACTTGCAGGATATTATCAGAGGCTCAGAAGAAAACTCAGACAAGAGTGGCATGGCTTGTTTTATAAGGATAGCTACCTCACAATACATGATGGCCCAGAGAAGTAAGCCACCTTGAACTGAAAGTTACTTCACATGAGTCACATTCTGACTTAGAAGAACTTTCAGGGCATTTTAGCCTTTGTAATTCCATTATGGCTTCTTTTGGTTGACCATACAAATTTGAAATCTATACAACATCAAGTATTAAAGCTAAATTGTCAATGATATGAAAACTTTGTGACCTGGACAAGGAGAAGTGTTTTTCTTTGGTCTATTTTATATTCTGTGGGCTATTGGAGTCAATGGAATACAGTGTAATGTGTCTAAGATATTACCACCTACACACTACCAACAATAGGTATAGGTTAGTTTTATTTTTGACAATGACTCAAGTACCCACTGATCTCCCACACCTTATGAGTTACACTTCTTGGGGCCAATGTCTGCCACTAATGTATAGAAATTCAGAGATGCTGATATTTTTCTTTTAAAAACCTAACTGAGAGTGATGAAATCTATGAATTAATTGATTGTAACCATGGCCATGTTTTTACAGCAATCACAAATTTATCTGTTTTCACCTCTGAGTCTACTTCTTTAGCAACAACAAAAGATTAGTAGAGCACTCATTAAACAGTAGTTGCATCAATATTTATACTCTTGTTTCCTTCAGAATTGATAACTGCAGAAATAGTTAAATAAATATAAAACTTTTCAATGTTGTTTCTACAAAACTTCTAAATGATTATTGTTTGATTCTTTTGAAACTCTTAGTCTGCAATGCTCTAGTTGAAACTCAGATCATTTTAAAGTACTTATTTGTTTATAAGCTTTGTATTTATGGCAGCAAATACATTTCAACTTAAGATGCACTTTAATGCCTGCTGATAGTACAATTAAAACTTCTCATCTAAGTTGGATGTCCCCAAAACCTTAACAAGAGAACCAATAAAAATAGTCTTGCATCCTGCATCTTATTTCTTTGGAGAATAAAAGGAATGCAAATTAAGTCAATGAGAAACCATGGGCACAATATTTTAATGGATAATCATCTAAGAGAACATAAAATCTTCTGTTCTTCCAATACCTATTACTGTATTTTTGTTTTGTTTTGTTTTGTTTCTATTTTTAATCTTGCTGAAATCAGTAACTCAAAGCTGGCTCTGCAAACTTTGCTAATCATACAAATGTGATGGCCCTCAATGACATTTAAAAACATAATTTACCCCTGACAGTTTTCCAGATTTTACAACATCATCAATTTGTTATTTGGCTTTGAAATCAAAAGTCCACTGACTGCCACCTGCTCAGTTCCTCCACTCCTGGTCTCACTTGCCTTTTCCACCTTAAACTCCAAAGTCAGTTTTGATGTTCTGGTTGCTCACACCCTCTACTTCTATGCCTCTCTCCTGCTCTAGTTGAAGAACCTTAGATCATTTTAAAGCACTTATATATCTTATAAGCTTTGTATTTATGGCAGCAACTCTTTGCACATATTCTTCACATACTCCACACAGCTGAGATTATGAAGAGAGAACCATAACCCCGCTGTCTGGTTTAGCTCTAATTTCTTGCCTACAGTCCACACTTTATGTACTCACCAGATCCAGTTGCCTCCTCCTCCTGCACTCAGAGCTTGAACACATCATCTCCTCTGCTGCTGACTGAATGCTTGTGGAGTTGGACAGAAGTGTTGTTTACCCCTTCCTGGTCTGACTTCTGAAAACTTGGGAACATCATCATTCCCATCTTCTTTCTTGATTCCTCTGTCAGATACATGAAGAAATTTTAGTGGAGGAAAATATGGTTGTGGAGTGGGCTGTGGGAAGGGTGTTATGGTGGACATTCTGTTGGAATAAACTGAGGAACAGAGCATCTCGTTCTCCCCTTTAATCTCTGTGATATTTAACAAGGTAGAAGAGAACAAACAGCTGTTTCATCTCTGATATCTAGACTGTTTTTTAGAGGTGTGCTTGCCTTTATGAATATAACTACCACACAAAATGACTTCTTAAGGTCTCCATACAAGCATACTATGATTTCCAAGCTTCTCCATGCTACTAATCTCCTAAGTGATTTTTTTACACGTTTTCCTCATTCCTCACACAGTCAATACTCCTCTTGCCTCATTCTCTGCTGATGATCTTGATTCCTATTTTACTGAGCAACTGGAAGCAAAGGAGAACATGCATGCTCCCACCCCACATCTTCCTCTTCCCAGCATCCATACTGCTTGCTCTGTTTCGCCTCACTCCAGTTCTCTGGTCTGAGAGGACACTGGTATACATGCCCTCATGTCGTCTCAGCTATTCGAACACACTGCTCCACTAAGTCTTTCATCTCTCTTGCAAAATCAGTTTCTCTCTCTGTTTTTCATATCAAACACTAACATACTATTATTTCTCTCCCATTAACAGACCAATCCTAAATAGTGACATTTAAAGTCATTGTTTCTACATCATCTTCGATTTTCTCAAAATTAGACCAGTCCTTATTTTTCTTCTTTTCTACACCAAAATAGCTCTTCTCTTTGAACCCCCACATTGTTATCTGTGTTAACTTTGCTGAAAAAGGAGCAGCATGGGACATAGTGGGGACTTCTCTTGGCTGCAAGACTGCAGTTTTTATTCTCTCCTGTATTCCTCCCTAGTTCTGCTCCATTACTTGACTTCTTATTGTGGAATTACTGTAGGGCTCCATCCTTTGTCCTTTTTCTACCTAGCAACTCACTCCCTTCAAAGTATGATGCAGTCATATCTTTAATTTATATATGGATACATCCCTCATTGACATGTCATCCAAACTTCTATCCTGAACCTGAACTCATTTTATACAATGAGCTGCATCATCCCCACCCATTGAAGGCAAATTCGTCGTAGTTAACCTTGCCTAGCTCTTCCTCTCACATCTCGTTTAGTGTGTCAGCAAATCCTGTAGATTTTCTGAATTGGGCTACTGTTCACACTTCAGCAAAAGCAATATGATCCCAGTAAGAATCTCCTTTTGTCCCAATTATTTTAATTACCTCAGTAGGAGATTTGCTGCTCCATTTTTGCGACCCTACCTTCTATTCTCTCAACAAGAACTGGGATGATTGTTTTAAAGTGGAAGTCAAATCACCACATTTCTTTGTTTAAAACCCCACAATAACTCCCTATTCATCACAGAGTGAAAGACTGATTATGTAAAAGGACAATAATCAGACCATATATGATACTAGAATTCTCTCCTACA
Source organism: Condylura cristata (assembly GCF_000260355.1). Taxonomy (NCBI): domain Eukaryota; kingdom Metazoa; phylum Chordata; class Mammalia; order Eulipotyphla; family Talpidae; genus Condylura; species Condylura cristata. The sequence continues at coordinate 14,073,598 of NW_004567115.1, forward strand.
TCCTCTGTAGCACTGGCCAGAGCAACCAAACCACAAAATCTGTAGATTCAGTCTAAGAAGTTTTATCATAACTTCGGCAGCAATTTCTTCAGCACATTCAAGCATTGGTCAAGGACCAAAGATTTCCTAAATTTTACAGCTAGCACATTCCATTTAACTCAAGATCAATGAGAGACAACCAAATATGATTTCCCAAATCAGTTATCTAAGCTGTCCCACTCCAAGCTAGCCCATTACCAGCTTCTCCATACCAATATCTTCCAATTAAAGAATATCAGAGGATTTGTCTTCTTTCACTGTAAAGCCTTCCCATTCCTGGCCCTCCCTGGTGGTGCAGTGGGTTAAAACACAGCACTAAGAAGCTAAAGTCACTTCCGCATGAGTTGGATCCCTACCTGCCCCACAGGTGATCCACATGGCGCCACAGACCTCTCCTGGCCCACCCGCTGCTCCCCTCAGCAGTGTACTTCATTGATCTGCCTGTTCTGTCCCCCACTCTGTCTCTGGTGAATCCTCTCACTGCCCCACACTTCTGGCCTGTACCCTAGTTCTGTATGCATAAATAAATAAATCTTTAAAAAAAAAAAAAAGGCCTTCCCATTCCTCTAACTTTGCACTTCACTAATCACAAGTTATAGTGTTGTCATAGCAGGCCTGGCCTTTTCTCCTTCAGGTATTTATCATTTGTTTCTACCTTGACCTCATCTCATGCCTCTCCCAGTACTGTCCCACCTGCTCACCAGTAATATTCCTGTTCCTTTAAACACACATGGTTTGCCCCTGCCTTAGAGTCTTTCTTCTGGCAATTTTTTTCAGCTTTAAGCTGCACCACAAGTCTTGAGTCTACATGGTTCATTCACTTCCTTTCAAGTCTTTGTTCAAAAGTGACTTTTTCAGTGAGTCTTTCTCTAATGACCCCTCTCCTATTTCTATATTAAAATATTAGTCTATAAGTAGTCCCTTCATTACTTTTTTCTTGCTATTATTATCTTCTACTAGTATTACACACAGTTGCGCTTAAGTTGTTTCTATTTCTTGGCTATTGTAAATAGTGCTGCTATAGACATGGACATTCAGGTTTAAAACATTTTAAGAGACAATTTCTTGTCAGTTGAGGAGCTTCAGATTCATTGAAAGCCCAACTAGTAATGCAGGTGACAAGCAAGTCAGAAACAAGGTTATTTCTAGGGGCAGTAACTGGTCAGTGCAAACACTGACTCACGCCTGTATCAAGAAATTATACAAATCCATTATCTCTGGGGTATATATATATATATATATATATAAGCTCCTGAGGATTACAATCCATGCATGGATTGACTTTGTTTTCCATATTATTTTTTAAGGCGCAGCAGGTTAAAGCACTGCACTAAGCTTAAGCCACTTCCACATGAGTTCTATTCCTGCCTGCCCTGGAGGTGATCCACATGGCGAGGCAGACCTCTCCTGACACACCCGCTGCTCCTCTCAGCAGTGTACTTCCTCGATCTGCCTGTTCTGCTCCCCACTCTGGTGAAGCCTCTCACCCTCCGCATCTCTGGTCTGTCCCCCAGTTCTGTATGAATAATAAATAAATCTTAAAAAAATTTATTTATTTATGCATACAGAACTGGGGGATAGGCCAGAGGTGCAGGGGTGGTGAGAGGATTCACCAGAAACAGAGTGGGACATAGAACAGGCAGATCATCGAGGTATACTGCTAGGGGGAGCAGCAGGATAGCCAGGAGGTCTACCGTGCCATGTGGGTCACCTCTGGGGCGCGGGAGGGGATCGAACTCATGCTGAAGTGGTTTTAGCTTCTTAGTGCTGTGCTTTAACCCGCTGTGCCACCAGGGAGGGCCCTGTTGCCCATATTCTTAACTTCATGTAGAAGAAGTAAAGAAAGTACATACAGGTGATAAATGATAGAGTACTTCTGAACACTCTAATTAGCTCAGACTGGGGATAGAAATGACCAAGATAAAGTACGTGTGTGTGTCTGTGTGTGTGTATGCAAAGCCATTTTCGATACTTCATTTTCCTTGTCCAATATAAAAAACTCTCATTTAGAGCAGTAAATCAAAGGCTCACCTATTTGTGTAAATGTATCCATTTCACTTCTACTGATCATGAGACAGTATTTTTACAAAGTGATTATGTTCTTTGGATGCTTAATATTTTAAAATAAAAATCAGGCCCTCCCTGGTGGCGCAGCGGGTTAAAGCACAGCACTGAGCATCTAAAGCCGCTTCCGCATGAGTTTGATTCCCGCCTGCCCCGGAGGAGATCCACATGGCGCAGCAGACCTCTTCTGACCCGCCCGTTGCTCCCCTAAGCAGTGTACTTCATCGATCTGTCTGTTCTGCTCCCCACTGTGTCTCTGGTGAAGCCTCTGACCGTCCCTGAGCCTCTGGCCTATACCCCGGTTCTGTATGCACAAATAAATAAATCTTTAAAAAAAATAAAAATCAGTATTATAATTATAATGGAGTAAAATTTGTGAGAAAAGTTCTGTGCATTGCTATAAAATTCCTTAGGGTAAATTTTTAATACAAAGAGGAAAAATTACCAAAGATATAGGTAATTGCTGTGCCACCAAATATTTTCTAGTACAGGCCATAAAATAAAGCATTCCTTATCTCTACAATAAAATTATATGGGCTAACACTTTAATAATATGTTAATAAGCCAGTATATGTAGGCATTTTGACAAATAGTATGTACACATTTTTGATACATGTTTATTTAACCTTTTATGCTGCTGAAATTTCCTGACCATTTTTATTTCAACCTTGTATAAAGAAATACATTGTGTTGTCATATTAACTCTCCATTTTTCATCACTTAATGTGACCCTATCTATTTTTATAACATTTACTTGATTTCAGAAACTATAATATATATTAAAAGAAGTCATAGATTTTTACAGTCATATATGGGCTTATAAAGGCATTTTATAGCCTAATAATAACAGATTTCATAATGGCTCAAGCTGCTTTAGATATGCCTAATTAGTATGATAATACTGAATTCACTAAGAAATTTAAGAACTTAAACACAGCATAGTTTATGAGACATTCCTTTCCTTCAGAAATAGTGATTGGTCCTCCCTGGTGGCCCAACTGCTTAGGACGCAGTATTGCAAGCCGGCAACAGCCTCTTCAGTGGATCACCCCCAGCTCTGGAGGTGATCCACATGGTGCCGCAGATCTCATCTGTGTAACCCGCTGTTCCCTTCAGCAGTGTACTGCATCCATCTGCCTGTTCTGCTCCCCACTCTGTCTCTGGTAAATCCTCTCACTGCCCCTGCACATCTGTACCACCTCTGTATACATAAATAAATATTTTTTAAAAATAGTGATTGAAGTGCCCTGCCTGAGGAAGAAATCCTATTCTCAAAACTGAAGTGGTTTTGAACAATTTGAAAATGATTTGCCCCTTAGTGTTCTTTTTTTTTAATTTAATTTTATTTTATTTATTACAAAGTTTATTTTTACATCATTTTGCATATTTTTTTT
>NW_004567115.1:14083091-14240720 GCF_000260355.1 Condylura cristata
GATTTGGTTTCCCCTCCCTAGCTGAATTGTCTCAGTTTATCTCCAGGGTTGTAGCAGGGCTGGGACAAAAGGCTGCGGAGCAGCCTGCAGCTGCCACCTCAGGCAGGTTCCCTCTGCAGCTAGCTTCCTGCCTTCTGCAGCGCCGCCTAGATTTTTAAAATAGCCGAGCGAGTTGGGAGCCGCTGGCGGTCCCGGATCAGTTCCTGCCTATGCGGCTTTCCTTATGGGGACTCCCCTATCGCCGGTTCTCCCTCGGTTATTTTCCTTCTAGTGAGTCCAGGGCGTTCTCATTTGGGTTGAAACTCGTAGCATGAAAGTCTATAGTCCGTTTTTGTATAATCCCATGCGAGTTTGGATGTAGTTGCCTCGGCGTCTTTATTCTGCTGCTATCTTGCCGGTTCCCGAGCTGGTCGAGCTGACCAGCGGCTTTGCGCGGCGCCCAGGTGCTCCGGCGCCCAGGTGCTCCGAATTGGGTCTGACGTTTCAGCGGTTTTTCTCTCACCCAGGTATTGAGGATCAGATTTGCAGTCTTTCTGCAGCCTGGGCTCCACTCACTGAGCTGAGCCGTCCAGCTTCACCTCCAGGGTTTAGCGTGGGGCAAAGCTGCTCCTGCAGCCTGCGGAACTTCCAGGGGCCCGGGTTTTCCCCGGAGTTCCCTTCTGGGAACTCCCCAATCGCCGATTCCCTCTCAGTTATCTACCTTCTAGTGAGTCCAGGGTGTTTTCGTTTGGGTTAAAACTTCAGTGTTCTTTTTTTTTTATGTTAGTATTTTATTTGTTAATTAATTAATCTTTTTTTTTTTACATCATTCTTCATTTTGTGCATTTCCCATCTCACTTGTAATCCCATGGATCTTCCATCACCAATTCACCAGTGTGCCATCACCACAGTACAGTGCACTCTTCCCACCCCAGTTCCGATCTCATTCCCCCTAACACTCCTATAAAATGTCTCTGGTTTATAGTTGTTCATTGTTTTCATTTTTACTCTATTACATTTATTAGTCTCTTTTTATAATAAATTTGATGATCTAAGTGGAGCTTTCATAAGAAATGAGGAAATAATAACATTGACCTTGTTCTTTTCTGTTGTCCCAGCCAATACTTCCATGACTGACTGTAAGAATCATAGATCTACCTAAAGATAAAGTGAATAGTATTTTTATCTGGTAATTATTTGCAGCTGACATAGTACACACATAATACTTTCTTATACTTATATATATTTTTTTCAATTTTAATGCTGGAATGACCACTAAGCATGACTATATAATTAGCAATTTTCTACTACATTTATCAAACTCCTGTATATGCTCCCACAAATAGCTTTTCTTCTGTGAAAAGCTTCATTTGTATTACCTAAAAAGTCTGCATGTTATCTGATTAATGATCTTCAGACTGACCTTAGTGTGGATTATATGAATAGTATTGCCAGACAAAAGAAATGTGATTTGCCCTATGCTTATTCAATAGATGAAATTATAGCTATGTTCTTTGTGAGGAAATACAGCATTTTTATATAGGTTTATGCATAGCAAAAATACCATTTGCAAGGATATCCTATCACTTTCCCATAAGGCAACCTTGCAGGCTTCGGTCTGCATCACTGAATGCATCAGCCTTGCTATTGCACAGCATCATCACCTTCTTTTCTCCATCTCCTGAGCATTTTGAAATATCCCATTCATCAGTTTAAGACTTCTGTCCTGTAAAACTTCACCATTTCTGTAGACATTCCAAGCACACACTAAGGAACGATGGTATGGCCAATGCAAGTGAGCCCTGGAGCGCTCTCCAGAACCCCACTCTCTGGAGAGCAAGTGTGAGAAGAGAAATGTCTGCTTTGAGCTTCCCTGTGATGTGGCAGTTGGGCAGAAGAAGGTGACATCCAGTCACATCTTTCTTAACAAACTTGAACTTCAGTGAAGAAGCCCAATTCCAAACCATTTTTTAACATGACTTGCAGCATGAATGATCAAGGTTTTTTTGTTTGTTTTATCTTCTATAATCCAGTAGGGAGTTTTTAAGACTTTATTTATTTATGCATACAGAACTGGGGTACAGGCCAGAGTGCATGCAGGGGCGGTCAGAGGCCTCACCAGAGACAGAGTGGGGAGCAGAACAGGCAGATCAACCAAGTACACTGCTGAGGCAAGCAGCCAGCCAGAGAGGAGAGGTCGGCTGTACTATGTTGGTCTCCTCCTTGACTGGGAATTAGACTTTGAACTTGTGCTGAAGCAGCTGTGGACAGCTTCATAGTGCTGCACTTTAACCCTTTGTGCCACCAGAGAGCCTGTAGAAAAATTATTATATGTTTAAAAAAAAGTTTCATTTCTGGACAAAGAAGTATTTCACAGGAAATATATTCATACTTCTTTCCTACTACAATTAATAGATAATTAATTTTTAAAAGAAACAACAGAATCTTAGTGGAATTTACTTGAGAACCATAAACAACCAATAATTTATTGACCCCATAGGTTTTGACAAGAAAAAGAAAAGTCTTTATTACCTGGTGGTTTCTGGGTGCTTTGTTTGATATTTCACCCAGCATCTCCTGTAGCAGCCCACCACTGTGTGTTGTGCATTAAAGTGTGTATAATGAATGTTGTTAATACATTTCCTAATTATTATACTTCAACTGGGTTTCAGACATGCTTCCCACTACTTCTTCATGATATACCTTCAACAAAGGCATGGACAGGAAAGGGTCATGTTTAACAGCACTAAAGTTTTCAAGTTCTACTGCACTTTCCTGAAGACATTATCCAAGATAGTTCTCTGAGGAGAAAAGTTGATTATAACTGCAGACTTAGAGAACAAATGGCAGTTGCTAAGAGATTAAGAACAAATCAGATTTCAGCTGGTTATATCCTTTCTAGGTCTCCTGAGTCCTCTCTCCCTTTCCAATCCTCCATGCTACTAGAACCTTCCCTATGGTCCTTGCTTATTTGATTCCTTGACCATTATTAGCAGTTATACTCTGTTGCTATAAGAACAGCCATCTGAGAAGAAATCCTTTCCACAGTGTTATTAGGCTCTTGGTGGCAAAAACTATCTCACTACTTATCTAGAGGTTCTCTTGTAGTTCTAGAACCTTCTGAGGTAGTCAGACTCTACTGCAATAGACTACCCCACCATAGCCCCACCACCCCATTATGGTTTTAAGTGCTTGCCTTTCTTTGAGATTGTGATCAAGCCTGCTCCTATTTACCCTGCATTGCAGACCCTGAGCTGTCATAATTACTAAGAAACAAAAGATACTAAAATGGGCATCTTGTTTGTTTTATCTTCTCGTGAATGCTAGTTTGAAAGATTTCACAAGAAATATTAACAGAGCCCAGTGATTTCTCCAATATAAGTGGTTGCAGATGATTATCACACTTGTAGGCTTTCTTCAGTGAACATGCTCTTAGCATCCACAAATACTGCTGCTGCATTCTTTAAACTTTCCCTCCCCCCTCCTCCAACCATCCCACCAGTCTCTGGACACTTTCTGAGGATTTAAAGCACAAAGCAACATAATAAAAATGTATCCCAGAGAGTTTCAGAGACACAAGCTTTAGACTCACTGAAGGGTTTAATAGACAGATTGATTTGCTATCCTCACTAAATGCCTGTTTGCAGTAATCTGAAGTCTATGACTGTTTTGTGACCCATCTGGAATAATTGTAGTTAAAATTTTATTAGTAGCTGGGAGACATAGTTCTATTTCCTCCCCTCTTCATTTCCAGGCAACTTCACTGTGGACTTTTCTGCATCTTAATTTAGGAAATGAGCTCGGAGTGTACGCTTGCCCTTGTTCACTGAGTGCTCACTGGTCTGCTAGGCTTTATTTATAGGAAGAGCTTGGACCTCCTTTCTGCTTTCAGGGTCTTTTTAGCTTGACCTAGCACAACTTTTTTAGTCATACCTTTTAATGGAAATAGCCATATTTGTTTAACATTTTTATTCACCTCATGGGGGTTGGGGTGGAGGGCAAAACTTAGGAGAATAGGAACATTCTTCTGGGCCTCCCTGGTGGCCTCAGGGTTAAGTCTCAGCACTATCTCTGCTTAGGCCTGATTTTGATCCCTGGCTAGGAAGCTGGCTCACCTGGTGCAGCAGACCTCTGTTGTCTTGCCCTCTGCTCCCCTTAGCAGTGTATTTCAGTTAATTCACCTGTTCTGCTCTCCACTCGTCTCTGGTGAATCTTTTACCTATTGTACCTCTGGCCTACATCCCAGTTTTGAACTAAACATGTTTGTCTTTTTCGACCTTTGCAGGGCTTGAAGGTGAGGAGTGCTTCATATAATGGAATATTCTCACTGGCCCAGTCCATAGAATGAGCACTCAACTTTAGGAGCAGTAGAATTAACTCTTGAAAGAATCATTAACATGACAGTAGAGCTTATCTGCTTCCTACCAGAAAAAAGAATTAATATATTGAAGTTTGTGGTGTTGGGCTCCTTTTCAAATTGTTGCCCAAGGCCCTACTGTGCAAACTCCTTTAGGCCTCCCACCCATCTCTCCCAACATTCTAGAACCCATGCTTCTGTGAAACATACCTGAAAATATGCCAATTGAAAACCCCCAATTAGACAGCCTTTCCTTACTCTATATGGGCCCAGACAGCTGCAGTTCAGTAAGGACACAGATACAACATCATTCTGATAGAAATCACTTTGAACTCTGCACTTGTACACTGAAATGCAGGCTTGGTGCATCCTAACCTTTACAGTATATGTTCCGAGTCCATTATGCTTCTGTTCCCCTATCTATTTCAGCCCTTGCCTGTTTTCCTCAAACCTCTAAATGGGTTCTCCTGTTCTCTAGTAATTTTGCTTCCTATTTCATAGAAAAATAATTAATCAGAAGAGAAACTCCAGAGTCCCCCAGCCTATGTACTCATTTCACTGCCTTTCTTCATGGGGTGACTGGCTGTCTCTGTCTGTGCTTCTCCTTCAGGCTGACTGCACCTTTTCAACTCCTGATTCCACCCCTTCTTCTTACTCAGGACATTGTTTCAGCAATTTTATCAATTCCTACATTATTGTGGAACATCTCTTGTATCATTCCTTAATGTGAAAACTATGCTGTACAAACAAATGAACTGAGTCAAACATAAGTGGACTTTTAGATTGCAAGAGTAATTAGTGATTACTAGAAGAGTAGGGCGTGGGTAATTCAGATGAAAAAGAATACCTGTAGTGTTGTTAGCCTGCCGCCCTAAAGGGAACTGGGGTTTTCTGAGAATGCCTGTTTACTCTGCACAGGGAGTTCCAGGAAGTTAGAAGTTCTGTAAACAGAGCTTTAGCCCAGAATTGACTCCTGTTCTCTGAGGATGTACGGGTCTGTGTGTATGCTCCTTGCTAACTAGAAAAACTTGTCCCAACAGTATCTTACAAATTTGTATAAGCATAAACACAATTGTGTGCTATTTCCTTGTCCCTTTGTTCATATCTTTAATAAAAGCTTGGGCTGGGACAATGAGAGGCAGGCTGCTCGCAGTAGTCTGCGCCTGATGCAAACTCAATTTGACTCCAATTCTACCAGTCTTGGTTCACAGCTGAGAACTACCCCTTGCTAGCAATAGTGCTGTAGGGTAAAGGACATATTTAGCTTCAAGTGTGGAACTTAATGTAGTAGATACAAATGGTTTCATATGATGTATACCTGAAACGATTAAGTTACAATGCAATGTGACTTCAGTAGAAAAGGCCACATTACATCCTTTAAAAATTTTCCTTTGACCTTATGTAATCACCTATTTCTTGTAACAGAAAAAAAAAAATTAGAGCTGTCTAACTTCACTTCCTACCAATAGCCTGGTGTTATCCCTTGAACTAACTACAGTCAAGGTTTTGCCCGAGCCATGTTTCTGAGCCTTCAAGGTGACCTGGCAGCCCCACTGACAAGTCCAGTGAGACGCTTTACTCCTCTTACCTTGCCTGTCAGCAGCAATCGATTTATTGATGACTCCTCCTTCTCAAAGATTTCCTTCAGTTGGCTCGCGAACACCATTCCTTAGTTCTCCCACTTCTACGCCTATTCCCACCCAAATATTCTCGCGCAAGTAGGTGGCTTCCTTGTCGCCCGAAGGCTTGCTTTCCTAGGTGATCTCTTCCACCTTCATGGCTTTCAAAACATATGTAAATAACCAGCTCCCAAATGTACCACCTGTCTGTACCTCTCATGATTTCTAGATTCACATGTACTTTAGCAAATGGGCACCCCTACTTGACTCTCTTACAATTAGTCTGATCAAAGCCTTGATGCCTCACTCACCCCCCAGGTCTATCTCAATTCTTGCACTCATCCCCAGTTCAGAATTTGAAAATTATTTACATATGGTGCTCAGGAAAAACAAAATACCTACAGCCTTCTGTGATCTCTTTGCTCTCATATCCCACCCATCAGCATAATCTCTCCACCTGCTCTATCATCTCATTCCAGCCACACATGAAATGCTTCCCTCACTGTATTTTCTGCTACCACTCTTGACCGCATTAGTTTATCTCCTAACAATTACCATGGTATATTTAAAATGCTCTATTGATTATTTACATGCAGAATAAAGCTCAAAGTTTTGACAAGGGCTTAGGAGAAGCTCCACAATTTGCACCTCTCCCATGCCTTACTATTTCTGCAATTGTACTTCCCGCACCACTTATCTCAGTCCTCAGTCTGCTCCAGCCATACCATTGTCTACTAAGGGCTCCGGAGGAAGCTAATTTTCTGCTATCTTCTAGGTCCTTAAGTTTGGTAAATAATTACGTGGACATAAGACAAATTGAAAGGAGAAAAGAACAAATTGAATTTCTGTGTATGGAGATGCCATTGTGAAGATGGAGCCAAAAACAAAACAGTCAGTTTATATGTGAAGAACACACAGGCATGGGAATTCTTGAAATTTGGGTTTGGGCAACCAATGCAGTCAGCTAAGTAAAGATTATTTATAGAGCTTCCTATCCTCATCTCTGATGATTTCTCTCTCTGTCCACAGAGAGGGTATTTTCACATAGAGATTTTATTCCTTCTTTCAGAAGGGACAGAGAAGATGAGGAAGAGAGAAAGGAGAATTGCCTCTCCTCATTGGACTTGTCAGTGTGAGAGTTCCAGGTCACTGTGACTAGAGCAGGCTCAGTAACATGGTTTGGACAAAATCTTGACTACAATTAGCTGGAGAGATAATGTCAGAGGGAGGCAGGGTCCACTGATTGTTTCTTTAATTCAAAAATAATCAATCTGCCACTTTAGTACATTTTGAGAAGGCCTGATTTGGGATCAAATACAAATTTAGTTTCAAGTGGGCCTTTCCTGTGGTCTATGGATTAAGTCTCACTGCTGCTACCGCGATGCTCTGAGTTTGATCCCTGGCCAGGTGGCTAACCCATAAATAACACTGCAGACTTCTCCTGTCTCACCACTGCCGCCCTCAGCAGTGGATTTCAGTAGATCTGCCTGTTTTGCTTCCCACTCTGACTCTAATGAATCTTTCCACCTCCCACACCTCTGGCTTCATCCCAGTTTTTCTATGCAAAAATAAATAAAATCTTAAAAACAAACAGACAAACTCAGTTTCCAATTCCTTTAAGGTGCTGCTCCTTCTGCTGAGATCGTTGTTAATAAGGATCATTCTGGGACATTTTAGCTCTATGCATACAGAGCACCTGGCCGTAGCCCACTTCCCTGACCATCTTGTAAAATAGCACCACAGCTGATCCCCATACTTTGATTATTCTCCATTGCATAAACCCCAGTTCCTTATTTTTTTTTTTCAATTTGATTTTTCCTTTATAGAATATATACTCTGTGGATACTAATTTTGCAGGTTGTTAGTTTATCTTCAAGGCCTATTGCTAGACGTAGAATAGGAATAAAATATGGTATGGATGATTGAAGGAATGGAACAGTATTTCATATTTTATTGTAGTATATCTTTGTATAATTTTTCATATAAGTTCTTATTCATAATATGGCACTCCCTAACCATATTGCATGGAGTTTTAAAAGCATCATGCAGGAATCCCACAGTGTGGATAGAGACCAATAAAAGCCATTAACGATAAAATTTCACACATTTCTTGCATTTCAAAAAAATAGGAATACTATCGCCATGCTCTGAGCATCTAAATGTGCATGACTGCTGAGAAGGCACCTCCTAAATTCTTGCATTCTCTTGAGCAGGCTGAGCAGTTAGTTGGTAGTGCAGGATGAGAAGTAGTCATAAAATCACCAGTTCTCTGAGGTAGGTTAAAGCCCAAGAGAAATTATTATTTGTGCATTTTCCAAGAGAAAAGCTACATGGAGCTAATTTGTCATGAGTCACCTGTGTTTTTGTAAGTCTTTTAGCAAGACACTGATTGCTCTTTGCTTTGGGCTTTTGAGGCAGGGAGTGGCCTTGGAAATAGACGCAGTATCTACGTCTGTGCAGACAACCAGTTTGCAGAATAGACACTATGCCCTCCTAGAGCAAAGGGCACCCATGCTTACTGCCCGTTGTAGCAAAAAATGGGCTTTGGTATCCTCTCCCCTCTGGTAGAGCCTGCTGCATTTGCAGATGCCACCCGGTCCTCTGTGTCGTCTCATAGAAATGGTCTCAGGGAACTGGCACAAAAATGCAGCCACTGTGCCTGCTGTTACTGATGTACGTAGCACAGTGCCTTTCACCGCTGACCTGGGTGTCATGTCATCTAACCACAGCTATGACCTGCTTGCCATTTGGGTAAAACTTTAGATCCTTTACAGTCCTTTACAGTGTTGGCAATAAGATTTGGATGCTGAGCAAGACACGCTATTGCAGAAGATAAAGAATGAGGACCCCGAGGGTAGCTGGGAGTCCACAAGAATTAGCAGTGAATATGATGAGTGGATTATATGACCAACTGCACAATAAACAGCCCTCCGCCATATCCATTACGAAGGTAAATGGCAACAGGCTAAGGTTATCAGGAAGAAGATTCAAAAACAGCTACTTAAATTGTTTACGTTCCTGTTGTTAACTTTCCTGGCAGCAGAGTAATTTGCTCAGAAGTAGGTGGTTAGTGCACATTCATGCACTGAAACAATGAGGCTAAGATTCCTCATGTACCCCTGCAGGCTACAGCTAGAGAATGGGTGTTTATATTAATGCCAAAGAGGGAAATTCAGGAGCAGTATTAGGGGAAATTAAGCTAGTTGTTAGAAAGTGAACTAGTTCCCTTAGGAAACAGGGGGTGGAGTTTGTTACAGAAAATGACAACAGCTGGCACATCTGACTGCCCAGTCTTCCTTGCAGCCCATCATGCCAACTGAAAGTGTTAGGGGGGCTTGGGTTTGTTATTTAGTTCTGTTCTTCTTATGGTTTTTTTTCCCCCAGTGACTGCCGAATGCAGTAAGGAAGTATTTGGACTTTGGAGACGATTTCTCTGAGACAGCTAAAATTCCTGGAGAAAGCAGAGAATACTTTATAAATGAATGTACAGGAATATGTAGAATACTAGGAGAGATTAAGTATTCTCCATCTTACTACCAAGGATTAGATGTTCAGTACTGATAAAATTAAACTGATCCAATGAAATCTAGATGAATTCTGTGGCCAGTTTCACACTGCGAAGAACTTCCCTAGCCCCTACATTGAAACCAGGCAAGAGCTTCAGAGAGGTCAGCATGGAAGCGAGCACCACAGGTGTCCTGTATAAAAGTGGATGCCTTTAAAAAAGCCACGCTGCTGGAACCAAGCATGAATCCACTAGAGGATGCAGCCAGTGTTTTTGCTGTGCTACCGAATCCAGGCTAGCTCAGGGTCCAAACAGGATCTCACCACCATCTCATGTAATGATGGTGCAAGGTAGATGAATTAACCAGGCTTTTCACACCACCAGCCTCTGTGGCTACATCTGCGGCTGTGATCGCGTTAATGCAGAAGGCGCTTGGGAGCGCAGGCACAGGGCACGCATGCATGCCTGTGGCCACCTGGAGCATGAGGGTGCACACCTGAGCCTACTGGTGGGGATTAAAAGCGGAGGCAGTGAGCAGACCAGCCGCGTGACTGCAGCGGAGGCGAGGTGGGCGGGAGATGTGGTGTGCACAGGCGCGAGAGAACTGCCCTCGCGACCAGGGAAAGCCCCCAAATTGGTGTGCTGTTGGGACGCTCAGTTGCTTGCCTGCTTCCCAGCTCCCGCGGCCAGGCCTGTGCCTGCTTCCTTGGAAGCATGCCAGCCTCCTACCTGGCGTGCCTATGTATCTGGGTACCTGAGCTGGGCCAGACAAACCCAAGAAGGACTCTGGGACTATCGATTATCCATTTAATCCAATCGACAGTGAGCATAGCTCATATCGGCAGTAGAGAGGGGAAACACAAAGCTTTCTTAAACAAGAAACTGCGACATTGCAGAAAGCTGAAGGTAAGTACGTGAAACCTTCATGGCCCTGAGCAGCCCACACCTTTTTTTCACCCCCTTTTGTTCAGATGTCCTCTCTAATGCCCAAAGTTGCTAAAAGGTAAAGGAACATTAGAGATAGGGCTGAGTTTGCCTTTTCCGCATGGGAAATACTATATGGGCTCAACTGTTTTGAATGTAGCAGAATTAACACCATTATGGCTTTTGTGCCAGAGGCACTGTCCTATGCAACCCATGGAAGGAGAATGTGCTGAGACTGAGGGGTTCAGAGAGAGTTCACTGTTGTAAAAGGACAAAATGTGACCTTGTAAGCCTGTAATATGTTTTTTATTATTTACATTTGTATTTGTCACAAATGGAGCAGATACACAGGTGGCCCTGAGCCACATCCAATCTCTTCCCCCAAACAGATGGATAAGGTGACAGTGTACCAGCCACTGCCCTTCTCTACCTGTCAGGGGTGGGCCAGTGGTTTCCTCTCTCAGGCTGGGAAAGGGCTCATGAGAGCCTCTGGTCTAGATTGAAAAGACTACCCATAAACATCAATGAGTGAGGCAAGGAGTCAGCATTTATTGATTGACAAAGTGAGGAAAAGTGCTCTGGGAAGACCTCTCTGAACATGAAAGAGACACGGAGGTGTGGGGGTTTGAAGCCTGTAGTATGGGTTTTAGGAGTGGGGTGAGGACAAGGAAACATTTTTTGAGAAAATGAGGATGGTGGATGAGGGCAATTATTGTTGCTAATTGTGTAATTGTGGACGCCAATCAGCTGCAGCTGTGTGGTCATGTAGGGCTCCTGAACATCTTCACTATAACGTCCCCTGAGGCTGAGTACCCACAGCGCCAGGTTCCACAGGTCTGTAACAGTCCTTTTCTTCTGGGTCTTTTCTCCATGTCACGCCAACTTGATAAGCAGTGGAAAGGTAACTCAGGAATGCCCACCTTAGGGGAAATTGGTGAATAAAACAAACCAAAAAAAGTTGCCAAGGGATTCTATGCACTAGGTGTCCAGACCTAATGTCATCAAATTTTGGACCTCTTATTTGTCTCCCTGTGAGAACAGTAACAATGAATGGCAAAATTTCTGTCAAGTCTTTCCTTGAGTCTTGCCCTGCCATACAACCCTTCCTGTCTCATATTTATAGTAGAAAATGAGGTGTGATATTTGTATTTCCCTCTTCCAATGCCAAGAGCTTTGGAGAACAGCAGCTATGGGATGTGAAAATTGCTCACACTTTACACTCCTATCCTGCCTTGTGACCTAACAAGAATGTAGTATATCAAAGAGAAAAGTGCAGCTTGATTAAAACCTAAAAAGTATGAGTGGAATGGTCCCAAAAGCCTTACACCATCAGTAGAAAAAGCTCACAGGAGCTGGAGATAGATAGCAGATTACCTCTCACTGAGTCCAGCGTTCCCTCCCATAGCCTCAGCCATCGGTCACAGATCTCTCTTGGTGTGTCCTGCTTGGACATCACTGGCACCAGAGAATCCAGATCACTTCTTCACATGAGATGCTCTCAAATACAGAGTGTAGCGGTTCCCAGTGATACCTGACTCCTCTAGTAGCTGCCACTAGTGAGTAGATCAGGATTCAGCATTGATGCCAAGTCCTCTAGTACCCAAAGATATGGGAGGTTTGAAGAAATAGTGTCTATGAAATGAGTTTAAATTGTAATACGATTTCTAGCTGCACCAAGGCTCCCCTAGAGTTAAGTGTTCAGACTTAAAATCTGTCATTATATGGCCTTCCCTGGTGGCACAGCGGGCTAAAGTGCAGCACTAAGAAGCTAAAGCCACTTCCACATGAGCTCGATCCCCGCATGCCCCGGAGGTGACCACATGGCGTGGCAGACCTCTCCTGACCCGCCCGCTGCTCCCCTTAGCAGTGTACTTCGTAGATCTGCCTGTTCTGCTCCCCACTCTGTCTCGGGTGAAGCCTCTTGCCACCCCTGAGCTTCTGGCCTGTACACCAGTTCTGTATGTACAGATAAATCTTAAACAAAAAAAAAAAATCTGTCATTATACATTATCATTATTTCCACATATGGAAATGGAAATGTAAAAACAGCTTCCTTCCTCAGTCACTGCTAAGATTTGGAACATTACTTGACATATAGTCTGTGTTTAATAGAGGTTGTATAAGGATGTACTGAATATTTGAAAGTGTGCACCTATATTTGTATACTAGAGACTGGCAAGTGCTTACAGTAGCCAACACTTGTTTATAGTAAATACTAACTGGAAAATGGACCCATAAGCCACAATACTCTCATCCTTATCCAAATAGGATTGCTGATACTGATGAAAAAATAAATCAGTATGTTTATGTCTAGAGTGGAAATGAAAGTTTAACACACTATTCAGTCCTTATAATGTTTTCTTCCATGAATGAATTTCCATAGCTCATCACCACAGTAGATTGTGAAGCCCTAGGCCAGGACTTGTATAAACATAGTTTATAAATGAGAGTGGTTGTCCCATGTACACATCAGATTAGATTAAAATACATAGAAAATTCATGATCCTTTGTAAGATCTCAAATTAAGCAATTAAAAATATTAATGGCAGAGCTTGATGCATCTACATTTAGCTCTATATAAGGAAGGAAATAATTTTGTCTTTCAGCAGCAGCAATGCTATGAAATATATTGACAGAAAATTAGGCTTAATGTAAGGAAAATATTCTAACATACTTGATCATAATGAAGCCATATTTATCAAAATCATGGGTTTTCCATTCCAGTCATCCCTATGGAAAACCAGAATAGGGGGGCTCTGCCCCAGCTTATAATTAAATCAATCCATGTTTGTTTTTGTATCATCACATTAGCATCTATACCAGCAAGAAATAAAAAGATTATCATAAGATTTAGTTCGGGGTGGATGTGTCAGGTTTTTCGCCAAGATAAAATATCTGTTCTTTGTATTGCCACTTCCATCTCCCTGGTTTTAGTTTTCAATTTTTTTGCTGAAATATTGCACCATGTTCTGTGCTTGCCCTGATCCAAATAATTTTCCACATGCTAGTCAAAGTGCTGTTTCTAAAAATGCAAATCTAACAGTGCTGCCCCCACCTCTAAAAACCTCTAGTGACTTTTGGGGAAGACTTGCTATCAAGTTTTTCATAAGGTTTTCAAGCTCTTTCATGAAAGGAACCCAGTGGTGGCCTCCAGTCACATCTTGGTCCCTGCCACTTCTCTCATGACATCTCTATGTAGAACTAGCCTCAAAACACCTTGATTCTCCAGTTCAGGTTTCTGCCAGGAATCCTCATCTGTGTGCTTGCCTGGTAGTGTCGTGTTGGTCCCCCGGAGGCATTTCACTGGCCTGTTAGTCCTTCAGAAGTTGCTTATCCTACCTGTGGAGTCACATAAGCTATGCTTCTTCTTGCCCATTGTCATCTGCTGTTCGTTTCCATCGTCATTTATAACCTCACAGAGAACAGAGACTGTATTAGTCTTGTTTCTTACTGTAGCCCTGATGCATGTCATGGTGTAAGATGGGGATAAATATATAATGGCTTTGAGTAAATTTTTGATTATTGCATTGAGTTTTAAATTAGTTGTACTTTGTACATAAAGATAATTTACATATAGTCACAGGCAATCCTTATTATTTTATTAGGGCGATTTGAATTTTCACAATTTTCATTTTTAAAATTTCATGGCTTCGTTGGCCTTAGGCAGCTGTATGAGGTCCTCCTCAAAAAATGTTGTGTTGTCTCTTCAGACTGCTGGTATATCCAATGAACCTATGATTAAAGGGCAAATAAGTTACCCACATGGAGTGGGTTTAGACAAAAGAAAATACTCTTGTTGGAAAAGATTGTTTTGGTGACCCCATTGTATGGCAATTTGAGGCTTTGTGCTGACACAGGCTATCCATTTTACAGTATACTGCACCCGGTAAATGGCCACCCAGCGAGACACTGCATTCTCCTTCTCTGAAGAGTGACAAGAGCTGGCTGCTTGGAAGCCACCTGGCAGGTAGGAGTGACACAGAGGGTTTTTGCCTCATACTTGGGGTGATGTGGAGGATGTTATTTGTTCATAGTTCTGGGCATGCATGAATGATGAGACGGAGCCCATTTCCTTGAAATGGCAGGAACTTTATTAAACAAGCATATGTGAGCTGAGCCTGAGGGCAGGAATTCCTGGCAGCTGAGGAAAGGCAAGGGATAGTTTGCCAACGCCATCTGTTTAATTTTCCTAATAATCTAACACCTGCCAGTGAGACTCATTTGGTTTCCCAAAATGGCTGAGAATTACAGAAACACCAATAATAACTCTTTCAAGGCCTTCACTCTGGTTAGAAGGTGAGTGACTTTACTACTCTAAAATTATGAAAATATTAATCTTATCTATGTCATCACTGCCATTAAGTCTTGTTTTCTGAGCATCTAAAGCTTTCTTGGAACATTCATATAAACTGATTAAATAACAGACATCTGAGAAAAATAAACCTTTCACCCGGTAGTACTCCTCGATGATGTTTCCAGAAAGGCAGCCTGGATGAAGCCTGACTTTTCATTTAAGTAGACTTTAAAATGAACAAGTTTTTGCCTTCTTCCACAAGAGTTGGGGAATGCAAAAGGTATGATTTTGTTGAGCTAGAGTCTAATATAAATTAAATTTAATGTAATAAATTTAAATCAAGGTTATTCAAATTAGAATTTTCCCTTGGTTTTCAAAGTTCATCGCAACCATGATGTCACACAGTCTCTGACCCGCTGTTGAAGGTGAGTCAGAGTGCAGAGGAGCTCACGTCAGACATTCAGGGAGTCTAGAAATAATGCCCCCAAAGTTGTGCATGTGTGAATTATTCTTTGTAATAGGAGAAAGAAATATCTAAGAAAAACTTGCGTGTTGTGACTATATAATTCCATTTCCCCAAATGGTAAATGAAAAATATCAGGGCTTATGATGGAAATTCAACATCTTTGAAGAATAAGAAGGAATGAAATAAGCTGTATCATTGAATAATAATCCTGGAAGGTAGTTCTATTTTCAAAGGATTCCCTAAATCTAGGAGATCGGGGAATGAGCTGTTTTTGATAGGCATCTTTGTGGTCATATTAATTGATTTGTGTATTTAGATCCCATCTAGTAAACAGCTCTTAGGAGGAGAAAGTAACAATTTTAATCATTTGGGAATATATATCAATTAAGAAAGAAATAATTGATTGCAATGACAAAAGATAACAGCAGTCATTAGCACTGGTCTCATGATTCTGAGAAAAATTTTCAGTGGTACTTTTCAAATACTGTATTTCCTTGAAAGTTTTTACAAGACCTTGACTTAAGTATTTAAATAATAATCAGTGATATTGTTGGCAGCATTTCATAAGGCCAAATCACCTCTACTATCTATATCCACTGTCTTTCATATTTCTTGTCTACTTAGTCAAGGGTTGGTTTAATCCATTACTAACCAGCAAATTGCTATTTTCATTTTATAAGTAGTGTATATTGTGTTGATAAAGCAAATTGCTTGAGTGTCAAAGCTTGTTGGAAAAGTAGTTCAGTACTTATCACTATCTGTATAAAAAATGTTTCTATCTAAGATAATTTATTTTTCTAACAGACAAAATAGCTAATTTTAGCCACAGGAATATTATAAATGAATTCATAGACAAGTAAAAATCCATATGCAAAATTGAGATATCTGAAGAATGTCAAAACTCTGAATATTGAGCTCAGGTATGGAATGAACGTATCACAAGAAAATAGAATAATACAATTAATAACACAGATCAAAAGATTGTAAGCTTCATGATTCCCTCATTACCTTATTCTAATCCTGCATCATCCATTCTCTCCCAGTTTTATGTTTGACTTCTATGTTTAAGCATGTCTTCCTGCATTTGAGTGTGTGGACATAAGTGTGTATATTTGTGAAAACTAGGCAAATTTAAAATGCATCATGGGTATTTTTTGGTGCTAATTCACTCTCCGCTCAGGTCTCAATTAGCAAAAATGAATCCTATGATGACACGGGAATCACTGATTATTGTCTTCCTGTCTTGTAAATACTTGGAATCACTGAATATACTGAACATTGAATAACATTTTTCCTTCAGGGTTATTTCACAATATCAGTGATAAGAAAAACATTTCTGGTCAAAATTGAATGAATGAAATTATTTAAAGATAATATATCAGTTGGCTTAAAGTTGAAGTTTTCAAGAACGCATCAGCATCACTGAGCAATTACAATGCTTTCCTTTAATTTCCATATTTTATCTTTTATTTTAAAACACATTGAAGTATTTCACCCTAAAAATAGCTTCTATAGGACATACTATGCTGTGTAGGTAAATGTATTCACTTTACACACCTATGTGCGGTTTGAGGTAATGTTTACTAATGTAGTAGCTTAAGATAAGTCAGATGAGTATGTTTCTTCCTAAGGTGGCTTATATTTATCAGGGCCTATGGTGCAGGTTTCTAAAAATCTGAATCAAAGATAAATGATATGCATTGAAAAATATTTCAAAGGTACCAATATACAGAGATGTTTTAATTCAAAATCAAAGCAAGATGTTGGATATACTGTGAGAATAACTTGAAAGTACTGGGGTAGTGCAGACAAGCTATTATGTTTTAAAATGGTATCATTTTTCCAGAAGCTTTTGAGAAGTTCAGCATAGGGCCTATGTTGTCATCCCATTTAATAATACATTAGAATTTCTTGGAATTCATTTTGAATTTTATACTGTAACTTTAGAGATTAAAGGGACCTTTCCACTATCCAGTGAAGTACTTTGTTTACAGATTAGGACAATGACTTCAAAAATTATGATCTTTTTTCTCATGCTACGACAGAGTTATGATTAAATAATTTTAACTTCCAGTTTACAGCTAAGTGCGAGAAGGTTGTTGGGTAATTTTCATTAGCATTTCAAACTTATTCCTGAGTTTTTGCTTACATAGTAGTTTCATTATCTTGTTTATTTAGTTGAAATAATAATAAACATACTTTTTAAAATTCTTTCACTTAACATTTTCATTGACAGATTTCATTTCTATAATTATGAGATGTCCTTTTAATGAAAGGACATTATTTTGTTTAATGAAAACAATTAAATGGCAATTAAATATAAATGTGATACGTGAAATGTGGACAGGCAAGATGTATTCAGTTCAGTTGACAGGGGCACAGGATGTTGCTGATGCTTTGTTGTGTAAAATGGCTGAGCTCAGACTGTGAACAATATATGGAGTTTATCCCAGAAACAATGGATGCCTCCAAAGTCAATGACTTGACAATGACATGAATAAAAAGTTTACATTAGCAATTCAAGCTAATAATCAAATTAGGATGGTTTGAGCCTAAAAGGTTGGGGGGTGGGGCGGGGGGAGAGTGGAGATTATTAGAGCGCTTTTGTAGTTATGCCACCAAGCAACACTGAAGGCCTGAAATGATGCAAGTGATGGACAGTGGGACATATTGACATTAACATAAATGTATGTTATCAGGAACTGGCTGAACATTCTGTTCATAAACCTGAAAAAATAGTGTATTTAATGTGAAATAATCAAAGGGGTTCACAAATTGTGTGTGTATTTAAATATCTCAACACGTGCATTTTTATACATATACTTCATACCTATATGCATAAATAGTACATAAACAGTAGTCATAGGAACACATACATTTTATTTAGGAGCATTTCATTTTAAAGAATGTTAAAATTTTTACTTTCTGGTTAATCCAGAGAGTTAACTTCAGATTTTTACAGTACACGATTGCCATACACTAACTTTGAAGTCGGTGATTTAGGTGCCTGTTAGAAACAGTATCTGCTAAGTCTACTGAAGCACCTAATTAATCAATACTTTTTTTTACAGAGGAATTGCAACCTAATTAATCAATAAATTGCAAAAACTATGTTAAAATCAGCTGTAATGTAAATGGTTTTTCACTTACATCAACATACTTAGTGATCCTAAAGTGATCAGTGTCTTTCTCTCTTCCTCTCTGTGGAGTCATTGCTTTGTTTCTTCCCAAATAAATGACCTCTTAAGTACCTATACTCCTTCCTTTATTCGAGTTGCTTCTGTGGGGTATCATTCATACCTTTTAGAGGGTTGCATCTCACACAAAGCACAGTTGAGGTCTGTGTCCAGAGTGGGCAGATCAAGCCCTTTCATCTTAGCAAACTTGAGCGCTGTTGGTTCTCCCCTCAGACCACTGCAAAGTCACTCTACCTCCCTTGCTCTGTGTCAGTTATGAGACATTTCCATCCATGTCTTTCTGCTTGCTATCTATGTGTGTGGGTACACAGAAGTCTTCTGTTAAATAGTTTCAAAGAAATGCCTAACTACTAGCAAAAGGGAATGCTCTAATACTGTTAGAATGAAAATTAATCCATTGCAATTAGAAATAACTGACTTCTCTAAATTACCAGTATTGCTGCTTAGGAGGAAGCTGTCTACATGTATTCTTCTGTAGTTTCTACTTATATGCGTCCCACATAATTCTGCTTAGGGCCTAAACATTATTGTTCATTATTTTGGAAACATTTCATATCCACTGTAGTTAATAAGCAGCAAAAATTTCTGAACATATGTTTTTCAGGAATAATTATCATACTACATAAGAAGCTCTTTATCTTTGAGTTATATCACCTCATATACCCTCTGCATATATCCATACTTCCAAAATATGAATGGTATGGCATTTACAAAAGAAAGTCAAATAATTATGAAAAGAAGTTGTTAAAAAAATCTAAACCGAGGGCTGTTTTATCACCTGCCTTTTCTAATACAACAAAAACATGGGGTTAAATTCCTCATCATATATATTACAAGTGCACTATTAATAAAGATCCTTCAATTATTTTACACTTGCATATCTTAAAATTTGCATTAATACCTATCCATGCTAACGTTTATTGTTTTAATAACATTACCCTTCGATGATACTTTCATAATGCTAGTATTTTTGCTATTATAGAGACTCTTCAGTGATTTAGGTTTTTAATTCATGCTTAATTTTGTTTTCTTTATACATCTTTTATTTCGATTTCTTAATTTGAATTAGCCGATTTACTTCATCTTAAAACCAAACACACTCAAGAATATGTTTGTATTGACTATACTGTATTGTAAAACACAAAAACGTGATTCTAAAATTGTAGGACACAATCTGTATTGACCACTTCATTTGTACTTTATTACTTGCATAACACTTTTCTTTTTTTGGTTAGCAATGGTTGACAGCACTATGATTTGAGGAAATAGGTTCACACCTCCTCAGATATTTGTCATCAAATCACATCACACTGCATGTGGAATTTTTTATTAAAGTGTATTTGGCATAATGTCACTGTATAAATTTCAGGTGTAAAATATGTTTTTTGGTACACTTATATATTTTAATGTGATTGCCATTATAGCAATATCTTATCACACAACTTTGTAGTGGGAATAATTAAACCTAGTCTTTTAGCAAGTGTGATGATACAAAGTCATCTAGATTCCCTATATTGCTAATTTCCAAGAAATTAACTAATTTACAAATTGCAAGTTTGTACATTTATCTAACCCCCTGCTCCTGGTAACCACAATTTCACTTGGTTCTTGCCGTTTCATTATTTTAGTTTACACACCTGTGATACCAGATAGTCTGTGTTATTCTGACTGAATAATATCACTTATCAGAAGCCCAAACTCTACCACACTGTTACAATTTTGACAAAATTCTCTACAGTGTCTTCTAGCAGTTTGTCTGTATCTTAGGTTTTATGTTTAAGTTTTTAAATAATTTCAAAATAATCTCTGTGAGTGATGAAATAAAGTTTAACTTTCTACTTGCATTCATCCATTTTTCTCAACATCATTATCCTTTCTAATTCAGGTGTTGGCTCCATTCTCAAATAGTCATATACCATAGTGGCTCCTGTGCCACAATGCATGTAGTGACTATGCCATCTAGGCAAGTCGCCTAGATTATGTAGTTGACTATGTATGTAGTGCATAACCTAAGCATGTAGTGACTATGCTATCCAGGTTTGTGTAAGTACAATCTATGATGTCATCCTCTGACTTTACATATTAAAGTCTTTAATGATGCATTCATCAGAACATATCTACATTATTCCCCAATGATGATTTATTCTTTGACTTTTGACTGTGTATGCAGGGGCCAAATTCTCTTTGATTTTAATGTCAGCACCATATTATTTAAATGATAAGAGTTTTGAAGTACAGTTTGAAATCTGGAATCACGGTATCTATGGCTTTGTTCTTTGTCAGGATTGCATTGGATTTTTTCTTTTATGGTTCCATATTTCAGTATTTTACTATTTCTGTGAAAAATTCCTTTGGGTTTTGATAGGGATTTTACTGAATCTGTAGACAGCTTTGGGTAGTATGAAAGGAGCCAGAAGATCATCTTCCTTTTGTGCCTTCCATTTTTCAAAGACCTTAGCTGGGAAAATCTGAATTCTAAAAAAAACAAATGTTTAAAATAACTTGTGGATATCACAACCTCATGGCAGTTTTAAAAGCAGATATGAGAATAAATGTATCTTTAAAAAAAGATAAAGGTGCAGATAGCAACACCTAGAAACTAAATGATTTTTAAATGAACATGAAAGTATAACAATGTTATACTTAGCAAAAAACTTAAATGGTTTTCATCATGATATTATTATATTTTCACAATATCTTAAGAACGCTTTAAAATATTTTGTGGGCCCTCCCTGGTGGCACAACCAGTTAAAGCGCTAAGAAGCTAAACATTTCAGCATGAGTTTGATTCCCAATCCCAGAGGTGATCCACAAGGCGCAGCAGACCTCTCCTGACCTACCTGCTGCTCCCCTCAGCAGTGTTATTTCATTGATCTGCCTGTCCTGCACCCCCACTCTGTCTCTGGTGAATCCTCTCACTGCCCCTGCACTTCTGGCTTGTACCTCAGTTCTATATGCACAAGTAAATCTTTAAAAAATTATTTTGCAATTGTAGCATGCAAAATCATTGAAGACATACTTAGATAACACTTAGATCATACTTAGATCATTGCCAATTAAAGGAGATGACAACAATATTGTCTGAAATCCTAAAAATGTAAGAAATAGGTAGCAAGTGATACTAGATATTAATACTTCTAAATATTAAATGATAAGAAGTTAAAAGCTAACTTGAAATTTAAGAGTATGTAGGCCAATATATGAGTGAATTAGAACTGTATGCAGTTTAAAAACATCATAGGACTTAACAGGACTGAACTTTCAAAACATGTTGACACATCAAGTGTTATAGAGACACTTCAAAGCAGGACTCATTAGATAACAAACAGTATCCTCCTTTTCCAGAGAGGTAATAGGATATGTGCTTACACTTTTAGGTTATTCATCCTTTCACAAATGAAGATTTAAAAAAAAAAACAAAAAAAAAACACAAAACTTTCTTTTTTTGGGGGGGCAGTTAAAGGGAAATGTATAGGTATGTGATCAAAGGGGAAATGAACAGTTTCATAGTTAAAAATCTATTGATTAAATAAGCAAACATCAGTTAAGATGTTACTTAAGGCTACTTACTTTTTGTTTAGATAGCAAGTAGTGTTTTACCATATATAACCTTGAAAAACAGTGAATTAGATAAGCATATATTTTCTAGTATCTAAAATCCTCATAGTAAATAATTGAGAAACATTTATTAACTTCATCATTTAACTCGCTTGTCTTTTACATTATCTTTTATCTTCACTTTCTCTAGTAATCAACCTCCTATAAAGCAGGGATAGGAAAAAGAGGCACATTCAAGAATCACTCCTTTATTATAAAAATTAAGTGTTGCTTTTTCACCATCATCAATATGGTCTATATATACCAAACTTCAAAGTCCAGATGAAAGGATCATGTATTCTGTTGCCCAAATACAATTTCAAATAGTTAAATGCATCATTTCTTTTTGTGTGGTACAAAATATTTTACCTGCTTAAATGAATGTAATTCAGTAATATTAAGTATATTCACAATGTTGTGACTATAGTTCCAGAATATTTTGTCACTTCAGAAGAAAACCCTGCTTTATTTTATTTGACTTTCAAATTCTGAGCATTAAGCATAAATATAATAATGTGATTTTTGCATCTAACTCCTTTCACTTAGTACATTTTCCAAATTCATACGTCTTAGTAATGTGCATGAGGAATTCCTTTTTATGATTGAATAAGGTATGGGGATACCCATTTTGTTTACTCAACAGTTGACTGGTTGTTCATTTCTTGACAATTATGAATAGTATTATGTGCTTTCACATACATGCTTTTGTTTGAACATCCGTTTTCAATTATTCTGAGTGTCATTGCTATTAGATGGTAATTCTATGATTATTTACTTGAGAAGCCATTAAGCTGGAGATCAAACTCATACTACAACGGCTGCTGATAGCTTTGTAGTGCTGCGTTTTAACTTCTTGTGCCACCAAGGAGAGGGCACACATCTTTGCCAAAGCTTGCTATCTATCTGTGGGTGTTACATTGTGATACTGGCTAACATTTTTCTAATAGCTAATGACATAAGCCATCTTCTTTGTATGGTATATTCGTGTATCTTTATCCTAATGTATACAACTTCATCTATGTAGCAATCCAATTGTCCCAGTATCACTCATTGAAGACACCATTATCCCCCCAGTGGGTGGGTCTGGCATCCTTCTCAAAATGAGATAATTTTAGACTAACTTTCTGGCTCCCATTTCTATTTCATGAATCTGTATGTTCTCATGCCAGGGCCCATTTTTGGTACCTTGTACTGGATGGTATCATCCACTACTGCAACATTGTTAAGTTTCAAAATTGAACCTTGTTTCAACTTTTCCTCTCCTTTCAATACTGTTCTATTAAGGGTTGCTTGCAATTCCATGAATTACAGAATTTGATTTGCTCATTTTTACAAAAGGCCATTGGATATTACTGCTTTTATATAGATACATATTTAAGTGCTTTGTCTTCTGTTGAAGTATGCTGGTACACAACATTGTGTATGATTTGCAGTTACAGGTTGACACCTATTTAGATGGGTATTACCACACCACACTCACCACCAACGCACCCAAAATACTTATAAACGCTGCTCCTCACCCTCACTTATCCAGTCTTGTAGCCTCAATCCTATCATCAGCTTTCTAAGGTTTGTCTGGCTTCGGTTTATTTGTATTCCGCATACTTGTCAAATCAAACAGTATTTGCCTTTCTCCTTCAGATTTATTTTGTTTGTATATTTAGTAGTTACCCACAGTGAGTTTTTAGATTACATGGTACATATTTCTACCTTTCCCATAATAAATATCCCAACAGGCAAATGATTTTGATTCATTAGAGTCTCAAATTCTTTAAGCAGACCTTGCATTTTAATTACTTGGTAAAATCTGTTTCCAGACATTTTACCTTTTCATTGTTATAAATAGAATTGCTTCATTTCCTTTTCATACTATTCACTGTTTATAGAAATACAGCTGACTTTTGCTGTTGATCATGTCCCCTACAACTTGGGTGAAAGTTCAGATTTTAAAAATTATTTTAAAATACATTTATGAAAAAGAAGACATCTGTTAACACTTCTATAGTGCCCTTTAAAATTTATTTACTTCCTTGGCAAATTGTGGCTAAAACATATACTGCAATGTTGAACAGAAATGGTGAGCATGGGTACCTTGGCATTTTCCTTAAAGAAAATCGCTATGTATTTCACTCAGTCTTATGTAGTCTCCCTTTTCTATATTTGCTTTTGTTGTCTGCATCATATACAAAAGTCATTGCCAAGATGAAAGCAGCTTTTTCTTTGTTTTAGGAATTCGGATTTTAGATTTCACATTTATGCCTTTAATCCACTTCAAATTGTTCATTTGTGAGTTGTGCAAGATAAGAGTCATTTAATTCTTCTGCATGTAGTTTTCCAAGTCTCATTTATTCAAAAAGAACTTTCCTCATTAGATGTTTTCAAAGCTCATGAAAGATGAGTTGACTCTACATGCATAGCTAATTTCTGGATTCTTTATTTGGTATGTCTGTTTTTAACTGCTTTGTTTGCATAGCCTTATAATAAAGAATGAAGTCAGAAAATGCGATGCCTCCAGCTTTATTCTTCTGCAAACAAAACAGCCATTGCCTAGCTGGGGTCTTCCATAATTCCGTATGACATTTTAGTAGTTTCTTTGGCTGTATGTGTGATGTATGTCAATGGAATTTTGATAGGAATTGCATTAACTTTGTTGATTGCTTTGAGTGGCACAGATCTTTTAAGAACCAACAGCTCCAATCTTGGAATCTGGGATACAGTTTCAGTTACATATATCTTCATCATTTTTTCATTGTCATAAATTTTTGTTCAGGCTTTTCACCTCAAGTTTCTGTTAAAGTACTTAAATGATGTTAATCAAAAGGGAATTATTTTCTTAATTTCTCTTTCAGGAAGATGCTAAAAATGCAACATTTTTCTTATCCTGCAACTATACTAAATTCACTGGTTATTTTGTTGTTTTTAATAGGTTTAGCTGCAGTTTTTATGATTTATATAAGAATGCTACTTAAGTATTACTACTTCCTTTATAATTTAGAAACCTTTTCATATTATTGCCTAATTGCTCTGGCTAGGAATTCTAGTACTAAATTGACTAAAGTGGTGAGAGTGGCCATTTCATTCCTGATGTAAAAGAAAAAGTTTTTAATATATCATTTGGTTTGTCATAAATAGCCTTTATCGGAGGTACATTACTTTTATAATTAGTTTGTGGAAAATGATAAAAGGATGCTTTATTTCTGCATCTATTAAAATTATTTGATTTCTGAGGGCAATTTATTCTTGATTGGTTAGTTTTGTTTCAGCACTTGGAGTATTTTATCTCTCCCATTCTTCTGCAGGGTTGCTGGTGAAAAATACTTACATTCTTGTGAATGACTTGAGTTTCATCTCATTGCTCTAAATTTTTTTCTTGGTTTTTGGCCATTCACAATGTGTTTTGTTGAAGACTTCCTTATGTAGAATATAGGATTGAGGAATTTCATGAATTTAAATGTCCTTTTCTCTTAAGAGAAGGATTTCAGTCATTATATCTTTATTAAACTTTTTTTTTAAGATTGATTTATTTAATTCATACAGAACTGGGATACAGGCCAGAGGCACAGGGGTTGTGAGAGGATTCACCAGAGACAGAGTGGGGAGCAGAACAGGCAGATGGACAAAGTGCTTTGCTGAGGGGAGTAGCAGATAAGACAGAAGAGGTCTGCTGAGCCATCTGGGTCACCTCCCTGGGGATTAAACTTGCACACAAGCACTGTGGCTAGCTTGCAGTGCTATGCTTTAACCCACTGTGCCACGAGGGAGGGCCATATCTTTAAACTTTTTATCTTGTTCTCTTCCTTTTCTGGAAATCCCATAATGTTCAAGTGTTAGGCTTGTTGGTATTCCATACCTCGTGCAGACTTTCTTCACATCATATCACTGGGGGCCTGGGGGAGGAGGTGGGTAAGTAATCTCAGTACTTTTTGAATGTAAGCACATAATTTGCAGATCTGCTCTGTTACAATTTTTAAAAATAATTTTATAACTAAGTGGACATGTTAAGGAGGAAATTTCATTTCATAGGTGCAAAGTGAGTAAATTCTGTAGATGGATACCTCGTTCCCTGTTAGAGAGACTGTATAGCTACCATTATTAGCTAACAAAAATTGTACAGGGCCTGGTATTCAGATTTCACTAGCAAATGGTGAAGCTTATAAAAAAGAAAAGTCTATTAAATAACATACTAAATCCTTTGTGTTGCAACACAGAAAATGCAAATGCAGAATTGAGTTAATCTAGTTTACAAGCCTCTCAACTTTTTTTGCACTCAGCTTCCAGTACTCAAGTCAGGCAAACTTTTTTAATTTCTTATCTAATATATAGGGTGGTTTTTAAAGACAAATGTCATATGTGAAAGTGACTAATATAATAAATTATGACACACATATAGTAGTTGAACTCCTGTATTTTTGGTTCTCAAGCAAGTGTCAATAGTTCACTCATTCACATTAAAAAAACAAACTTTTATGAGAATGAGGTTTTAATGTTACTCTTTGTACATGGTGTGGGGGGTGTGGGTTTAAAAAGGGAAAACTGACTGTGGTGGGTTAAGTTTTGAATGTATACTTTGCATATTGGATGATGATCATAAAGTTGAAGAGAAATTAATTTTTAGTTCGGGGGGGTTGTGCTCACTGCATGATGCCTCTGAGGCACACGGATCTAGTCAGGTATGCTTTAGATTTATATCCTGGGGAGAACTTCCCCTTCCCATGGAAGGTGTCTCAATTGTAAGGTCTATTCTTACAGCTCCCTGTTCTTTTTACTCATACATTGTTAATAGATAATAAGAACAAAACACTACTTTGTAGCCATATACATCTTTTATAACCAAAACTGCAGCAACTAATTTTCAGTATACAACATAATTCCATGTATATGTCTCCTCTCTGTATAGCCCAAAAATTCTTTAACATTTCATAGTTTTGTCTTACTTACACTGTGTTTTTTTTTTTTTTTTTACTAAGGAGTGAATAGTTCTAAAACAAGGATTGATAATCACATTGTCATTTATTTCAATCCTGTAGCACATATACAGATTATAATTTGCTTGAAAAACACTTCAATGTTTCCTTTGTTCTTCCAGGGCTAATATTTAAATTTACTCATCCACTTCTATAAATTAAATTTACTAGAAAAACTCACATTTAAAAAAATCACACAAGCATATGCTATATTATCACAGTGAACAAGAAAATGAACTCAAGAATTCAAATTAGTATGACAGGAACACTTTATCTTCACGGTAAACATTCACTTTATGTAAATCCCACTTGGCTTCATTTAATTAAAAAGCTGAAAAAGAAAGAAAATGTGCTGAAAATAAGGAAAACAGTACGCTTTTTCTTCCATTCTTAATTATCACAAATAAATATAACATAAACGTGTCAAATTTATATTAATTTACCTCATCCTAATTTTATATGAGCAACTTCTTTGAACTACTTCCTTCTAGGGGAACCTGGGCTAGTAGGGAGAAAAGGTTAGGGCTGGGAGGAAATACTGATCAAAAATTAAATTTGTGCCCTTTAAATCTCTTTTCTAAGACTTTGGCTATTCCAAGAATATAAATGGGCAGGCAGGAAAACGAAGGGAAAAATGAAGGGAATAGATTAGAAGAATATAAGTAGGTTACTAAAGAGTTCAAAGGAAAATATTTCTTATTATTCAATCTATAATTAATTTAAATACCTGAATTTTAAAAATAAAATCATCATCTTTATATCAAACAGCCTATATATATATATATATAATTATAAAAATATGACCAGATTCTGGCAAAACAACACACATACCTGTTTGTACATAGAGATATAAAAGTAAAAGGTAACTATTCTTCATACAAAATTTTTCTTTATGCAAAGCTTTGAAACCTATGAATACATTTAAGTTTTTAAAATACTAAGTTAATGTAGAAAACATTTATTAAGCTTTTGTTATTTGTTATTTGGGCTAATGTAGCATTTTTAAGTCTTGACAATATAACCATGTAGTGCAATCAAGAGAAACCAATTTTTACCTAAATATTAAAGCAAAATAAAATTAAAGATTACTATCGTTGAAAAGCCCATGCAATTACAAAACTGTTCAAAATACTGTATTTTATGTTTGGATGTTCGAATTACAATGTCCTAGGCATACATTGCTTCATCTTGCTGAACCTGGGTTTCCTCACAAAGAGATGGCTTGCTATGTATATGCTCCCAAGTTCTTTACAGTGCTAGAATTTTGTGACATTACGATACTTTGTGCTAAACAAAAATGCAATCTAAACCTTTTATTATAAAGCATAAATTATACATAATATAAAATTAATGTAATATTGTAACATGTGATTAAAAACACAGAATAATTAACCTGTAATATCTATCTCTGACAATTTAATATATTAAATCATATGCTGATCCCTAAATACAGAAAGACATAGTTTTCATGGTAAGCTATGTTGAGTATTGCAAGAGTAACCACCTCCAGAGAAAATAAACTTGGTCAGAAATGTAAGCTATAGTTGCTGTTCAACCCACATAATCCTTAGCACCATTGACGGCAAAAAGATGTGTCATTTATAGATGAACTTACTGGTTTTAATGTTTTTGTAACTTTATTAAATTGACCCTTAAGATAATTATAAAATAGCCTTTAAGATAAACCTACCAGGAGGATGAGGATTAATGGGGGAAAAAATCATGGAAAATTTTAGACTGAAATTATTTGGAAAAACCGGGACACAAACAATTTGTGGATTTTAAAAACTGATAAGAAAAATCTGAAGTACAGAGCACTAAAGATCACCTTTTATCACTGCTTGTATAGTACCACCGTAAAAGCTAAAACAGTCACAGGAGTCTTTATCATTATTTTATAGTAACTTTTTGGAGATGGAAAGGTTAAAAAAGTTCTATGCTTTTTAGATGTAAAAGGGTACATTCAGAGTAAAAGGGTATTTGCATCTCGTATTAAATTAGACTAAAAATCCTAAATTGCCACAATACTCCTGATACGTAAAGATTTTTGCAAACTGAAATACAAATATTTTCAAAAGCTGCTGCAAAAATCCTTGAAATAAAAAAATACATATATTTAATGTTGACAGTGTTGCAATAAAATAAAACTGTAAAATAGTACCCCCAATTTTATATTAAATTTAATAAAGTTACAAAAACATTACAAGTATCTTTTTTTTAGACTTGAATTACCAAAGTGTCAACATTATTAAAATGTTGCTCAGGAAAGGATGAACTACTGTTCTCTACATAATCGTTTAATAGTTAATGCTTTCAAAGCGTGTTCCAATATTTGATGTTGGAACATCATCTCTCAATCGATTAACACTTATTCCTACAGACTGGGATCTGACATACTTTTGCCTTCTTTATATTTTCCTTTCCAGTAGTGTTGATCAAAAATCTTGCAGTTCTCAAAGACAAAGAACTTGGATATTATCTTTTCTAATAATGATGCTTATAAAAATGTGTAATGCTGCTACCTCATACTTTAAAAACGGGCAAACATCACAATTTGCACGTATTCTTCATAATGTACTTTTCAGTGTTGCAATCTTTTTCTTCAGAGAGTGGGTAGTTGCTCTGGTTGCTACCCTCAACTTCTGTTTGGACCTCTACCCTGTCATAGTTCTTGGCAACCTGCACATTCATTACTCCTACTGTTGTGAATGACTTATGTGGAAGTGAACAGATGTATGGTCAATGTGAAGTCAGGCGGCACTAAGGTGAAGGCTATCTGGCAGCCATAACTGTACAGCGGGAGTTTAGATAGCAGCCGGAACCAGTACAAATATGCCCAGTTGGTCGCTCTTCTATGCTTATGGAACAGAATTATTTGTTTCTTATCTGTATATCTTTGTTACTGCTTAAAATACATTAGGGATGCATTAAAACATTGCAGAGACAAAGAATGAATGGGATGACGATCTCAAAAATACTTATCTCCAAGTTTTTACTGTCTTCCTATAGAGCTAGCTTGATGACAATTTAGATAAAAATGTTGTACTTGACCTGCTGAAAAGTTATGCTCCACAATTTCGTTAAGTCGAGAGTTTAAAAATCAAAGTAAATTTTCTAGAGAAACATTAAAGTAGCTATCATTTCAAATTTAAACCAAAATATAAATCAGTATTTGATGACAATTTAATCATTATCTGTTGTGCTCAAGAATACTGAACGTTTAAGCGGCCAGCTGAAAATGGAATGTTTCAAAGTCCTGGACATTATGTTTCTATTTTAGAGGAGAAAACTACCTGGGACAGTCAAATTGTTCCAGAGTTGTAAAGACAAGTCAACAAACAAAACTCATGTGAAAGCAAATAGAAAGCATAGCTAAAGAAGCTCAATGAAAAAGGGCACCAAAGCATGAAAATACATTAACTACTGTCTACCCCAGGAGTGTGCACACTTAATATTAAAAGGGTAGGAAACAAGTATTCTGAACTGAGCCTTAAGTGTCTGCTGAAACTATTTAACTGAGCTTTGCAGTGCAAAAGCAGCTGTAGTCAATACATGTATGAAAAAGTCTGTCTTTCAATAACACTTTATTCATGCACACTGAAATATAAATTTTATGTAATTGTCATAAAATATATATTTTTAACCAAGTCTAACTGTAAGAACTATTTAGTTTATGCAGCACACAGATAATGTAGTAGGCTGAATTCTGCCCACAGCAGTAGTCACTGTTTAATTAAATCAGTTTATGTTGTACTCTATAATAAAGGTGAAATGGAAAAGTCAGATGGAACCAAACTAACAAGTATTTACTGTGACATATATAGTGGAATTATTGTACAATGAGTTTACTGTTGGAAAAGAATAATTACTAACAATACAGTAATGCTCTTGGTGTATGGGGGGAAAAGAAGAAACAATATGTATGGTGTATTCCTGTTCTAGGTTTGGAATACATACTGACAGTAATAACAAGAGTTCTGGGACTATGAAAACTATTGTCTTCATTTTGCTTATTTCTAGAATAACCATGTATTTTTTCTGCTCTTGTTTGTTATGGATGGATTTTGATAAGGCAACATTATCTGTGCATGTCTTAAAGTATAATTCTACATTACTCTAGAATAACTGATGGATTATAGAGGATAATGACCACAGAAAGGAGATAAATTTAGGTGGATAGGTGAGCCTGAAAAAAAATTACTATGTATATAAATTAAGCCCAAAGTGGTAGGAAGAAAAAGTCATGGAGGCTAAATCAAATAGCAATACAGAATAAGTATGAGAGATGAGCATAAAATGACTCCAAGGTTTCTATCTTGTGTGACTGTCGTAATAAAGGTCAGGGAGAATGGGAAGAAAAAAACAGGTTTGGGACCAGAGATGAGACTGGTATTGAGCGTGTTGTAGGTGAAGTGATAATGTAGTATTCAAGACTGGTTCTAGATCTCAGCAGAATGGTCAAGCTTTAACATTTATGTTTAGCAATGAGAAATAATCTGAAAGGACAATGGAAGGAATGAGTGCTGTTACAAAACCCACATCATAATACATATTTAAGGAGGTAGCATAGATCCACAATACTGTATATGAGAAAGAGATGCAGGGCTAGGATATATTTTAAAGAAAAGCTGGTCAAATAGTGCTGGAAAGGTTATGTGGGTTATA
The DNA here is from genome assembly GCF_000260355.1 of Condylura cristata. Classification (NCBI taxonomy): domain Eukaryota; kingdom Metazoa; phylum Chordata; class Mammalia; order Eulipotyphla; family Talpidae; genus Condylura; species Condylura cristata. The sequence goes on from NW_004567115.1 coordinate 14,114,659, forward strand.
CCCTAGGAAAAGAACTCTGGAGATGGTTACTGTAGTTAAGGGAGACCCATATATGTAAAAGATGTTTTTAGGGTTTTTCTCCCTGCCCATACTGTTAACTATTTTAACAGGCACCAAATAGTGATTTGGTTTTTGGTTTTCAGCATTTTAATTACTGTCACTGTTGTTTTAGAGGATCAGGATGTACACAGTTCTGTTGAGTAAATGGAAGATGGTTAAATTCTTTACTGATTATCTTCATTTGTTCTTCAACAGGAAGAATGTTTTTTTTTTTTCCTTGTTCTCAAACTTAGAGTCAAGAAATGTTAATAGCTACCCAATGATACCATCTCATGGACACCATTTACTTATGTGGTTAAGGAGCATCTTCTCAGATTTCATTCTGGTGTCCCAAATAAGGAAGAGGAGAAGAGGAAAAGCCTTACTTTTTACTAAGAACAGAAAGACCACTAGTTGAATTTTTGCATCTGCTCTAGTGACCTTGTAATCAGTGGAACTCAATGAGTTTCAGGAATTTTTAACCTTTACTCTAAATTTATAAGTATTCTTAGGAGATACAAGGGAGAAGTAAATTCTCATTAGCCAGATATGAGCTCTCTTCTTTATAGCAGATAATGAATGCAGGAAAACTGTCAAGTATGAAGTAAATAATCTACAAAAAGGCCATGAAAAAAACAAATATTCTATTTATAAATAAACATAGGCCTATATGAGTAGAGAAATGACTTTTTGAGAACTGAAACTTTCCCATATCCATAGATACAGAGATACAGCTGCCAGGTTTGGCTACTACTGGGCCTACTTCTCCATATAGTACTTACACAGGAAGGGATGCATACTGAGACTGTGGTACTCTGAGAACACGATGATTGAATAAGGTATGGTCAGGGGATGGTAGGTGGGGAGGATCAACTTAAGTTAATCTGTAGGGTATGGCTGGGGGGCAGGAGCCAACCTAAAGAATAGGAACTCTTAGGACACAGGTGCTTCCCTACTCTTGCCTTGCTTTTTTGGTGGATTGATGAATGGAGGATTTCCTGTCAGAGTAAAAAAGTTCTATTTCCACAATTGGAATAACCCTCCAGAGCTACCTTTGATGTATACGTTTGCTCAGACTGTGTGATCTTAGGTTTGGGAGGTGGAGGGTGGTTAAGGTATACTATAAAGAATCAAAAAAAATCTGCAGTGAGAATTTTCTACAAAAATCAATCTAGTTTATACAGATGTTCCTAGTTTCTATTTCTGAAGTTATCAAGTGTGAATTTAAAGAAGTTTAATGTTTGGAAGACTTGTATTATGTTCTACATTGGATATTACGGTTTATATTGATTTTTAAGTAGGAAAAAATGTTTTGTTTTTTCTTTCCCTAGACTGGACACACTATTTCTTTTTTTTTTTTTTTTTTGCTTGCTTCCATAAAGCAACAAAACTGAAGTAAACAAGTGAGATTTATTTAATTTTGTTTGGAAAGGAGGGCCTATGCACATGTATGGGTATTTCTTAAAATGTAGTATTTGTCAAATGGTTTATTCTATGGTTTAAACTTTAATGCCAAAATTTCTGTCTGAGAACCTGCCCTGTAGCACCTAAGTACAGCAGCAGAAAATGGAATATGGGACCTTACAGTTAACCATTATGATACGTTTATGAAACAGTATTGTGCTGTAACTTGTGTTACATTTAAGATAACTGTTAAGGCCTTTATTTGAAAGATGACTGATGGTGCAGAGAAGATTAAAAGACTTGCCTGAGGTTATAGTTTTAAAGTGCCATGGTCCAAATCACATCTTCTCACTCAAAGTCCAGATCACTTCCCAATACACCACAATGGAATACAATATGGAAAAAATAGTCCTTAAGATTCAGTTTCATTTTTTACGGTATTACTACAAGACTTAGCACTGTATATTCTTTATTTAGGTAAGTTCAGGGGTACACAATAGTGCCTTTATAACTCTCTAGGTCTTCTGTAAATCTTCAGACTTTTATGTCATTCTTCAAAGCTGGAGGTTGGCATGAGAAAGAAAATCCCAGTGCAATTATTATCAATGACATGTTCTGTGGTTTGATCATCACTTGGATATTTTTCTATTTGTACCAGTTCAGGATTTGTTTTTTTTTTTTTTTTCCTACAAATGAAAGATGTACATCTGAAATGTACAAGTGAATATAAATGACTATAGTGTATATATCCTGGGATTTTTGCCTTGCTCTGCTTGTTCAGTATCAGACTTTCCCAAACTTCATATAAATGTTTCACTTTTCAAGCTATTGTGCTGTGTTATCACTTACTGAATGTCAATCCTTTTTTTTTTCAGTAGACATGTCTCAAGATAGCCAAAGACCACATGAATAAAAACCATCTTTTTAAATAATGACAGTTTTTATTTTACTTTAAACTTACTGTATATTTTTTTATGCCAGCCATTTCAGAATCAATTTGAATTGGACATAATTATCTTTATATCTCAAGCTTCTGTAATAATTGTCTCCACATTCTACACACTGATTTATGTGCGTAGAACAACCTGACAACTGCATGGATTATCACTTGATGTGAATTCCATCTTCTAGAGTTGTTGAATGTGGCAAACCAGTACTCGTCACTATGCTCTCTATCTTAAATGTCTCCTGTTGCATTTAGATAATAAATAAATACACTTTTTGAATAAACAGTTAATGAATATATGCTGAGCACTATTTATGTGCTCACCACTTTGGAGATATAAAAATGGTAGTTTCTAGAAACTTTCTAAAAAAAAAAATTCTAGGATGAAAAGGATTTAACATACAGAAGTTACAGAAGTTACATAAGAATGCTTAATGAGAATGGTAATGTAGGTAATGCAGTTAGAATGATTTGAATCTAGTCCTAAAATGAGCACAGATGAGAGAGGTGAATTAATATTTAATGAGCATCTACAACATTTCAGGCATTACAAATTGATGATGGACTTAGCCCTTACAAAACTCACATGTGTACCAGCTTTATAGATGAACAAACTTAACAAACTTAGATACCTTGGCAGAAACTACAGAATAAGACACATATGATTGAGCCTGTCTCCAACTACATAAAACATGATTTAAGGAATGAGAAGAAATGAGTCAGCAGTTAGGTAACTAACACCAAATTCCAAAGCTGGTAAAGAGAGTATCTAATCCCACACATGTGTGACAGCTGTAACATATGATAATACATACTGAGCTTGAATTCACATTTCCGATTCCAAATATTTTTACATCTTACATCACTACCTATTTAACAAGACTGAAAAGCAAAGTGATAGAATAAGAGAACACTTCATATTTTCCTACTAAGTTATGAAAAGTAGAGACCTGGTGTAGCATAAGTATTTTTACAGAAATTTTTTGTAAGTCAAAGTATATCATTGGAAAATACTGGAAAAGTAGTTAGCGAAAAATGGAGACTATTTATGTATAGCTACTACCACTTTGCTCCTCTTAAAAATGTTATAAACCCTAAAATGCTTTTAATATATAAAATGAGTTCAATGCTACCACTGAAATAAAACTTCTTCTGCGTTACGGCTTAATTGTAATTATATCAAAATCTTAGTAATTTCATATTATAGTGGTAGTGTCAAGGGACCAGTTTAGTTCACCAAAAATACCAGAGAAAAGAGGTTCATCATTTCATTGAATCATATAAATATAAAATAACTACTACTTATTCTTCAAAATAGATAATGCTGCTAGAAAAAAGTAGTTTACGTATAAATGACATTAAAATATTTCTATTAAAATAATTTTCATCAATCATACTAAGCAATTACTATTGTCATTTATTATGTACTAAGAAGTATGTTAAGTGAGTTGCGCACATTCTCATATAATCTTTACTATAGTTGTATTAACTATGTATAAATTTTTCCATTTATAAATCAAAAAATAACTTGGGTCAGAATTAACAAACACATGATAGATTTTAAAATCATGAGGTCTGATTACTGAAATTTAAAGTCAATCTGGGAGAACTTAATTATGATTTGAGACATGTAAAACAAACCCTCTGTACTGAAATATAGCAAAGTTTAAAGAAATAATAATTTAAAGTACAATTTTTTATCTCCTTTAGCATGTATATAGATCAACCAAAGAAAACAACAGAAATTTGGAAGTTAGCTAAAGTTCTGAGAAAATGTGTTCAGAGCTATGCAAATACTTAGTTTTGTGACATGTTATGATTAAAATAGAAGTTTAAGTGAGTTTTAAAATATTAATGGAAAATTTAAAGGTTAGAGATTAAACATTTCAACATTATGAAGAAAAAAACAATTATTGACATACTTCTATTAGTGGTCATTTTGGTACAAAAGCTGTAATTCAGACTTAAAGGGAAGACATGTAAGACATACATGGCTACAAACGGCACAGATATCACACTTGACTCAAATACTTTGGCACTGGTGCCAAACCCTTTGCCAAAGGTGATATTTAATACTGTTGAAACAGGCATTTTTACCAAGGGGTTTTAGAAAGTCTTATTCAAAGCACAGATATCTAATGTAGCTAGAAATGAGAGGTTTTCTATTGCTTTTGGAAGAAATTGTGTATTTGTCCTTTTACCTCATCTCAGAATCAAGGATATGGTCTTGGTTAACTTTATTTTTTTATTATTTTTGCAAGAATAACTGATGTCTATCAAGAGTGACTGGATGGGGTTAGCCCTAGCCCTTACCCCAAGTCTGGGGTGCCAGATTCTTAAGACTCTCAAGATACAGTCACAGTATCTTTTCAGTACAAGTTTTTGTCAGACCAGGACACATCTTCCTGAATATGTTTTACAATTTTCCCTTTGCTATGTGGATGGTGTCTTGAATTTCATTTTTTTTTTTTCATTCCCTACAAGCTGCCTTTATCTGATGTAAGCTTTTTTTTTTTTTTTTTTTTTTAAATTAAGTACTATATGTAATACTGGGACCATAGATAATTGGTTCTTGGAATGAAAAGAAAAATAGGGTGCTATGTTCATATCTGACTAAGCTTTCCTCACAGAATCTCTTCCTTTATTCTTACTTTTGTTTCTATCATCACCTTTGCTTTTCACTTCATTGAACTAGCAATAATAGGTGCATATTTTTCCCCTGCACTGTCAGGGTTTTAGAAAGTGGCCTGAGACTTATCTCTGATAAATACGCTGTATCTTTGATATATAGTCACTGCAATCATTTGGTAACAGCCGTTCTTGATGTTTACAGCCTATTACCATTATTCACAACAAAATTAGTAAAATTTCTGAGGAAAAGAAATGAAAGCTTAATCTGAAAAAAAAAATGATGTAATGAAATAAAGCGAATTCAAAGCAACATTCACCATTACAATTTAATGTTAACATAGATCCATATATTAAATTAGTAGAAGGGTGTTGGAGACCAGTTCCAACTTTTGAGGTGTCTGGAGGCAACACAGGCAGGACCCTAAGATGGGAAGGCGTTGGTGAGTGGAGATTCCAAAAGGGGAGCGAGGAGCGGGCGCGAGGAAGACAATGGGAGGCAGGATAGGGTGCAAGTCTTCCTGCCATTCCTTCAGCAGGTCTTTATACTGTGTAGCAAGTAGTTAATTGTAATAATGCATAGGGTGAGCTAATGAGATATTACCATAAAACATTCTCAAGGACAAGGGGAAAAAAGCATTCTTCTCTTAACAATTTATGGTATAATAGATTATACGTTTTGTGATAGTTATCATGTATTCAGCTGTCAGTTAACACTCAAAGGAAGAGATGTCTGGGAAAGGGTGAGCTTGTTAGCAAAAGGTTGTTAGGGGTCTTGGAGTAGTAATAAATTGTGTTAGCAGTGTTATCAGTGACTGTCTAAAAGAAAAGCTAATGGCAAATTTAAGACTAGCAGAGAGTAGTTAGTGCTTGTTTTAAAAAGAAGTAAACTAAGAGAAAGTTGTACAGTTGTGTATCAGACAATACCAGTGTAGTCAAAGTTAAAATTTGTCCATGAATCCTTATGCCCTGGGGGCCTTATCTGAGCTTTGCTTTTTTATTCAAAGAAACCAAGGAAGCTTCCCAGGAGTTTTTATGCCATGGGGTCTTATCTCTCCTGGTGCTTGCCTTCTGTCTCAGGAGACAGAGGAATTTCTCTCCCCGGGGGAGCTTGCCTGAACCAGGCAGCAGCCTTTAGCAGCTAAGGCAATCCAGTTGTAAACTGATGGTTGCTCAGAATATTTTGATATTATGATTATACAAAAAAGGGAGGTCATAACATAAGTTAGCAGTGGAAAGTCTGATTTTTGAGAGCTTATCTTTATCTACCTAGAATCTGTCAGATGATAGACATTGCATAGCTTGTGTCAGAAGGGACTATTTTCAAAATACTCAAATGCAAATTTGTTTATTTTTCCATAATAATTCCCATTATGTTTTGTTAGATTGAGGAGATGATGTAAATGGAACGAAGGAAATGCACATAATAGAAAAACTTAAAGCATGAGAATGTGAGCATTAGTGATGACATAGAAGAAAATCTGAGTGTTTAAAAGATTTATATAAGGTTGATGTATGATGATTGATGAAAATCAATGAATTCAGAAAAGCAGATACAAATGGAAGTTCTCAATAGGCTGAAGAGGTCATTTTGAAGCCTTTTATGTGATAAGGGAAGAGACTGAAATGACAGAAATTATATTATTAAATGGGATAACTGAAAAACTAAATCATGCAACAGCAAAGTAAATGACAATTCAGATCCCTGCTTTCATTTCTCTGGAGTACCCTGTCACATGTGTTCTTTCTGCCCCTATAAATAGTGATTTTAAAATTTCATTTACAATCTAGACAGGACTTAAGGCAGAGGATCCCACAGCTCAGATTTGATACATCCCTCCCGTTCCTTTAGCATATTTATTTTATGTGGATGTGGGAGGAAGAGAATTGAAATGTGCCTCTGCCCATATGACAAAGGAGGTGGGACTAAATTCTTACTCTTATGACTCCTAATCAGATTTTCCTGTGAAGAGGTTAATGTTGTCCCTCAGGTAGAGCTTTATATTGTTGCTGTGCATGTGTAGAAACCTTTTCTTTTTTTAAATAATTGCACTGTTTGCATGTGGAAGGAACTTCAAGAATGATACACTTTTCAACATCACTGGTTCTGCTGTTTCAACAGAAATACTTTAAAATCTGAGACAGGAAATATAGGACTTTTACTTTCCTTAGAGAGAAGGATGGATTAAGACATTAGAAGGATGCCATAAAGTGAAAGTGAATATCTCTTTAACAGAAAATGAGGGAAGAATGTGCTCAAGAAGTGAATCTATACCTAATCCATGAACTAAACTAGAACTTCACATGCTCATTGTAGAGGGAAACTACGAAAACATAGTTTGCTGTCATAATGTGGTCTCAGGGTGAAATTTCAACATCTTTCCATATTCACTTATGAGGCTGTACTAGTGAACTAAAGATGTGGTAATTTACAATGACCAAATATTAGTTTATCATGAAGTTTTCATTTCAAATGGGCTTATTTGGAAAAACTGAAACTACAGAATTTAAATGATGCAAAGCTTATTAGACACTGAACAGTAGATTATATGAGAAAAATTGCAAATGAATTCCAAATTGTGATGGATAGACAAACTAAGTGAAGAAGAAATTTTGATGAATTCTACCAGGCTTAAACCCATTGTTAGATAAGTGCATGGATAATACATCTCTAAAATGACACAATATTGAGCAAAGGTCTACGTCTTCTGTCTCCTTTATACAATGTGTGCTAAATACATCCATGTATTTAAAAACTTGATTTACTGAGATGAAAATCACATGGCAAATGAGACAGCCACTTTATCTTAATATTTAAATACACAAACTATTCAAATTCTGTTCATTAGCATAAATGAAAACATTTGCTTTACTGTAATGTTACCTGTAAGGATAGCCATGGTACTTGGAACGAAATATTGAAAGTAGAAAACTGAAGAAGAAGACCACTAGACCTAGTCCCACTAGGCAAATTACTAGAAAGAGACAGAAATAGCATTAGTGTCTAGAAAAACACAGCCCCAAAGTTATTTTTAAAATACATTCAATAAAGCATCATACACACATACAGGTACAACAAAGCAGATAATCCAAATAACAATGCATTCATTATTTTCTACATTCTTCTCAATAAGAATGTATTACTTGGGTTGTGAAAACAACGAAAGTGACTAAGTCATCTAGTGGTTTTCTTCTCTTAAAAAGTTCCTACAAATACTAAAATGCCGCAACGGGATACAAAACAAAACAAACTGATAATCCACAAGCAAGATTATCAGCCCCTGCATTATGAAGCTCTGGTTATATTAACAGGCATCTGCATTATCAGAATGCTAAATACAATTCTATTCTTGCAGATGTTGTGTCATATTTACAAATATAATTTTAGGTTACTGGCTGGATCATTGTCTCAGTAAAAGTCTGTTACTTACAAACAGTTTAGCCTAGTGTATAGAAGTCCAGGAATCACAGCTAGGAGAGTGAGACAGTAAGGACTTCATGAGTCTCAGAGTGGGGAAATGTCTCTACAGAGCAGGTCACCTTACCCAGACTTTTTTACAAAGAAAGGAGCAAATGTTCTGTTATAGGACAACATACTATGCTGTGGTGTATTGTCTTAAACAAGTTGACAATAGAAAATTTACATATATTTATTTACTTTTCCTTTGTATAGTTTATAAGATTTTACTCTAAAGATGAGCAATAAAAATCTATGTATAAATAAACCTAATTTCCATTTTAATAAGACAAGCTAAACATGCTTAAAATATTGTTTAAACAATAAGTATGTTTAAAGTAAATATAACTGAAAAATTGAATTTTATTTAAATAGAAATTAGTTACCCCTTAAGGAGTATTTAGATAGTTCTCATTAAGAATAAAACATTTGTATTATAATTGCATTCTTTCATTGGTTTCAGGTAATGTTTAAAAATGTTAAAAAAAAACTGAAATGATTAGGTAGAAAAGGGAAAGACAAGATTAAGTATACTGAAGCAGCAGAAAAGAAGGAATATCAAATAGTTCTCTGATTGTATTTTTTATTTTGTTTTTCTGGCATATAAGACCAGCTTTAATTACAGCCCTAGAAATCAGGATGTAAAGGAGGTATGACCTTGTGAAAATATGGTCTAGATATCTATTAATGAGTTTTACACAAATCTGTAAAAATATCATTGTGAATTTTAAGTTCAAATTGTGCAGCTACCAGTGTGTAATGGTATTTGACTGGTGCCTCTGACATTTCAGACATTCATGCAGTTGAAATTCAAATGGATACTGGCAAAAAATGAAAACACCCTTTTCAAAAATACTAGAATATCTAAATGACAGGTAACAACCACTAGACATCATTTTTTAACAACTTTGCTTAGACCTATTCTAAATCTAGAATAGATAATCTCTGCTTTATCCTTTCCCACCTTTGATATTTTTTTTTTATCAAATATGATATTTCCTAAAGTTTTCAGAAGGTAAAAAAACTTCACTTCCTTTTGCTGCTTAGTTGTCTTATTTGATTATACTAAATGGAAATTCAGAACATGCACTAAATATGACAAACTCTACACAGTGAAACAAAACATTAATCAAATACTTGTAATTGTAAGTGAAGGGCTGAATGAGTAGTTAGTAATTACTATGGATAAATAAACCTCTGCAGTCCACACAAGGGATATAACTGTCACAAGAAAATGCTAGCACAGCATGGAAGAAGTATTCTGATATAGGCAATACATTTTATAATATAAAATATAAAAATAGCACCAAAGTGAAAAAGGGATAAATATTTCTCAGGTCTGTTTCTCATGCACACTGCATGCATACATACACACATTGATGTCACTTACTTAATATGACAGAATGAGAAAAAGCAGTTTATCCTCAAAAATAAATGTTAATACCAAGAACATCACATTAAAAAAAAAAAAGTAAAAGTAATCTAACACTCAACAATCCATAAGCAATGTGTTCACTTCTACTACATCCAACGTATTTCCACACTTAGACACAGAAAACTATCATTACATACATGGAATCCTACCTAAAATTCCTATAAGCTCCTTGTACAAAAAAATCCGGGTTTTAAAGAGGCGAAGCACATTGAGGATTTTAATTAGTTTTGTGAAATTGTTTTTAGAACCTAGAGTTTATGCATGAGGAGTAGGGTGTCTGAAAAAGACAATGTATTAAAATTAAATTCAGGCCCTCCTTGGTGGCCTACTGGGTTAGTATGCAATACTGCAAGCTGGCTACAGCCTCTTCAGTGCTAGTTCAATTCCTGGCCCCGGAGGTGATCCACACGGTGCAGCAGACTTCTCCTTGTCTCGCCCACTGTTCCCCTCAGCAGTGTACTTAATCTGCCTGTTCTGCTCCTCGCTGTCTCTGGTGAAGCCTCTCACTGCCCCTGTTACCTCTGTATGCATAAAAACTACTTTTTTAAAAGTGCTACCTTTAAAAATAAAATTAAAATTCATACTTAGTAACATAATTTTCAGATAGGGTTGCATTGTATATAAGTTATAAATTAAGAGGACTAATATTATTAAACGGTCTGTGGCAAGAAATAATCAATGCCTTTTGCCTTTTTAAAATCTAGACTCCTAAGGATTTTTTTCCATTTTGTTGCCAAATTGTATTAATCTTGTTGCCAAATGGTATTAATGTATTCTTTTCTATGCCATTCCTTGAGGAATAGTCTTATCAACAGATAAAACAGTTAACTTGATTAAAAACATAATGCTGGTACTTGATGAGGCTCCAAATCTTGAAATATAAGAAACCACTAGAAAACAGTTTCAAGATATGACCTCTTCCTAATTGTTGGTAAAATATTTGGAATTAACTGGAATATTTCAGTGTATTATGCCCATGCAGAAATGCCTCTGAGTCAATCCATACCCGATTATTGTGGTATAGGAAGCATACTAGCCAATAAAATCTCTGAAGACTGCAGAGAAGTGTGTCTTCCTGCAGGTTGGATGTTGCCAAAGTGAGCAAAGCTTCAGTACAGCTGGTCAGAACACCCCTGACAAGGATAAATACTCTTTCATGTGCAATTCAATAGAGTATCACCCAAACTCAGTACAGAAGAGAGCGATTTTCAAGTACTGGCATACACATCCAAGAAACAGGGGAAAAAAACAAAAAGTGAAAAATATTATTCTTCTTGAAGCCAGATTTTTATTATTCATTTATTTATACATAGAGAACTGGGGTATAGGCTAGAGGTATGGGGTGGTGAGAGGCTTCACCAAGACAGAGCAGGGAGCAGAACAGGCAGATCCATTAAGTACACTCCTGAGGGGAGCAGCGGGCGGGTCAGGGGAGGTCTGCTGGGCCATGTCACCTTCCTAGCTGGGGACCGAACTTGTGGTGCAATAGCTTCATAGTGCTGCACTTTAACTCATTGTGCTACCAGGGAGGGCCCACTCAAACCAGAACTTTTAGAACTCTGTTTCCAAGGGGCTTTTCTATATTTCCAATCTAATTTAAATAACTCTTATAACTGAAACAAAAGTACAATACAGTACAGACTTACTCCGTCTTTTTCCAACATCACCTTTGGATGTTGCCGCTTCATTTAGAAGAACCATCCCCATGGTAATAGCAGCATCTGTAGTAGTTGTCAAGGAAACAATAGAAAAAGATGCAAATGCAATCTATTTTTTTCTAGTTCTGAACACAATGTCTCTGTTCTAGAAAGGTTAGATTGCAAATGCACACAGACATAACTAAAAGCCATTTTCTGTTCAGAACATAGGATTACCATTATTTGGTATCTAAATATGTCCTTTAAAAATATTAACCATGAAATCTGAATTTGAGATTCTGAAGGTTTAATTTTTTAAAAAATCCTAAATTCTTGGTCTTTCTCCATGGACTCTCAAGCAGTTAAAGACAGCTAACATATACATAAAGGCACATACTAGTTATAGTTAAAACTGACAAAGACTTCACTGGCAGTCAGAAAATGAGGATGCATTCAAGTGGTTTTTCCCATTTTCAGGTATCTAGGTATACAGTTTTCTTCACTTCTCATGTGATCTTCCATAGATTATTTTGTTGAAGAAAATTTTTTAATAAGATCAAGAATGTCATTTGGAAAGTTTTTGACATACAGTTACAAACCTTAAAAAAGCAAAGAAATCATGCAGTCTAAAAAATTAAGCATGATCTTGATTTACTCAGTTAACTTTTTAAGACTGAGAACACAAAATGACTGTGTGCTTAATGTCTGTTTGCAACAGAATAGGTATATTCATACTATATTGAAAGATGCCAGAGATTAGGAAAATTATGGGAACCATTACCTTCTATAAGAATATTCTTTGTCATACCATTAAAATATTTTTGATATGAACTAATTAAGATTTAAAACCTCATCAAATCTGGAAATAAATTTATTATTCTAACCAAATGACTAGTACATTAAGATTGAAGAGAAAAACAATTTTTGTCCAAATATTCCCAAATATTCCTAAATTCCTTAGAATTTCTTTGTATTACTATGCTTTATGTGATGACCAGCATCAGTAAATTTCCTAAGTAAGTGTGTTCTAATCTGTAGAAAGAAAGCTCAAAGGATATTATCAGGCTATGTCTTTAATATGTGAAGGAGGTCAAAGGAAATTCTGCACCATAAACATTTCTACATTCTTCATCATTTTAGAAATAATGAAATATAGGAAAGGCAGTAAAGAACAAAGGTGATGCCACTGTGTGTTTTGGTTTTTTTACTGATTATATCCTGAGTACTAACGCTTTTTCTGGAAAAAGGTCAGAAATTAAACAATGTTGATTATGCACGACTGGGCTACTAAATTCTGCTGCTGTAGTGCAGAGTACTCTTAGTCATTACATGATTCAGTGTCTGTGTCCCAATAAAATATTCTCTAAAAAAATAGTAAGTAGGCTAGATTTGGTCTTCATAATACCAGTTTGTGTTCATTTGCTATATAGCAACGAAGGTGCTGCTCAAGATACTATGAACTTTGCATGTGAAAGGAAGTTAGCTATACACACTTACAAATATCAAAATGTAAGCAGGTGGTAGTAAACCTCACAACCCCAAAGTAATAAGCTCTCAGGCAGTGAGATTACTAGTTACAAGTTGACTAGAATGCCAAGGCAAACTATTTTATCAGAAAGCAGTAAAGTCAGGAAAAAATGTCTTCTTGCCCTCAAATGTTTCCTGCTAAAGTAAGAAATGAGCTGTGTATTCACTTTAAATTGATGACTGTAATTAGATTTATAAATTAAACAAAAATGACTTTAAAGTTACCAATTTTCCTGTCTTTTAATTAAAGGCACATTTGTAACTAAGGCATGTAAATGTGGAAATTTACTTAAGTATCAATGTATCAACGACAACAAGAGTTTTGGCTAAACAACTTACATGATGCTTATAGTTTAGGGGAGAAATTTACATGAGTGAAAAGTTTTTAAATATAGGACTAGTTTTTAGATGAGGAAGAAACTAGATGATCATCTGACAGTTGATGCATATGGCACTCCTTCCTCTGGTGGAAGGTTGAATGACCGACAAAAGCTCTTACAGTTTTAGAGATTCTATGTCTAACACTGAAATAACAGATGCCCTTCTTCCAGTAAATGGGCAGGCATCATCATTTGTGCCTTAATCCAGAGGCCCTAAGTTTTAAAATAGAATAAAGGTACTAAGTATGTAGTAAATACATATGTAGCAGCTTCTTACACTTTGTGTTGTGCTGGAATTTTATGCCTGCCAGAATGTAGCTACACACACTTGATCTAGTTCATGTTCTACTTAGCACATTTTATAAATGTCATAGAAATGCATACTTCGATTACTGTGCCATTTCTCTGCTGATCCTGTCATTCTCCTTCCTACTGCTTAAAAAGTCAAAATATTGGCATGATCTTACTTAAAACAGAAGCAGCTATTTGTGTAAATTACATACAATACCCAGAGGCACTGAGCCTCCTACTTAACTAGTAACAAATGCATTTATATTACAAGTCATTCTCATTTGCACATGTTAAGTTTATGGCTTCTCCTAAGAAGAAAGCGAGGATTGCCAATTTAAAGATAAATGAGACTAGCTATTAAAAGAAAAAAAAAGGAAAAAAAAAAAACTATACACATCAGAAAAGACTTCAGGGAATCTAAATCTAAAATGATCCTGACAATGTACCCATTATTAAAATTTTCTTCTATAGTATGTATTTTCCTGGATATAAAACATTACAAAAAAAGAAACATCTGTTTTTAGAGTGAAAATAAATGCAGAATAAAATCATACTTTCATAATAAATAAAAACAAATGTTTTTTTCTTATAGAAAAAGCAAATGTGACCTTACAAGAATATATATACACACATATCTTGAAATATTTTTAAGAGGTAAAAACCTTTGCCTTTTTTATTAGCAAATCACTTGTAACTCATGTCATCTTCCTGAGGTCCCAGAACTAAAGGATGTGTAGAATTAAAAGACAAGTTAGAGATTATATATAATAATTAACAGTAAAGTCAGCGCTAGAACTTACACATCCTGTATTCACTGACAGTTATGGAGACCAGATCTTGGTGAATTCAATTAAGATTCAGATTTTAGCAAGCTGCAGTAAAACGACTGTTACCTAGCTATAGGAACCATTTATCAACAGCCCATCGCAATCTGTTTACCTTTTTTATCATTTTATATCTTTTTGTACCTCTTACACTTTCCACGAGAACTACTCTTGGTTGCTTGGTCTTTGCCTGAGAAACTACTTTTTCTATTTCAAAATCCAGCTAAAAAGTCAGTTCATTTTCTCTAGGCATAAAGTTGTTTTTTGTTATAAGCACTGATCATAGCAGTTGTTACATTGGACTTTAATTCTGTCAGTCTGCCTTTTTGTAAACAGTAAAAACTATTAATCATAGAAAATTAGATATTAAAATTTACAGTTGAAAGAAAAACAAAAATTAAAATGGGAAAATATAAAGGATAGCATAAGTTATTAGACAGGTCATATACACACACATACATTAAAATATCAATTAAATTAGAATACTTCTATTCCCTTATAGTTCTCTTCTCATTAACTACTAAGAATTATTTCTTTCCTTTTCTACATAAGGTATCAAGAAAATAAAACATTACTAGTGGGGAGAAAGTATTATGATTAGTAAATATGATTCTATAAATTATGACATCAAGTGATTTAATCTATTTTTTTTTTCAACAAAATTTTGTATTTCTCAATTACATCTGATGCTCTGGTTTAATAAATTCAGAGGAGAAAATTTAAAGGTAGAAATGTTTTCTAAAGATACACAAAAATTAACCATCCATACATACAATTTTTTGCATAAAACACAAAAAAGTTGGACGTTTAAGAAATATCAAATACTGCTAAGTAAAGCAAAATCAAATTAACATAATGATGTATTTTTAGCTTCTAATGAAAATTCCATGAATCCACTGTTTTAAAAGAAAACTTCTCTATTTTATAGATACTCCTAATATAAAATGACAGGAGAAAGAAATGCAATGCATTACTGTATTATAGAGATTAGGGGCTTTTAATTTACTTATGCATTACTGTTAAAAATCGATATGAAGACTTTAGAATGCTTGTGAAATTTCTTCGCATCCTAAATCTCAGCTTGATGTCAATGAGCCATGAAATGAAACTTTGGAGAATTTTGGTGTCAATGATAGTCTAACACAGAATCTCATTCCTTTTGCTAGATAACTCCTGTTGTGGTTATTAGAGTAGCTGCTTTGAATATAATATACTACTAAAATGCTACATCATGAAGTGAAACCAAAATAGAACTGAATAAAGAAACTGCAACATACACATAGGAGCTAAACGATTACATGCAATACTTCCTCTCCATTGTGCTTTCACACAAATGTATTTGTCTTCATTAATATATTATTAGGATAAATTAAGAGCAAGTAAGCTATTCTTACTAAAAAGAGCTGTCTCTATAATCATGTTTGTAAATATTTCATGTTCTTACCTAAGTCTTATTGAATATGTAAAACTTAATTTTCTTACCTTACTGATACTGGAAAACAGAAACCTAGTCACTACTGATTGAGATAACAAAATTTTAGTTTGCTCAAATGTAGGTATTTCAGTTCTAATCTAAAATCAAACTATAGCAAAAAACATACAACTAAAATCTCATCATAACATCATGATAGCTTCATTTTCAAACCACAATGCACATGGATATTTAAATGCAAGAACGGAAAGGAAAGACAGGTACAATTCCACATGTGCACCAAGTATATATAGTCAAGGTGGAAGAGATACAAATGTTAAGCACTGATACAGAGAAGATAGACAATGTTGCTTAGTTGCAGACAGTGCTTAGCTCCTTTTGTAGTCTGAGAGTCTACAACCTTGGAAGCCACACTTCCAAGGTCAAACTTTCAAAAAGGTGTGTTTTTACTACCCTTTTAATTACACATGTTGGAATGGTTCAGCAAATCTTCCTCCAAAATTGAGTCACTCAATATGTTGTCAAGGTAACTTTAAAGAATTATGGTAAACACTAGAGGGCTGTCTTTGTTTTGTTTTTTATATACCCCAGGTCATTCTGTCAAATGTTAAAGAAATCTGTGACCTGCAAAGAAAAAGTAAAACATTCAAGGCTCCCTTCCCTTATAGCATTCAATGAATACCAGATGCCTTATGTTATGTGAATTACTCCATTTACTTCACAAAGAAATGTTTACTTACGTCTTATTTTACAAATGTAGACTAGTTTGTGAACAGGCAGGAGTGCTTCAAGCAACCCCCATTCCTTTCTTCCACTATTACAAATACAAGCCTCAGTCATTTACCAGCATTAATTATAGAACAAATTACTTGAATATATATTCATTGATAAGTGATGCAAGTGCAATTTTAATTTTAACTGAAACATACAAAACATTTAATGGTATTGAAAAATTAATCTTTGCTAATCAGATTAAAAATAAAACTTCCAGATGGTTGATATTTCTTCATGAAATCTGTATCACACAATATTATAAAGTATTATAAATAAAATCTGTAAAACCAATAGACCATGAAAAAGAAAACTGCACTCTAATCTTTGTTCTCCTTCTAACATACAGCAAGTCAATTAAATATGCAGGGTTTAGTTTTCCTACTTATAAAACTTTGACCTAAATGACTTCTAAGTTTCCTTAGTTTAAATAGCTCAAGTTTTTAAAACAGTAGAAAATTTGGCCTAGATTATTTAATTTCCATATTACTCTTAAACCAGGAGTTAAAAATTTATGAATACTAACTTTAATCCTGATAATGTCTCAATCTATTTGAGCAGCACTAAAAATTTAACCTCTGAACATTAAAAAAATCTCAAACATCTGTGTCCCTCCCAAGTTAACTGCTCCAAAAGTAAGTTTACACATGTTCAAGGACAATTCAAATTCTAAGTCTCTAATTAGATACTTGAACCTTACCTCTTTTCTATCAATAGATCTTTCCTACCTTATCTTCTTTATCATCATCCCTACAAACCACAAATTGCACTGCATTATCTGAATCATAACATATAGTATGGAATGTTCCAATAAGAGATGTCTAGCTACCTACATCTTCTTACTCATCCTAATATTTAAGGGCCAGTAGTAAGATACTTCTTGTAATCTTTTTTTTTTTTTTTTTTTTATTGCAGGATACCTTTGTCCCTACTAGGTGTCTACCAAGAGAAATCATACAAAATCACACAAAATGTACATATAATCTTTAGCCAGAGATAATTAATGTAGAGCAAACGCTATCCATGAAATTCAGTAGCTGTTAATTACTTAAAATAAAAACAAAATTATACTGTAGTAAGGATTAGAAAATTAGTCACATAATAAAGTTTAAAATGTAATGTCCTTTGAAAGCTTTGTATTCATTGTTAGGAAAAAATCAATTTGACAGCAAGCAACTTTGGTTTGTCCCTTTCAACACACTAGTATTTTAAAGGATACTTAGTACCAGAATGATGTGCGACTCTGCGACAAACTGAGCTTGGCTGCTCCCATGAATATAGCTCTAGAAAATAAGACAAAAAAGCAAAAATTACAAAACTAAGAAAGCATTTTTTTTTGGCAGTCTAAAGACCAATCGATATAAACAATGGCTTGATCTAAAATTAAGCTCCTATTTATAATTCTTTCAAAAAAAGTGGTTAGTTGAATTAAAAAAAATGGCTGATGTTATTTTAAACTATAAGAAGCAACTTAACGTCAAAATACATTCAATATAATTTAGGTTTGTATACATAAATGATTCTGCCAGTTACTTGATAGTGTAAGATAAAACTTAGAGAAATTAAATTTCTCATCCTTTAAAACAAGCAAAATGAAAGAGAATTGACATGTTAAGTCACTCTACTATATTATCAGGTTTTAAAATGAGAGAACTTTTTAAGTGCATTCATTTCTTTGGTGTAGCTTACTTTTTCAGAATTGCAAAAGCTAACTCCACAAAGAAATCTATAATTGTAACTATTTCATTTGATTATAGAAAATCAGACAAAAATCTCCATGCAGTTTATTTTTTACTTCCTGAAAACTGATTCCTATGGTATTTCTGCAGTTACTATTCTACAGAATGAGCTATTGAAGAGTTGCTTTCCTTAAATGTACCTTTCTAGAAATTTCTGTTTATGTAAAAACTGGTTTTATTTTATTTTATTTGTAATAAATCTGAAAGCATGTATCTTTTAATATAATTTAACCAGGAAGCAGCAAATTTTCCCTCTTGGTATAATTGCACACATTACCAAAGCTCTCAGACACTCAGTATCCCCTCATCGATAAAACTAGGAATGGAAATGACTCCTGGGAACTTATAGTTTCTTGTGGTTTTTAAAAAATATTTATTTATTCATATAGAACTGGGGTACAGGCCAGAGATGCGGAGGGTGAGAATATTCACCAAAGACAGAGTGGGGAACAGAACAGGGAGATCGACGAAGTACACTGCTGAGGGAAGCAGCGGGCAGGTCAGGAGAGGTCTGCCCTGCCATGTGGAGCTCCCCCGGGGAAGGCGGGAATCGAACTCATGTGGAAGTGGCTTTAGCTTCTTAGTGCTGTGCTTTATTTAATCTGCTGCGCCACCAGGGAGGGCCAGTTTCTTGTGGGTTTTAAGTCTTTAAACTCCTTTGTTGATTTCCTAGGCTGTCACTTTACAACAAGTTCTAATATTTTCTAAATTGTTTATAATTTAGTTGAATCTTGAGGTTTTCTATGTATATTATAACTCACAAAAGTAGAAAAGCCTGAGATATTTTCTGAGTGAATGGTTTCAAAACATTTTAGGATTGACCAATTTTATTTGGTCAATATCATCAACAACACACTATACACATTTTAAATATATACACATTTTATGTATAGTCATAATTGAGAACTTAAAAAGTTCTCAGTTGAAAAGTCAGAAAAATTGAAAACTTGTTCTAGAGACCTTAACAGTTCACTATAATTAATCCAGACCACTTGTGGCTTATTTCTTTTGTAGAGATAATGTGAGGTAATACAGAGGTAACCTCATTTACCTCATCTTTAAAAGGTATAGAAAGATATTCATTAAACTGATTTCCTAAAATACAAATTTTAGATAATTAGCACAGTACCTGGCTTTCCCTAAATAACCAAAAATAGACAAGTGATTTTAAAGTGTCTTCAACTACCTTGAAAAAAGCATACTCACCTTTAAATATTAGCTGAGCATGAGTAAGTAACAATTCCAATTTCATTTTGTATTCACAGGTGATTTTAGTGTATTGTACTTTTTCTTCTCGTCAGTCATTAAAATCCCTTTAAGACTAGATACTCGTAAAGATTTCAGGGTTTAATAAACCAGTGATTTTATAAACTTCCATTAAACATTTTTTTTATGTATTAGACAATGGTTTAGCCAATGAAAGGCTGGCATAACAAAAGAGAACGTTCTAAGCTCTCACAGAATTCACATTTACCACCTTGGTCTGTGAAATTGCATCAGAGACACGGAAACAAACAGAACACCCTCAAGGCAAAAGCAAGAAAAGGAGATGTGGGAATAATCTTCAGCAATGTACTTAGATAAGCATTGTTCATCTCTAGGGTCACTTAAAATGACTTCATTCAAAAGAAAGGTTCATTGGTCTAAAGAGTTTTTAAAAGTTGGTGCTTAGTCCCTCCCTGGTGGCAGTGGGTTAAAGCACAGCACTGAGAATCTAAAGCCACTTCCCCATGAGTTCCATTCCCGCCTGCCCTGGAGGTGACCACATGGTGTGGCAGACCTCTCCTGACCTGCCCGCTGCTCCCCTCAGCAGTGTACTTTGTCGATCTGCCTGTTCTGTTCCCCACTCTGTCTCTCACCACCCCTGAGCCTCTGGCCTGTACCCCAGTTCTGTATGCATCTGTATGCACAAATAAATAAATCTTAAAAAAAAAAAAAAAAGTTGGGGCTTAACTGAGTCATGCACAAAACCTTTTGAAAGAAGAAACAATAAGCAATGAATTTTTCTGTATCTTTAGTACAGTGTTCACTTACATTGCTTCTCTCCATGACTTTTACTAATTTTGATATGGAAAATATCAGTAACTAATGGCAACTGAATTCTAAATACATTACTTATAATTTATAATGATTAATCACTAAGAAAATCTACATGGTCTAAGATATTGGAATCATATCTTATTTTTACACAGAGGAAAAATATGCTCTGTTAGATAAGAATTCTTCATATGTTCAGTCTATTAACCACTTCATAGAGCATATAAACCAAAATTCAAATAAAAGACTAGTACATAAAAATTTATCAGAAAGTTCACTAGTATGATTTACTTAAAGGTAAATTTTTACTATGAATTAGATAATTTGAAACCTACATATAGCATAAAATAACATCTATGAATAATACTATTGTTCATTTCAAGTAACATACTTGAAAATAAAAATTGTATTTTTTATTTAGTACAATGTTGCTCAGACATCTTATATAACAGTACAGAAAAGAACATGGGCATTAAGGAAAATATATATGATGAAACAAATATCGTTAACATTTTACTTATTTTTAATTCTTGGGAAGATACTGATCAATATGCTCCAATCTAAAATAAAAGATTTAAAAATTGTTCTGGCAGTATATAATCATTAAGGATTCTTTTTATATAATTAATGTTATGAAAATAACAAGGCCTGGTATAGATCAATAGGCTATTACCTGAGAAAGCAATTACTATAATGAGAAAGAAGCACAATGAACTTCAGGGTGTTGGTTTCTAGGACTGATAGTATTCATTAAATTTAAGAAACTAGTTGTTAATCTTAGTTCAATCATCTGGGTCTCAGTTTCCTAATCTGTAAGACACTGAAACTGACTGTTTCAAGAAATAAGGTAAAATAGTAGTTTATAAATAGAATTTAAATCAAAATGATATTAGCTCTGGCAAAGTACCACCTTGAACAAAATCACATTTATCTTTAAATTATTTGACTATATAACAGAAATCAAAATGAGAAGTTAGATGACTGATGAAAATTTCTGATTTAGGCATCTGATGAGGCCTAAAATGCAGTAAGAAGCCCATTAATGTTATCTATTAATATTAAGATTAAAATGAGTTTCAAAATTTTATTTTTTAGTCACACAATTCAGCATAATATCCATAGTTTTAGTCATCAGGAGATTATGGGTTGAATTCTTCTGTCAGTGAGGAAAAAAAAAATTTATACAACTACCTTCTATACTAAGTTGATATTAAAATGACCAGTCTTGAGGCAAAAGCAATATATAAACAACTGCCCTATTTGATAGATTCTACCAAGGATTGTTACAGCTTTGATGTAAAATGCTAGTATAAGCAGAGTATAAAAAGTTTTTCAATAATGCATATACATATGAGGACATTATTCTTTGAAGACAATAATATAACAATTACATAGGATTCAAACTAGTTTTTCTCTTTATGATAAAATACCCACTGCCATCTATTTGCCTTCAGGTAAGTTTCTTAACGGGAAGAAAAGTGTCAATCTCAAAGACATGTATAATTTTTTTTTAAAAGATTTATTTATTTATACATACAAGAACTGGGATACAGACCAGAGGAGAGTGGAGGAATTGATTCACCAGTGACAGAGAAGGGAGCTGAACAGGCAGATCACTGAAATCCACTGCTGAGGGGAGCAGTGGGCGGGGCAGGAAAGATCTGCCTGCAATGAGGACAGGGATGGAACTTATGCTGCAGTGACTGCATATAGCTTCATTGTGCTGAGACTTAAACTCTTGTGGGAGGCCTTGATTGTGAATTGTGATCACCTGAACACATGTAATTTATTTTGAAAAGGGCCATTATTGACATTGAAAAAAAAGGCAAACAAATGAAACTATATCTGATGTCACCAAGTGGCAATTTGTCTCTGTTCAAAGTCAAATCCACAAAAGCACTTTCGCTTCATTTTGATATAAATATTAAAATGAAACCAAGGGTTTATGAACAGAGGAAAAATTGCTATAATTTTACCACCCATGCAAATGATTTAATCGTTTCATTCAACTTAAAACAACATGAAATAACATGTAAAGTCCTTTAGTCCTTCTTTCCCCTTTTTTTGCATAAATCATGAAAAATTATCTGAATCCTTTTAGCTCTTTTTCCTGCCCATTCTTTACAACTACCTAGGATAAGAAAAACTAGGTATTTGAAATAAAAAACAAACAAAAAACTTTTAGGTGTAATATCTCAATTGTAGCGTTCAATTTGTATGTCCATAACAACTATTACAATAGCAAAAAGAAATACTGCAGTGTTAACATAAGGCAGAATATAGAATGAAAAGCTTATACTTTCTCTTACAGGACTTTCATGAAGTTCTGTATTTCAAATAAACTTAAGTGTCTTTGAAATTAATCTTGGCTAGTTAAGATTTGCCAGTAGAAGAGCCACTGCTTTCCTTATCAAAGTGTAGATGAAATGAGTGACTGGTTGTGTGTATGTGTGTATTTAAAGACTCAATTACTTTTGCAATGTAATTCTATATGAAAAATATGGTGCTTCAAATATTAATGCAATAATTGCATTCCAACCCAGAGTTTTCTTTGTATAATAAGTTATCCAGAATAGTAAAATCAAATCTTTACTGCTATCCCTCCAATTTCTTTCTGGGAATAGTAACAGACATCTTAAAATTCATTGCAATCTTCTGTCCAGTATTCTGTGAGATTTTTCTACAGTGAGGAAGAAACTGGGCCTTATTGGGATGGATGATTCTTCCAAAACTTTAAATTAATTTAAATTTTGAGCAATTAATACTTTGTTGAGCAATTAATACTTTGTTGACAATATATTTCTAGACATCTTACAGATTTTGCTTTATTGACAAATGAAAACATGAAATAAAAAAATTCAGAATGAAGTTATCTGATAGATCATTTTAAAATGCAAACAGCTTTACAATTTTGTCTCATGTATATGAAAACATAGCATAATCAAAACATGAGGGTTTCCCCCGACCTTTTAATCCTTGGGGAAAAAAAACAACCATCAAGGAAGATGAATATTTCAAATAATTATTATTCAAGAACATAATGTATATTTAAATTTTAAGAAAAAACTAACATAGCTTAAGCTTTACATCATTTCGTGTTAAATATAAGACATTCATTTGTACCAAGTATTTTGTACCTGCAGTTGGTCTAAAAAATGAATTATTAACAGCCTCTTTGCACCCAAATCTAGCTGAATATACTGAATGATTTCCCTCAGGAAAGCCATTTAACTTTACTACAATTCATTTCCCTGATACAAATCATCATTTTGTTATTAATGTGGCTATTAAGTGATAAAGATGTAATTACAAGGCAATCTATGAAATGCACCTTAAAAATTCATAAGAAACACTGTCTTTAAAGCACAATCCATCTTTTACCTTTTTCTTCTCTTTGATGTATCTGTGAAAGCCGATGGCTTCATTTCCACTCTCAGTACTTGAAACATGTTTTGATAATTCTACATATGTAGCATATTCATGTGAAAGGAAAGTACCTATGGCTAAGCAATTCTTTCAAAGAACCTTTTCAGCAAATCTGTTACATAATTCTCTGATCATCATTTATACTTTTTATTCACTTTTGTCTCTGCTTCATTGTTGCAATATGAGTAAACACTGAGTCCCACTATGCCATACAGGACTATCTGCTGTGACTGGTCAGATCAGTTCTTCAGACAGTTTTAGTTTATATCCTTGAAACTTACATTGCTTTAAGAAACACTTTCTCTAAAATTCACCTAATTCTAATTACTTTAGAAGTCCAGTGTCACTGATTTCTTCCATGCCAGGACCATTGCATTCTGATAATCACGTATGGGAAATCACTGTCTTGGATATGAAAGACTTATCTTTGCATTTGATGTGAAACAGTGGTATAAAACAAGGCTATGAAATTTAAACCCAGCCATGTGGGATTGGGAACTTCAATTGATTTATGGTTTTCTCATTTGTAGAACAATCGTTAATAATAAAGCTCTTGGCAAATGTGACTTGAGGCCTTCAGTAAGTCTTTGCCATGTTTGGATAGTCATGGTTAGTCTATTTGTATTTACTGAATGTTGGACATGTGATAGGTAAATTTCCAGGCACTTGAGATAAAATAGTGAACAGGATAAATATCTCTGGCCTCATAGGGTTTCTAGTGTAGTGTGTACATTGGAAACAGGATACCAAGAGAAGACAGATACAAAAGATAAGCAATGTGGCCCTCCCTGGTGGCGCAACGGGTTAAAGCACTGCACTAAGAAGCTTAAGCCACTTCCGCATGAGTTGATTCCCGCCTGCCCCGGAGGTGACCGCATGTCGTGGCAGACCTCTCCTGCCCACCTGCTGCTCCCCTCAGCAGTGTACTTCGTAGGTCTGACTGTTCTGCTCCCCACTCTGTCTCTAGAGAAGCCTCTCACCGCACCTGAGCCTCTGGCCTGTACCCCAGGCCAGAGGGGTATGTACAAATAAATAAATCTAAAAAAAACAAAACAAAAAAACCAAAAGATAAGCAATGAATTTTTAATATATATCTGAATATAGACAATGTGAAATGAACACTAAAGACAGTAGTTAGCCATACTGATTCTATAGAAAGCACACACAAAGCAGAGGGAATAATGGTCAGTGCAAATACTTTTAAGATACAACTATGTTCAGTTAACAGTAAGGTCAATGTGTTGGTGAACACTAAGATTTTTACTGAGGTACACGGAGAGTCTAAAGGAGACTTTAAGCAAAAGAGTAAAATGACCCATGATGAGAACAGACTATAATGGATCAAGGAAGGAGGCAAAGAAACTTGAGAAAGGTTACTACAAGCAGTTCAGATAGAGGCTGTATGCTTAATGCAGGCTGATGACTGCTGGTAGTCATCTGACCCTGAATATATCATAAAAGTGAACAAAAGTATTTGTGGCCTGTGTGTGTTGATGCAATGGAGACTACAAATATATAACAAATCGACTGAGTGCTAAAAATTTAGTTTTTTTTAATTCTAAATTCAGAGTAAATATATGTTGTATTTATAACAAATACATCTGCATTCAATTGCGGGTGCATGAATTTAAAACAAAATCTGTATTCAGTTTTATGTTTAAGCTTATCAAAATGTGAGGTCAACAAAATGGTAAAATTTAAGTGTAAAAGAGCTGCTATATCATTTGTTCATAAAGTTCTATTATCTTTTCATATTTAATCTTTTTGGAAGATTCACACTCCTCAGAGTCAACTGATCTTTCTCTATGATCTCTTCCAAGCTATGTCTAGATTTTCAAATCCTGTGGCATAAATACTAATTTGATATATCTAGTTATAAATCTTAGCTCTCTAAAATTAAAAAAAAAAAAAACAATTGTCAATATTCTCCAACTACTATCATTGATGTATTTTACGCATTTCTGTCAGGCAACCATTGTTCTAATAATCTAGGTTTTAACTTTTAAACTGTGTACATCAATCATCTGTATACATCAATCATAAAGCCAGTGGGCACTTTCTATATATACCATTTTTCTATTAGCTTCACATAGGCATTTCTGTCTGATGGTTACCATATTATGCTGACTATGGGCACGCTAATATTTACTGTACAATCTCGATTCTAGTTAAATTTTCCAAAATCATCACTTTCATTGGTCTTTGTTCATTAACTTTTGAAATTTTCAGTTGCTTAGAGGTAATTCAAAGCCATTTGCACTGTAGTAAAGCACCTTTGAATCAATCCAACAAATATCTACCAGTATATAGAAGACAGAGACAATATCCTTTATAAAATGAGCAAGCAAATCTAAAATTTGGTGTCTTTGTTCAAAAGAAAATAGTGATGAGCATAAAGAGTTCTGTGGTCACACAGACAAAATGAGAGCTTTGTGCTTTAACTCTAGATCTAGTAGACCAAGATTTGAGTCTGTGTGTAGCTCCCTTTGAAAGTGTGGATACAGCAGTACCTTTCTTATTGAAAAACAGTTCTAGGATTAAAGAAATAATAAAAATAGCTATTAAGTTCCATGGTATTTAATGACTATACTTTTGTCTGTAAGTTAAATGAGTTTGAGAGAATACTGAATCCTGTGTGTTTTTACACCTCTGTCCTAGTCTCCACACTCAATAGGTTGCCTTACTTTTCATGGGAGATACCAAGAATTGCATGTGTCCATGAAGTGCCTTCATTTCCTATTCACCCCTCAGTGTGCTTCATCAATTTTATTCCTGCACCAATTACTCCACTGAAAATTACAAAGATTAAGGTCACAGTTATATCCACATTGACAAATCAAGATGGATATTTTCCCATCATTTTAAAATGCTTACTTGGCCATGGCATTTGTGAACAATTCTTACTTTCCAAGAATACCATAAACTGCTTGATGGAAATAGCAAATAATCCTGACTTCCTTTAAAAGAGTATGATTTACCCAAATAATCTACAGATGCTTATTTGTAAATGTTGTAAAAGAGCAAATGCAAAAGTATTATCAAACGGAAATAAAGCTTCCTTATCATTTTCTACTTTGAATTTGTAAAATTTACTCCCTAGGTAAGACTGGTTTATTTTCTTTTTATTGAAGTAAAATCAGTCTTCAACACACTATATATATATGACTTAGAGACACGGGAATCACCCCCTTCAGGTGCATGTCACTATGCCACACTGATCACCAAGGCATCTCCACTGTGCTCAGTTGTGCTCCCTTCCCCACATTCTGCCTCCCTGATCCCCCTTTTCCTTTCTCCTCTGACAGCTGAAATTCTACAGTCCCATTTCTAGGATTTGGCTTGCTTGTTAATATTAGTTTAAACAGTTTAAAATATTAGTTTAAATTATTTCGTTTCTCTATAACACATAGTAATTGTCTTTCTTTGTGATTTATGTACTTGACATAATTCCAGTTCCATCCATGTCATCACCAATAGCAAATGTTCAGCTTTTTCTTTTATTCTGCTGAGTAGTATTCCATAACACATATATATCACTTTCCTGCCAAGTCAATCTCTTGTTATCACCTCAATCCTCTTTTCTTAACTCTGCTTATTTTATTGCACATGAAATTCTATATTACCAGTTTAGAGTCACTACCATACTTTTTAATTCAGGTACCCATCCCTTTGCTGTCTCAGCCTCTAAACTGGTGTTGTAACTGAACAATGACTGTTTACATGTCATTGTTCTCAAATAGAAATCTGTCCATACAACTCAAAGACTTAGACTCCTGGCAGCCACATTCTTGGAGAAGATAGTCAGATTAACTTAGTAAGTACATAAGGCTTTGCCAATTATGCCTTTATTGCTAAGAAAGTTCTCAACTCACTGTATTACTTTATTACCCTGAGCCTCCAATAAGTTTGTCTGCCTCTGCACCTTTAGATATTTTCTATACTTGATTCTACTTTGCCTAGAATAGTGGGTTGAGGGTTTTCCTCTTACAATTCAGAACCACTTAGCAAGTCACAAGGTGAAATTATTACAGATGTAATTAGCTAAGGTTGTGCCCACAATGAGTTAGGGTGAGCCATCAATATAGTAAGAGTAGGGTTAGAAGAAACAAAGGCAGAGACTGAGGCAATATATCAACAAGTCAGAAAGTGCAAAGATAGTCAGGAATCCCCAGAAGTTTTTGGACAGGCATGAGACAGTTTTACAGAACCTTTGGAGGAAACCAAGCCTGCCAACAACTATAATTATCGACATTTTGTATCTTGAGATGTGAGAAGGCAGATTTCTATTTTGAAACTACCCATGTTCATGGTAACTTGGCAATAGTTACTATTTTAAAATAACATAGTACTCTTGATTATTCACTTTACAAAAGCCGACTTTAAAATTTAAAGATCTAGGTTCCTCATTCCCTCCTCCTTATCTTTTACAAATTAGTTCATTACGTAGCAAACTAGTTTTCCAGTACTGTTCTCACAAAAATGTAGTAAAAATCATATGGTTTCTTCTATGTAAGGTTGCTGTCAATAATGTGGCATTTTCCTTGTAGGTTTAGGATCAAATTGGGAGATAAGCTCTCTAATTTCCACTATTTAGGGATGTCTGATATAATAGAGCATCAGGAATTTGAGAAGGTGTGTATCTATTCCCTTAACTCATATTTGGTGCTGTAAACAGTGATATCTCAATTAAAAATTTTGCTAAAAAATTGTTTTAAAGTAAAACATAAGTCACACAACTTTCACATTTTTTTTTTTTTACAGTGTATACAACACTCTGTAATCCATAGCACATTAGTGCAGGATAGGAAACAAAAGCCCAATAGCTTCAGAACCAGATTTTTGCAATTGTAACACTTGAGAACAGCTTGGAGAAAAACATTTCAGCCTTGTATACCCTTACCCTATATCTAATTCAATTATTCTATGCAGGGCTATGAAAGTAGCTGAAATAAATACCCTTTTCTGTAAAACTAAGTTTGTCAAATCTTTAACTATACTAAATAATGGTGCTAAAAGTTTGAGATATGTAACAACTAAAGAAAACAAAATCAGTACTCAAAAATATGTAGTATACAACTAAATACAATTCTTCTATAATTAAAACATTAGGGTTTAATAATTCGTATGACTCAATAATCAACATTCTGATTATCACTGTTAAAATATTGTTCTGAATGGTTAACTCAATTTTACAAGTTCACCTACAACTTTCCAAATCTAAAAGCAGAAAACACTGGGGACAAAAGTAGAATAAAGTTGAGAGCTTAATAATTGCTCTCTAAAAGTACATTAATATCCCAAATGCTAAAATTATTATATAATGAGAAGGTATTCAGAAGAGATTCATGATCATACCACCACACAATCAACAATTTAATATAGCTCATTTTGTATTCATATAGAAGGCATACTTAAAATTTTATTTTCAAATTATAAAATGTTTATCATTTATAATTTAATCTCTATTTTGTTACAGACCATATTTTAATATAAACAATTCAAAGTGAAATGTACTATAGAAACTTTGATAATAGTGTTCTCTTCACTCCTGCAAACAGACTTTTAAGAAAGGGAGCTTTATTTCTGGTATTCAAATAGTTTTTTTTGAATATTCACTTTATGACTCACATCTGTTTGCGTGATAAGTACAAGGTCATAAAAAAAGTTTGTTTACTTTTTCTTAATTTGTTTAAGAAAAGTATTTAAAATTTAATAACTTCACTGACTACCTTTGTTAGGATATATATTATAAGAAATCTATGTTCCATTTCCTGGGAAAAGCACCTCAGAATCGAGAGCTGTTCATGAGCAAATACATTTTTCCTTCCCTTTGCTTCTTTAAACATACACACACACACACACACGTTTTGCTATGAAAATAAGTAACAGGTATACAAACATGCATCAAAAGAAAAAATAATTATATTAATAGTCATTTATTGAAAATTCAGGGGAGCGTTATGCATCACAATGCTATGCAAGGACTACTGAGGCCATGGGAAGACATGTTCTTGTCTTGAGATTATAATCCAGTTCAATTACATACGAAAGCTAACTGTTTCTATTACTCATTACTGAAACTTGGGGAAGAATCAACCATGTAAAACTTAAACATCTTAAAATCTACTTATCTGTCCTAAACGCCAAATTTGGAACATGTAAGACAATGAAAGACTATAGGGCCTCCCTGGTGACAGAGGGATTCAAGACAGTGATTTGAAGCTATAGCCAGCCAAGCCACAGCAGCATGAGTTTGATTCCAGGCCAGCCAGGGAGCTTGCTCACATTGCGCAGCAGACCTCTCCTGTCTCACCTGCTGCTCTCCTGAATAGTATATTTTAGTAATACTACCTGATCTATGCCCCACTCTGCCTCTGGTGTATACTCTCACCCCCTTCCTTCATCTCTGGCCTGGACCCCAGTTCGTGTATGTATAAATAAGTCTTAAAAAAAATAAGATTAGAAAACAGGTGACTTTGATTTTTGTCATCATAATACAGACTCAAGCTGTATGAACCTAAAGAAATAGTTTTACCTGACAGCATTAAGTAGGGTAATACAGTAGAAAGAGAAGCTATTTCTATAATACCTAAGAAATGGGGCAGATTGAATACAACCCACCCACACAGTGAAGTGGTATTACACAGAGGAGAGGCTCAAAGACCTTTACTAATCTTTTTTTCTAATCTGTTTTTTAAATTGCTTAAGATGTTTTTTTTTCTAATCTGTGTATACTCAGGTGTAGTCAAGAAGGTTAAGGTTCTGATAACTGAATAGCTATCAAAACTATTTAGCAAGACTCATTTTAAAGGCAGTTTATAATTTGTTTGCAATATGGTAAAATGCAAAGATTTATATACATATGTATAGGGCACTATTGTTAGCAAATGTAGTTTAATAAAAACTCATTCTGATTGTCAAAAATTTCACAAAATCAAAAGATTGCGGATTAGTTATCTACAATAATTTAAGAATTTCTTATTCAAAATAAATATTCCTTTAAAGAAATGCAACCATTAAGTTCCACATACCGTGAAAGGCTAAGAAAATTCCCTACCACTAGCCTTTCATCACCAAAATACTGCCTCTGTCCCTCCTTTAGAATAATTATTTTGATGACAGTGACTGCAATTCCTGTCTTTAAGAAGTCTGAAAAGAAAAGTTCATTCAAGGTATCTTAGGTAGTCTTCAAAGAGATGGATTATGAAAATCCAAGGATATAAAATTAAATAAACCCATAAAATACAAGTTGTCAGATAACTCTGTGGATATGGATAAATCCTTTAACCACTTTCTTCACAAAATACTTAAACAATTGGAGAGAGGATCTTTGCCAAAACAAAATTCTATGGAAAAAAATGTGCTAACATAGGAACAAATCATGCTCATTTCTTTTATCCTCAAGCTTCATAAAATTGCAAAGGACAAAAAGGTACAGAGGTTGGGGAAAACAAAAAACAAAACAAAACAAAAAAAAAAAAACCAGACCTGGGATGTAGATAGGAGAGTGGAAGGAAACATTAAGGCAATATCTTCATGAGCAAATTGATGCTGCACCTGGACACCAAGTGTCTATGACATGGGGCTCGCCATTTTATAAGGGACAATTCTTATGGTGAGCATCCCGCACTACAGAAAATTTGGCTACTCTGACCCTTGGTTAGGGCCAGTTACCATGTAACCAAAACCATATCCCTGCACTTCTAAATGCTTTTCTGCAGTAGGTGTCCTTTGGAAGAGCAGTGTTAGAATCTACCTTTTCAGTCACCACAAACTGAATTAAACCAAGAACCAATAAAACTATGTGGCTGTTTTTTTTCTTAAGTGATTGTTTTTAAAATAACAGTCCATCTGCTTAATATCCTCCCTCCAGTGGTCTCTGTCATACTTAGTTTAAAATCCAAATCTTCCCTAGCTTCCATGGCCTACTAAGTATACACTCCAATCCACATTCTTACCTTGCCCTGGGCCCTGGACTCAAGCTACCCTCATCAGTCATGCTCTCCTTTGTCATTACTACAAACAAACTAGCATTCTAGGCTGTTCCTCAAAAACATTAAGAATGATTCACCTCTGAGTCTTTACATTTACTGTTCCTTCTTCCTGGTACTAGTACAAATCATTTCTCCATTTCCTTCAGGTCTCTGCTTAAATAACCTATTTTTTATAATAGGCCTTCTCAGAATACGGTATAAAAAAGTTTCCCAACCAAATGTAGTGGACTATGGTGATGACACACAGGCTGATTTGGTGATGGGAAGCCCACAGGGATTACAACTAAGATGGAAAAATGCACAAAATGATGTAAAAATTATTTTAAAAAAAAGTTTCCCAAACTCCTATCACGCTGCTTTATTTTTCTCAAAATAATTAACCTGGCACATTTGTTTTTTTTGTTTGTTTGTTTGTTTCCCCCGACTAAGATGATGGCTTTTAGACATTAGCTTTATTTTGTTCATCATGAAATTTGCAGTGCCCAAACAATTTCCATTAGCAAATTCTTCAACAAAGCTGCAAGTCAAATTACACTACAAGAAGAAATTCCCACCTAAAATATTTCAGAAAAAGAGGTGAATAGGGTAGGGTAGGAAAAATTCCATAGGCTTTATCTACAATATGATAATGTAATATGCAATTAATTAGGTTTATGTCACATATCTCTATTTAGGTTGATGACTACATTAGTGTCCTATTTATTTTATAAAGTCCTTGAATTTAAAAACCATTGCCCTAAGAATAGTATGTCATGCAACTAAAATAACATCTGCCATCATTTAGGAAATCAACATGCAAGAATCTCAATAGTTGTCTCTGAGTAAAAGTCTAAATTAAACAACAAAGATTGTCTCAATGATGCCTCCTTTGCACAGCTATTTTCAGCTTCAAAAAGGACTAGTGAAATGCATTATATCTATCCCCATCCAAGAGTTAATTATTAAAGAAAGGATGTTTAAGTAAGAAATGGAAATACTTTTGCTCATTTAGTCTTTGGATGGCACTATTTCCAAACCTCTTTTTCAAAATAACTAATGGAATAGTTCAGAAATACAATTTGGCTTTCTCTGGCAATAATGTGGTTTTTACTTTACAAACTGAATTCAAATACTGTTCATAACATTCACTTTTAGACTGTACAAACAAGGGACAATGTTCTTTTCTTAGTAAACTGGACAAATATACTTAAATTATGCACAAAAATAGGTAGGCTGAAATCACCTCTGGAACACACACACACACACATATATGTTGAAGATTTATTTATGCATACAAAATTGGGGTACAGGTCAAAAGTGCAGGGGGTGAGAGAATTCAGCAGAGACTGAGTGGGGTGCAGAACAAGTGGCTTTACTGAGATATACTGCTAAGGGGAAGTAGTGGGCGAGACAGGAGATGTGGCGAGGTCTGTGGTGCCATGTGAGTCAGCTTCCTGTCCTGGGATCGAACTCATGCCCCAGTGGCTGGCAATAGCTTGATACTGCTGAGACTTCAACCTCTATGCCACCAGAGAGGCCCTGTGCTTTAAGTTTTTTCAAAGAAAAAATATATACTCACTTTTACAAATCATCTTCAATCTGAAAATATCATGTTAATGCAAAAAAATCTAGACAAATGCTATGTTGTTTAATTTGCCCATGCTTGAAAATTAAAAAGTGATGAAAAAACCAGAATGGTGGTTTCCTGGGAATATACCTGGAAGAGGACTTGAGAAAACCTGTTTAAGGATACAAATGGTCAGTATGCCACTGTTACTTTTATGGAAGACTATCAACTTGTACATTTAAGATCTTTGTAGTACATTGTTCATAGGTTTTAATTCCATAAAAAAGTTCAAGTCCAACTTAAGACTTCTGATTCCTGATGACATGGAATACATCATTTTCCCTTCTACCACTACCTACTGTCTAAACTGCAAAAAAATTATACTTAAAACAAACATAAGACTGAAAGTCAGAAGACAGTGCAGACTAAAGAGGTCAGGAACCAATGAACAGTACAACAGTAAGTTCCTTGATTTTTCTCTGCACTTCACTTATCCCAGACTAGATGATACTGGGGAAGACTTATAAACTAGGTACAGCAATAGGTACAGGTGAAACAAAGTTTCAATGCAGTATTTCTAATCAAAGGTGAAGACAAGAACAATCCAGCAATACAAAAACACTTTTAGATAAAAGTACGCTCCCTATCTCAGGTCACTGCACCTCATTTCTTTAAATTACCAAGATTTTCTGCCGTTCATAGGATTAAAATCAAATAGCCAAAAGGTGTTCAAGATCCTTTATAATCTAGCACCAGGTTACTTCTCAAATCTCATTTCGCAACATCCACAGGCACTAATCACAGGAAATTATTTTCTGTTCTATGAACAAGGCATATAGTCTATTCATTCTGTCCTTTATATCTTGAATGTTTTCAACTGACAAAATTTCACTTTTCTTACAACACCCACTAATTCAATGAACTTTCACTCCTTTTTATGCTGTTTATTTAGCACTTCATTTTATATCATGATTACAGTTCTTATGTTATCTGGGTAACTGTGTATTTACCTGCATCCCTGACTAAATTGTGAAGTTGAATACAAGAATTAAGTATCAAGTATTGTTACTCCAGGACCACACAGACTAAAAGGCACAGTGGTTTATTCATTGAATTTAACTGAAAGGAGTAATATGAAATGTAAATGTTGGCAAAGTTTGAATCAGGGTCATTGGTTTATAGGAGTCAGATTCTTTGGATTCTTAAAACATCATCACCTATCTCTGCATGCGGTGTCTAAAGTCGTGTCCTTTGGGGCCTTAAGGAACATGCAAAGGGCAAGGTATTTAATCTCAGAAACTAATAATGAATCCCATTCAAGTGTATACTGTAAGTAGACTGTGATATTAGAATACTCTTTATGCTAACCCCAAATGAGCTTATTAATCATGAACTTGACAAGATGTTAAATATGGGTTTTTGTTTTCCTTATAATTCCACAGCATTTGTTAAAAAGAAGCCACCTGAGAAAAAATAAACCAACTATATTAAAAGCTCTATCTTACATCTAAATGCTTTATACATAAAAAATGGACCTTTCCAGCACCTTATTTATTTATGGCTAAAATGTCTAGTTTCTGTCAGCTGCATTAGTTTGACAAGCCACAAAGTATTCTTAGGGCTTTCTACTCATTACACACTTTATTTCCAAATTCATGCAGAAAGGGGGGGGGGGGCAGAAATCATGTACTGTATTTCACTCAGCATGTTTTCAAGGTTCATCCAAGTGGTCACAAATTGCAGGATGAATTTATCATAGATGACTAATATTCTTGTGTGTATAATCATTATCTATTCATCAGCTGAGACACTTTGTTGCTAATGTAAATAATGCTGCAAGATAATAGGTGCAGCGATCTTTGACTCCCTTTCAGATTGTTTGAATATAAACCCAGAGTGGGATTACAACATCATATGTAACTTTTTAAGGAGCTGCATATTTTCCATACTGTACCAATTTATATTCCCAACAGTGTGAAAGGTTACAGTTTTGTGTCCATCCTTCCCGATACTTAATCTTTTAAAGAAAGCCCTTCTCACAGGTGTGAGGTGCTATTTCATTGTGGGTGATTTGCATTTACCTTTTGACTAGTGAAACTGAGTATTTTCTGATACAACTATTAGCCAACTGATGTCATCTTTGTTAAATTATGCCTATTTAGTGCCTTGCCCACTTTTCAATTAAGTCATTTGGCTTTATTTTGTGCTACTGAATTGTAAGGGTTTGTTTATATACTTTGTAAAGAACAATGCCAAGATGACTTTTCCTTGTGTATTCTTCTAGAAGTTTTATACTTTTAGAACCTAGGTTTCTTCTTCAATCCATTTTTATGTAATGTTTGTGACTGGTACAAAAATAGTATCTGATTGCATTCTTTCACATGTTTTTATTCAACTTTATCAGCCCTATTTATTAAAGAGTATATCCATATACTTTTTGCACCGTGGATTCCTTGTCAAATTTTAGTTGTAAGAGTACGTTTATTTCTGGGTAGCTGGTTCTGTTCCATTGGTCTATTTTTATTGTAGTACACACTTTTTTGATTACTGTCACTTTGCAGTTTAGTTTATCTAAAACGATAAAGCTTCCACCCTGTTCTTTGTCAGTTTGTTTTGGCCATTTAAGGTGTTTTGTTACTACATACAAATTTGGAATTGTTTTTTTTTCCTATTTCTATGGAAAATAGGCCATTAGAATTTTGATATGAATGTCACTAACTCTATAAATAACTTTTGTCTGAATATTTTAACAATAATTTTTGAATCCATGAACAGAGAATATCTGTCTTTTTACTGTCTTCAATGTTTTTCATCAAACTCTTTAGTTTTCAGGGTACAATTAAGGATTTCACATTGTTTAAATTTTTTCATGTTTGATGCTAGTGAGTAGATTGTTTTATTTCAATTTTAATTTCATTGCTAGTGTACAGCAGTGCAAGTGATCTCTGTATGTAGGATTTGTATCCTACAATATTATTGAATGCAGTTACTTGGATTTAAGTATGTGGTGGTGTCTTCATAGGACTTTTTATATACAAGATCCTAACATCTGCAAACAAAGACAAATGTATGACTTCCATTCTTCTTGGATGCCCATTATTGTCTGATAGGTCTGGTTAGGATGCTCAGTCTTACATTGAATAGGCATCATGAAAGTGAACAACTTTGTTCCTGATTTGGAGGAAAAACTTTCAATTTTTGACAACTGAAAATGGCACTGGAGGTGGATTTATCAGAGTCTGTGTGTTCTTTTTGAACCCATAATATTGAATATTTTTAACCTGAAAAGATACTGTACTTTGCCAAAAGCTTTTACTGCAATTATGGAAATAATCATGATTTTAAAACTTTCATACTGTTAATGTGGTATATCACATTTATAGATTTGCACATCCTTAACTGGTCTTGCATCTGAAGGATAAACCCTATGTATGATTCTTTTAAAGTGCTATTGAAATTGATTTGCTAATAATTTATTGAGAATTGCTGCATCTATATTTATCAAAGATATTATGTATAATTTTCTTCTAGCCTCCTTATCTGGCTTTGGCATTAAGGTAATGTTAGTCTCATGAAATGAATTTAAAGGAGTTGGAGGCTGTTCTCTGCTCTTCAATTCTGTGGGAGTTTGAGTAAGACTGACATTAACTCTTCCTTAAACATGTAGTGGCAATCACTAGTGCAACTATATAGTCCTGGGCTTCTAATGTTTTCATTGACTTTAAAGGCTACTGATTCTGTTAATGTGTTGTTGAAAATTCTTCTATTCTCTTCATGATTTATTCTTGAAAAGTTGTATATTAGGATTGTCCACTTATCTAGGACAATCAATTTGTTGGTCGATAACTTCATATTCTTCTTTATGTCTATGCTATGAACTGTAATGACTCCTTTAATTTCTTTTAGTACTCTTGATTTTAGTCTACATAAAGTTCTATAAATTTTACTTTTTCAAAAATCCATCTCTGAGTGGTTATGTATTTTCATGGACTGATTAGCTTCCCTTTGTCTTAACTTGCAGAACACTTTCAGGATTCCTGAAAGGCTGATCAAATGGCAATTCTTTTCACTGATGTTTATTATGGAAAGTCTTCATCTAGTTTAATTTTAAAGGACAGTTTCAGTGGGTAAAGTATTCTTTTCAGGTCAGGTTGACTAAATCATTCCATTCTTCTCTGGCCTGCAAGTCTATGCTAAGATATCTATTTTAAAGCATTCTGGAAGTCTCCTTGTATAAAATAATTTGCCTCTCTTGCCACTTTTACATTTCCTTTTTTGACATGATTTTGGACAGAATTACCATCCTGTAAGATAAGCTCTTTTGATTGAAACTTTGGAATAACTCATTAGATTCATGGTGAATGTTCACATATTGTCCCAGGTTTGCATTATTTTCAGTACTTAGTTCTTCAAATGTACTTTTTTTTAATTTTTTTTTCATTATGTGAAGTTTTTCCATTTATTTTTAGTACATTGTCAGTTATCTTTGTATAGTTATTATTCTCATTGAGAACACCCCATCCTACCAATATTCCTCCTCCTGTGTCTGTCTCCCTTGCTCTGGTTACTCCAACCCCTTTTCTGCACACCACAAAGCAATGGTTGGCCCATGAGCTATGTCCTTTTTCTGGGTGAGGACCTGGACACCTGGAGTGCAGTAGACTAGGCTGCTCAGACCCCTAGGAGCAACTTTGAGGCTGGTAGCAAAACACTTCAGGAACCCTCTGTAGAGCAGGTATATGGAGTGGTTCTTCCAGCTCCTTGATTACGGAAATTCCTATGGTACAGGAGACTATCTAGTTTTTTTCCCAGATGGGTGTGATCAGTGTTTTCGTGCCTCCTCATTCACACATGATTGTCTCATCCATCTAATGACTGTCACATGTTGCTAGTGAGTCTTATAATCTTGTCATGGGGAGCCAAATTATCCACCACAGTTAGTAAAGAGAAGTTCCCTAGTGGTAACGGATTCCTCTCATCTACTTTCATGGTTTCCAGTCCTGCCTTGGGTTCCTAGTCATGTTAAATAAACGGTCTATTCTTTGGTCTCTTGTGGTCTCTTTTGGGGGGATGCCAATGCTATCACTGTTTTTTCTTGAAGGTATCCTGTAATTCTGTAGCTTCTCTTTAATCTCTTTCATTCTTTTCTCCTTTTGCTTCTCTGATTGCATAATTCCGATTGAGCTATATCACTGATTCTTTCTCCTCTTGTTCAAGGTCTGCATTGTAGTTGTTTACTGAATTTTTCAGTCCAGCCTCAGTTATATTCAACAAAATTTCAGGTTGATGTATGCTTTCTATATCTTGTTCTCATTCTGTTTTCTTGTAATCACTAAAATTTTTACATTCTCAATTTGTTCTCTGATCACCTTTATAGCAATTACTAATTTTTAGTAGGGCAATTCATGAATTTCCAGAGAAATTCCTGAATTTCTTTAGACAACTTATTAAAGGTTATTTAATCCTTTGTTGAAGTCACATTTCTTTGTGAATCTTTGTGCTCATGGTACAATTGCATAGATATTTGAGCTTTTGAAAAGGAGTCACTTCTTTCAAACTGTACAGACTGATCTCAGTAAGCAAGTATTTGTAGGTAGAAGCACAGTGGAGTTTGCTATCACCCACAGTCGCTTGAATTGGCTATTGGTGTGACTCCTAGACTCCTACAGGAGTGAAAGGAATTTAGTTGCTGTCCATTTTACATGTCTGCAGAGGTGTGCATAATGATTAATGCGGTTTCTGGGTTCAACATAAGATGTAGAAGGGGAAAGCAAGTATATCTAATCTCCTGCTTATACCAACTGAGGAGGTTGGACTTTCTGGCTTAGAAAGGAAAATGGAAGATTCAAATGACTACTATCAGCGACAGCGAACAGCTGTAGGGTGAAAACTACAGAATTTTACAAGGGTTCTATAGTGGTTATTGGCTTCATCATTGGTGAAATCTCCTGGAATTGTAATGTAGGTTGTTGGTCTCCATGAAATTGTTATTGCGGTGTGAATATTACCAGCAGTCTTTTCCTCCTTGAACCTAGCCAGTTCCATATGTCTGGATGGGGTGAAATAGATTCATGCACAGTATGCTGAATGGGTTGACAAGCTGATCAGTCACCTTGCGCTTCCTATGTGTGGAAAACTAATTTGGGACTGGCTTGGGATTTGGGACAATATAGGCAGAGTGAAACTAGCTTCCTTCTCTTGTTTTTTTTGTCCATTGCATTGCTAAAACTTCCTAAGCGGATTCTAGAGACCTCCCAGGCTTTAGAGAGCTGTTTTCCTTTATGGATAGATGTCCAACTGTAGATCTTGGTGTAGAGAGATGAGAAAGTTGTATGCTCATACTGTTTTCACAGGTAACACTTTCAAAAGTCACTATCTAAGACTGATTATCTCAAAGGTAGATTTTATTAAAGATCTTGTTTAATGATAGTTGGGCACTTAAAAGTTTCAAGGTATTTGGAGCTTTAATAGCACAAATGAAATAGAAAGATTTGAAGGTGTGAAAATTTCTCAAACTATGGCAAATAGAAGTGGAGACAAATGAGAATGACTTTACCAATGACTTAATATTCAGTGAGTATAAATTATACCTTAGTGAAGAGTTAAAACAGTTAAATGATTGCTAGTTATATTCAGTGTATTTTAATATACCTATTGGTTGTTTAGAAGATACTGAAGATAATCTATATGATGAAAACTGACTGTATTAACCAATAAGAAAACTATATAGAAATACTGGTTTCTAGTTTTTAAAATTTAAAATACAAGCAACATGAAATCAATGAAGACACAGCATAGTGAAAGGCATGAAAATATGGAATTTTCAGATAAAATGAGGAAAATGTATATAGGGCATATCTCAACTATCAAAATGTTTTCTATAGTGATTACCACAGCAGTATATGGACATTTCATATTCATATAGGAGGCCTAAGATACTTTGTATGATTAGTAGGACTCCTAAAAACTTAAAAGTGCTATTCTATATATGCAATCTTACACATCTTTAGATGTCACTAATGTTTTCCAACATGTACTTAGTATTAGTCTATTCCATTAACTTGTACCTGAGGAAAAGCACTGCTTAAGACTTAGAAATTATTTTAGTGAAATAAAACATTAACTTTTAGAACTTCTGACACATTCTTGCACAATTTGATGTAGGACACACTTTCATTTATTGGCAGAAATAAAACATCGCTTTTCACAGAAACTGTTTTTTGGGAGAATATCGAAGCATGTTTCCATTATGAATACAGCAGCGCTACTGGCACATCAACTATAACATTCATTTTAGAATTAGGCATATTCTGAATATTGTAAATTTAAACAAAGTGTAACATGAGCTCAAGTTTTATATATATATATATATATATATATATAGGAATGGTCCAGAATCTTTCAACAGATTAAATTTTAGAGTATGTAAAGAACAAGAGTCATTGGTATCCTAGTTAGAACAAAATTAATTTACAACACTTTCTCAGATTAATCAAAATGGCATTTTCTAGCTAAGTTACCACAGTCAGCATTAGCACCCTAACCAAAGAATGTGTATAGTCTATTAGGCAGGTCTGGCCATTTTGTGTGCATGTTTTTTGGTTCATTCATTCAAGTAGTCCCTTCATTTATTTACAGTGTTAAAGTAACTTCAAATTTTTGCAAACAGTGAGTAAAAGTATAAACTGAGGCCCAAATTCCAAGGATGGGAGTCAGTCACTCCCAGTCATCTGATGTTGCTTTTCAGCAACAGTTGGGTTTTGCATAGTCTCTGATAGTCTAATATACTATATATAGCTATAATTTTTAACTAAAAGTGGTAACGGAAATACTGAAACAATTTTTGAATGTTAATTCATCCAAATTAATGTAAAATGTATTTAAATCATTCATTAGTACTATATAGGATCAAAATATATACTTGATAATTACTCTTATTGAATACATAGTTTTTCTGTTAAAAAGATCTCTAAAATTATTTATACTCAATTTATTGACAGGATGAGAGTAACTTTCTTAGTTTTTAAAGAGGTGTAATCTAATACATTATACTTACCATATACTGAAAAAAATTCAAAAATTATTTAAAAAGTTGAAACATGAACAAGGTAGCAAGCAAATTTATTCCTTTTTCTGCTGGATCATTTTCTTCTCTGAAATCACATCTCTTTTAGATCCTCACACTAATTGTATGATTGTTTGACATAGTAAAACATTTTCATTTGGTAATTCTAAATTCTGTGCTTTCAAGGTTGTAATTACTAAATACAAACAACCTTGAGTTTTTTCTTTTTCCCAAATACAGGCTAAAAATATAATTTGAGTTCCTGTCTGCAAGATTTATTCATCTATTCAGATATTATTTCTCTAATCATGTGTGAAGTGTTTTGCTAGGAGATAAATCACAAGGTCCTCCCCTTCTTTATTAACTTCCCGATTATAAGTAGCAACATTTGCAAGGAGGAAG
Source organism: Condylura cristata (assembly GCF_000260355.1). Taxonomy (NCBI): domain Eukaryota; kingdom Metazoa; phylum Chordata; class Mammalia; order Eulipotyphla; family Talpidae; genus Condylura; species Condylura cristata. Next base: position 14,156,639 of record NW_004567115.1, read on the forward strand.
TACAGGAGCAGTTTGGGTTGGTTCCAGAAATTGGTAATCAAGACCATTCAGAATTTACAATCATAAGTACATAGGATTACTTGTGACAATGAAAGTCAAAATCAGGTGGGGAGAAGGCAGAGCTAGTAAAAACAGATAAAGTCAAAGGTTTAACAAAGGCCAACTAGAAAATTAAAAATTTGTTCGAATTTAAAAATTGAATGAATAAAAGATACAACTCAAATAAAGGTCAAAGGTCATAGCAGTAGTTTCTAGTGTCTTGTAAAAGACAATGAAAAATAAGGTTTTAATGACATGAAAGCAAGTACATTTAACAGGCCTTCTGCTAATGTTTCTTTGATGGAAAAATTTAAAAAAAAAAGTCCTTCTCAATCACAAACTAATTTTTCTGTATATCTTTAATATATCAATTGTTATAACTGGTAAAAATCTTTGTAAACATTTTATTCAAAATTGTACTTCAGTTAAAAAAATTAATTTTTTTACTAAAAATATGTTCCTCCTTTATCTAACATATATAAAATCTATGCGGTATAAAAAGTATAGAAGACTGGAAAAAGTGTAAGCCTATTATGGTAGTCCGAGGCAGAAAAACTGGTTCATTAATGAAAAACTCTAGATTAAATTAGTAGCATGCCATTTAGCATTATAATGCTCTTGCATGTGCACTGTGAAAACAACTCGTCACTTCATTAATGAACTATAAAGCATTGAAAATTTTGAACTCTATACCATGGTAATCCTCAGGCACCAGCTTAAAGCCAAATCTTGTGGGAAGGGGGAAATACATATATTTGTGTTGGAAGTTATAACTTAGAAACAAGCTTTATTACATTGAATGCATTGCTATCAAGATAATTACTTTTTTCAACAATACAAAATGTCTTTATATCTATGTAACCATATAGTTATATAGTTTCTCTTTAGCTACAGGATAATGACTGCTTTTGTGATGACTTTCATGCTGTTAAGTGAACCATTAGTACTTGACTTGTGCCATTACATAGCATCTTAATAGTGATAAACACATAAACTTGCAAATCAGCACAGCATCATATTGCCTGCACTGTTAATTTTCTTTACATTCTCTGTATTCATTTACATTTAACTTCAGTGCAGTGAAACTTATTCTATTAAAAATTTTAAAATGGTGTAGACTTGTACATTTGGTTGATTATAGGGTCAATAATTAATATATGAAAAAGCAATGTAATGTCACCACCATTACAAACAGTATTTTTTTTAAAAAAAATAGCTAAATGAAGACCCAAACGTATATTCCATCCTCTTTAAGTTTGTCTAATTCAGAGTTCACAAGAGGCCCATTATGCATCACTGTTTTGTTGGCCACAAATTATGAGTAGTTACCCTAAGTAAACATTGATTGTAAAGTGATTTAGGTTAGTTCATAGGACTGCATTTTCCATTTCTGGAAAACAGGCACTGTTGACAGACTATTAATAACAAACCTAGAAGGGAATAAGGATAAAATAAATTTTCAATGGGTAAACTATGTACATCATACCATGCTTTTTCCTTAAAAATTGTTGACAAGATGGAGATAATGCCTTAAAGTTATCTGCAATGGGTAAAACATTTTGAGTTATTATCTGTTATTTTTTTTAGAGCATGGTATATTAAAAGTACTTGTTTTAAGATACATTTCTCTTTTTTAAGATACATTTCTATTCTTTGGAATTATCAAAAAAGAAACAACAACTGTTGGTAGCCATAGCAGAAGAATCAATAAGTATCCCTCTCATTATAACTTCAATGCACTGTGCTGCTGGTGCATTAATTCTCAGTGTTATGAAGCAACAGCCACTGTGGCATGAGTTTGAGCCCCGGCCAGGGAGCTAACCCAAGCGTCACAGCAGACCTGTCTCTCCCACTGCTCTCCTGTGTAGTATATTACAGTAGACACACCTGCTCTGTGCCCTTCTGTCTCTGGTGAATCCTCTCCCCCCCCACCCCTGCACCTCTGGCCTACACCCAGTTTGTATGTATAAGTAAGTAAAATACAAAACTTCAGTACTACATTTTACTTCCTCCAATTGCACCTGCATTTCGTCGTCTGGTTGGCTTTCTCTGATAGCTGAAGTCCACCATGGGAGGAAGTAATGCCTTCCTAAGTGACCGATGAAACCTCAGCTCCCCTCTTGGACTGGGAAACCTGTGCATGTTCTAGGCTCATTCCAGGAGATAGCCCAGGGTTAATGCCCTTCACATAGGTACAAGTCCAAAAAAGCAGTATTTTATAGCAGAACCTAGAGACTAACTTTTTCTTAAAAGATACAAGTTTTTTAAAAAAGGCTGAAAATTTGGGAAAACCCTAATACTATTGGCTTTATCTGGGTATGGCTTTGCCTGTATACTCACAAAAAGGTGTACTTGACTGTGGGCCAAAGGTTCTTTAATTTTCCTATGTAAATATCTTCTTTAAAACATGCAAACTGTCCAAGATTAAATCATGCTAACTGAAATATATTAATGAAACCTTTATATCAAAGTTATTTACATATCAGTTGTATGTACTGGAATAGAAATCACTTCCAAGTACTCTAACTTTACAAATGAGGAAAAGTTGAACTTCTTATTCATTTAATGTTACAGATTTCCAAAATTATATAGTATGGAAAAAATAGGAATGTGTGTGAAGCACGGACTTCTTAAATGTTCCCGAATGGTATAATGCAGAAAGAGTCATGGCTTTTCATGTTCTAGGACAACAGTGGAATCGTTATTAGTGTCTGCTACCAGTAGCTCAATCTCGCAGTGATAGCATGAAGTAGGACACTCTGGTAAAAGAGCTGGCATGCAAGTAAAACAGTATTTCAAGGAATAATATCAGCACAAAGAAAATATTCCAGTGTCCATTTCAATGTAACTGGAGGTTTGTGGCTAACTCTGCAGGATCTCAAGTGCACCTGTCCATCCTGGTTAATGTTGTGCATGGGTGAGCACACTCCCCAGTAAGGCCAGCAAACAAGCCAGCAGAGCACAGTGCACTCTGTCCTGCAAATAGCTGCAGCCCACTACTTTGTAGCAAGCAGAAATTACAAAAAGCCCCTAGGTCCAGTACAAACATGCACCCCACCCCCTGCATTGGGCACATTTCCTGTTTTGCCCTGCACCAACCGACTCTATATATACCCATGGGCAGTCCTAATAAACAGACTTCGGAATTGAGACCCCAGGCTCCTGCTTCAGTTTCTTTTGTTTCTGAGTCTCTCACATTGGGAGGCAAACAAACGTACCCCTTGGTGGGTTTGCAACAGAGGTTAATGGAAATTCTATATTCTGGTATCTGTATTTAATTTATAGATCCATTTATAATTTTGAGGAATCTGTCCTATTTTAACAAAAAGGAAGACAAGTTTATCAAACCCATATTACTATCTCAATCCTTGAAAATCTCTCTGTACTTCTGTTTGAATAACAACTTTTTTCATCATCATCTTGTTAATCTGTATGCAGAGCACATGTATGTGACTTACTTGGTATAGGGAAAGGGCATGCAATTGTCAATGCCTTTTACGCTCTCTGTTTATATTTTGGTGGTCTAGCCTGGCTTTGTGTGTTTGTTTTATGAATAAGATTGCTTGGATATAAGGGTTAAAGGATTCCCAGAGAGAGAGTGGGAAGCCGAACAAGCACAGTAATTGAAATATACTGCTGAAGGGCGCAGGGGGCAAGACAGGAAAGGCCTGGTAGCCCATGTGAGTCCACTCACTGGCCAGGATAGAACTTGGGCTGCAGTGACTGCCATAGCCCTAGACTTAACCCCTTGAGGCACCCGGCATCCAGAAGGCTCTAGCCTGGCTTTTAATAGTTATGCATTTTATATTCTCATGGCTTTATAGTATCACCTAAAACCTGTTTATATAGAACAGCAAGTTGTCTGTAATCTTTCTCCTTGATGAGAAACACAAGGTAATAGCATTCACTGGTGCCTATTTGTTATGATTTTGAAATTACCATAAATATTTTATGATCAATAAAGTAAATTAACAGTGAAAAATTTGAGGAAAAATACCTGAAAAATTAGGATAAGATAATAAAGACATTCAGGATTATACCTGGCCATACACCTATTAAGGTTTCTCAAGGTTTTAACTTAGGGCTTATCCATAATACCTGAAAGTATTATATTTACCAAGGTTATGGAGGTTTCATTAGCTTTCATACTTATTTAATTAGTAGTAGTTATTGTTGCAGAAATTGTAGTGGGATATATATGCTTCTCTTGGGTACAAACCAATGGAATGAAATTTCAGGATCATGGGCATACTAGTCATTTCTAAACAGACTGACCCAATTTAAAATCTCATTAGTGAAACTGCATGTCATCAATGTTAATGATTTTAACCTTTGTGTCATATACCATACTGTGTTTTAACTTTTATTTTGTTAACCAGTAAGGTATTTTCCCACTGGATTGCCTACCTGTTATTCTGTAGTAATTATTTATACAATTAGAACCTTAGTGTTTGTAAGGCATATATATTACAAATTTTTAAATTCTGTGACTTGTCTCCTCATACTCTTTATGGTGTCTTCTGATGAGTTTCTAATTGTAATATACTTCAAGGTACCACTTTTTTCAACTCATATTTACGTCCATAATCCTGATGAGATCTATACATATGGTATTTGATAAATGTCAAGATTAATTTTCCCATATACACAGCTATTTGCTACAGCACTATTTCTTTAAAAGTATTAATTTAAGCATAATTTAAATTTTAAAATATTGCTAATCTAAAATCAATGCCTCCACTAAAAATGTCAGTCTGAGAAAAGTTTTTGTAATTATATGGCTTTATATTTAAAAGACTTTAACACTAAGTCCCATTAAAAACTTAAAAATTCAGAAAACTGGCAAATGATAAAACTTTAAATTTTTCAGGATTCTATTTATATACCATAACTTGAAAGATGGGGTGGGGAGGGTTATACTTCCTGGAGCCATAGAACCCTTGATAATGCAGCACTAAAATAAAGTATTTGCAAAAATTACTTCACTTTAACAAGCTCTGAAATACTACTTTATACGTTAATTCTAATACAACTTTCTCAAATCATCTAGTATAACTCAATTAGCTGAAATGAAGCATTTATATAATCAATTTAGAAGGTTGAAAAAAAATTAGAAATCAGTTGGTTGAATATGGCTTACCTATGAATAGGTCTACAAATGTAAATATTCTATTATGAGTATTAAAATATTGTAATCATACCATATTCTATTTAACACTATCAAGAATTAAAGATAAATTTACAAAATCCCCTTACAACATTAATGAAGAACTGCCTGTGTCATTTTAAAGAAGGTAAATAGCCTCATTAAACTAACTCATAAAAATCCTACTTGGTAGTATCTCTTTAGAAAGGCATACAGGCTAAAATACAAAGATCCAATATATCTGAATCAGATAAAATGTTGTAAACCAATGTTATCCCAATACAAAAATTATCAAACTGATGTTAATTATCAGGTTATATAGTGAATTTTAGATGTACCTATTATAAAGGAAAACACTATTATGCTAAAGCTTTTGTTTGAAGCAAAACTGTTCAACCAATAACGATTTCATATTATAAAGCAAAGTTAATCTATTGTTACGGTACCATGAATATATGCTATTATGCAAACCAATGCATTAAAATGACTTGAACCAAAATCCTCTTTTAGTATACAGACAATATATACAGAAAAGCAGGAGGAGAAATTTGGCTAAAATGTAAAACAAGTTATATACAAAGTTCTTCTGCCTTTTCACGCAGCATCATATATAGATAAGAATGCTTAGTAATTAACCACTAATTGTATACATCTCTTGTCCAAGAATATCCTCACACAGTTGTTTCTATAAGAGTTTCAATAAGAAAATTTTATATATCCATAATATACAAAGAAAAAAAATGTCATCAATTTTGCTTAAGTTGTTAAAAAGCTATGAAAAGTATTTGAAGTTACATGCATGTATATACAAAGGAAAAGTTTTATTAATGTGATTCTCTGGATCATCAGAGGGTTTCCTAGGGTCAATGGCAATCTCTGCCTAGTCGTAAAAGTATACAGGAATTATGAACTTTTCTAAATCAATTAAAACTCATCAAATATGAACCTTATCACATTAAGTTTACTTACTGATTTAGGCTGAATGAAGTTAACTATTGATCTACAACTCTGATGATTGAGGAGAAAAGAATCAAAATCCAGTGTAAAAAAAAAAACTGTTATGAGTCCTAATCCTTCAATAAAGTATTTATGGAGGAATAGCTATATGCCAACTGTAAATTTGAAAGTAGCTTAAGAGAAATTTTTGTCCAAAGATTTGTCTAGCATGGAGTATCTGAAACATTAAGAAATAAGACAAAATGTGTGGATTATAAAAACAGATGAACTGCTTGTTTAAAATACATAAAGGAAAATAGAACTTCCAATGTAATTAAAAAGAAGTGTATCTTTTATGTAATTAAAAAGAGCAATGGCAACTTGAGATTGAATGTAATTTGACAGAAACAAGGACATTCCCAGAGTAAAAGTAGCAGAATATGGCACATGGATGGGGCAAGGCCCTCCACAAACTGGCTAACCCTGACTGCCTCTGAAAAGTGAAGCTCTAATGCACAGACATGAGAGTCCAAACTACTTGGTCCGTCAGCGTATTAGTGTTACCATTGTAATCTTGGACGACTAATCAAATGGCCTAAAAATGAAGTGAGTACCAAAAGTTGAAGCCTAAAACTTGGAAAGTCATCCTTCCTCCTCTCTACCAAAAGGGACAAAAATTAACACCTGGAAAAAATTTAGAAGGCACCTACTGACTTAAATCTACACAATAAACCTTACTTTTGCTAAATGTCTTGTTAACCACGTAAGTGACTGTAGCTGAAGACAGTATTTAATCTGAGGCCTAGCTTTGAGAGTTACTCATTTCTCAATGGGTATCTCTCATGTATAATTATATATACATGTTAATAACCTTTTCTTGTTTCTAATCCATATTTTTAACACTTCAGAATTCCTATCTGGAACCCCAGCAAAAAAGGGTACATTTTTTTCTTCTCCTATAAATGCTAAGTATTCCGTAAGAATGTTGAATAATTTCTATGTATTTTAATAAGTAATGTTCAATGTATCTTGCCTAGGAAATATTATTTTACAGAAACATTAAGAAACAGGAAAAAGTGAGACTTCCTAAATTATACTTGTGTCATTAACACAAATGACTATCTGTGTCAGGTACTTCCTGTTGTAATAGGATTCCATCAGTAACAGATACAAAAAATAAACATGTCGTCAGGCATTTGTAGCCTACTGGGGTCATGAGAAACAACAGACAAAGATAACATAAAAATCACTCCATATTAAAGGTAATTAAGAAAAAGGGGGTAGGGTGGGAACAGAAAAGGGAGTTAGTAACTTTGGGGCGCTGGGAATGGTTACACTTAATATAGAATGGTCGGGAAAGGCCTCACTGAGATTATAATTGTGTAAAGACTTAAGATAAAGGGATAATTTAATAATTACTTCCAACTAATTTTATAATAAGTTCCTAAATTACTCTTTTTTAAAATGGTGAGATTTCAAAGTATATGACATAAACCTTGTCAGAATTATAGAATTAAATTATTGTGGCAGCTGACTAACTTGAATCTAACTTTGACTCCATGCTCTCATAATCTGCAAGAGAAATCTGAAGAAGTCCACAGAAATGAGACTAAAATAATATCAATGATTTGCAACTAATCCCTAAAACCTGATTAAGCAATCAGGGAACATGTAATGAATAAAGTGAATTCTGTCCCTATAGATCAGTTCTATAAAGAATGTCACAATATAGGAAAAAGAAATAATGGTTAAAATTAAAGATATCTAAAGAACTATAAGCAACAAAGAAATCCCTAAGCTTTCATTATATATTATATATATCAAGTTTATATTTCCATATAATTTAGAACTATAAATTTGGAAGTTATGACAGATATAAATGTGATTACGATTTTAAAGAATACCTTATTGTTTAGGAACAGTGCAGAATATGTATGAAATGAAGTGGTATCAAGTAATTATTTGAAGAAATCTAAAAGCAGGTAAAAACTGAGCAGAAGAACAAATGAACTAATTTAAAATTGATTAAATTTAGTGATGGGTTTATGAAGGATACTGATATTTTATTGTCTTAAATTCTGTATTTTCTACAAGAAAAAGGGGAAAGTGTTTTTCAAAGTTATTAGTCTTCATCAATCTAAAATTAAGTCTTAAAACCTGCATTTTGAATAGTTGATCTATCATAGTATTTCCCCTCTACCAAAAAGAAAAAGGTGACAACTGCATGTTAATTACTTGTAATTTTGTGGCAAATTGTTCTGAGCAATCTGTACAATGACTACCACGGTTCTTAATGATGTTTCAATTAATTTTAAGTAAATCAAATTTACAAATCAAATAGGATACTGACTACAAACTTCTTATTTCCTTTTGTGGCATTACATATTGTGCTAACAATATACAAAGGTGAAAAAAATAGGTAACACATATTTGATATAGTAAGTGTGGCAACTTTTTAATCAACATTAGAACACTTATAATCCTTTTAAAATCAATACATTTTCCTTAGTTTTGTAGGGCTATTTTTGCCTACTATAAACTAGCTTATATTTACAGAAATCACCTTTCTAAAGGTCATAAACTTCTGTACAAGCAAAATTTAATTTGAAAATGTCATTTGCACTTACCACTTGTCCATTGTGCGGGTTTTTATGAGCATATGGTGGTCCACGGATATGATTCCACATCTGGCCTGAAGTCATAGCAAAGACTATACACTGAAAATGGAATGTAATGATTCAGGGAGAAATAATTCAGACTGTGTATCTGTTACATTTGGAAAACTAAACTTTAAGACCAAATTAAAGGGAAGACATGCATCTTGCTAATCATTACAAGCAAAGAGTATGTATATATGGCTTTAGGGGATATAATCAAACACATTTCTCATAAAACTGGGTCAAATATACACTAATTAGCAGTGTATTTGCTAGTTGATTCTCATGAACATTCTCACCATCAACTGCTGTTGTGTGCCCTCGTACATAGTTGTGAGTACAGTTAGCTTATCTGGTTGAAATGTGGTAGATCATATTTGCAATTAACAGTGATTGAAGAAGTTGACCAAATTTCTTTCTGTTTAATAGGATTTGGGTATTTTTGTAAAGCAAATCTCACCACCCCCCCTTTTAAGATCCAGCGACTTGTCTTTTGTTTTGTTCTATAAAAAGTTCCTTGTATTTCTGGACATAAATCCTTTCTTAAACATGTGCATAGCAAATAATCTAAACTTGTGTTTAGTTTTTCATTTTCTTAATGGTGTCTTTTGGACCTGTCACATCTTAGAGTCAAAGTTACTTCTTGTTTCAGAAAGTAAATTTTTCTGCTTACTGAGTTTGCCTATGAGTAAATTCTGAAATGCCTGACAGATTGAGTCACTTCTTTAACTAAGTGAAGCTTAACAAGTAGACTCAAGTATTTTAATAGAAATTAAGTCTATACTGACTACTCTCATCATGTTAGTTTGACTTACTGCTTAAAGTTGTTCAATGTCTTTGATAGTGTCAATTTTATTAGGAATAACTACATCATAGCTAGATTATGGCTTCAGTAAGGCCCAATATACCCCAAACTCATCTTGGCTATAGTTAATTTCAAAGAAAAGCTCAGTGGGTTCCAAATTATATTTTCTCATTCACAAGATTACAAAAATCTTTTTTCAGATGTTAGCATTTCTTTCTGAAAATATATTATAAATTATGTATTCCCTATACTCTCATAATAATTGAAGCTACCAACCACTATAGTTCAATACTTGACTAAGCCATTCCACTTTAAATTCATGATACTGCAGGCAATGTGTATTATTACCAGTCATTATGCTCCATATTTAGTTGGAAAGGAAAATGGCATGCAGCCAGAACCAATGCATAGCAGTCAGCCCCATGAAAAACTGATACCATATATATGTTTAAATATATTTACTGAGTTAAAAGGAAATTTTAGTGTCTACATATTTGCATATCTTACTTCCTCTATGTCAGGAAATTGTAAGCTTTGTCTCTATCTTTACATCCTAACGTGGTGTGAATAACTTACTTTCCTTGGGATATACTTCATTCTTATCCTGAAAGTCAAATACATGAATATGATGAAAAAAAAAAAATAGCCATAGTTGTAGTTAACAGAGAAATAAGGATGCATAACTCCTGTGAGAAGTTCTTTTGCCTAAGTTAATGATAAAAAGGCACGTGGTGTACTTATACTTGTTCTTTACTAAGAAGTAAACATATGGATAGAATCTTTTCTAAAGTCTTTCTTGCATTACGGATGTGGGCCTGCTCTTGTGTAATTCATTACATTTTTATTTGGGGTGGGGGAGTCTTTCGTTTTACTCTGCCATCAAGGCCTTTTAACAGTTTTCATAAATTAGATGACCAAGTGTTTTTCATTACATTCTCAGTTTCAAAGGAAAAGTGGATACTAATTAAAATATAAATTCTTGATAATCGCCTATTAGGCTATCTCAAGAATAGGAGGTAGGAAATGAATGAATAGTTCTTCATATAAATAGTATTTTTTAAACAAAGAATCAAGTTTGGTAGTAATAGCTACCAAGCAGAAAATACTATCAGCTATTATAATACTAGAAGTTTGTGTATTACTATATTAATATTTTGTCACCATAGTAGTTTTAAAACATTGTTTGAAACCGTATCTGTTCTCTCCAGATCTGTAAATGACTACTAAAAGGTTTCCTTTGGGGAGCAGGCATATCTGCTAAGACTTCCTTTTCTATAAATGCTAGAATATCTTCTGCTAAGCTAAATTAGTTAGCTTTCAATGATTCAAAGTAGAAAAAGTGTGCATGAGAGGGTACAAGAAAACTGATCCATTGATGTATTTAACATTTATGTACCCTATAAACAATCTTAGGCATTTATATGCAGCTATAACAGGTAACTGTATCCTCTGGATTAAAGATCCAATACAAAAGATACATTCCCAGATTTAGGAAAGTCCACCATTGTGCAAAACAGTAAGTCAAACACATGCAGGATCAAATTCCAGCTTATTTCCTACTTCTGTGCTCTTCTGTAAATAGTTCATAGGATCTGAGTTTTCTCATTTGTAAAATGGGAATAATGCAAATTCTTTTGCAAAGTTAGTACTAGGCATAAGTATATAAAATACCCCAAAGAAGGAAGTCAGTAACTGGTAATGAGCATTACTAGCTTATAGTAATAATTCTGAGAAGCTTCTAAAAGGAAAGACTATAATGTTAATGTCATTTTATTGCAAGCAAGCATTTTGTTGTTGTTGGCATGATAGATATATTAATTCTAAATTAATTTTAACTTTCTAACCACACTTTGAATGAAACATCATATCCAATGTATTAAATACAGGATAATTAACTATTCCCTGTCTTTTTACCTGAATCTTCAAGACATTTTCCTTAACCTAAACTCTGGCCTATATTGCAGAGGGCGATATGCTTGGGCTCTTAATCTATCACATCCAACCTGGACACAAGAGTCAGTAATTTGCTTCTGCAAAAATCACAAGAAACTTACAGTTCAATTTGGTATTACTTAAATCTATTAAATGTATAAAATATTTTTAAATGCATATCTGTCTTTCGGAATTCAGGAAAACATTAAGATATTTGCTGGAGATTTTGAAACTCTTAGTTTCCTTAAATATACTTGCATTTCTCATTTAAGCCCTTAATGTGATAATTTCCAATTAATTTAGACTTCCCCTAAGGTTGAGCCATTCCTACAACCTGACATATGCTATGTTCTGACCATCTCTTCTCAAAATGCTCATATTTGGCCTAGTATGTACTATTTTATTAACTCCATTAGAGTGACTTCTTTTATATTTCCAACATTCATCTTGTTAAGTTTCTTTATATGTAGGGAAATGATCCTCTTATTTATATTTTCTAATACAAGGTATGTGCTACATCCATTATCACTTTTGCATGTGATTGTAAGTTTTTCTGGTTCTTTACTATCCACAATCACTTAAAAAAAATAGAATGCAAGTTAAGATTTATTTATTTATACATACAGAACTGGGGTACAGGTCAGAGGCTCAGGGGCAGTGAGAGGCTTCACCAGAGACAGAGCGGGGAGCAGAACAGGCAGATCGACGAAGTACACTGCTGAGGGGAGCAGCGGGCGGGTCAGGAGAGGTCTGTCGCGCCATGTGGTCACTTCCTGGGCAGGCGGGAATCAAACTCATGCTGCAGTGGCTTTAGCTTCTCAGTGCTGTGCTTTAACCCGCTGCGCCACCAGGGAGGGCTTGCATTCTATTTTTAACATTACATTATGTAACTCTAGGTCTTATTGACAGCCTATGGAGAACGTTCACATGTTTATTTTAGATACAGGCTATGATTATTAATTGATTTTAGACGTGTGATTCGAATATCAAATAAATTTTCAAAGGCTGTATTGTGATCCATCTGGGAAATAGGCTGGATTCTGCCCTTTAGCTCAGTTACCAATAGCTTTAAAAAGCTAATTAGAATAAAGCCCACATATGAGCAGGTAACGGGTGAGCTTGGGGATTTAAAAACAGCTCACTACCCAGGATGATATATTATTCTTGACCATCTCCTCAGGACTTTGATTCTTCAGAGATCCTACTTTCCTCCCCTAGCTTAAAAATGTCTGCTTTGGCCCTCCCTGGTGGCGCAGCGGGTTAAAGCACAGCACTGAGAATCTAAAGCCGCTTCCGCATGAGTTCGATTCCCGCCTGCCCTGGAGGTGACCACATGGTGTGGCAGACCTCTCCTGACCCACCCGCTGCTCCCCTCAGCAGTGTACTTCATTGATCTGCCTGTTCTGTTCCCGACTCTATCTCTGGTGAAGCCTCTCACCATCCCTGAGCCTCTGGCCTGTACCCCAGTTCTGTATGCACAAATAAATAAATCTTAAAGCAGACTTTTTTTTTTTTTTTTTAAACAATAGCCTAGTGGTGGACAAAGGATAAAATCTACAACAAAAAAATCCAATAGGGTGTGGTTCTTTTCCCCAGGGACACAGTAGCTCCAGCTGTCAGAGAAAGCTCCCTTCTCTATGTCTGCTGTATATTAAGCTACAGTGAATTTAAGTTAGGAAAAATAAATCAAATACCTGAAACTTACTCCAGATTATGTCGTTTGAAGGGAAGTGTTTATAATAGCGTAGTAATAACTCTATACATATTCTTCAAACACTTTCATTCTCTAAATAAAGTCCAATTTACCTTTTCTCCCACCAGTTCATATTTTCTGTGTACTTTCAGAAAACAATTTTAGCTTTCACATAGGGAAAGATTTTTATGGAAGATTTTTATGTGATGTATTCAATTGCTGAAACTATTCAAAATCAAGCTGATCATATATATAGGTGTAGGTATGTGTATATACATACACACACACACACACATATGCATTAATTTATGGTCTATCTGAAATCCAATCCTCAGTATCTGTTACTACAGGCATTATAGTTAAGTTTCAAAATTTTAAAGTTTAAAATTAAAATACTGACAGAATGTTTAAGAAATGTACACATTTTTTTCATCTTTGATTTCTCTGAAGTGTCTTTTTGCTAGCATATTATGCTTTTTTATACCTGATTTTGCCCTTCAGCCTTGGTGTTAAATCTGTTTAATACATGTAAGAATACTGGTGTGATTATATTTGGGTGCTATCATTTTTTAAAATTTGTATTGGGGTTTATACAAAATTTATTCCTCTGCTTTTTTTTGTGTTACTCATATTTTATCTTAATCACATACATTGAGTTTTCAGTTGTTCCTTTAGGCAAATTACAGGGAGAATTCAATCGCACAGATCCTTTTACATATGCTATTTGTAGAATATATACCAAAAACTGTCAGTTTAAAGCTATTAATGCCATTGCATCAGGAAAACTTTTCATTTTCTAGTAGCAATTTATTTCAATTGTAATATAACAATAATTTTTTCCTACTAGCTAATCAGGCTAAAATTTAGATTTTTCTGATAATATCCTAACCAGTTTTCCTGCTGTCAGACTTACCTCTCAGAATGATCAACTAAAACCTACATTCGATCATATTTCTCTCCTGACTAAAATTTTAATGGCTTCCCATTGCCCTGGAGTAAAGTCTCTACATCTAGGCATTGCATATACTGATTACTTGTTCTTAAATGTGGAGCTAGCATGCCTTCCTTTACTCTGGATTAGGTGTCCTCCCTGTGTATTTCCGTAATACTCTGTTTACATGCATTACATTGTCTTTATCTCTTGACTAGTTTACAGTTGCACAATAAATTGCTTACTGGTAAGCTCTCTGCCTTACCTTTAAATCCTAGAACCTACCAAGTATCAGGAACACAGAAAAGATGCAAAGGATAGGTAAATCTGATTACATACCAGAGACACCATGGCCCAACCAGTTTTGTTATAGATGAACTCCAAGTTGTTTCTTCTTAAGTAAAGCAAACCCCCAACAAGTGACACTAGCAGAGCCAAAGCAATTGTGCCAGAGTAGTTGGGTGGTCTGAATACGCGAATCTGTAAAGTAAAAGAATCTTTTCTTTGTCATATTCAAAAATTCAAGTTTCAACACAAATAATTCAGAAATGTGTTTATGCCTAGAGCTAACATGTCTTTTATTCTTTATCACTATGTGAAAGAAGGTAAATACAGTAAAACATCACTATATTCAAACCAGACTGCTCTGGTTAACCCATGGCGTATAATATTTGTATAGTGCCAACCCAACAAATGAATGTTGAAATTAGGGGATAATTTTGTGCAGGAATAGGGTATTTGTAATGTTCCTCCATATAAACTAAGTTAAAAAAAAAAAGTATTTTATAGTGGGGAAATGAAAAAAAAAATCCTGATCAGATGTTCAAAAGTAGCATCAACAATGAGAGAAAAGAGGACATCATGTGTTTATAAATGTGATTCAAACACCTCTGCAGTCTTATGGTTCAGAATACGTAAGCAGAAACCAATCATAAACATCAAATCAAATGAGGATCATTCTAATTAAGTAGAAGATTATATTGTTCAAAATTTCAATGACTACAAAGGACAAAAAAAAAAACAAAATCAAAAAAAGAGAACGAAATCAAATACCTAACTTTACAGTGAGTGTTAATACTAAACATAGGAAAATGTTACTTATTATTAAAGGAGCTTAGATCAAGTGACAAAAGAGGAATATGGATAACTCAAAGTATTCTCAGTATAAATCTGTAAAATTGATATTTTTATGTATTTCTTAGAAATACATATTATTCCACCATCAAATGGTTCAGAATAAAATTGTATGCGTGCATATATTTTGAGGAACAAATGAAATTATCAAAGTTTTTTTGAGAAATCAAATAATTCCTGATTAAAATGCATTATTTTACTATTCAATATTATTCTTACTATCCTTGTATCAATTAAATGATATACTGTAGAGCTGAAATTTTCCTAAAACATTTAGAAAAAAAAATGTGTTGGGGAAATACCAAAATATCAATGGAACCTGTCATACTATGAGAGATATTTGCATTGACTAAGAAATTTATTAACATCTATGGTAAAAATTAATACTTCTATATTACTTCCACAGCAAATATATTTTCTTTTAGGCAATACCTAATTTTAATTGTTTAGTGCAGAAAGTTCGAAGATTGTGGGTGACTGTGTTACCCATAGATGTTTTGGATTTAATTCTCTGACAAAATAACTGTTGACATAGCTCAAATATACTCATATTTTTCTAACATACTTTATTACTTGTTCTTTGAGGGTCTATATACTTGAAAGCTTGTGGTTATGCATTTAATAACCAGACATATAATTTACTTCCAATTTTTCCATAAAAATTATTTTAAAAGAATGAAACTAAATCAAACTGTATAAAATAGATGACACATACTTTTGGAATAGTTGGACAATCCTAAGAACAGTGGATTATTTGCTCATTTAAAGTGAGCAGTATTCTGCCTTTATTTGTCCAAAAGACTACTTGGTGCCCAATTCATGCCTAAAATACCTAAGTAAAATTAAATTTCCCTCATTACAACAAAATAAACTCACAGCTACCAGTTTTCAGCTACCACCGTTTTCTCTAAGCAAGTAGAATGTTCCATAGAGAAGTTAAAACAAACAAAAACATGGCCTTGTTACAAACCAAGCTAATCAGCCTATTATTAAAACTGTGAGGAATAAAAACATACATGAACATCTGTTCTGTCAGCAATCCACTTTGCTAGTTGTTCAGCTGCAAATCCGATTCTTTGAAGGTCAAAAGTATCAGCTCTCTTGGGTCTGCCTTTTGGAGGAAAATGCATGAATGTAGGAGCAGAGTTCATGTTGAGCTATAAAACATAATAAAAATACTAAATTTAATCCCAACAATCTTCACCATTAACTTTATTTATTTATTTATTTATTTTTGCATGGATTTTGGAACGGCGCTATTTACTATGAAAATCCAAGTGGCTTCCCAGAGCTGTTACTATTTTTGTTCACCTGAATAAAAACTGTTGAATGCAAATTTTCAGACAATTGCCAAATATACACCATTCATATTCCTAGCAATATTCTCTATTTTCTCTCATCCATTTCATTTTTTCTTTGTACAACTCTGTAATTTAAGAATGAAGTGACTGAAAAAGCAAAATACTGGCAGTAAAAGACTTTCCCCTCTTTAAGCAGTTAGAAAAGAAAAGAAAAAAAAAAACCTGACATTTGAGAATAATTATGTTGTAGAATCAATTTCAGAGAAGTCAGTAGATTTAATTATTTAATGAAAAATTTTAATGATTGTCAACAGAAACCAGTATTTTTGTTCTAAACACCTTGAATTTAACTATAGAAATTCATAGTTCTTTTTCTATTTCTCAATTAACTCATATGTTATGGTTATATCTTTACCATTATCTAAAAGTAATTGCAATTGAAAAATGTACTAAGTGCCAAGTTGTAAAAATACAGATAGTAAAATTCTCACTACCCAGAAATTATTATAAAAAAAGACGTCTTAAGTACAAAACAATGGGATTCTTAGTCCTAATTTTCAATACAGTTAGCACAAAGCAAAATCAAATGAGAAATTGTAATCAGTTACTTCTAACAAGCAGCAGTCCCACTAATGGGTTTACACTTACATATATTTTATTATATTTTCCTGATAAGAGGCACAAGAGACAACTTCAGCCAACATGTTAAAATTACGAGAAAAGAAGTCCCCTTCACCTCACTACCTGCACTGAAACAATTAGGAAATCCATGCTAAGGCATATCATTTTATAACTTGAGTTGAAAAATGACAAGTACAAATCTTTTCTCTTAATTAAAATGCATACATCTCCAAAGGCTCCACAATAGAGTATAAACATAGATATGAAGTCTAGTCCAGACCCCCTACTTACACACTGTTTTCATTAACCCAATGACCTGTAGTGAGGCACTTAGATTCTGTGGGGAATTACATATAATTGAAGTTACCTTCTGAACAAGCAAGGAATTACAGGTTTCCAAACATGTTATCATTATGGTCAAACACTATTATTGCTGACAGTGCTCTAAAACATCAGGGTTATAAATACTACTTCAACAAATAAGACTCAATAATATAAGAAATGAAAATCATCTGAAGCTCTCAAGAAGAATGTACTGACCATGTTAAGATTATATTTCCTGTAAAATCACTAACTGCTGTAACTTTAAGCATTTTAAAATGAAAAACCTGTATTACTAGGCCAGGGGCTAGGTTTTAGAAAAAACAAAGTAAAAGCAGTTCTATACTCAGAATTCTGCTGAATCAAAATTAACCTGAGGAGATTTTTCGATTAGTAACAATCTAAAGTAATTTCTAAGCAAAATTTAGGAGGTAACTTTTTTATGTCTCAAGTACATGAAGGAATTTACTGATTACATAGACAACCTATATCCACACTCAGCACAAAGGCATTAGTTTATCCCTTGCAGTTCTTTTTTTTTAAATTGGATTAGCTGCTAATATTTTAAGGTATATTTCACATAAAATTCATATATGGGTCTCTTCTAACAAACAGGTCTGGCTATTTAGTAGTGTGCCATTTCTTCAACAGAGATAGTAGAGCTGATCCTCTGTAGCTTACCATGGTCCCCTTAACAATGACATCAAGGGCCAGATGCATGGAATCACTGTGTTATTTCTTATATGTATTTACATATAAGATTTTTTTCAAGAATTTGTTTAAATAAAAATAGGCCACAGGACATGTTTACATATACAAATAAAGAATTGTGTCTGAGATATTAAATATTGATATTACCGTAATGAAATTAACATGTTTTCTTTGTTTGGTTTACAGGGCTGGCCAGGTAGATGTTTGGATTTGAAGCCTCAGCTCTAAGCTGACAAAATGACCTGGATGGATATTTCTTAATATGGTAAAGATATAAAAAGAACATTTGGTAATGACTATATTGTAATTTTCCTTTACGAGAGTATTTGAAATAATAAATGTATCTGTTTTATATTCTATTAATACTATCCAGTTATCTCCTTATGCTTTTTTCATCAATTCCTCATTCCCACAGAATAGGGAATGATAATTGCTGAAATATCCAAAAATGCAATGAAAATGTATAGGGGAGGTGAAGAATAATAGGAAAAACCAAGGGTAAATGGTGCTGAAGGCAAAAAATACTTCATTTTACTCAACTAGAAACTAGCAAAAATGAATGAATTATCAATGTGGAAGCAAATAAGCAAAAATACTTACTAATCGTCCATTTACAATTAGTGTTCTGGATTCTTTACAGGTTTAAATGCTTTTTCATGACATGCCAGAGTACCCCATGAGAGAAAAAGTCCAAGATAACTCTAATAAATGCCAAGGATGGTACTGTCTTGCAATTGAAAGGCACTGATCAAGCAATTTTAAGTTTATTAACTGCTAGAACTCTCGGAATCAGAATTAATATTTTCATTCTAAATTAAACTAATTTTGTAATCTTGGACAAATAACTATGCCATAATTCTAAGAACTGGGATAAAAATAGCTTATTGCAAAGCTAAATAAAAGACTATACATCAGGGATCAACAAGTTTCACTCATATGTTGATAGAGAAACAAAGGGACAGATAAGCCCTAGAAATCTGACTGTAGAGTTGAGGCTATAGCAGATGGGGCAGTGGCACAACTGGCCATGGAATGGTGGGTGTGGTCGGTAACAGCCAGCTGTGGTACAGGATTCTACACCTTTGAGTCCATATGCAATGTGGTGAGCTAATACATGTCAAACAAATGTACATCAGATACTTAGAACATAAGTAACATCTTTTGCTTTGATTCAATACCTGGTTGAGTGCAGCAGCTACTGTAACAGAACTGTATGGTTTAAACAACAGCTATTTCTCAGTTTGAGTTATCAGCACAATTAGCTTCTAATACAATCTCCCTAGTTTGTAGATAGTCATTTTCTTGTAGCTTTCTTACATGGACTTTTCTCCATGTACATTTACTCCTGGTGACTGATTATAAAAACACTAGTCATATTAAGGCCCCATCTTTATGACCCCATTTAACCTATAACTCCTCCTTAGAGGCCCTATCTGCACATAAACTCACATTAGGGGCTTACGGCCTCAGTGTATGAATTTTGGAGGGAAACTATTCAGTTCACAAAGGGAACACTTTCAAATATATATTTATCAAAATGTAAGTAGTACAGTCAAAAAAATTCACAAATGTGTGCAAAATAGCAAATAATGATAGTACATACAAATTGCCACTGTGTGCTAAACACATTTCACCTAGAATGTATTCACTAATATCAACATTTCAAAAATAACAGTAGTATAAATTGTTTTAACTACATACCTAATATATTTTAAGTACTCAGGGTATTATGAACTTACTATCAGGCAAACAAATGGACTGGACCCATGGTGACAAACTTATCAAAATAAAATATAACTCTTACCTGTTGAAAAACATCTGTCCCTTCATCATAGTCCACCATACTAAAGAACAGTTTGTTACAGAAAGCAGATGAATAGCGCCAAGAGTTAGCCAGAATTTGATATTCTTCATTTGCCTGCCTGATGAGGGAATGGGAGAGAGTAAAATCACATCAGATTCAAGTATTAACAAAACTGTTAATAAAACAAATACATCTAGGGTTGGCCAGCTTTTGCTTGTTTATATAATATATATTCTATGACTTGTTTTATAAATCAAGTTGTACTGTTGAAAGAGATCAAGAAAAACAGATGAAGGAAACTGTCTCCAACTTACTTATATCCTCAATTCTGAGCAGAGGAGTAAGACCAACTTTCAGAATACTATAGATAAAATATCCTAAAAAAATTTAAAAAATATGTAACTTAGACAAATGAGTGGGGCTGAACTAGTTATTAGCAACACTGGATAGAACAATTTCAACAGAATTTTGAAAATCTGTTTTTTGGGTTTTTTTTTTTCCAGCTAGAATTCTGTATGCAGCCAAATAATCACTTAAGTTTGAAATGAACATCCTCAGCAATATAGGGATAAAAAATTACTTGTGGCCCTCCCTGGTGGTGCAGCGGGTTAAAGCACCGCACTGAGAAGCTAAAGCCACTTCCGCATGAGTTTGATTCCCGCCTGCCCAGGAGGAGACCACATGGTGTGGCAGACCTCTCCTGACCCACCCGCTGCTCCCCTCAGCAGTGTACTTCGTTGATCTGTCTGTTCTGCTCCCCACTCTGTCTCTGTGAAGCCTCTCACCGCCCCTGAGCCTCTGGCCTGTACCCCAGTTCTGTATGTACAAATAAATAAATCTTAAAAAAATTACCTTGTGATTAAAATGTGAAGGGAAAAGTGAGAAAATCTGTAAATTTGGTGAAAGCACTAGAAGGAAAATTAGATATATAAATTAAGGTAGGGAAGAGGATTATAAAGTACATATTAGAACAGGAATTAAATGAACTTGAATATCAAGACAAGGGATTCTAAGCAATCATTAGAATAGGAAAGAGGTGGAAGAAATTTAATTATAGCAGGACATATTGGTCCCACAGTAGGGAAAACAACAAAATGAATACAAAAGCCAAGGCTACACAAGATGTATATTAAAATTTACCACAAGTTTAATTAAATGGTGATGATCCATTTGACCCTTTTCCTTAAGATTTATTTATTTATGCATTAAAGAATTAAGTTACAGGCCATATGTGTGGGGCCAGTGAGAGGACTTACCAGAGACAGAGTAAGGAGCAGAATAGGCAGACTGAGGGAGTACAGTGCTGAGGAGAAAAGTGGGCGAGACAGGAGAGGTCCACCAAGCCATGTGGATCGCCTCTGGGCAGGGGTGAGAACTCACACTGAAGTGGCTGCAGCTACTGATGCATCCTAACCTGTTGCTCTACCAGGGAGGGCTCTATTTTGACCCTTTTCTTATGAATGGTGGGGGAGTTAAAAAAAAAAAAAACTGGATAGAAAATGAACCATTTTCATAACCAACTACTTTGCATTCAATGCTACTTATAATAGGATAAATACTGCTTAGTAGCTTTCATCTTTCTCAGTGAACCTATATAAAAAGCAACAGCACAATTATGATCAAAGTATAGAATGTAAATGCTATCGATAATGGCAACATGACTAGAAGTACAACTAATAAAATGTGCTAGATGAAATGGAATAGTGACTTCAGTATGCTTACTCTCCTTCCAGTTATAAATTAGTGAATCGACACGCACATAAATACAATATAAGTAAAATACTATTTACTGTTACAGTAAATTAAAAGTCATAAAGTAACAAGTGAGATAAGTTAAATCCCTACATATCACAGCAAGCTATGTAAAGATCAAGTCTACTGCATGAAATTCTGTAAAAAGAATAACACTGAGACATGGAAAGAAAAAACACCAAATGAAGAAAAACACAAAGCATAACAGGTTGCCTCTGGCCAACAAGTCTGCAGGCAGAGTGAAGGGATCAAAATTCTTCATTTTACCTCTCCCCTCTCTTTTAACAAGAAACACATAATATTGCTGTAATTTAAAACTAATTTTAAGAAGGCTAAGTATGGATAGGATTAACAAGACTGAAGTCATTGAACAAGGATCTTAAGGAATTCATGTCAATAACATCCATGAATTTGTTATAGTACCATATAAAACTTGTTCATTGCAATGATCATTCTAAAAGTCTATTATACTCAGTATATAGAAAATTATACGTATTTGTCAATGAAAACTGTACAAATATTTAAAACAATAGTGGGTAAAAAACTGCTACTACCAACTACTAGCTAGAAGGGAGCTAATCTCCAAGGTCTGTGCTACAGTGGAATAGAAATCTTAATGAGACATAACAAACAACCAAATATTAAAAACTATTAAAAATACAATGGCATTAGAGAAAATAGTGGACAATCTACCTAGATTGTATATTCATGAAAGGTTTCCCAGAAGCAGTGAGTCTAAAGTTCAAATACAAAGAAAAGAATCACTGAAAGGATGAGAATTTCAGGTGGAATACCAAGAACAATGACCTAAAAAGGGAAATAATTTAGGAATCCAACAAAATGAAGATGTAATATTAACAACATGCTTCCCTGTTTACCAAAGGAATACACATAAAATAGTGTATATGCTTTCTCACTTATTTAAAACGACATCTCAATCTACTCCAATCCCAACATAAAAACAGTTAAATATGAGTCTTGAAATCTGGTTTGATGTTAGTCATAGAGAATATAACAAAACAGGGTTCCCCTTTTACCTGAAAGTAGAACATCACTATTTGGTAAGATGGTAGGTTATATATGAAGTCTACAATAACTCAAAAACATTTCCATATAAATTAATAGGAATAACATCCATACACCTAGAAAATAACCTACCAAATTATACCAAAAAGGCAATATTTGAACTTTTGGATAGTGAAAATCTATACCATGGGTTATTATTCATCACTGCTTTTCAAAAAAAAAGTAATTTCCTACAGAGAATTGGCACTGACAATTAAGTTGGTATGAACACCTCTGCAACTGATAAACTTTCAAAGACCAAAGTTACCTTAAAATCAATACAATTAATGAAACAGTACTTTCTTACACAAAAAGAATATTTTCTGTTTGAAAATGAAATTTAGAGAAATAGTAAATCAGCAACTTCTTATTTGGGGGATATATTCCTGACAAATGAAAATGTTTCATTCTGAAAAATATGAAGAAACCCATACTTTACTATTCAACATCTATGTATATTTTCTTACAAAATGGCAATACTGAATTTCTTTACCTTTTGTTATAACCTAGCCCAACTTACTAGAATTTATGTACTATTCATACAAAATTTATTCAATCACAAATAAATATTAATGACAGCAATATGTCAGGTAATGCAGGAGTGAATAAGAAATAAAAGGTCCCTGATATTTAAGGAGCTTACATTTGAATGAGACGCCTCATAAAAGGAAACAAGTTGTTTTTTTTTTAATACCCTGAAGAAAATAAAAAAAGGGAATGTGACACACAGTATTGAGGAATTAAAGATAAATTTACTTTAACTTCAAATTCCATGTTCTACTTTTTCAATTTAATATCCTAATTATTTGTAGATTCTGTTCTAAGTCTTAAAAAGTTTCCCAAAGCCTAAATAATGAATACAATGGTCACTGTAACTATAATCTATTTGCTTGAACATATCATATTAAAAGTCTTTGCTTTATGAAATCTCATATCCCAAAACATGCCTGTGTTCAGATCTCTCTATATTTGCATTGTTGATGCAATATCTAAAATGAAAATTTTCAAATACTATACAGTACTAACTGTAATTAGTTTATATTTGTTCTGTTTAGCTTAGCTATGCCTGTACAATTGATGTTCAATGGCAAAGCCCTATCACAAAGTAGGTATTTAATAAAAGGTTTGATGATGGTGATGATGCATATTATACTATCCTGATCGGTTAATATATATCCTAAAATTTAACTATTACTACATTAATGGTTCCGAATTCTGGAGCATCTGACAAAGTCTACATAGATTATGTCTCTTTTAATGAAGATAAATTTGCTTTACTGCCATGGCAGTCTTAGAAAGAAAAATTTATTACATTTTAAATCTCTATACCATAACAAACGTGCATGTGTTTGTGTATGTGTCTCAAAGAAATAATGTTCATAACTTGAAAGGTAATGACTTAAAAATCACCATCTGATACCATATTAGTAAAATCTTTCATATTCAAAAACATACTAGATCCAAAGCATCAGTGATATCCAGTGTCTTCAAGAATAAATGCATTTATCTCTTACTATCTACCTTTAAGAGGCTGTTAAATACATATGAAATAATCACATATAAGTACATAAATAAAAACATAACCATGTAGGTTGTGATACTACTTGGCATATACAGAAGAGTGAATCACAGTGAACTGAAGAATTCAGACAAAATGTGAATGTAAATAATACTCAGAAAGGAATGAAGGTATGTCTGGTAAGACTGACATTATAATAAGCAAAAACAGTCATGAAGAAAACACTACGGTAACAGAAGCAGAATAAAGAAGAACTACCAAGTCTGAAATGCATATTATGTTTTCAAATAACACAATATAAGTTTTATGCCAGAAAATAAGTATACAGACTGGACGTGAGAGAAAGATACATAGTACCTTGAATGTAGTCTATAAGAACACCTACTAATGTTTTTGAAAGAAACAGACGACACAAAATATAATTAAGAAAGCTGTATTTTGCCCTCCCTGGGTGGCACAATGGATTAAAGCGCAGCATGGGAAACTGGCCACCACTACTGCAGTGCAAGTTCAATCCCCACCCTGGAGGTGAGCCACAGGACACAGACCTCTTCTGTGTCACCTGCTGCTCTCCTCAACAATGCACTTCATCAATCTGCCTGTTCTGCCCTAACTCTGACTCTGGTGAATCCTCTCACTGCCCCTGCACCTCTGGCCTGTACCAGAGTTCTATATACAAATAAATATTTTTTTAAAAAAGCTGTATTTGGCATTATATGTACAATCTATTGGAATAGAAAAATAAAATGTTTGGAAACATCTAAGAATGTTGTTTTAATGGTGTAGTTAGGAAATTACAAGGCTAATAAAATACTCTATAAATGAAGGTATGGCATATTTCTTAGATATCATTCCTTAGAATCTACAGCAGAAAGCAACTACCAAATATTCTAGTCAAGCTAATTGTATTTAGTAATATGTAGTTAGAATAGAGAAACTAAGGAAAACAAATTATATATATATATATACACACACAAATATAATATTGACAGAGTAAATGTCAGTGTAATACAACAGCAACAGGATCAATGAATACATCTCCTTTGTCATCAAAATTAATTCAGTGAGCCTGAGAAATTTGTATTTCACTGTTGCAGATACATTTTCAGAGTACACAAGACCAGAAGGAACACGCTACTAGCATAAAACCTCTTCTCTAAACATCTCTTCAGTAGCACTTAGTCCCTCTGTATCTTTCTACATCGAAAAGCGTAATAAAGGACAAAAGAATTCCAACTAATAACAAATTCACTGTATTCTTGTGTGTTTATGTCTGCTTAGACTAATGAGAAAAGAAAGACATTACTAGTTCTTACTATTAATGTATCTCGTCTGACTTCACTGCTACTTGTAATTAGAAGTGAAAATCATATATACCCTAAGCACTTAACACAAACAAGTAAACTGCCAACATTTTAAAGTAAAATAATTAGTTTGTTAATTCACAGGAATACTAGAGAGCTAACTTTAAAAATAAAGGGAATATTGTACCGTGTTCTATCTAATATGTTCATGTGAAGCCTGAAGAGGGCAGTCAAGTTGCATTAAAGCAGCCAAAAGAGCTAAAACAGTAACTGCAGAGCGAAATTCTGTTATATCTTTTATATTGTCTTCTCAATATTTTACTAAGAGACTAAGAGGACAAGAAAAAAAACACCTAGCCTGGACGATGTTTTTTTTTTTTTTTTTTAATAAGCTCTTTAAAAAAGTTAGCAAAACCTAAAAGTATTATTAATCTAAGATTGTACATATTTCCCATGAAGAGAAGTAGTTACCTCTAACAGCCTTGAAATTTTTAAAGAATGGTTTATCTTTTAGATGTTAATCAAATGTCCTGTACAGTTAAAAAATTCATATCAAAATACCATTCCATGCCTTTTATATTTATATATTTATGATAAACTACACACACACATACACACGTATATGTAGTATATGTTATATACAAAGCAGTTATTCCAAAGCATGTCTTCATAAAAGCTCAAATTTATGCACCTGTTCCACAGAGATTCTAACCAAGCGATTTCTGGTTGTGTTATGTATTAGGAGGTTCCTACTGAATGCACTGAAGCACATTAACAAAATCCCTCTGAAGAACTGAAGATTTCTCAATTTACTACATGATAAATTAAAGAAATTGAGTTTACTGGGGATCCACATATCCTACAAATCTAACTTTTTTTCCCTTTATTAAAGCTATATAGATACCTTTCCTTGGAAAACTATCAAAATATGTAACTCAAAATACCCACTATTAAAGAAAAACTGTTAACTCAAAAGATAATCAAATTGTAGATAATATGCATACCTATAAGTCAGTGTAAGTCACATCAATTTTTGTTCCTTTGGAAAAAAAAAAAAAGCTGAGTATACAGCAACCAAAAAAGATAAACACATGCCTTTTGCAACAACATGGATGGAGCTGGAAGGGATCATGTTTAGTAAAG
Source organism: Condylura cristata (assembly GCF_000260355.1). Classification (NCBI taxonomy): domain Eukaryota; kingdom Metazoa; phylum Chordata; class Mammalia; order Eulipotyphla; family Talpidae; genus Condylura; species Condylura cristata. The sequence goes on from NW_004567115.1 coordinate 14,183,453, forward strand.
TAATCCAGAAAGAAAAGGAAAAATACCAGATGGCTTCACTCATAGCAGGAAACTTAAGCAACCAGAGTGGAAAAAAAAAAAAAAAACAACTATATACCAGAGACATTTTATAGGGATGGAGTGGGGAATGGGATCAAAAATGGGGTAGAGGGGGAGAAGGGCACTGGACTATGGTAATGGTACACGGGTGATTTGGTGATGGGAAGCCCACGGGAATTATAACTGAGATGGAAAAGGCACAAAATGATGTAAAAATAAACTATGATATTAAAATAAAAGGCAGAGAATAACCAATAAATGATCAAGGCTTTATAGGCCAAATAAACACAAGTTAGTAAAGTAACCAACTGACCCAACTGTTCAAATAAGCTATTTTCTTATCTAACATATATTTCACACTATCTATATAAAGGTTATGTTATATTTTGAATATAAATACTTGTATAGCTAAAAATAAAGAATTAAATGGCTGAGTGAATAAAGGATTAATTATTATAGTATTTGGAAATATAAAAGTGAGTGGTAAAAGAATAAGCCCTTGCCTCAATTCACTAGGGAAACATTTACAGAATTAAATAATGAACACTAAACTACAAACTGACAAGTTCTCAGCAGTGTAAATCTTGTTTATGATAACCTGCCTAAAAATTGCCATGATCGAGTATTTGTTGAATAATTTTAATATATTTATCACAAAACTTCACAAATCAAAATTAGAAAAACATTAAATCATACTTTAAATCCTGCTGGATTCCTCAACAATTCTGTATAATTACCACGTGCTAACCAATTATGCCACTGGAGCTCCAATTCCTCAACAATTCTATGCTTTGGTCTCATGTGGTAAAGAGCCAATATTTGCCACCTTTCACTATAATCAGTCAAAACAGACTCAGGTTATAGGGACTCATCCACTAGACTTTACAGATTGGGTAATTTCACACAATCATATACATTTAAGTTTCAACCATGCCATTCCATAGCTTGTGTAGTTCATCCATCTGCATGAAGTATTTTGTGTAAACAATAAGTTTTCAACTTCCCTCGAAAATTACTACAAAGAAAAAATGCTATACTACATGCAAAGCTACAACTGCAGCACAAGTTCAATACCCCGCCAGGGAGCAACCCAAATGGCACAACAGACCTCTCCTGTCTCGCCTGCTGGTTCCCTGAGCTGTGTACTTCATCGATCTGCCTACTCTGCTCCCCACTCTTGTCTCTGGTGAATCTTCTCACCGCCCCTGCACCTATGGCCTGTACCTCAGTTCTATACCATAAATAAATCAATCAATCTTAAAAAAAAAAAAAAACAAGAATAGCACAGTACTTTGAAATAGTTCAAACCAATTCATTTTCACTGTTATCTCATAAAAGTCTGAAGGGACTGTTCTTTTATATTTACTCTAGTTAGGTTCCCAGAACAGTTTCTGCTCATGTATCACTAGTCTGACCAACTGTGTCACTACATTTGCTTGTTTCTCCAATCATGGATTACTTATGCATCAATAAAGAGTTACTGATTCTTCAGTTTGTTCAACTTTTAACTCATTGCTAAAATGGAATTACAACTGCCAAGCTCCTTACATGTGAAAATGGAAACTGAAGTAGTTTATTGTAAATAAAAATACCTGATCATATAACCTATTAAAATAGAATCCTTCTGAAGTTGGGTTCAACATATATTTTAGCCAACTTCACAAGAGCAGTTTATATACATAAAAGCATGAGAAAAGCTGGTATAAAATAGTGTTGATGAAAAATGGACTAACTTTTACAATAAAGCAATTTCATCTGATCATGAAGTATACCCCTTAAGCATATTAATTTATGTTCACAACAAGAGAAAAAAACTACATTAAAGTATAATAAATTTGGTATAAAAGAAACCAAGATGAAACTAATTATGTTCAACAACATGACTTCCAAGTAGTGTAGTATTTGGAATTGCAATAGTATTTATTATTACTTTTCTGGCCAAGTATAAAGAACATATATAGCAATAAATCTGAAAAAGCTGAACATGTACACTGAATTTACATCTTATAAAGAATAAACTTGGAAATGTACATATACTTTCTACCTACTTCATTTTACCAGGCATTAGTAGTAATTCCTTTCTCACAGGTTGGCATGAGGTTGAATATAGTAGGCATAGACAAGTCTTTAGTAAGCTACAAAGGGATATGCGAATCTTAACATGTCAGCAACTAAAGATTATTTACATTTTCAATCTCATCTCCCTCTCTGCACCAGGCATTAAGAAAAGAATTATAAACAGGTTAAGAGAAAAAAAGTAAACTAAAGTTTTGTTTTTTTTAATGATGTGAAAGATCAGTAAAAATTAAACATGAAAAACTGAAGTTCGAGGAGTAGAAAATTAAACAAACAAAACTGATAATATTTTAATCTGTAAATTAGTAAAACTTTCTATAAATGATACTTTATTGTGATACTGAAAGGTCCAATGTATGCCTAGAGAGGTGAGCTAGAATAATGAACTCTAAGATACAGAGTTCAATGAATAAAATTAAAACATGCCCTAGCATTCTAGGCAAAAGAATAAATCAAATGCAAAACAAAAAGTGAAGTTGACATTAATTTCTAACAATGCCAAATAAAATTGGTCTGTATGAGCACACACAGAACAATCAATGTCTCCAGCACACACTCCCCCCCCAAAAAAAATAAACAATCTTCTCTCTTTCCAAGCTCCATCATTAAAATGAAGTCTCAATACCCTGAGCTCTTTAAATATTCATATCAGTATATACCCCACTTGAGCATTCTTCCTGGTAAATTGTTTGGAATAACTCATATGCCAGTTTCCACTAAGTGCAGACCAACCCAACAGACTGTCTTCCACTTATTTTTACTTTTGGACATACTACTGCCTGCCATGGCTCCCAAAGAAAAGTAATGTCTGATAACCTTATTTTGGGGTTGGTTAACTTGGAATCAATGAATAATAAAGGGAAAAGGGTTCAGCAATCCTTGCTTGTTAAACAGAGATGGTATATCCTGGCATGCAGCTCCTGTGGTAAGAGTAGCCTACTGGTTCTCCTTAAAACATAAAATAGAATTTAAAAAAAAAAAGTCGCAGTGTTGTGGGGGAAACTGTATTTTCCCTATCAATATCTGACACAAACTCAAAAACTCCATAGGCTCCTCAACTCATAAAACAAAATGCCAAGTTCTGAATTACTGATGACTCAGTACAATGGAACCTGTTGTGTTCAAAACACTGCTGGGGAGGAAAATTCAGCCTCAGAACTGCTATGTAATACCAAAACAGATGTAATGTTCTACTCACTGCACTGAGCGCAAAACAATCCTCATAATTCTGCCATCTGATATACATTCTTACCATACAGGAACTACTGAAATAAAGTATCACATTCAGGATGGATAAACAATATGGTAATAAATAACTAATAATGGGGATGAGTGGGTATGGATGGATGGAATAGGGATGACAGTAATTCCTGATAGAGTATTTTTACATTTTTCCAAGTTTAGATATGTATATGGACATATAAGTGCACATATACCAGATAAGGTCTTTTACATATTCAAAAAGTAAAATATAGGGGGCTCCCTGTGGCTATGAAGCTATCTGCAGCTACTACAGCAAAAGCTGGGTTCCTGCCCAGGGAGCTGACTCAAATAGCACAGCAGACCTCTCCTGTCTCACCATTGGTCCTTCAATGGTGTATTTCAGTCAATTCACCTGTTCTACTCCCTATTCCGTCTCTGGTGAATCCTCTCACTATCCCCCACCTCACCTGTACCCCACTTCTTGTATGCATATTTAAAATATATAAAAAACAGTAAACCATAAAACTGAATACAGAAACAAATGAACTATCAAAATGAAAACATACAGAAAACATTAAAAAATATAACAGAAACATAAGAATTAATTCAAGTACATTTTAAACACATTCTTCTTTCCTAAGTTTTAAAGCTAAGAACTGTTCAGAAATTAGGGTGTCCAGTTCATAGGTTTGTTTACAGAGACCCACATCAGTGTTGTAAATCTGAAACTGTTTTATGTGCACTATGAGAGAAAGTAATTATGACCAAATACATTCATATTACTGGGACTTAGGTTTTCATTTTGGGAAAGAGGAGAGATGAAACTAGAATGAGGGAAAACAAGGAAGCACACTGCAGTGTCAGCTAAGAACAGTCCATTCAATAGCTCATTTATGTACACACACACACACACACACACACACACATATTGGAGGTACTAGCCAGGGCTGAAAACAATGACACTATCCCAGCAATAATTTAACATGTTCCTGATTTCTAAATATTATTTCTAATTACAAGAAACAATGACATCTTGAGAAAAAATTCTAATTGTAATTCCATGGCAAGAAAATGTTAAAAAGCTTAAGAATAGACTGGTTGAGCCAGAAAACCAAAACTAATCGGGAAATGTCTTAATATAGGCACTGATTACCACTGGTCATATTTAAGAAATCTTGAACATAAAAAATTGAGATACTCAAAAGGGAAAAAATAAAGTTGCAAAAGCTCTTGTTAATTAAAGAATATTAACTAATTAATGAAGCAGAATGACAGAATTTTTTAATATGATCATGACATAATCATTGATACAATATCAAATTCAGGCAAACATTATCAATGCACACTACAACTATGGGGAAAAGGTACAGAGAAAGAATAGTCACATGATCTCAAAGTATACTCTCATTTAGCCAACTTGCTGCAGCCCCATAATACAAGAGAAAAAGATGTACAATAGGAAGATGTGGTAATCAAATGACATATGTTACCAGTGTATTCCTGACTGAACATAATGTGCCCCTGATATGATGCAATAAAAAGGAGACAAATCATAGCAATAGTACTTCAACAAAAAATAAAAGTGAGAATGCTGCAATTTAAAAAAATGAAGAAGCATATGACCAAATGCAATGGAAGATCTTTGACAAGACCCTAAATAGGGAGACAAAGGCCTTAAAGCCATTTTGGAGACAGATGTAAAATGTAAATATGGACATTCTATGATTATAACATTGAAGTAGCATCAACACCTTATAATGATAATGGTATTCTTATCATGTAAGAACATGATTTTCTTAAAAGATGCATATTAAAAGTATTTAGGGATGATTATTACATGAAGGCTATTTGTGATTCACTTCTGACCTATATTTAAAACAGAAGAATCAAATATGGCAAATATTTATTTATATTAACATAAATAATAATAATATATTATTAACAAAATTACTGAATCTTGGAAAAGAGAAGTCTTGCCTCAATTTTCTGTACATATGTAATCCAACAGAAGAGGAACCAAATTTGTACTTTTTTTAATAATACAGAAAACAGAAGGAGTTCAGAAAAGTATTGAAAGTTCATCAAGAATAGTAAGAGTTGGAACTATCAAATCTGAGAAATAAACACCTAGGAAAAATTGTAACACAGTGAAATCATATTATATGCAATCAACTTCATTGAAAGTTTAAATCAGACTGAGCTTATTAGCAGTAACTCTAGGATATAATTTATATTAAACTGACCGTTATTCAATCCTGAAACAGTTATCATGTACTAAGCCAAACCAAGGCAAAATTTGAGAATTTGAGAATGGCATGAGAGTAAAGGATCTTTAACATAGAAGGGAAATAGTTTGTTCAAGTAACCAAGCATATCAGAGAAACTTAAGAATTAAAATCATAAAGAAATAGTATCTACAGAATAGTATCTAGCGAAAATTATTAAGGATTTTAGTCCTAAAGCCATTTATAAATCACTTATAAATGCATTAAGTGACATACAAAGGTAACTTTAAATATACACGATTTTCACATGTGCTCACTTTAAAATATAATCTCCTAAGAGATGTGACCTAACTGTAATGAAACAAAAGGCTGACGAGCGCTTTTCTACATGGCTTTGGCCAGCTGTCTCCAATTTGCCAGTCCCACTTATGAGAAGTTACTTTCAATAAAAGCTTTACAAGATCTAATACACTTAAGAAATGCTCACTGATGGATCCCTGCCTAAAAGATTAATAATCTTAATTTGGAACGCAACAGCAAAATGCAAATTACAGTTCACAGGGTAAAGGCAATGATGAATGTGTACACTTAAGGGAAGCATCAAAATCTAATAGCTCTGAAGTCACAAATCGCACCCTGACAAATATTAGTTATTTGACTCAGATGAATTATATAACCTCTTAGTTCTTATGTTCTCATCTATAAAATGGATTTTTTCACAGCTACGTTTTAAGAAGTAACAATAACATGATACTACACACACACTCACACCCACAAACAGAAGCCCTATAGTTTGGTTTACATACAATAACTTGATTTAGTAAGAGAAGGAAGGATCTTGGCAAGTTAATATCCAATGTCAATATATAACTTATTCATCCTCCTCTTTAATACACTCTGTAAATACTGATTGTTTCTAATGCATCACCAACTTGGGTTATACAGTCATCGTGCTCATATCTCCATGTATTTTTTCAAATGTTCCTCACCTGTTTTTTTTTTTTCTTCTTCTTCTTTCTTTACATCTATTAATAAGGTGATAACATTAAAAGAGTGTATTTTGTTCTTAGAATTCTTAGTGCATTTCTGGAAGACATGAGTAACTTTGTAGGAAATAAAGCAATTATGGGAAATATTCCCCACAGTACAATTTGATAAAGGAAGTTTAGAGTTAACACTTAGGGGAGGTGAGAATTGTATTGAGTAGTCTTAATTAACAACTTTATTTGGCCAAAGAGTTTGACGTTAGCACTGAGGAAGGTGAGAATTGAATTCTGAAATTTGTGAATAAACTGACTGTGTGAAAGAAGAGCAAAATGATTTGCTAAGAGGGCTTACAAGGAAGCCAATAGCTCATTCATCAGACTTTCAGCAAAAAGAAGCAACAAGAGAAACTGAATTAACTCCAGAAGAAAATTTCATTTCTTAAAGGAATGAAAAAGCAGTGAAGTCTCACAAAGGAAAGCATTAACACTAAGATTTTTAAATTACAGTTCTAAACTTTTCAGTGATTCTATAGAATTATAAAAAAAATTATAGTAGAATCACATAAATGGTCCACAATTATATAATACAGAAGTAGTCAAAAGAATTTAAGTTAAAAAAAGAAAGAAGGCTGCTTATGATAGGGTGCCTTTCCCAATGAACCTGCAATTCTTATTTGAGGCTTAATTTATAATACATGAATATAACTTGCAAAAATTGTTCTTAAAAAGTTTGCTTGTAACTCCTCTTTAAATCAGTTGTTTCCTTGACATAACTTTGATCCACTCAGCTCACTATATGGGTTACAGTATTCTCTTGGCTCACTAACAGTAGATCTCAGACCACTGCTCAGCCACAATTATTTAAAAGATTCTCCTGTGATATTTATAGTATAGGATAATTACTCTACAAGCTTATGATCACATAGGACAGCGATCCTAAAATGTAAATCTATCATCTTCTTACAAACTCCAAAACATTCCTCTATCAGCTCACTTAATTTTCCTCTTGAATTCCAGTCATCCCAAATAATTTCAGTCTACATGTTTAACTGCTAGACATTACCACAGCAACATAGGTTCCTCAAATTTTTCCATGACATCTCAACAGTCACGTGTTTTAACAATTTACATATTAGATAAACCTTTACAACTTCCTAATTTTCAACATCATCCAACTTTTAGATAAATGTTATTCTTCACTCTTACAAAAATCTAACATAATTAAAATCACACTTTATCACCTGCCATCCTGGGTTCTTTGAACCCCTTACCCAACTTTGAACCAAGTTACATTTCAAATATACTCTCATGTCATTTATCTAATAGTTCCTATCATAACCAAATATGCTATCCTTCCTAAGGATGTTCTTGCTCCTCAATTGTTGAGCACTTAAGAAAATTATGTGATTCTAGATTCTTCACTATGTGGGTGGGCATTCTAGTTTTGAAAAGGATATTAAGTGTAACACGACAACATTCCAATTAGATAAGCACGCAGATTCCCATTGCCCCTCAACAAAAATAAGAGTTATGGATTACTGAACTGTTTTTTCGCCTCTCCTTTCCTTATACTAATTGCACACTAAAACTAGTTACCCAGACCACATTTTTTAAATGCCAATGCCCTGATCAACTTCAAAATAATTAAACATAATGTGAGAAAGGTATGGGGACTATTTATGTGCTCTACAGTTTTCATTTTGCCTCTAAGCCTTTACTTTTCTTCTTATCATCTCCATTCATCACCATTCATGACTAAAAACTCTTCACAAGCTAGTAAAACATATTTTCAGCTGGAAACAGCATCTCCAAAAATCATACAGCTGACATCATACCTGATGATGAAAGACTGAGTGTCATCTCCCAAAGATGATAACAATACCATTCAAACTTTAGGAGAAAATTGTTGGGTTCAAAGACTAGACAGTGTTCAACTTGATAACAAAAATGAGGGCTACAAAATGAGAAACTGTAAAGTGGAACACTACAATTTGCCAAAGATATGATAAGGGTGAAATTACTAGCCTTAGACTAGAAGAGATTATTTGAAAACCATCTATCTGGGAAATTAACTACTATCTCTAATATATTAAGAACTCTTACAACTCAGCAAAAAATTTCAATTGGGCAAAGACAAATTGATATTTCACCACAAAAAAAAAAAAAAAGATATACAGATGGCATACAAGTACATGAAAAGATGTGTAACACTGTTATCCATCAGATATGCAAAATTAAAAAAATGGGTTTTCACTACATATATATCTGAATGGATAAAATAAAATAGTGCAATATCAAATGCTGACAAGGATGTAGAAATACTAGCTCATACAATAGTATGGTGACAATATACAATGATTTGTCCACTCTGGAAAACATTTTTGCACTGTTTTATAAAGCTAAACATGCAACTATCATAAACCCAGTCATCATACTCTCTGGCATTTATCCCAGAGAACAAAAACTCAAATTCACACAAACACCTATTGAGCAAGAATATTTGTAACTTTGTAATAGTCAGATATTTTAAAAATGAATGGGTAAATAAACTATAACACATCCACACCATGGAGTTTTACTCAATAATTAAAAGAATGAACTTTGATTAAATACAAAAATGTAGGTGAATTTTGAGTGAACATGGAAAATACAAAAATCAAGCATAAAAGGTCCTATACTATATGATTCCACTTATATATAATGTTCTTGAAATTAGAGAAATGGAGAACAAGTTTTGGCAATAGGAAAAGGAAGGTGGGTTGGTTGTGGCTATTAGGGGCATGAGGAAGGACTCTCATGTTGATGGAACTGTTCTTATCTTGACTATATCAATACCAATAATCTTCACACGAACTTCACCCATATGTTGTGATGGGGACAACGGTGAAACTTAGTAGAAATCTTTGTATTATTGCTTACAATTGCAAGTGAAGCTACAATTCTCAAAATAAAAGGCTTAATTAAATAAAAATTTCATTACATGTGTTTTATTGAAAATTTGCATTTGTCCAAAATTTTCTTTAGTGGGTTCCCAATGAAAAATGTTTCTCACTTCAAACTGATATTTCTATGAAAATGGAAGGCATTTCCAATAATTTGCAATTATTGGAGGGGCTTAACAATATAAGGACTTCCCCTAGGTTAAAAAAAAAATTGTCCGCTTTATTAAACTGCTAAAACAAGAATATTTTTTTAAGAGGGTACTTTACTGTCAATTTGTATTTAGGTGAATTATATGGCAATATCTGAACAGAATTCTATCGCACAACTTTATATGCAACATAAATACAGCAAATCTCTGAAAATTATGTGTGATTTGGTCAATAAATATTTTACATAGTAACATAATACCAGCCATTTTCTAAATTACACTGATTTTGAACTTAATTTTAAGAGAACACAACTGACAACAACACTGAAGAACTGCTTAATTCTACTATAAAATTTTATCTAAAATGTAATAAAATATGAACTAGAGAGTATGATAACAGTTTTTTAAGTTTTTAAAATAAAATTACCTGCACACAGAACACTGCCTCTGAGGCTGAAGAGCAGTAAACATAACAATCATAGAATAGTTTCGAGGTGGTGCCTTTATAAATTTTCGAAATTTATCACCATTCATTCGGAAGATTGAGCGCCTGGAACTCCATTCCATTAGTTGTTCCACCTTCTCAGCTAAAAGATTCTGCAATTAAACACAGGAATTTAATTTAACATAAGGTGAAAATCTGTAAGTTTAAAATAATATAAACTGAATTATATGAGACTGTCTTTTACCCAAAATGACTTTTGTTTAGGCCTTAGTGAACACATTCATTCATCATTGATAACATGCAAAAAAATATTTCATTTTCTCTTTCTTAATGGTTGCAAGTTATATCAAAATTTATCAAAATAAGAAACTTCTTTCATAAAGACAGAATAGGTATGTCCCAGATACAAAGATGAACACAAGAAACATGCACCCATGAGTGCTATATCATTCTATTTTTATTTAGGTCAAAAATGTAGAATAAATCTGTTGTGTCAAAAGGTAGAACAGTGGCTAATCCGGAGCATGCACAGCGATGGCAGAAAGGCACAGTGACTGGAAAACAATAAAAATGGATCTGGGATACTAATAATAATCTGTTCCAGAGATGGGCATAAGGATAAAGGAATAACCCCCTAGTTTCCGTATAGAATACCTCATTTTACCTGAAAAACTCCACAGTTACTATAAAAAAAACTCATTCCTTGCCTTTTGAAAACCAAAGAAGCACCCGTAATTCAGGAGAGGAAAAACTTGTACCACTGAAGCAAGCTCTACATCAGAAGTTAAAAATAACTATCTTTTTTACTCTCCCTCTCAAGTAAAAAGTGGAGACTGTCTCTGTGAATCACTCAGAGATGGAGATGTTTTCAGGACCAGAATGTAGAATGAGGATGCAATAATAAAGAGAATTATTATATGACCCAGCAAGCATACTTCTGGTTTTAAACCCCAAAGAACTGAAATCTGAATATCCAATAGATATCAGAGCCATTATGTTCACTGCAGCATTACTCATACTAACCAACATACGGAGACAACTCAAATGTCAGTGACAAAGATCACACACTCTCACCTCCACCCACACATACAGTAATGTTTCAGACTTAAAAAAAGAAAGAAAAGAAAGAAAAAGAAAAGAACAGACATCCTGGGGCTTCCCTGGAGACCAGGAGGTTGTCTTAGTGTTATCAACACTATAGCAGACCTCTCATCTCTCTTACTATTATTTCCCTTAGCAGTGTGTTTCAATAAATTGTCTGTTCTACTCCCCACTCTATCTCTGGTGAATCTTCTCACCCTCAACACCTCAGGCCTACACTCCAGTTCTTTCAAGCAAAAATTTAAAAAATAATAATAATTGGACAAAAAATACACAATCTGCTATTTGAGAGAGTATGGATGAACATACAGGAAAACAAGTCAGTTGGGATAAATACTGCATGATTCTACTTACATGAGGTAGTTAAAAAGTCAAACTCATAAAAGTAGAAAGCAAAATGACAGTTGGCAGAAGGGAGAACCTGAAATTATTTATCAATAGTTATCAAGTTCCACTTATGCGAGATGAGTAAGTTCTAGAGATCTATTGCATCTGTAGTTAACATTACAATACTGAGCACTTTAAAGTATATCAAAGGGACAGATCTATGTTATCACAAACACGCACACAAGAACACAAGGGAAATTAAGGGGATTGACATTGTCGCAGTGTCATTACTAAATTTAAAAACTAAGCCCCATGCCATGCTCAGCAGGCAAGTTTGGGAGGCTTTAATGGACAAAGGGTGCCAATGGACTGTCATGGGGACCCGGACCTTAAGCTGATGACCTGAAGAGTTAATGATCCTGGGCCCTCCCTGGTGGTGCAATGGGTTAAAACACAGCACGATGAAGCTATCCCACAGCCACTGCAGCATGAGTTCTATCCCCAGCCAGGGAGGTGATGCACATGTCACAGCAGAACTCTCCTGTCTTGCTTGCTGCTCCCCTCAGCAGTATTTTTAGTACATCTGCTTATTGTGCTCCCTACTCTATCCCTTCCCACATCTCTGACCTGTACCCAATTCCTGCACTGTAAATACATTTTTTAATTGATGATCCCTGGTGTTAATTCAGATCATCAGTCAGAACACACCCAAGACTAGTCACCCTAACCAACCACTGATAAATGGAATATAAAGAGAGAGAGACTCAAGAGTCTCCCTGTGTGTGCAAGATTTTTTTTTTTTTTTGGTCTCCCCACTTAAGCAGTTCATTTCATTAAATCCACCTATTCTGTTCTCCACTCTGAATTCTTATTTACGACATCCCTTCCTACCTCCAGCCTCTATTTAGTACTTTGTGGTAAAGGTATCAAAGATAGTTATATTAAATGTCCTCATATTTTAGGGTATTAATTATACAATACACTTTTTAAAAAGAAAAGGAGAGAAAAAGGAGGCTGGAATCTTATACCCTGAGTTAGGGCAGAAGACTTATTTAAGTGTCCTGTACCTACTTGAGGAAGAAAAGCAGACAAAGTAAATAGGAGAGAAAAGGCTGAGAGAATAACCTAGCCAAAAGAGCAAAGTTCTTGAATTAATAATTTAACAGAAAAAAGAACATTTAGATAAGCACACAATGGCAGGTTGAAATAAGAAAAAGAAAAATGATGGCTAACAATATTGGGGTAACTTAGTTTAAAACAAGGATCCAAACTGCCACAAAAAGGTACCAGCTGAAATTCACCCTAATCTCAAAACAAAGTGCTTAGATTTGATTATTTATAACTGCAGGGCTTTAATTCCCACTGCAAATGCAGTACAACTATATTCCCTTAGAAAATAAAATTATAATTGTAAGGTTAATTCAAATACAACTTCAGAAGGCACAGTTCTTCCTTATGAATATACACAAGACAGCTGACAACTACATGGGAGAACTTTTACAGTCACTAGTGTTAATTCTGAGAAGCAAAGTATGTTCCATGTTAAAGATAATTTATTAGTGTCTGCCTTAGAGAAAATGGCCATTTATAGGATTTACTTTAAAATCTCCATTTATCGTAACACTAAGTACATCAATTCAGCATCTATAAATTCCCGTATGTCTGAACAAATTTTAAAATAACTATACAAATAAAAAATGATTCTATTTATGGGACTGTGACTTGCTATGCAAAGATGGAAATTCTAGACTACAAATCAGCAATACAGTAATGAAGACAGAAGGGAACTGTCTAAGAAATAGAGTATTTTCAGTAAGCTTTTCTCTTTAAATACATGCCCACATATATATATATATATATTATTTCTGTAATTATCTTAGTCTTTCTTCTTGCTTAAGTAATAGTGTGGTGTTGGAACAAAAATGGACACACAGTCCAATGGAACTGACTGGAAAGCCCAGAAATAAACCTACACATATATAGACCATTAATCTTTGACAAAGGAGCAAAGTATGCAATGCAACAAAGATGGTTTAAAAAATGGTGCTGGGAAAACTGGACCAACATAAGCACAAGAATAAAACTAGACCACTACCTACACCATGCATGAAAATCAACTCAAGCAGATAAAGATTTGGACATAAGGCATAAGACCTGAAACTATATATAGAAAATATAGATACAATACTACAAGACATACATCTCAATAACATATTTAAACACTCATCATCCCAAGCAAAGAATATGAGGGAAAAGATAAACAAGATAAACAAGAAACATATAGGACTACATCAAACTGAAAAGCTTCTGCACAGCAAAACAGACAGTAACCAAGACAAAGAGCCGCCTTACTAATTGGGAAAACAATCTTTGCACTCCATAAAATGGACAAAGGACTGATCACAAAGATATACAAAGAGCTCACAAATCAATTAAAGCAATGCACTCAAGAAATAGGCAGAAGAACTTAAAAGACACTTCTCCAAAGAGGAATTGCAAATGACCAACAGGCATCTATGAAAAAAAAAAAATGTTCAACATCCCTTATAATCAGGGAAATGCAAATCAAAACTGCAATGAGACAGTACCTCACACCAATAAGAATAGCACAGATCAAAAAAAAAAAAAAAAACAAAAACAAAAAACAAAAAAACAAAACTTACAACAACATATGTTGGCAATGATGCAGTGAAAAAGAAACTCTCCTACATTGCTGGGGGGTAATGCAAACTGGTACAGCCACTATGGAAAGCTGTATGGAAGTTCCTCAGACTACTAAAAATGGAGCTACCATATGACCCAGCAATTCTACTTCTAGGGATCTACTCAAAGGACAGAAAAATATTCATTCAAAATAATACATGCACCCCTGTGGTTACTATAGCACTATTATATATACAATAGGGGAAAGAAAAAAAATATGAAAACAACACAAATGCCCCAAAGTAGAAGACTGCATGAGGAAGATGTGGTATATATACACAATGTAATATTACTCAGCAATCAAAATAGATAAACTCATACTATTCACAGTAACATGGATAGAACTAAAAGGGCTCATGCTCAGTGAAACAAGTCAGAAGGAAAAAGAAATATATCGAATGGTTTCACTTACAGGAGTTATAAGAGAAACAAATTAAGACATAATGGAAAAAAAGAGTGTATTGTTATTACAGTACAAAACACACAAAAAAACAGATAATTATAATCCAGCGATATCCTACATTAGAGGGGAGAGATCAGAAGGGAGGAATGTGGAGGATGTGGTGATGAAGTGTGGGACAAGTGGGGTAGAGGGAAAGTAAACATTGTTTTAAAATGAACAATGTAACTAGATATAAATTCATACATTTAGTAAAAATTCATACAATTACATAAAGATCTTAAATAACAGTGAAAGGTCAAAGATTTTATTCTACTTGACAGTTGTCAAGGAAGTCTACCAGAATTTCATGAATGCTACCAAAACCAAGAATCCTGACTCTGAGATACCTTTTCCCCTGTGTTGGGTCCTTTGCCTGGACAGACCTCCCCACCTCCCCCACAGAATCACACTTATGTGTGCACACTTATGTGTGGAAACAGAAAGAATGAGCCCTGGGTGCTGGAACAGAAAAACAGGAGGCACGAAGTGTTCCTGCCTTGTGTTTACTTGACTGCTCTTTGACCCCCATGTTATTGTGGCATGTTATTGACGCACTTGCTGAGAGCTTCCCTCTCCCCCCAGCCCCAGGTTCCATGCTGAAGGGTATAAATAGGGAAGGAGAGAAGAATAAAGTGTGCTTTGCTTGCTGACCATGAAGTGTGTTTTAATCCTGAAGTCCTTCGCTCAGACCATCTCTGCTGTTGTGCTAGCGTTGCACTGCTTTATTGATTTTTCTCCTGCAGATTTATTAACATATAATTGACAAAAACATAACATTTGAACAGTACGATATTATGACTGGATACATCCATATGTTGCCAAAGGATTCACTTAATTGAGCTAACATATCCAATACCTCACATGGTGCCTTTTTCTTGGTGAGAAGATGTTAAGTTCAAATTTCTTAGAAGATTTCGGCTACACAGTATAGTATTTTTACAACAGAAACCCAGACCTTATTCATTTGATAACTGAAAGTGTGCACTCTTTCCCCAATCCTTCCCACCTCTCCTTCTCAGCCGTACCCCTACCTAACAACCACTTTTCTGCTCTTTTTTTGAATTACCTTTTTTTTTTTTACTGATTACAAATACCAACGTCAAGTTTTATTTGTCTTTCTTTAGCTTCTTTCATTTTGTGGATACCCCCCAAGTTTATCCATACCATTAACAACAACAACAAAAAAAAAAAACACAGAATTTCTTTTTTTAAGACCAAATATTTCATTGTTATCCATACACCCCAAATTTTCATTACAAAATTATCCATTCTGTGGCACAATGAGAAGGCAACACAATCTTCAAACTGTCATCCAAGTACCACGGGGCCAAAGTAGAGCAATTCAGGCATATGGTACACATACAGTAAGTTATTTCACAGCTGAAGAAAGCAAAACTTAGGAAATGCTAATTAGGAAACAGGCCAAATTTAAAAAAAAAAAAGAAAAGAAAAGAAAAAAAATGTCCTGCCAACTTTGGCCCTTTCAGGGAATAATCTACACATTATCTAAGGTAATAAATCAGTCCTTAGGCCTGGAAAAAGACACTATCCCTATCGTTCAAGGTGATCTAATAACACCCACCAGAAGACATTCTATGGGAGACGAGAGGGCTACAAGATCAAAATGGGGGCAGGAAGAGCACATGGGACTATGGTAATGGCACATGGGTGAACACACAGGGGTTACAACTGAGATGGAAAAATATACAAAATAAAGAATAATGTAAAAAAAAAAAAGTCTGAAACAAAAGCAGTAAATGCCTGTGCCCAAATGTGCACAAATGAATCATAGATTTATTTCCCAATAAAGCAACCAGTACACTCTTCAAGTCACTCAATTTGATGACAATCTAAATAAATATATGTTGTTACTGATCTGTTAGAAGTTAATATCAACCTGTGTCACGTACTCTTAAAATATGGACACACATATCAATTTTTATATAATAATTAAACTGAGTGGTTAACATGGGAAGTTGACTGACATTCTCTTGGATTCTGACACAGCACAATTTTTTGTTTTGTTTTGTGTAGGTGTAGAAGAACTGGGGTACAGGCCAGAGGTGCCTAGGGGGCAAGGGGTGGAAAGGATTTACCAGTAAAAATAGTGAACAGGACAGGCAGATTTACTGAAACATACTTCTAAGGAGAGCAGTACAGGAGGCAGGAAAGGTCTGCTCCACGGTATCTGGGTTTGCTCCCTGGCTAGGAATCAAACTCCAGTAGCTGTAGGGGTGATTCTGCTAAGACAACCAAAAGGCCATCATGGAGGCTCACAGCACACTTGTTTAAGGAAAACTGATACCATTATTTTAAAGTATCTTTAACAGGATTCTATTACTTTCAGTGTCTTTTAAGCCTTCAAGCACTTCCACAATAAATTCCCACAGAAATATCAACCAATGTTATTATTTCACGTATATTTTTATAACAAAACCTACGTCAAATAAAAGAGTCAGACAGATAAAGCTGACAGTTCCCAAGTGCCTTCCCAGTGTTGACGTATTTAATATTAAGCTCACTTACTTGATCACAAATGCAAATGTCTCAGTATATTTTTTAGTATACAAGAGGATATTTTTTAGTGACAAGAGGAAAGTTTTATCTTCCTTAAAACATAAAAACAACAGAAAATGAACAACTTGATTGAAGTGGATTTAGTTTTGAAGTACACTTTTAAGTATAAGTAGTTATTCCAGAAATAAGCAAATATAAATATTTTCCTAAACTACTGAGTCTTTACAACTTAACCATTGTCATGTTTAATATCAAAATTCAAATTAAAAATGTAACTTCAGAAAATTACACCTTAAAAATGGTAAATTCCAACTATATACAGTATATTCCCATTACTGTTAACTGGAACTTATTTTCTTAAAGACTACCAAACTGGTAGGTATAGAATTAATAGTATTTTTTTTTCTTTTTTAGTTGAGGTGAACTTATTATCACTGTATGTATTTAAAAATATTAATTAGAAGTGCTTCAAAAAAGAAAATAAACAAAATATGCCATCAATCCCAGTCCCAACAATAAACATCACAGACAAACCACTGTAATATTCTTCCTTGCTTCTTAAAAGCTTTGTATCAGTGTAAACCACTAGTAATATTTACAGTATTTTAAACAGTTTCATTACAAGTTTGCTAGATACAGGTATTTGGATATTATTTATTCACTTTCTCCCTTCCTTCACTCTTTACCTACTTTAACGAATGGAAGCTATATCCCACTGTTTTTATTTTCTGACAAAATTAAAAACTTCCCCTCAATTTTGTGTGCTAATTCTCTCATTAGTTCTCATGTCTTTGATCTTTTATTTTCTTACAAGTATAATTTAATTTGTCCTACCAAAAAAAAAATTGAAATGGATACAATAAGACTCTTTTTCCCAACTAATCAAGTTAAACTGTACAGGATGACATTGTACCACTACAAAACCATCCTCTTTTTGCTTATAGCATAGACAAGAGTCACAATACATGGAAGAAATGTTTATGGAATAACATGGAAGACATTTATATCTTATGGAAAATCTATTTACAAAGGCTCAACTGTGAGAAAAATCAATCCTTCAACTTCGAAAAAAAAAATCTGGCACTACAGTAAGTAATGATATCATGATATAGTGAAGCCTTCCTCTTATTTTCTTTTATATGCCAATTATATGATTCAAATAAGATTCTCTAATTATTAAAACAACTCCAGAACATTAGTAAAAATCTACACAAAAAAAAGTTTCTAATGAATTTTAAGTACCTAGCAACTTAATTATTTCTTCTGAAATATAGAAGAGTAGGGCTATCAAAGTATACTGTCTTATAACAGAACAAATCTGTTAAATAATTTTTAAAAATATATCAACCAGAAATGGAGAGGGGGTTCCCAGAATGAAATTGAACATAAACCAAATGAACCTGGTCAGATTATAAAGGAGTAATATAAACATAACTTTGGAAAACTATCTAAACACTCCAAAAGGAAAAAAAAAAGTGGTACACACATTATCATACACTATTTTTTCTAAAGATTAGCAGTCCTGTTATTTTATGAATACTAGAGTTGAACAATAAGCAAATTATAGATAATGAGAGTCAGATTTATCATTCTCAACAAAGAACTTATTTGATATTTCAAATCTAATTTATTAACTCATACAGAGATTAAATTATAAAGTAAACATATAAAAAAAACTGTTCCTGAGTTGAGTAAAATATATGTTTGAAATTTTTAGGTGATAATATGTCAGAAGTGAACAAATGTAGTGCTAATAATGTAAGGTTATTTTTTAAATAAAATAGTCCTAATCCCATTAATAGAGCTTTTATTCTGCTATCAAATTAACCAATACTCAAAGGCTCACTTTTATAATGTATTAGAAAAGCAAAAATATAAATCCTTGCATTAATTACAATTGTAATTATGGTAACCATTAAATAACTATGTAATTGTTGTAACAATTGTATGATCATGTACTGCAGTAATCTGCATTTACCTTTCTTTTAAACTAACCAATTGCAGCACCCCTTCTATATTATGACAATGTGTACTAATAACTATGTAAGTTTTTTCTTCCTATAATCATTAACATTTTAAGAAAGGTAGTAATACAGAAAGGTATGAATAATATTAAAGGAGGCACCAATGCAACCATTATCTATACATGGCAATTATCATTGAGGAAGAACTGTTTGCTGGTTTCTTAACTTAAGATTTTTAACATAAGGGGCTAAATTATTTCCTTTGTTACACTGGCTTTTGTTTTTAAATATAGCCAAGTTCAATGATTTCCTTTACAATCTGAACTTTTTGTGTCTCATTTTAAAACATCATCATATTCTCTTGCAACCAGAAACAACCTCAAAAATAGGCAAAACAATCCTGAAAATGAGTAACTCCTTTAGTAAATCTATTTTCTCCTTATGCAAATGGGACAAATTCCTATTAAAGACAAAGTATTTATCACATCCCTGCATCTATAAATTATTAATATGTGTAATTCTTATTAAGTAATTCAGATTTGTCATTTGTATTGTTATGAAGCAATTTCACATTGATACTTCATATTGGATGAGTCAACAAAGGACATAATTTATTAGCAAGATTAGGAATGTTCATAAAAACAAAAATGTGAGTCTATTAATAGATGGCTAACCTATTGTTCATGGACAGTGTTAAAAAAAAGAAAAAAACAGTGATTTCTATTCTTTTCAGTTAACTTACAAGGCAAAACAATCTCATCTCTCATAATCTCACAATCATTAAGTCACCTCCTCAAATATTCATGAATGTTAATTCCTCCCCCCCAACCCAGGCAAATCATTTAAATCTGTAACCCACTAAGACAAAATAAAAGTTAAGCAGTATCTTCTACATGCCTGACAAGCTTAAGAGTTATGACTGTGGTAAACATGATCAAGGAAAAGAAATGTTACACAAAATAAACTAGAAGCATCATTAGCCATCTGTAAAGTTAACATTTCTGTGTTCTCTATGCGTACCAAAATTCCAAACAAACTTACTTATCTTTATTTTTTAATATAGCCATTACTGAATTTTTTCTAACTTTATCAGTCAAGATTTTCTTAATTATTACTACAGCAATGTTATTTTACTTTATTTTGAATGCAAATGTCAGTAATCCCCACACTATCACTTACAATTCTCTGCACTAACTACAGTTTTCTAAAGGAAAATATCTTTGGTAAACACGTTAGAACTTTACAGGCCAAACAAAAAACAAAAGCAATTCCAACATATTCTACGTAACTATATGAAATCTTTTTGTACCTAACTAAAATTATATATCTTCAAGAGGAAAAAAATATAAACATGAAAATATTGATTACTTTATCCACATAACAATGTTATAAATCAGATTGGAGCATAGATTAAATTTCAAATCAACAGTAAACTTTCAAATTGTAGCTTTTTATAGTCTAAAACAGTATTTCACGTTCAACTTATTGACTTTGAAAAACTCACTTCAGACCTAATCTAAAGTATGTAAGTGGAAGAGGATAAGTGATGCACTGTAGTGCCTCTACTATGGTCCACATGAACAATGGAAAAATATGAAAAAACTATGTTGAGTTATGTTAGATTACAGCTGCTACAAGTTAGGCAAAAATTACACCACATTATCACATTTCTGGGTTGTAAACTTAATGGTCACCAAAAAATTATAAGACAAAAAAAAAAAAAAGAAAAGAAACTGCTATGAAACTAAACCAATTAGAAACAGGAAAAGCCAGAAGGATTTTTTTTTTTTTTAACCAACAACAAAAAAAAAACCTCACAGTTTATTTATCTTTTAGTTCTTCCAAAATTGAAAATATCAAGTCCTACCACTAAGGAGAAAAACAAAAAAAAAAAAAAAAAAAAAAAAAAATCTGAGGCCCCTTCCCCCCTTCTCTTACAGTCACAGAATACAGAAGGAACTGTAGTGGGGACAGATGGGTACAGTCAACCAGGAGGGGAAGGATGGGAATTCCTAATGTATTAATAAACATTTGTATGAAGTGGGGATAACCGGGGGTAAAATTGTAAGAATATAATGACAGGATTTACATAAAATCTCATGTTTATTATTCTCACCAAATCCCCCTTTTATTCAAAATGTATTCACCCCAAACCTCTAAATATTCAAAACAATTACTTAAATTTAAAACGAACAAACATGTGAAAAACATTTCAAAGCTATTAATAATGGACCACAACATAAGTATTGTGTATGTGCCCAGGCATACACACATGTAAATGGTCAATAAACATTTTCTACTCTCATCTGAAAACAGTGTTCACTATCAACTAAAGGAGTTTTCCCCCAACTACTAAATTAACACTCCAGGTGCTTTAAAACTCCAGGTCATAAATCTTTCCATATATTATTAAAGCTAGAGGAGGGGATATTTAAGATTTAAACAAATGCTTTCAACACATGCCCTTAACTCCAATGTTTAGTGATCATTTTTTAATGTATCTGTGAATATTTTTCTAATTTAATTCAGTATAATATATATATAGCTTCATATGCATGTATGAAATATATTACAGATAGCACATATTCATGTACATTATGTATGTATGTATATGTGTGTGTATTTCCAATGTTCTTTTACATTGTATTAGTATAGATGTTGTCAGTATTTTATAGGTTTGATAATTTAAAAGATGATTTACAAATAATTTTATTTAATTCAAAGTTCATTGTGCTGAAGAGAATAATTTAAAGAAAACGAAGAAGACACATATGAATTCACTTACTATATTACCAAGCACACTGACAAAGTAAATCGACCAAGTAATAAGAATCCAGCAGCTACTATGCCCAACAACAGTACAATGTTTACCTTCAGGAAAAGTTTCCCAGATAGTACTTAAATAAACCGATTAATACTGATTCAGATATCCTTGGCACAAAGAGCCAGTGGGTCTTCTAAATCAGTGTAGACAAATCCTGGGTTGAAACTAAAGGAGATTTGATTGCTGCTGTTACCATCTGAAGCAAATTTTATTAAGTTTGCTCCTCTTCCACTGTCAAAATTCTGACCTTCAGCAAGGTGCTACCTCATTTCAACACTTTATTTTCATTTTATTTCTGATCTCTTTCTATTGTGCTACAGCTGTTACTAGTCTCAAATATAAATTCTTACTTCTCTGCAGTAACTGTAGTTTCTTCTAAACTTCCACAACTAGTTACTTTCAAGTGCTGTTACCTGCCCAAATTTTAAATTTTACTATACTACATTAGTGCCATCACATTCTCTAAGTAAATTTACTATGTTAAATTAAAATATATATATTTTTATTATTAGAAGTGATAATTGAGTATAATTATAGAATATTTCATGAAACATTAAAAAGAGAAAAGGTTCTACTAAAACCATACTCAGTTTCAACCAAAAGTTATATCCAATTATTTAAGATATGAAAATTCTCACAATGCCTACACAATATATTTTACTTTCAAATATTTTTACAAGTCAATAAAATTAACTATAATATATAAGGACATCAGAATAATAAGTGTATAAAAATTAAGGTTACAAAGTTATAAATGGTATACCCCATAATTGCACTGCAATTATTACCATTATAAAGCATGCTGACAGAACTTCCGATTTTTTTTTAGAAACACTCCTAAAAACATGGTATTTTTTTTTTCCTGTGAGAAATCATGCAACTAAAAATCAACTTTTAAAAAAATCCATTTAAAAATATCATCGTTAGGTTTTCTTTTGTATTATTATAGAAAGATTATACCTACCCTACTAGGACATTTAGCTATAGTAAGGAAAAGGATACTTTGGTTTTAAATGCCTCCTGTAAACTCATTCTGAGAAAATAAATGTTATATTACTTTAGGTGAGAAATTAGAAAATTATCAAACTAACTCTAAGGAATACTGGTTGTCATTTTGAAGCTATTTAGAATTTAGAAACTAAAAAAACCTGGAAAAATGTTAAAAGAAAGCTTCAAAACCTTTACTGCTCAGTTGATCAAATTACAATCATTCACTGAAATCTCTAACTCCCTATACCATGCCTAGAACTTATGAAGATTGCCATTTTAATACTTACAAGACAGCTGAAAAATAACTTGTATGACAAAATGAATTTGTTAGAGCCTACTTTTATGTCCATATTCATACTAGAAAACACCTTTATTTACTGGAAACTTTCAGACAATTTTAGAAAAATAAAAAGCAAAAATTATTATTGTATACTACTTTTTATTATACTAGGGTTAGGTAAAAATGACTAGCTCCCTTAAAATTTTATCCTAGCAATCTCACATTGTTTTTAGGAAAGCAACAATAAATATAAGACTTGCACCTGTGGCCAAGATAAGCAACAAGAAATTGTACCTGCTCACCTACCTGAAACAAGGAAAAGCAAATATATGGAACAGTTTTCAGAGCACTGGAAATCAGGGAATAAAATGCAATGATACCAAAGTGATAGAAAAACATTAGGTAAGCTCTAGGATCCTACTGCCTTAAAAGTTATTAAGGCTGAGGCTCAGACAGAAGGAATACAGGAGGGACTCAGTTGATTACAGAGTTAAGGAAAAAAGAGTTGATTAAAAATCCAGGAAGTGGAGACATCTATAATCATAAAAATACTTAAGCATACTTCACAGAAAAAAAAATGCAGATTTGCAGATTATCTACCCCTTGAAAGAGCTGTGGAGAGAAACCTAGAGATACACAGATGGCTATATCACTTGAATATTAGCTGACTAGACTTGCATCTGAGGAAATTACTTGAAAAAGGAAAAAGATCTGAATGAATCATGAGAACAATATCCAGTACTGACAAGGTAACCGATAACAGTACTTGTCCCCACTAGTTACACTCAAAATCTCATTGTTTAGCCTTAGGCACTGGAAGGAGTGAGTCTTGCCTCAATAACGAGGGAAAATTATGTCTAATATGAATGCTGAACTGATAACTGCTTAATAAATTCTATGACCAAGAACCAAAAGGATTAAAACTGCTTGAATCCCAAAACAAAGCCTAATGACATTAACAGGAATACAAAAATATCAATCATCCAACAAGGTAAAATGTTCAATGGCTAGAATCCAACCAAATAGTAAATATGGCTTTTTTTTTTAATATAAGGAAAATATTACCAAACCCATTCAAAACACTGACATAAAGGTTAATTAAAACACACACACACACACACACACACCACTCCATTAAATATATTCAAATGTTAAGATGTGCAAGATATAAAAAAGACCCAAATTAAATTAATGCAGATAAACAACTACAATAGCTGAAATGAAAAATACAATGAATGAGAATTTTTAACGGCAGAGTGGACATGCAAAAGAAAAATATTAGTGAACTTGAAGGCAAGGTGTAAAATAGAGACCACTGAAATTGAAACCAAAAAATTAAAAACGTTGTGCAGAAAACCAGTGAGCTGTGGGACAATCTGAATGGTACAACAATGTGTAATTAGTTTCCTAATATAGTCAAGCCTCAAAAAGAACCTGAAGAAAAACTGAATGCAATCATGTATCACATATCTGACAAAAGGCTTACATCCAAGATATAGTAAGATCTCATACCATTCAAGAAAAAAGAAAACCAATTACAAAATGCAAAGAAAAGATAAATAGATACGTCTCCAAAGACAACATGCAGTAGGTCAACAGGCACAGGGAAAAATGTTCTTCACTTATCAAGGAAATACAAATCAAAACCACCATGAAATACCATCTCACACTTGTGAAAATAACCCGTACCTAAAAGTACAAAAACAATGAGTACTGGCAAGGCTGTGGCAAAAAGGAACATTCACACTGTTGATGAGAATGTAGACTTGTTTAGCCCATATGAAAACAACATGGAGGTTTCTCAAAATATAAAAAGCAAATCCAACATATGATCTCTTCATTCCATTCCTAAGTATCCACTCAAAGAATACAAAAAAAAAAAAAAAAACCTGTACAGGATATGCACTCCTATGTTCATAGTTTGCTATAGTTTTGGGGAAAACCCAATGCCCAAATACAGAGGAGATGAGAAAAATGTGATATATATATATATATATATATATATATATATACACACACACATATACATATATACATATATATATACATATACATATATACGCACATACACACATACACTCACATACAATAAAAAACTATTCTGCTATGAAATATGACTGAAAAACTGAGGTGAGGTTACAAAGGTGGAGGTTGTAGAAAAGAAAGGGACCATGGGGTCGTAACCACCGTGGTGGAAGGCTATGGGTACGTTGGTGGCGCATGTGGTATGGTAGCGTACAACGAGGGAGGAGGGATCACAGATTTCTGAATCATAAACAGTGTTGTAAACTGTGTTACCTTAATAAATTACATTTCCACCTGAAATACATAGTGTTACTATTCCACTGTTGCTAGCATAATAGAAGCTTCAGAATAAACTTCAAATTAGAGGAAAAAAAACATAAAATGAAACACACTGTTTAAAAAAGTTTATTTCCTTTCTATTCAAACTTATTTATAAAATTGAATCAATAAACACAACTTTAAGACTGAAATAAAGGCCACAAAAATAGCACATACAAGTACTCATACCATTCAATGATAGCATATTACAGAAACAGTATGACCTTGGATACTAAACTATTAGCGCTTTGATTGTTTGTTTGTTTTTGCTTTCTCTTACCTGAGTGCTTGACAGTACTGAAAATAAAACTAAACTCTTGTTTTTGTTTTTTGTTGTTTTTTTTTTTTTAATTTCAGCAGGGTTTTCTCAACCTGGATTCAGAACATTAATGTAAATTAAAAAATAAGTATAATCAACTATAATTTTATTTTCATAATTACTTCAACAATCAGAAGATCTTCATAAAAGGATTCAATGGCCACCCTATTCAAGAAGGAAAAAAAAAAACTACTTACTTGAGTTGTAAGATTAAACAAATCTTTGGGGAACATCTGATGGAAAATAATAATTCAAATGATTTTTTTATTTTAAAACAATAAAACCAGTGAAAATAATTTCATTCACATGCCTGTAAAACAAGGATTAGTAGCACATCATAATGATGTGGAAAGCTTCAGTTAGTGTAAGTAAAAGCACTTAGTACAGTGCTGTTTATAAGCAAAAGTTCAATAAATATAATTACCTACTGCATATCTGTTACTACTTGTATACTATACACTATTATTGCCATTAATTAACCCTTGCTAATATACAACTGTCTATCTTGGGAGCTAGTCTATGCTAAAATAAAGGAAAACCACCATATCCAAACTGAACTTCAACCTTTCAAAACATACTTCTTTGCTTTTCCCATTTTAGTAAATGAAACACAACTATTCAAATATTAAAAAAAAAAAATCTTGGAAATAATGGCATTACCTTTTTTCTTACATCCCTCATCATTAAGTCCAGATTCAATAGATGCCTTATTTAATCCCCATTATTAACTACCTAATCAACATCTCTTCCCTGCACTACAACTATTTTCTAAAAGGTTTATAAAACCTTTCCATTCTTTTTTTCCTTAAGTTCTTTCTCTAAATTACAAGAGGGGGACTCCCTGGTGGCTAACCGGTTAAGTCTCAGCACTATGAGGCTCTCTACAGCACTACACCATGAGTTCAATCCCCAGTCAGCAAGTGACACATATTTCACAGCAGGTCTCTCCTGCCTCACCCACTGCTCCCCTCAGCGGTGTATTTTAATCAGTTTGCTTATTCTGCTCCCCACTCTGTCTCTGGTGAATCCTCTTACTGCCTAAACCCCAGTTCTTATGTGCATAAATAAATCTTTTTTAAAAAATCGTTACAATAATTGATCCGTTTAAAAAATTAGAAAGATCATGCGACCTACTCTTTACCATCTACTTTTTGCACATGGAATTAAAATTAAATTTCTTAACATAACCAAGGAAGTACTAGATACTACTTACTACTCTAATTTCGATAAAACTATTCTTCCCTTGGCCCTCCCTGGTGGCGCAGCGGGTTAAAGCACTGCACTGAGAAGCTAAAGCCACTTCCGCATGAGTTCGATTCCCGCCTGCCCCGGAGGTGACCACATGGCGTGGCAGACCTCTCCTGACCCACCCGCTGCTCCCTTCAGCAGTGTACTTCATCGATCTGCCTGTTCTGCTCCCCACTGTCTCTGGTGAATCCTCTCACCGCCCCTGAGCCTCTGGCCTGTACCCCAGTTCTGTATGTACAAATAAATAAATCTTAAAAAAAAAAAAAAAAACACTATTCTTCCCTTTTCTCATTATGCACTGTGACTACAATGTTGTGACTAGAAACCTACTTAATTTCTTCTACTTGAGAGCATCATATCTTCCAAAACAAATTATAAATGTTATAAATGCTTGGAGAGAATACTCATGTACAGAAATATGGCAGTTGTGTTTTCATAAAACCCTTTATCTTAAACACATAAAAATATTATGTAAAATTTAAAACAAGTTAAACTTAATACAAATTAAATTACAAATAAACAAGGACATAATTAATACTTTAGATGACAAAAGAGAAGATTAAATGAAGAGTAAAATGAAAACATGGGAGCTAATGTCCACTCAGAAAAATTTCACCAAACCTAGTGGCCTAATCTTTATTAAGGATGTCAAGAGATAAAACCCTGAGGTCAAAAGACAATGGGCTATACAATCAGAAACACTCAAAAAATTTTTTTCATTAGGTGTACACTTGTATTTACATTAAAAATCCATAAAATAAAATAAAACAGAATTCAAGACAATTTAAAACCAGATGTGTAGGCCCACACATAGATATGTAGGTCAGCATGTCTATAGATAAATCACATTAGTTTACCCTTTTTGAAAAGTGGTCATACACATAAAAAAAGTAGTTATATACTTTCCTTTGAAATTATTCTCAGATAAATTTCCACTGTAAATTTCATAGTTTATCAATATAGTATAATTTAAAAGAAATTGTGATGAAAAGTATTACCACTATAATATGCAAATGTCTACCTTGAGACAGGTGGACTTATCATGTCCAGTATGGATTTCTGCATCTTTTATAACTAACTCCTTTATTTTGTCACACTTTAATTTCACTTTACGCACTTATTTTGGGTTAATCAGAAATACATTATATAATATACTTAAAGAGTTTATGAGAATTAACTAAACAATATATTAGAATTAAGAATTAACTATCGACTTAATACAACTTTCACTGAAAATAAGCTGAAGACTGTTTTATATATATACATATGCATGACATATGCATATAATACTGATATAAACAAATAAATGTATATATTCTGTTAATTAAATACAAAGACCATTAGACTGAGGTAAAGAAAATCCAACATGACTAATTTTAAAATTCAAATGTACATTTATTACTATTCAAGTGTCATTTATTACTATTTGGCTAGCATATGTAGTTATGTATATACCAAACCAAAGAGTTCTAACATAACATCAATACAGTTGGGTATATATAAAAATTTAAATGGCCATAATAATCAGAGATTCATTAAATGATATCTATTTCACCAACAAGGGCAATCTACCTCAAAAACTATACAGCTAAACTTTGTTGTAAGTTCTATTGATTCTATGATTACTAGAACCAGTGAGATTACTTATTTGCTCCCACAAATAAAAAACTTCCCCAACTTTTCCCAAAAAGATTTGAGAATCAGAAGGATTTAAATTATGTATTAGCATAAGGTGAACCAATGTGGGACAAGACTAAGTTATGTAAATTCTCCAGGATTGTTTGCTGAAACTTATTTTGTTGATATGTGCCCTTCCTGGAAATAAATAGAAAACTCAAATATGTAATTTTCTTTCTTTTTTAACTGAGTTTTTTTTTTAACTTGATAACAATTGCTTTCCAATCTGTCTCAATTTTGAATCTTTCAGTTCAAAGTCATATATACAGTCCAAGCTCTCTAAAATTACAGACCTTAAAATTATACATAGCATTTTAGTAAGAACCCAGTTAAGTACAGGTTGTAATAACATCAGGTTTCTGATCCAGTACACTACTTAAGAATTTCAATATGGCAACAGGTACATTGTCTATATCAAGGTAAATGAAACATTAACAGAAATTTAATTTTTAATTACCCACTGTTAGTCTTATGTTAACTCTTCTTCATAATCATATCTTTCCTACCCAGATTTCATCCTTAGGTTTCTAGCTGACCAATATACCAAAACTGATCCACACTCTTTTATCCCATTGTATTTTTTAAAATAGTGTTACTCAAATTTTAATCAATCATCTCAGTATCTTGTTAAAAAGCAGATTGTAAATAAAAATGTTGTAATTTGAGTCTAAGATACTATATGTATGTTCCCAGCAAAGGCCAAAATACTAACAACTTCAAAACAGTTACAGGAGGAAAATAAGTAGTTTCAGTGGCCAAAAAAAAAAAAAAAAAAAAAATAGAAACCACATTAATTCAAAAATAATTTAGTCGACTGACTAAATATAAAAAACGTTCATTTAATGAATATAGAATTTACACATATAATTATGCTACAACTACTAACTTCTGTGGTTGTTAATATAGTACAAGAAACTACATTATCTAAGTGTCAGTTCTTATTTTTTAAGCAAAAACAGGCAGTCTTTACACGTTTATTAAGTTATTTTCAAGTACTTATAATCATACTATGAGAATTTTTTGTGGTTTCTCTTATGTTATTCAAAAACCTTGCAAGTGTTACTTTGATACAGTGAGTCCTTTTGACAGACAGACACTATCTATATAAATGAAAGACAGAAATAGTAACAAAAGTGAATGTTATCACAAGACATGTGGAAAAGATGTGTTTTTGAAAAGCAAACATCCTCAGAAAATAACATTTTTTTCATTTCTTTGTTTTTTTAATAAACTCAGGATATAAAGAAAGCAGTGCAAGGAATAAAAGTCCATAAGCGGTGTTTTGTTACCTTCAATTTTAAACCATGTTTGGCAGAAAACCAGTACATAGGCAGTCAGATCTGAAAACAGTCAGTTGATCTTAATGAAAATTTTCTTAAATAATTGTTTCAATACAAGATAAAATACAACTGCTGTAATGGGTAGTGTAAGGGAAGAGGTTTAAAGGAGTCAAGAAAACTGGCTGTTACTAAAAGCAGTCGTTTTGAAACTGAATCTTCCAATGAGCAGTTCTCAAAACTGGGCAATCTTCTGAATTACTAACGGGGTGCTTTTTATTTATTTATCTTTAAGAGTTTTGAGTCAATAGGTTAGTATAGTCCAAAATTTTTCATTCTCACAAGCTCTAGTAATGCTAAACCTAAGGAATACACAGATATATACATTAAAAAATGTTGCTATCAATTAAATACCTACTGACTCTGCTCCCCAGCCTCCTGTCCAGTGAGAAGTGTTCAGCCTTTAATGACAGATAATATTTAGCACAGACTTCCCTCCTATTTCATTGACAATAGAAACACCACTGCAGAAACATCAACTTGTCACACTAAACGATCCATACCCACACTACTCTAGTACTGACCCACAGGTGTATTCCCACATGGGCCTGAGGTAACCCCTTTGTGTTCAAGAAATGTAACCCTACCAGACCTTGATCGATCATTCACTCCCCACTACTCCATTCTCCTATATTTATGTTACTAATTGGTTCCTACTAATGTTCTTACACTAGAACTCGTGTTCTAGTCTTTTCTTTAAAAACCAGAACTCTTGCTCTGAATCCATTATTCCTAGTGAACTGTACTCTCATCCCCTCATTCTATAATAAGAAATCTGTCTATTGTTTTTTTATCTTAAATTCACTCTTTAATTCACAATATTCCATTCACCATACTTACCACTAAAATTATTCCAACAAATCTTATAGACACTTTCTGGTTTTACCTTATGTGAATATAATTTTGGCATCATTAAATCATTCCTCCATAAATTGTTCTGCCCAGTTTCTGAGACCCTACATCCTTGTATTCTCCTACTTCTCTCTACTTCTCTTTCTTCTTTCTTCGCTCACTTCTTTGACTTCCTTACAAATTTTTTTTGGATTTTTTTTTTTTTTTTTTACTTTGGCCATTTGTTCTCTTCAATCTATCTGAATTCCCTGTGTACTCCTTTATCTATATCCACTGCTTTAACTCTCAGTTTGCATATGTATAATGTCTATTATGTATCTTAAGTCTGATCCCTCTCTTGAACTTTCAATAAAATTATCCAGCACTTCAAATGCCATGTTTTATAAAGCTGAATTCATATGCAACCTAATTTAGTTCCTACACCTGTATTTCTAACACCAATGAGTTAATTTGTCTAAGCCAGAAGCACAGAATTTCTAGTCTTCATTCTCTTTCATTCCTTTATCTTTGCAATCATTCCTCCTAAAATGTTTGCTTCTATCAATTTTTCTCCACACCTTTTACCATAATAACAGCAACCTTTCATTATTTCTTTTTTTGAAAATAGTATTTTCATAGCATTGACAGGCCATTTCCCAAGAATCTTGTATTAAAACACCTCCAATCCAAAATACCTTCTATAATACTGGAGTTTGCTTTCTAAATGCAGAACAGTGGTGTCTCATGCATCTGGTTATTATCCTTCAATGTCTTTTCATCTCCCACTATGTAAATTTCAAATGCTTTGAATAGCATATCAAACCTTTCATATGGCTTTCATATAAATCTGTCAAGCCACACCTTATCTTAATTCCAACAGAATCCTGAACATACAAAAGGATCCATTTGAAATGTTCTCATTACTTTTTTTTTTTTATTTTGTTGTCCCTTTGTGACACCCATTCTCACCACCTGAGGTTTTCCATTCACCTCTCTTCACCACCAATACCTCTAATATGCAGAATCTCTCCCTCCCAATCCTCCAAACTCCCATCTAACACTAAGCTTTCATCAACATGTCAAATTCTACCTCACTGGTCACACATAAATTCAATCATTTTCTCAACTAGTAAGTCTTGCCCTAGTTAGTGTGAAATGACGTGCACTTATTCTTAGAAGAATCATAAAGTTAATATACTTTGATGTATCTTACTGTAGTTATTTAGTTCTCCCTCACTAAACGAGCTCTCTATCTCTTGAATAGGATGTATTTTGTCCATCTGTAGATTCCCCCTAAACCTTTAAACACTTGTGGCCAATACACATTGAATGATCAAAAAATAATCCAAACAGATAAAATAATTGTAAGGCAATTCTTACATGCAAGTGGAATCAGTTTTGCAATACAAAAGGAAAAAAAGATTCTTGTATCCTTGATCAGTTTACCTTTAAGTCAGTTTTGCTAAGATTGACAATGGAAATTAATTATTTTCAATAAATGCATCCTCTCTCTAATCAAAATTAACCATGATATATTTATGAGGTTCACAATTGAAAATATGCTAAATAAATATTAAATAAGTTTAACATAAATTAAGAATCTATTTTTAACTCCCACAAAGACACAAGTTATGCCACTGTGTTTGATCACACTTCTCATAACTGGCTGTGTTTAACAACACTTTCTTGCATAGTACTGCTGCACTAGCTTAGCTGAGAGGGAATTTAGTTACACCATCTGCCATGAGAATTGATTCTACAAATTGGCTTTTGATATTTCCCTTTCTTCTCCCCATTTCTTTCTTCCTAAACCTTCCTAAACCTTATCTTCATTTAAGAATCTCTTCCCAAATAAGAGATTTTGTTGTTTAAAACATATAAATGGTTCAATTGTAAACCAACCTGTCAATAGTTGCACAAGAAAGAAAACCAAAAAATTCTTTTGAAAAATCCATTATCATCTCCCTTCACAAAAAAGGACATAATTGGCATTGTATAAGATAAAATTTAATTAAATATGCATAAGGCATGTACCATATCCTGACAGTTGACCATAAAATATAAACACTTCTAGTAAAAATTTGCTTGCTATCTCACAGGCAGAGATTTCACTTGAAGACAGTGATATCAAAATTATTCCTTACATTGAATGTGTACACTTATTTATGCAACAGCCACTGAGTCTAGTTTTGATCTCTGTAACTACAAGGTTTAACAATAGAATACATTTGTAAAATACATTTACAAAAATTTATAAAAAAAGAACAACTGAGCCTCTATATTTCATTTTCTAAACTAAACTTGCCAAATTACAACCAACATTCTCCCATATGACATGGCTTTCATTCTTCACCACCACTGATCTCTGCAACAGCTCTAACATTCAAATCCAACGTAAGTTTTATTTGCTTTTCATTGTATTATATAGTGAATATAAATTTATTTAAACAAAATAAACTCAAGGGAATTTAAAAACCTAAAATTATTGTGATTAAATATGAAATGCAATTTTTCTGATGCTATTTTGTTATGGTGAGAACACTTAACATGACATCTACCCTCAACACAATTTTAAGTGTACATCATTGTTGACACTAGGTACAACATAGTACAGAGCTCTGAAATTTATTCATCTACCTTAACAGTGGAAAAATTGCCCACTGATTAGTAACATCCAACTTTCTCCTTCCCCTAGCTGCTAGCAACAACCATTTAACAATTTGATTCTATAAATTTAACTATTTTATTACTTTTCACAGTGACAGCATTGGTTTACAACACTGTGTATGATCCATGGTATAGGTTCACACCTCCTCACATGTATACTGTCACACTACACCCGCCACGATCAAGGTTCTTCAAGTCCTCCACAACAGTCAACTGGGCCCTCTCCACGGTTTTCCACCAGCCAACCCCTGCTCTGGTAGCCTAACTGAAAGCAATCAGTGTAGCAAATGGCAGGTTATAAAATCAGCACATCTATTTCAATCCCCTTTTTACATACAAACAATGAGATAGAAAAAGAAATGAACAAAGTGACCTCCGTTTACAATTACACCAAAAATTTTGGAGTAAACCCAGCGAAGGCTGTAAAAGAGCTAAATAAATCTATAACACATTGTTAAAACAAACAGAAGATACAGGGCTCTCTGGTGGCCTAGGGCTTAAGTCTCAAAGCTA
Organism: Condylura cristata; assembly: GCF_000260355.1. Taxonomy (NCBI): domain Eukaryota; kingdom Metazoa; phylum Chordata; class Mammalia; order Eulipotyphla; family Talpidae; genus Condylura; species Condylura cristata. The sequence goes on from NW_004567115.1 coordinate 14,217,601, forward strand.
TTATCACTAGGGTCTGAATTTGGGGGCCAGGTAGCAAGTGCACATATGGCACAGCAGACCTCTCCCATTTCACCCACTGCTCCCCTCAGCAGTGTGTATCAGTAGATCCTCCTGTTTTGCCCTCCCACTTTGTCTCTGGTGAATCCTCTCACACCCCCACACCTCTAGTCTTGCCCCCTGTTCTTGTATGCATAAATAAATATAATATTTTTTAAAAAATGAAAATCATCTTTAAGTCAACTCTTATTTTACATCTGACAAAAAATACAATGACCCAGAAAGACAAAGCAACTTTACCAAAATGACAAAGGCAAGAATTGTTAGGACTAGCACCTTAACAGATTACCTAGACAAAGTTACCGATTGCCACCCCTCAGTGGCTAAAAAGGGCCTCAGGAACTTCTAAGTGAAAACCAATAGAGAAAAATATAGCAATTCAGATAAAATACGAAGTATGTAGGATCTAAAAGGATAAATGTATATCCTCCGCAGCAACATGGATAGAGCTGGAAGATATCATGCTCAGCGACTAAGCCAGAAAAAAAAAATATGGAATGGTCTCACTTATAGGGGGGATGCAGAGAAAAGCAAAAAGGAAATCAAAGGAAAGAAGTAATTATAATAAAGTAAAAATCAAAATATTCAGACAACTATCAATCAGAGACATTCTGGAAGGGAGGAGTAGGGAGAAGGACCAGGACAGGGGTGGGAAGAGCACAAGGGGCTATGGTGATGGTGCATGGGGGAACTGGTGGTGGGAATTTCACAGGGAAACCCTACATCATGCAAAAAAGAAGGGTAATGTAATATATTTTAAAAATTATGAAAAAAAAATGTTGCCAAAATATGAAATATGTACAACTTTCAGGAATATCTTCTGTGAGACAAGTAAGTACATATAATCTCTATGAGGCACATTTCACCAGAAAATGCAGTGAATTGGGAGTCCTAAATTCATTGTTTAAGGTAGCATTATCAACTTAGAATAAAAACCTCTGAATCCAGATTCTCTCATCTAACAATGGTAAGGATGTTAACAGTTCAAAATAATCCTAAGGAAGACATGAAATGAGTCCAGAATAACCACTGAGATTTACTTCTGATTACAGAAACATGTTTTTTTTTTTATTTTTATTGAGGTAACAATGGTTTACAACACTGTATATAATTTTGAAGTATAGGATCTTAATCTTCAGGTGTATGTTACCACTCCCCACCTATCACTAGGGACTGAAGTTCTCCACCAAAGTTCATTATGCACCATCCCACTTTGACCTTCCCCATCTCCTAGGATCACTTCTGCTGTGAGATGTCTAGGGGTTTACACTGAAGTGGGGCTATCTAACCTTTTGCTTTTTTTCTCTAAATTCCACATAAAAGTGATGCCATGTATATGGTGTATGTGGGCTAGAGGAAAACTAATTAGGTGCATCTAAAGACAGAAGATAAATATTTCTTTCAAAATCAAAATTCAGTAACAGATGTGAGGAAGGATGCAAGAGGTTGGAATGATGTAAATAAGGAATCAAACAGGGGACCTCTTGAAGGTGAAAAAGAAAATGCATTCTCCCCTCAGATCTGCCAGGAAGAATAGCTTTACAGAAAATCTTAACTTTAACCTAAAGTGCTTTTGATCTTCCCAGCTCTAAAATTCTAAAATAATAAATCTGTTGTTTTAAGTCAGTGGTCTGTGAGAATTCATTATAGCAATGATAGGAAACTAATATAGTAGTTGAATGATGCTTCAAACCTGCTCTCTGACTCAACTATTCTCAAGGAACCTTGGCTTCTCCCACTCCTTTTTTTTATCTTCCAAGTCTCAGTGACACACAAATACAAATATTCACAGGGAAACATGACATAAAGTAGCTATTTTCTCTAAATAGGATGGTGCTGGATAATTCAACAAAAATCAAGGGATATCTTTACCTCCAGGCTAAAGATAGCACAAATCAATTCCATTCACATTCTATTACCCAGAAGTTTGTTAACATGACTCCAGCTAAATATTGAAGAAGTTAGGGAATTTAGTCTATGAAGAAGAAAAAAAACTGATAAGGACTATTGAAAATTTTAGAAAACATTAAGATATAAAAACATCAAAATCACAACAGTAAAGTATGAGAAGCAGTTCTCCCAAAGCTGTTGAAAACATTTTCAAGAAGGCACGGTACATAGACATGCAAAAATGGCTATTCTATAGATGTATGTATCTTTCAAAGTAGTGTAATACCATATAAATTATCAATATTATTAAGCCATCATCATTAAATTCTACACTACACAGACTTAGGAAGAGGATGCAGCCAGTGGCGGCTGTAAGTTACTGTTTTATTATGCCAACTGCTGGCTGGCAGCTGGGTAAAAGTAAAGGTGCTAGCATGAATATTTCTAATGACACAAGAAATCATTTATTTATTTTCATTTTTTATTTTAGCTGACAGAGAAACATTAACTCAAAAACAGTATGACTTCCCCAGCTTAAATGTCTTCCTAATATTCTCTAAAATAATAATAAGTTATATGTAGAAACATAGGATGGCTTCCAAAGATATCTAAAGTATCAACTATTAAAATGAAAAAAAAATCTAAACTTTGTATTAAAAATATGTATTTTTTCTGTTTTAAAACTTCAAATAAACACCTGGTTGCAAAAATAGTGGTCTGTCCTATAATGGAGTAGAGGAGGGAAACATTTCTACAAAGCTCTTGATATAAGAAAATGTATTTCTAAATACAAATTAAGCTTAAGACAGATTAACTTTTTAAAATTTTAACTGTGAGCTTCCCCTGTAAAAAAATAATGTTTATCACTCTTCCAATCTTATCATTTTAATGGTTACCCTGAAACTGCTAGATGAGTGAGCTGTTTAAAATAACTCTTTCTGTTACCCACTACTTATTCTTGTGAATAACTATTATGCAATTTTAGAACAATGAATTTTAAAATCAACCTGTGATTTCTGCAGTTTCTATTTTATTCTTCCTCACCTTATAACCACATTCCCTTCCTAACTGCAATTGGAACACAAGCTTCAGTAGTAGTCATGCAAATGCTATCATTACATAAGGCCAACCCCCTATAGCAAATCAAGATGCATATACCCCGTATTTCATCTTCCTGTGGACCAGTTTATCTGACTAAACCCTGATTGATTCACATGTTATGTCACTTTATAGCCAATACTCAATGTCTTACAGTGATAAATACCCTACATAGTGACACACACCTTTTAATGTTTATTTTATAAGCAAAAGATAAAAGTATAAAAAACTTCAGAGTACATAATCACTTCAGTAGGCAGAATTCTAAAAGACCCCAATGATCCATTATCATATAATTTCCTCCTGTTGAGAATGGACACAACTTGTGAAGGAGATGGAATAGCGCTCCCAATGTTGTATTTCCTCATATGGCAAAGATCTGAATGTGTGAAGTCCTAATCGGTTAACTTCATGTTACTCAAAAGGGAGATGGCAATGGTGGGCCTCACCTAATCAGGTGAGTGTTCCAGACAAAGGTAAAGCATCAGAGAAGCAGCAATCTTACCTACCTGGAAGAAAGCAACAGCCTTTGGAGGGAGCTAAATGATTAGGAACTTAAGGAGGTCTCAAAGAGCTCGGACAACAAAGCTAACAGTAGTCAGGAAATACTGCAGTGCTTAATCTCATGCAGTATTCTACAATAACAACTAGCTATAGGGAAATACTGGGATAAAGTTCTCTGAAGCCCGAGATGTCTACCTACTTGCTTTTCCATTTCTTTCTTTGATATGGAAGTTCACTTAAAAATGTATTCTCTGTGTTAATGATTTTGATAATCTTTTATCAATGTCACATGTTTTATCAGAGAACTATGAATTGTTATTGTCATATTGACTAATATCTCATAAAATGATCCACAATTCAGACTAAAATAATTTATCTAAAGTTGACACTTCTAAACAAAAGACTGTAATTTCTGAATGATCAACTATTGCTTTATTTCTACAAATTATTCAATATTTCATGTAAATATAAAATACTGCAAACATAAAAAAACATACAATTATCACTTGAAGACTGTTATCTAATCAAAGAAAAAACCTTAAACAAAGCTTTGTAAATAACAACTAAGTTTTTACATATGAAGTATTTTAATGAATGTGCCATTAACCAATTTGTTAGACCCCTTAGAGCTACTAAGATGGAAATCATTTGTTCTCCCTTATTTTCACTAAGAGACAGGGGTAAAATTACTTAGTATCCATCTAGCACCATAACCCACCCTAAAAATTCCTGCTTTTTAATAAATCAATCTTCAAAATAACTCGAGCAATTATCTTTTATTTTCTCATTACTCTGGTACTGATCAAGTACCTATAAACAATCACATACCCCAGGCTATCTGTTGCTTATCTTCTTTATTCCTAGTAACAAACCTCTTATAGCCTACCACAAGGATCAATGAAGTACTAATTCCCCACCAACATTATAAACCGAAGCTACTAGTGACAAAAACCTATTTAAGTTTTCTCATTTTCTGTCGTCCCCCGCCCCCGACAACCTCACTAGAACCTTTCTTCTTGCCCCACCCATCAGCATTTAACAATCTTTATTTTCCATTTCATTCATCCCATAGCGTATTTTCAACTCTCCATTCTTTCTGTATCACTTGCTAAAAAAACCTCCACTCTTACAAACAAAATAGAAGCACAAATACAGAGCCATCCCACAACTGGGTAAGAACCAACCATCCTCAGGAGGAAGCTGACAGTCAGATCCCTAGCACATGTACAGGCCCACCAACATGTTCAGGCATGCCGGGACTGTGTCCACCTCTGAGAAGAAAATGGAAAGGCCAGCAAGGCAAAGATTGCCCAGGATTCAAATGCCCTCTAACAAACTCTCCACCAATCGTAACTGTACTGACAGAAACTTCATTCCATAAAGCCATTTTGAGTGGAAATGAGCTTTTCCTCTTTGTTTAAATAAATGTGCTCCCCCTGGGTGTTGAGGACGGTTCAAGTACCTCTTCGTTCCATGTTTCCCTGCAGGCCTGAAGTCCTGCATAAACATGTTGTAAGTTAGTTACTGTAATTCAATCAAATTTCAGTGGCCTGGTCTATAGTTCTAAATCAATTAATCTATCTATAGTTCCTGCATCTATAGCTCTCCTTCTGAACTGAGCTAGAGGGGAAAAAAAAAGAAAAAGCAAATGGCATTAAACATGATTGCTAGCATAAATGTCCCTTCCTGTGATCAAATGCTGTGTTCTTTTCTGAGCAAAACTAACCTTTGTAGCAGTAAAATTTACAGCAAAATTGTTTGATAAGAAGTGCTGGTTGTCTCCACATACTCATGACACATTCATTAACAAACTATATTCTAGTTTCCATCCTAAAAATTACCATGATACTGCTCTCACAAAATGCAAAGGGCAATGTGCAGTCTTCTTTTTACCTCAGAAGTCACCATTTGTCAATTTCCATCTCCCTCTTACTGTAACATTTTTTCTTGTAGCATCTAAAATCTCATACATTTGTATTTTTCTGACAGCTGAGTCATGTTATTTCTGCAAGCTTTCCTGTTGTGAAAAACTGAAATACTGGTACCCCTGAGGGTTTGCATTAGGTTTTCTACTTTCATGATACATAACTTGGGTTGTGTGACTCTTTTACCATCATAGTGAATTTCCATTTATGCTAATGATTAGAAATACATATGTTCTCTCCAGTCCAGATTAAAGGAGCATATCCATAAATTCTACTTTCTCACAATCATCTCAGTTTAAATTAAATAGAAGTATATCACACATTCTTAAAAGTGAACAGGTCCTTCTTTCTACATCTCTTTCTTTTCTTATCTCCATTTCTATAAATAGAATTTTTGTTTTACCAAGAAATCCAGTTCTCATTCTTCTCTCCTTTCCCCTCACTTAATATACAATAATTACCAAGAACGGTCTAGACTAGCACCTAAATAGCTTGAAAGCCCATGTACTGTTCTTCATGGCCACAACATATTTCAAGTTACCATTACCTCACTTTGACTTCCTCAGTAGCCTAATGAGTTGACTGTCACCCTTTCCTGAATACCTAAGCTATTTTCCACACCAGAGAGAGCAATCCTCCTCAATATGAGTGTCAACTTCTCAATTCCAAGATAAAACCCTTCATTTTTTCCATCTGATTTCTGAATCAAGTCTACATTCTTTAACATGGCTTACGGGATCCATTAGGATTTGACGTCTCACTCCACTTGCAACCCTTAGAAGGCTCCCAGCCTGGGTACTTTAGTCTTAGCCTTATCAAGATACTTTGAGTCCTTGAATCTATTGTGCTTTATAATAATTCTAGAATTTTACCACTGCTGTTTTTCATGTTTTTAACACTTTCTCCCTGCCCTTTCATTAGGTTATATCCTATATACTTCTCTTTGGTTTTCAGCTTATCTTAAGAGTGCTAGCCCTGGCAACCAACACTTTCCAGCTCATGTACTTATCACACTACATTACAAATCACTACTTTCACCTCTAAACTATAAGATAACGGTGTCTTCTTTACAACTCTGCTTTCAAGATCAAGAATGGTGTCTAACCATGCATCGATGTTTGTTGGGGGGAAAAAAAAAAGGGAATGACAGATGACATCTTAGAGAAACATCAGTAATTTGGCCCTTTGGTAAAATGTACTACTAAGAAAAATGTTTATTTTCTATTTCTCATTTCAATAATATTTCGACTTAATCAAAAAGGAGAGAATATAAAAAGCATCTATAACATACTTCAGTAATCAACACACATTCATAGAACATAGAATATCTACTGTGAGCTTCTGCTATGATTATATGACATACGTATCAAAGACTTGGGACAACACACTAAAAAAGCTTAGATTTTAGTAACAAGTAAATTGAACACAATACAGAAAGTTTCCTGGGTTCATTTACTTACTGTAATATGATGAATTCCCATGAAAATGCAAAACCATGAGAGATGGCAATCCATAGAGTCCAACCCACCTTTATAAAAGTAGCATTACATAAAAAAAAAAGAAAGAAAGAAAGAAAAGGAAAACAGCAACCTATTTCCCTTACTGATAACTTTTCAGACTATGAATTACCTTATTCCTATTTTGTTAATATGCACCTTGAATTCAACTTCCTATTCAAGAGCTCATTACACTCAAATTTCTTTTGTAAGAGTTCTCATCTATCATGAGTTACTGCAGATAAAATACCTATAAAGTTGGTGAAAACTAAAGCAATGTACAAAAAGTAGCTTAGTATTTTAATGCATGACTTTGTAGATCACAGATGTGAATCAATTAGATAAGGCAAGTATAAACCTAATTGCTATTTGATAGTCAAATAAAAAGAATTTAAATAATTCAGCCACAATTAGCTTTAGTTATTCTCTATGGATCATATAACTCAATTAAGTTTTTGAAAATGAATACTAAGCATATTTATGATAAAGACTGTAATCAAATCACAGCAGAACTATTACCAACAGACAACCTAAGACTAAAAATTACCTTTGACACAGCAAGAAACAGCCATCAATCATTATATTACCTTATTTCATGCAAACTTAACATCTAGAAAAGATCTAAACAGATGGTTAGTCAAGTAGTTTAACTTTTAACTAAACAAACATTTCTGGTTCATTCCATAAAATCTCATTTATGCCATAAAAGAAATGGTACCATTTCAGAAGGCCAAATAGTAAGAAAACTTTTTCAATTTTCCCCAGACTCACAAATTCTTATCTTGTTCAACTCTCTCATTTTACATTGTGAGTAAAATGGAGATCCAAAAAGCTAAGTGATTTGCTCAAGAACACAAGGATGTATCACCAGAACCAGAATACACATTTCATTTTCTGAAACAGTTTCTATAGTATAGCAGTGATAGTGCAGTAATAATCACATTTGCCTCTCATTCTAGAACTAACATTTATTAAATCCTCAACATTTCATAAAGTAAACCTTATTTTATTTCACATTTAAAAGAACTTCATACAAGGTAATACTGACTTACAAAGAGGGAAACTGTTCTAAATGAAATTTGCAAATATAAACAATGGGTTTAGAATACACATTTCTCAAATTCCATTTTACAATTGTATCAAACAGTAAAATAAGACTAAAATGACTGAGAAAAGGAGAAAGACCAAACTGAAGTCTGTAAAGTGTCATGTCAACTAGAGGCCAAAGAAAAATGACAATTGAAATCAACAAACAAAACCTGAGAGATAATGAACCGATAGAAGCTATCCATCACTTTGGTATAATGTCATGAGGGCAGTGTCATAAAAGCAAGGATGATGAGATTTAAAAAAGAAGGAAACAGCCCTCCCTGGTGGCACAATGAGCTAAATTAAGTGTGGCACTGCAAGCGAGCCATAGCCGCTTCTATGCCAGTTCCATCCCCAGCCCTGAAGGTGACCCACGTGGTGCAGCAGACCTCTTCTGTCTCCCCTGCTACTCCCCTAAGCAGTGTACTTAGTTCATTTGCCTGTTCTGCTCTCCACACTGCCTCTGGTGGATCCTCTCACTCCCATGCATCTCTGACCTGTACCCCAGTTCTGTATGCATAAATAAATAAATCTTAAAAAAAAAGTAAGTAAATAGGAATCACTTCAACATCATGGTGATATATAAACAATTTCTCATTTTTGTCCTATCCCCCTCCCAACAAAAATTAAGCAACCATCCAAAAACACTACTTAACAACCAACAGATCAAAGAGGAAGTCAAAAAATATTTGAGACATATGAAAATTGAAATACAATATAAAAAAACCAATAGATTTTGGATGTCTCCAATGAGGAACTATCATAGCAAAATACATAAGAAACTCTTAACTCAGAGGCAAAAAATAAATCAATGAACATACATAACCAATTAAACTATGGACAAAAGATTAGAAAATACATTTTCTGAAGAAGACACACAAATGGTCAACAGGTATATTTGATGGTAACTTAATACCATGAGAGAAATGCAAATCAAAATCACAATGGCATATTACCTCACACCAGATAGAACAGTTATTATCAAAAAGATAAGAGATACTGAGTTGATGAATATGGATAAAAGGGAATGCTGGGCACTATTAAAAGGAATGCAAATTTGTTCACTATGGAAAATATCACAGAGGTTCCTTAAAAAAAAATTAAAAACAGAACCACCATATGATTCAATTTACTATATATGTATCCAAAGTAAATGAAATCACTGTCTTGAAACATAGCTTCAGTCCCATATTCATTTTAGCATTTTAAGATATGAAGTCAACTTTAGTGTCTATCAATGGACGGATGGATAAAAATATAGGCATAGGGTAGAGATATACACACAAACACACACACACTCCTGTAATATAATCCAGGCTTTAAAAAAGGAAATAATGCTATGTGACAACATGGATAGACCATGAGCTCATTGTGCTAAATGAAGTCAGTCAGACAGAAAGACAATCTGTCTAACTTCACTTACAGATGGAGTCTAAAAATGTAGGACTCATAGGAATAGAGTAGAATGGCTAGTCATCACCACATGGTGGCTATGTGGAGATGTTGGTCAAGAGTACAAGCCTACAATCAAAAGATGAGGTTTTATTTTTTCCAGTCACCACCAAACTATGTCATCTCTCAAGACAACTGACATAAACTGGATCCAAGAGAAACTCTGACAAGAAGCAGAAGCATAAGTTAATAGGGCAGACTACCAACACTAAGCTCAATTCATGACATAAACACAGTTGATACACTAGGAGAAAAAAGAAGCACCCTGCTTGGAGACTACACGTGGAGGAACTTCTGGGGCTCCACGTGTTAGACTCAAAATCCAGAGATTACCAATGCTGTCTATAACTCAACCAACAAAGAGCTACTCCATACCAACAAACTCTTGGAGAACTAAATTGTGCCCAATTCAACACTCTTTACTGACAGTGTTACAAATGCTCCAACCTACAAAACGAAAGCCAAACTAGTAACTAAGGAAGAACAAACTAACTGGGGTGGGAAGAGTGCACTGGACTGTGGTGATGGCACATGGGTGAATTGGTGGTGGGAAGCCCATGGGAATTACAAGTGAGATGCAAAAAATCACGAAATGTAGAATGATGTAAAAAAATAAAAAAATAAAATTAAAAAAAAAATGGCAGAAGATCTAGCTTGTATCTGCAAAAGTCTTCTCTATTCCTTCTAAAAATTCCTTATTACATTTTCTTACAACATAAAAATAAAAAAAAAATGAAAGAACAAAGAAAACTTATAACTATTGATAAAATAAGCAGACTTCTGGAGACCTAGTTCTAAAAGGGCAAATCTTCTGCACACATCAATTCCAGGTGAGACCAATGTGTCCACACAGATGGCTACAAGTTAAGAGGCCAAGATACTGGAGTTCTAAGCAAAATCAAGGCACAGAAAGGCAAATAGATCTTCCACTAAACAAAGAGCAGATTTATTTTCCTGTTTACTAAGCATTAACATTTCCATCTATGGAGAAGGCTAAACAAGCAAAATGCCCATTTAAAAGAAACTCAGTTCCCCAAATCCAAGTTTCCTCTTCTGCTAAAAATCACATTTGCAGACATCATCTGATCTGTCTCATCAGCACAGGAGCTGATAGTTTGGCAAAACTTTTGTTGTGCAATAACTATCATACAGGATTCCAATGCCTTCTGCCGTCATCCATGAAACTGATGCAGACGAATCCTTCACAATTCCTGACAGCAATTGTGGTCAATCTAAGACTTGCCATCTCCAATTACTCTTCAGGAAGTGTTTATTGTTCATAGTATCTAACTATGAAATAACAGTCTGGCACCACAGTCTGTGTATATAATGTATACATATAAAATCATACATTGACATCATATATATCAGTACAAAATTTTTCTTAAAAAGTTTTCTTAAAGTTGTATTCATGTGCATTAACTTTCTTCTACTTAAGTTCTTTGCTTAGGTATAAATATGTTGCTTATATCCAAGCTTTCCCTTTATGATTTGTTAAGGCAGTAAAATATTTAGTTAACATCTATGCCACATAACTTGATATATGTATATATATCATATAAAATGTTCTAAAATATACCAGAGGCTATTAAAATATTTCATTAAATGTAGGCAGTTTTATTACTCTAAAAAAAATTCACGAACTGCTCAATTTTCCATAATATATACACAATGTTATATACATGGCATAGGCTGTTCACTAATCATTTTCTTGGAGATAAGATAAATTAGAACCTCTGCCTTTGATGATGGCAAAGTCAGTAAGTCCACTGGAAATTATTACAGAACTTGAGCTCTTTTGCTCTTTTCATATTATCAAAAAAGATAACTATAGATTAAAACAATTCTAAGAGAACCTGATTAAATTGATAATAAATTATGTGAGAAACTGTCCAAATAAAGGAAACCCACGATGGACTAAAATATAAATTATATATTCTAAAAGACAATCTTCCAGAAATTCAGTCACTTAATATGACATTAGTTTTTAATGACTATATTCAATATATATAATGATTAAGGGAAAGGGAGTGTAAAAATCGCCAAGTCGATTTTATTTGTCTATTCAATAAATCACTTTCACTATGTTCCTAAGAGTATAACAAAACTTTTCTTAAAAGAAAATATTTTAATGAACCATATAAATACAGAAATACATGAATAACAGCAATTATTCCATGATGGAAATCTCCAGTGGAAATTCTCAACATGAAAGCTTGAAGTTTTAGTGTTTCCTAATAACAGATAATGTATTGCGGTAACCAGGTACTTTACTATTATGAAGACAATATATTTAGCAAAAAAGATAGTTTAAGAAAACCGTATTTTAGGATCACACCATTGCACCATTCTAATAATTTAAAAGTGGACCATATAATAACAGCTACCAAGTACTGATCTTTTGTTACTTACTAGATATTGCACTAAGCACTAATATATGTGTATGTGTGTATGTATGTACGTATAATTTAATTTCAATGACAACTCTAAGATGTATGCATTATGCCTAAACGTATGTATAATTTAATTTCAATGACAACTCTAAGATGTATGTATTATGCCTAAACTAAAATACACACTAAAATTTTGGAAAGTTAATGGTTTGCCTGATACAAAGAGGAGTTGTAACACACTAGCTCCAAGACTGAAATACCTATTTTTACTTAACTTTTATTCCCATAACTATTAATAATTTAAACACTATTCTAATGTCCATTCTTCATTCTAGATTCCATTTTCTACTACATTTGACTTTGCCAAGATGAAGGAATAAATATACTGTTAACTCCAAATCAGCTACTTGAGTATTTATATCAGTAACATTTATCATGGTATATTATATTCCAACTGTTGTACTTCCTATTACAATAGTGTCAACACTTATCACAGCATCAATTTTCAGCAAAGAAGAAATCACATATGGTCAGAACAACCCTGGGACATGTTTTGAAAAGTACCACACTGAAATATCTAAAATAATTTCCTGTACTTCCAATAAATAATATTTACTTCTAGTACTGAACCCTTTCAGTACTAGGATTTTATACTAGATACTGGTTCAACAACATTCGAAACATGCTTAGGTTCACTGAACATACACACTTGCTAGATTGTTTTTTTTTTTTAACTGAAAGTTTAGGTGATCAAAGTGACTTTTCTAAGAGAAAACATCATAATTCCCATGGACTTACTCATATTTTTATGGTCCTCTGCTGTGATAATGAGTCACAGGGTAAGAGGAGGAGCCCTGAGGGTCAGAACAGAATTGTGAAAGCTCAGAGGAATAAGGAGGTCTCTAAAGATAAGGGCAACAAATTCTGGAAGAGACTAGTCAAACACCCCAGAATTAAGAACAGCGGCAACAGAACACTCCAAAATAAGGATGATAAAAGTACGCTAAGACACAGAAGCTGGGACACAGAGACTTAGTTCTGGGTATAGAGACATAAAGCAGAGTGAGTGAGAACTAACCAATCACAAAAGACTGATGGTGTTTTAGAGTAGTTGAGGAAGGCCCTCCCTGGTGGCGCAGTGGGTTAAAGCACAGCACTGAGAAGCTAAAGCCACTTCCGCATCAGTTCGATTTCTGCATGCCCCAGAGGTGACCACATGGCATGGCAGACCTCTCCTGGCCCACCCGCTGCTCCCCTCAGCAGTGTACTTCATCCATCTGCCTGTTCTGCTCCCCACTCTGTCTCTGGTGGAGCCTCTCGCCGCCCCTGCACCTCTGGCCTGTACCCCAGTTCTGTATGCATAAATAAATAAATCTAAAAAAAAAAAAAAAAGAATAGTTGAGGAAGAAGATACATATTCCATGAGGCACCACTCCATTTTCCCTTGCCCTTCCCTGGCCCCGTTCCACTGGTCTGGAAGTCCCACTTTCTTTCTGTTCCTTTCCTCCTTAATAAACTTTTTCTTTCTCTAAACAAATCTGCCTTTTTTCATTCGTTTGCCTGAGCATCAGAGAAGTTACTGCCACAGCTTCCTGAGACACCAACCCATGGTGGTCTAATGGCTCCGACATTCCTGACTGGGAGACTAGACCAGCAAAGTTGAAATTACATGTCAGTAATTCACAAGAAAAATTACTACTTTAATCTTCTCCCTTCTCAAAAATTATGAAATCTAAAACTCTTGGAATGTGGTACATAAATACCAAGCACTTGAAAATATTTATGTTTAACTTATATAAGTCTAGGTTTACACTAACGCCAATAATTTCATGTTAAAATACAATAAGTATAAGTTATACTGAATTTAGAGTTGTTTTCAGTAAAGGGAATAAGATTTCGTTTGTGAGGTTTTTCACTTTCTCCACCTAGCTAGCAACAAAATGTAGTAATTATTTTAAACCCCAATTAGATTTGAAGTCACCAGTGTATACAAATTCATCAAGGTGGAAGTAGCTTTAATTTTATAAGGAATACTTTTACTAACAGTATACTATTAGAAGTCATATTCACACACACAAAGGAGCCATTTATTTTCAAAATAAATTTGTTTCTGATGCTGCTGGATCAACTAAGTAAAGTAAAAGTAAGCAAAGTAAAAGTGGATAACTGAAATTCACAAATAAACTTTACAACTTTATCAGCAGTCATTTCAATCCAGGCCCTCAAAGTCATCAGACTAGGATTGAAATCAGGTGATCAGAAATCACAAATTTGCATTAATTTAAATAACGTGGTTATTTTCACAATTATATATTGAATTCAACATCAACAGACTTAAAAATGTGTAAGGAAACAGTAACTTAAAACATCTTTCTACTATGCTCTGCAGCCTTTTGAAACAGGTACCCGAGTAAAGAACACAAAAGACCAACAGTTCCTGTAGGTTGACTAACACTTCTAAAGGTTAAATTCACATCCAACACAAGCCCTCTCAAGCTGAGGGTCCAAGTAGCCCAGAGACTGAAAAGTGTGAAGGGTTGAAGCACAACGCCAAAAACAAACAAAAAAAAACATGGTTTACCCAACCCCGGACTCTCCTTGGGGCCCAAAGGACACGCCCAAAAGGCTTCCCCCAGCCCTAAGGCAACCAACGCCCACGCCCCGCTGCCTAGCAACGTGGCGGGCTGCCTAGCAACGCGGCCCTCCACAATTCGGCTCACTGGCCAGGCCCGGCCCACCTCACCCAGGAAGGCCACAAGTAACCACTCTACCTCTTTTTTCTTCTGTCCTCCGCCTAGCTGGATGCAGAGGAGCAACAGGAGGAGGAGAAATGGGAAGCTCCCGGTGGGCAGGTATCGTAGCCGCCGCCCTGCCGGCCTCCGGCGTGAAGGAGCGCCCTTGGCACCCATCGCCGCAGGGCAGTGTCTCCTCCACGCTCTGTAACCGTGCGCGCCCAGGTCCTACCGGTGATCGCACCTGTCAGGCTAACCGCAGGAAGCTCCCTGCCTATGCCTTCGTGGGTGCCTGAGTCTTGGCCAGGGACTCGAGCGGGGGCCGAGGGCCAGGAGGAGGAAACCGGCAGAGCATCCGGTTCACCGGGAGAGGGGACCTGGAAAGGCTGGGGATGGGGCAGGAAGTGGGCGTGGCGAGGGAGCTCGCCGGGTGCGTGCGCGCGCTGCCAGAGCTGTCCAAGACCCGAGCTGCGGGAAGGCAGGCATCTCTAGCTCAGTGGTGTAAGCCCAGGATCTTCTGCAGCTAAGACTAGTAATAGGTACCAGGAATACATAAAGGGGCTTTATCTGCAGCAACAGACATGCCTTATTAGATGATAGAGGACAGCTTTGTGAAATTTATCAAGACCTGGTCTCCATAGCAACCGGAAATCTCCATTCCCACTGTACATTATTTTAGGAACCAAAGGGAAATCTTTGAAATCCTTTAACATATCCCAAAACCCACTAAGTGAGTAGGAACAGCCTAGAACTTTACACTGTGCCCTTCAGACCCAATTGAAGGGTCAGGGGAGCCAACCTACACATCACTTCGTTCTTGTGTTAGAAAACAGTTCAGCATTCATGGAACACCAAAAGTGTACTAGACAATTTG
The DNA here is from genome assembly GCF_000260355.1 of Condylura cristata. Taxonomy (NCBI): domain Eukaryota; kingdom Metazoa; phylum Chordata; class Mammalia; order Eulipotyphla; family Talpidae; genus Condylura; species Condylura cristata. Next base: position 14,233,111 of record NW_004567115.1, read on the forward strand.
ATGCGTAATGGATAAGACATAATTCAGTTTCTGGCTTTTGAATATCTTAAGGACAATAGCAGCAGACTGTTAATTGAGTGCTTAATGTGGGCCAAGTTCTTTCTAGTGTTTGTGTGTGACTCGTATTCCTCTACTTCAAGGTTATTTTTCACTTAAGTGTATCATGAACACCTTTGATATTCTGATGAAGCCTACTGACCCAGTCTTAAAATAATATTTCTAAATGTATAAGTTATATACATAGAATTACAAAGAAATCAAATATAATTAAATGTCTATCAAAGTTAAAAACATCACATGATGCAAGACAAACATTTCTATTTGGGGAATGCTGGAAAGCATTGGTAGATCTGAGAATCGATGTACTACAAATATTCAGACTTCACAGAGTGCTGATAGATCAAGTGGCACAGAATTATAGTATACTTGATCAACTATATGGCATGAGGACTGTGAATAAATTCTGTCATCTCATGTGGTCTAGCAGCAGTTCTTATAAACAGTATATCTAACAGTTCTTATAAACATGGTAATTTTGAAAGTAGTAATATTCAAAACACTACAACTGTACTGTGGTATAAAAAAAAACTGTCATTTTTACAGGTGATAAAAACTTATGTACTGCCATTACCACTGTGATTTGCCTGACTTCAAATGAAAGACAAGATTTCCATCAGAAACTATTAACAGAAATAAAGTTTAAATTTATCCACTTCAAAGTGTACAGATGGTCTGAAAAATTATGCACTTCAGGAAGAATGCCCACACCACAACAACCCTTCCAGATAAGCCCTACTTTAACAATTGCAGATGAAGAATTTAAAGCCTGATGATGTAATTCAAAGTCACACACTTTAAGATAAGGGTTAAGTGGGAATTTGAACTATAACCATTTGAACTATAACCATTACTTACATTCTATGCCACCTATTTCTAAAGAATTTATAAATAAATCTATCTCCTAAACTTTTGATTTCCTATTATTACAGTTTTTCCCCTATAGTAATCATTCACAATTTAATAATTCCTTGTTTTTTCCTTGAGATTTGAGAAAGTGACTTGCACTTTTGTCTATTCAGAAACACAAGTAAATGCCTCATCTATATCAGCTAAGTAGCTACACTGAGATATATGCAACATGATAAAAATCCCCCTTCTCTCCCAACTTCTCTTGATTTCCTTATTGGAAGGGAGGGTCCCATCAATCTTCTAATTACGAAGTTGCAAAACCGCCTTCCATTTTCCTCACTCTCTCCAGTCCTGACACCATCCAGTCATTTGTCTTTCCTTCCTCACTTTGTAACTAGGATTTATTATAAACACATTAGACTTCCATGTTAGTCCCACCCTCCCTCCTTATAAATTTACAATTGCTCTATCAGCCTAATCCAGTATTTCTTAATCCTCCCTTCTTGCATTCTACTCTAGTGATTGTCTTAATATATGAAATCAGTGCTATTTTCTCATCTACAACAAAAAAAGCAAAATCTTTTGTATGTATATTACTTTGTACCCAATGATCTTCATAAATCCATTCCCTACCCTTCTGCTTTCTCACTCTGCTCCAGTCAGGCTAGCATTCTAGTTTTCCTTAAAAGGTCAAGCATATTCTGCCTTTGGCCTTTGCACTGCTCTTCATTTGGTGAAATCCCTTCACATAGTTAGATATTCTCATAGGACACTTTCTCAGTGTATTCAGGTCAAGATTAATATCTCTAAAATGCCATCTTCTTATCTCAAACCATCTTTCTGAAATATAAATTCACCCTTTACACTCCAGCTTTTTTATGGTATATTTCAGTCTCTGAAAATATGCTGTTTTGTCTTTTTCAAATCTTCTCTTCAAGATGTTCACTCTGTGAGAGATTTGTAGCTGCCCTGGGATAAGTCCTATTTTATATTTTTATAGCATTTAACATTAGCTGGCATAATGTTTTAGTAATCATTTTCCTGTCCTTGCACATTAGAATGTAAACTCAAGCAAGGAAGGGACTTTGTTTCTTCATCTTTGAGTCCAGGCTACTTAGCATTGTGCATTTATTAGAGCAATGGGTGAGTCTAGCTTTTTGTTTGTTTGTTCTAAAGTACAGAACTATTCATATCATCCAGCCAAAGAACACAACTGAAGTTGAACTATGTTGGGTTTATTGTCTCATTGCTGATGTGGAAAATTGTTAGCTCTGAGAAAAGATAGGAAATCTCATTAAAAGATTTGTTACAGGCTTTACCTTTGTTTTTAATCTTTTGGGGAGGATTCACAATGTGTGTGGTTTCGATCTCAGGACTTGTTAGAAGCAGGGGATATTTCACGATATGGTTTCTTAAATTTTTTTGTCTAAAAGTGAGAACAAAGTAGTAGAACTATAAATGAAACTTATCAAAAAAGGAGCAGTCACTTACAAAAGCTGACAGAGGAGGATATTGATAATTTTTTTTTTTTGTGATTTGTACAGTTCTCTTGTTATTGAAAAGATTAGGAAGGAACTTGTTCTGTTTCTTTTTTGTCCCAGTCACAGAGTAGCCTTGTCTGTGAGTTTTATTTGACAGAAGTTCTGTGATTTTTTTATTTGACAGAAGAATTCTAAGGCATGATGTTAAAGCCAGTTTCAAACTAACTGGAGTCAGGAACTGATTTGTTCTTTCTCATTTTGGGAGAAATCTAAATTTTCTAATAAAAAATATAGGATTCTTATGAGGATTAGATCAAGCAATATGTATAAAGGAATTCTTACAAATTTCAGAATATATAAACTCAGTAAACATTTGCTGATTTATCATTGATCATTTAACTTCCTTTCCCTCCTACTGAAGAGTAACTACTTTGTACTCGATCTCTGTAGTATATTCACCAGTTAAAGAAAGACCATTTGATAGCCCGGCTCTAGAGCTGGACTTCTTGCTCTTCTTTCTATGTAGTCAAAAGAACCCAGGTAGACTACATCACCTCTCTCTGCTTCAGAGTCTTTTTTCATAAAATGAGGCTAGCAATAGTGCTATGAAGATGAAAGAAATGAATATATGCAAAGTATCTATGACAGTACCTAAAACATTGTAAATGTGAATTATGATCTCCCACTGGGGTCGTAGGTGCTTGATATTTCACTTACTACAGACATGAACTTCTCTACCATTCCAGGACAAATACAGAAGTAGAGACAGGAATGAAATGGTAGGCCATGTCCTTATCTAACAAACACGCACAAATATTCCATATGTGTCTATTGCAGGGATGTGCCAAAGATGAGCTGACCTGACAAAATGTGCCTATAGATGTAATATGAATAGATGCCCAGGGTGAAAGAAATGTGACGGTGGCTTCAGCCTTCCATTTTTATCACTTGCAATACAAAAAGCAACAAAGTCTTTCTACCCCCAGAACTATTATACAGGTGCCCAGATGTGTGGGCAGGGCAAAGTGTAAAACAAAAATCCCTAAAGTATCATGAAGCAGAGTTTGAAAAAGCAATGGTTGGAAATTTTGGTATTTTTATTTCATCATAGAGCTGCCTTTTCTCAACTTCATAAAGATACTGATTTGATAGGTAGTATAATGAAATGATTTTATTATTTTTAAAATCTTGGCTTATTAAAACAAGTTCTTTGAGTATTTTCTACTAATACTGGAGAATAAATGTGATTCTGTATTGTATGGTAAATTATGTTCAAAATGTGTCTCGAGCATCTTGAAGTGCTATCTGTGTCTATGAAATCAACAGAATTTAAGTTATTTTAATAAATATTGTTAAACTTCAACCTAACGCCAGTGCCCACTGAGCATTTATAAAAATTCTTTGCATATGATCTCTTATTATCATTTGATTTCTCCTCTAGAATTTATATTAAAGTCAAAATAAATTCATATTTGAAACAATATACTAAGGAATAGCCTTAATCAAAATTTACCAAAAGGAGTTATAGTACTAAACAACTTGCACCTGAGCAATTACACTTTAGAACCTGTTTGTATTTGGGATGTTTTCAGAAACAAGATTTGATTTGATTTTTTTTTTTTTTTTAAAGATTTATTTATTTGTACATACAGAACCGGGGTACAGGCTAGAGGCTCAGGGGCGGTGAGAAGCTTCACCAGAGACAGAGTGGGGAGCAGAACAGGCAGATCGACGAAGCACACTGCTGAGGGGAGCAGCGGGTGGGTCAGGAGAGGTCTGCCACACCATGTGGTCACCTCTGGGGCAGGCGGGAATCGAACTCATGCGGAAGTGGCTTTAGCTTCTCAGTGCAGTGCTTTAACCCGCTGCGCCACCAGGGAGGGCCCTGATTTGATTTTTTAAAAATTCCTATTTCACTTGTCTTTTTTTTTTTTAAGATTTATTTATGCATACAGAACTGGGATACAAGCCAGAGGTGCAGGGGCAGAAAGAGAGTTGCCAGAGACAGAGTGGGGTGCAGAACAGGCTGATCCAGGAAGTCCACTGCTGAGGGGAGCAGCGGGCGGGTCAGGAGCAGTCTGCTGTGCCATGTGGGTCACTTCCAGGGCAGGGATAGAGTTTGCACTGACTTGGCTGCGGCTAGCTTGCAGTGCTGCATCCTAACCTATTGTGCCACCAGGGAGGGCCCCTCACTTATTTATTCAGTATGTTACGTATACCTAGAGAGACCAGTGGAGCGCATGTTGGGGCCAAGAAATATTTCTAAGAACTGTTCATTAGTTAGTTAACAGTCCTGCTATGTGAAGTCATGGAGAAGGATTTCTTTTTTTTTCCCCCAATGATAAACTATCAAAATTTATTTTTATATATTATCACTCATTTACGTATCTATTTCACTTTAGGGTTACATCCTAAATTCCTGTATTTCAGTTGTGCTGAAGTTTACATCCAAAATCTGACTGCTTTTTGGCAACATGCTTCTAGAGTTCTCTCGCTCACTAAGAAAATACAGTTTATCTTAATGAAATTATGGAGAAGACAGATGATTGAAGTTACTTAATTCAAGCAATCTGTAGCAGTTTTTCAGAAAAGAGAATAGAGTCCAAGAGGCTCACAGAAGTGTGTAGAAAGTAACTTTGAGTTTCTGAAATAACCAAAGAAGTATTCTACAGAGCCAGGAAAACATTGAAAAATAAGCCATGAAGCCAGGTGAACAGAAGAGATAATTTCACTATACTTATTATGCCAAACAATTTGTCTGAGTTTGGACAGATGTGAGTTTGCTGCAGAATACTTAACAGTGTTATTTTCATTTGTTTTTTATGATTTTAAAATCCTATAATTTCTAGGGCTACATGAAAAATTTAACATGTTTTATCTCCTTTCAAATATCTTTACAATTATATAAAAAAGGTTGAAGTGAACTTACCAAATTAATCAGTAAATATACATTAAATCTTTAAGTATCTGGCTGTTTTCTTATTTCTTAAATTCACCAGACAAGGTAACTTATATGATTGTATTCACGTGTGAATGATTTAATTTTAATGAATAAATTCTCATTTTAACCTTGGCATTTTTAAGGAAAGAAATGATGGGTAGTTTAAAACACACACACACACACACAGATGCTAAGTATGAGCTTTTTTTTGGTATTAATAAGATATTTAACTGAAATTATAGTCAGTCATTAAGTTTTATTGATAGATATTATGACAGATTCAGCTAGCTTTCTGCAAGAGTTCATTATATATTTCAGGGGCTAAATTACTTATTAAGAAATATGTCAAAGGCTAGTTTCTCTGGACTAAAACCAAGACTTGTAAAAAAGCTCTAAATTTAAGTACAGAAAGTTTATTAGGTAATGGGTTTAATCTACATTGATTTTATTACTAAAATTCATTTTACCTATTAAACTATATGTAAATGAATATAAAAGTAGTAAGAAAGGAATGCATATGAAATGTTCAAAGAATGAAATAAAATCATCTTCAATCAGGTTTTTCTTTTGTCCAATAATACCGAGTTACAGTTCACTAATGGCATTTGATAACCACCAATAGTTTTTTTTTTTTTTCAAACTGGAGATTAAAGCAAGCCTTGAAAGCATTCAAACTTCACATCGAAAAGGGATAGCAACGTGTGAAGTAATCACTTTAAATCCACAAGAACTATATTATCTTTATCATTAAATGATAAAGGTTAATGATTCAAACCAAAAGTTTCTACAAATTACACTTTTAGTGATAGAAAATTTTGAAATCAATATTCAAATTAATTTTTAAATTTTTCTTTCACTTTGCTTTATAAATTAACACAGTTGAAAATTCTAATACAATGAAAATGCACTTAATATTTAAGTTATGCCAAATATCATTTAGTAGTTATATGATAGAAATCTCTTCAACATCAAATGGTGATTTATAATCAGTACTGGTATTTTATCCTTCCTTGTAATCCCTGCTGTGTACTGTTTCCCTTAATGCTACTCTGGTTTCTTTTATTGCTAAGGCCTCAAACCTCACACAGTTACAAGCCTGAAATTCTAGTATTTGTCCTACTCATTTTATACATCGACTCCCTGGTAATACTTCCACTAATTTCCCTCTCTGTAGATTCTAAACCATTACCAAGATGAATTTCTCTCCAGCAGAGTTATACGGAGGTATACCCTCTTTGCTTGAAAACTTTCACTGGCTCCTTAAAGTCACTATGAAAAAATGTGAATTCCTCTAGTTCTATGTTAAAGCTTTCATCTTTCTGATCCATCTCCATTTACTTTTCAATATATATTGCTACACATTGCTTTCCCATCTTAGGGAATTTGATCCAATTTTTCTACCCCATATTTTCTGTATTTTGCACCTGTGTATTTTCTCTTTTTTACCTCACTGAATGCTCAAATCTCCCTTTACCATTTAAGACCCAGTGCAGTTTCCCATTTTTCCAAGAAGTATTCAAAGAATTCTTTTGTATCCCACTAGCTTTCTTTCTGAATTCATAGCCTAACCCTAGTGACAGTGATGTTAAAAAATATCTTCAAATTATTAAACATAGGATCCTTTTATTTTCTTGAAAATTATTAAGGAACAAAAGGCTTATGTTTACACGGCTTGCATCGAACTATGTTTGCCATGTTATAAATTAAAACTAAGAAAAAAATTAAGTAATATTTAATAACAAATCAATCCAATGGGCTCCCTGCTCGCCTAGGGTTTAAGCCTCAATGCTGCTATAATGAAGGCCCACTGCAACCATGTAGTTCGATCCCTGGCCAGGAAGCTAATGCACATAGTGTAGCAGACCTCTCCTATCTCACCCACTTCTCCCCTCAGCAGTGTATTTCAGAAAACCTGCCTGTTTTGCTCCCCACTCTGATGAATCTGCTCACCCCCCACACCTCAGTTCTACACAAAAATAGAATCTTTTTTTTAAATTCAGTAATTTTTGACAAATACATTTAAAAACATATTTGTGAATGAGAAATGACAGCTAACTTTATACAAAAATGAACAATCTAGAATATATATAATTAAAAATACATTAGTTAGGCCCTCCCTGGTGGCGCAGCGAGTTAAAGCACAGCACTGAGAATCTAAAAGCCGCTTCCGCATGAGTTCGATTTTCGCCTGCCCCAGAGGTGACCACATGGCATGGCAGACCTCTCCTGGCCCACCCGCTGCTCCCCTCAGCAGTGTACTTCGTTGATCTGCCTGTTCT